>NC_087351.1:36524570-37130403 GCF_030014295.1 Loxodonta africana
TGCTGTGACTGTTGGAGGGAGAGACTGCTGAAAGTGAGAAGGCAGTACTGGAAATAAACAGATAAAAGATGAGAGGCTTAATATCACTCTAAATGGAGAGAACCTGAAAGCATTTCCCTTGAGAACGGGAACCAGACAAGGATGCCCTTTATCACCACTCTTATTCAACATCGTGTTGGAAGTCTTAGCCAGGGCAATTAGGCTAGACAAAGAAATAAAAGGTATCCGGATTGGCAAGGAAGAAGTAAAGTTATCACTATTTGCAGATGACATGATTATATACACAGAAAACCCTAAGGAATCCTCCAGAAAACTACTGAAACTAATAGAAGAGTTTGGCAGAGTCTCAAGTTATAAAATAAACATACAAAAATCACTTGGATTCCTCTACATCAACAAAAAGAACACCGAAGAGGAAAAAACCAAATCAATACCATTCACAGTAGCCCCCAAGAAGATAAGATACTTAGGAATAAATCTTACCAAGGATGTAAAAGACCTATACAAAGAAAACTACAAAGCTCTACTACAAGAAATTCAAAAGGACATACTTAAGTGGAAAAACATACCCTGCTCATGGATAGGAAGACTTAACATAGTAAAAATGTCTATTCTACCAAAAGCCATCTATACATTTAACACACTTCCGATCCAAATTCCAATGTCATATTTTAAGGGGATAGAGAAACAAATCACCAATTTCATATGGAAGGGAAAGAAGCCCCGGATAAGCAAAGCACTACCGAAAAAGCAGAAGAAAGTGGGAGGCCTCACCTTACCCGACTTCAGAACCTATTATACAGCCACAGTAGTCAAAACAGCCTGGTATTGGTACAACAACAGACACATAGACCAATGGAACAGAATTGAGAACCCAGACATAGATCCATCCACGTATGAGCAGCTGATATTTGACAAAGGACCAGTGTCAATTAACTGGGGAAAAGATAGCCTTTTTAACAAATGGTGCTGGCATAACTGGATATCCATTTGCAAAAAAATGAAACAGGACCCATACCTCACACCATGCACAAAAACTAACTCCAAGTGGATCAAAGACCTAAACATTAAGACTAAAACGATAAAGATCATGGAAGAAAAAATAGGGACAACCCTAGGAGCCCTAATACAAGGCATAAACAGAATACAAAACATTACCAAAAATGATGAAGAGAAACCCGATAACTGGGAGCTCCTAAAAATCAAACACCTATGCTCATCTAAAGACTTCTCCAAAAGAGTAAAAAGACCACCTACAGACTGGGAAAGAATTTTCAGCTATGACATCTCCGACCAGCGCCTGATCTCTAAAATCTACATGATTCTGTCAAAACTCAACCACAAAAAGACAAACAACCCAATCAAGAAGTGGGCAAAGGATATGAACACACATTTCTCTAAAGAAGATATTCAGGCAGCCAACAGATACATGAGAAAATGCTCTCGATCATTAGCCATTAGAGAAATGCAAATTAAAACTACGATGAGATTCCATCTCACACCAGCAAGGCTGGCATTAATCCAAAAAACACAAAAGAATAAATGTTGGAGAGGCTGCGGAGAGATTGGAACTCTCATACACTGCTGGTGGGAATGTCAAATGGTACAACCACTTTGGAAATCTATCTGGCGTTATCTTAAACAGTTAGAAATAGAACTACCATACAACCCAGAAATCCCACTCCTAGGAATATACCCTAGAGATACAAGAGCCTTCATACAAACAGATATATGCACACCCATGTTTATTGCAGCTCTGTTTACAATAGCAAAAAGTTGGAAGCAACCAAGGTGTCCATCAACGGATGAATGGTTAAATAAATTGTGGTATATTCACACAATGGAATACTACGCATCGATAAAGAACAGTGACGAATCTCTGAAACATTTCATAACATGGAGGAACCTGGAAGGCATTATGCTGAGCGAAATTAGTCAGAGGCAAAAGGACAAATATTGTATAAGACCACTATTATAAGATCTTGAGTAATAGTAAACCTGAGAAGAACACATACTTTTGTGGTTACGAGGGGGGGAGGGAGGGAGGGTGGGAGAGGGTTTTTTATTGATTAATCAGTAGACAAGAACTGCTTTAGGTGAAGGGAAAGACAACACTCAATACATGGAAGGTCAGCTCAATTGGACTGGACCAAAAGCAAAGAAGTTTCCGGGATAAAATGAATGCTTCAGAGGTCAGCGGAGCAAGCGCGGGGGTCTGGGGAACATGGTTTGCGGGGACTTCTAAGTCAATTGGCAAAATAATTCTATTATGAAATCATTCTGCATCCCACTTTGAAATGTGGCGTCTGGGGTCTTAAATGCTAACAAGCGGCCATCTAAGATGCATCAATTGGCCTCAACCCACCTGGAGCAAAGGAAAATGAAGAACACCAAGGCCACACGACAACTAAGAGCCCAAGAGACAGAAAGGGCCACATGAACCAGAGAGCTACATCATCCTGAGACCAGAAGAACTAGTTGGTGCCCGGCCACAATCGATGACTGCCCTGACAGGGAGCACAGCAGAGGACCCCTGAGGGAGCAGGAGATCAGTGAGATACAGACCCCAAATTCTCATAAAAAGACCAAACTTAATGGTCTGACTGAGACTGGAGGAATCCCGGCGGCCATGCTCCCCAGACCTTCAGTTGACACAGGACAGGAACCATCCCCGAAGACAACTCATCAGAAATGAAAGGGATTGGTCAGCGGGTGGGAGAGAGACGCTGATGAAGAGTGAGCTAATTATATCAGGTGGACACTTGAGATTGTGTTGGCAACTCTTGTCTGGAGGGGGGATGGGAGGATAGAGAGAGAGGGAAGCCGGCAAAATTGTCAAGAAAGGAGAGACTGAAAGGGCTGACTCAAGAGGGGAAGAGCAAGAGGGAGTAGGGAGTGAGATGTATGTAAACTTATATGTGACAGACTGATTGGATTTGTAAATGTTCACTTGAAGCTTAATAAAAGTTATTAAAAAAAAAAAAAAAAAGATGAGAGGCTTTGCACGCAGTCTGTCTGTAAGGGAGTAATTGGTAGTTTTCCCAGCTTTGAATAACCACCATGGAGAAGGTGAGTGTGCACCGTAAGTCTTGTTATGTCAAGTTGTTCATCAGGAATGTGCCAAATGATGACGTGAGGGGGCCAAAGGTTATAAGAACTCTCAAGATGCAGCAACTAGCTGGATATTTACTATCTGGGAATAAAAAATAATAAAATACTTCATCTCTAAATCAACTCTGAGTATGTACTGCCTAGACTGTCGTGCTGCTTTCCAGCCAACAGCCCACCAGCACTCTGGAGGGATTGTGATAAGAACAGGTCACATTTCCAAATTTTAACATCATGAACTCAGAGGCTGTGATTTCTTTCCAGAACCTAAGTTGCAGGTCATTAAAATACCACGGCCTAGAACCAAGGACAAAAATACTCACCACACTCATCACAGGCAGTAACTTTATAAAAAACCTGCCTCTCTGGGAAAAGTGAGGCAACAAAGTCATTTCATCTGCCTAAGAGTCTTTACCAAGAATCTGGTGCCTCTTCCTTGCTCCACTAGTAGCTAAAGGTATCAACTTCTTGATTATCTCTCCAAACTTCCTTATGGAGGATTTTCTAGACCAGGTATACATGTGTATCCACTTTTCTCCACCTGACTCCACAGGTCCAGATCTCCATGGCCCAAAGAGCCATTCCTCAATTAGCCTTTTCTGAACCCTCAGTGGATCTTAGCATGGAGGGGTACTGGCACTTCATGAGGAAGGAAAACTCTCCAGGAACTAGCAATATTGCACAAATAAACAGAGAAGCTAAACTATGCCAAGATTCCCACTGAGACTAACATGTTCAAACCCAAAATTTAGTCTATCAACAAGTCCGTAGACTCCTAGATTACCTATAGTATGACCAAGAAGTACAATTGAGTCTCAGAGGATACTCATTCATGAATGAAATGCAAAGTAAAATATAAATAAAGGATGAAAGACAAACGAATTTGTGACTGGCAATACAAATCTATTTTGGCAAGTCAAGAATTATAGGTAATGTAACAGGTCATGATTATCCAAGTGTCTTTTTACTGAATCTTTTCTTAGCTGCTGTGAGTTCATACTTGAAGTAAGCAATAATCTATGATCCTGGGCATGCACATTTTAGAGTTCAAGGCACTTCTGACCTTATATAGCACAGATCACAAAAGGTATCACAAAACCATACGCACTGGCAAAACCATGCCAATTCTGAATAGACTTAGAGTAAGTGACTAACACATGCCACAAAGGCCACTTTAGGGTCTGACCTTGTTATAAGGGTAGATGTGACACTTCTCTGTTTATGTGCCTCCTCTGCTAATGAGGCCAAGTATGTCAATGAGAGTTCTACGGAGGGAAGTTAGTATCCACCCCAGACGTACTTCAAAGACTGCCCTCTTGATACCAGGTCATCATCTCCATCTCCTCAGAGTTAAAAGGAAGTCTGCCACTTCGCACACACTAGAATGGCTTGAATCAAAAAATCAGATAAAAACAAGTACTGGCGAGGGTGCGTAGAAATGAAAATCTCCATGGAATGCTGATGGGAATGTAAAATGATGCAGCTGCTTTAGAAAACAATCTGGCGGTTCTACAAATGATTAAACACTGAGTTACCATACCCAAAAAACCCAGTGCCGTCCAGTTGATTCCGACTCATAGCGACCCTATAGGACAGAGCACCATATGACCTTGTAATTCCACTCTTAGGTACATACCCAAGAGAAATACGAATATATGTCCATACAAAAATTTGTACATAAATGTTCATAGCAACATTATTCATAATAGCCAAAAGTTAGAAACAACTGGAATGTCCATCAATAGACAAACAGATAAATGAAAAGTGGTATATTCATGTAAATAGAGGATCATTTGGCCATAAAAAGGAATGAATTACTGATACATGCTACAGCATGAACGAATCTTGAAAACCTTTATGCTAAGTGAAAGAAGCCAGACATAAAATTCCACATATTATATGGTTCCATTCATATGGAAGCCCAGAACAGACAAATCTACAGAAACAGAAAGAAGAATAGTAATTGCTTAGGTCTGGGGTGGGGGGGTGGGGATGGAATAAAGGGGTGGAGGTGATAGCTAACGGGTTCAGTTTCCTTTTGAGATGATGAAAATTTTCAAAAACTGACTGTGGTGATGGTTGCACCTATCTGTGAATATACTAAAAATCAGTGAATTATACACTTTAAATGAGTTAATTATACAGTATGTGAATTATATCTCAATAAAGCTGTTTTAAAAATAAAAACAAACAGAAACACACAAAAAAGGAAGTCTATGCAAATAGCTCTGGGTGCAAGTTCTTAGCACAGCTGTCAATTGTCTTGTTACATGTAGAAAATGCTATCCTGAGGGGTACATCTACTCAGAAGCCTGATAATTCAAGTCTAAACCACAGAATTTTAAGAAAAATAAGTTTTGAACCTTTAAGTAATACAACACAATGGATCATAACTGTCCCTGGGGACTGAATGCACAGCTGGCCCCAACTCTCCAGGCTTGTTTCCTACTCCACATGTACAACACTAGCTCCATCAAAGATTCAATACCATCCAAGTGCCAGCTCTTCATAGTTCATTCCATCTGTATGCTCTGAGCCTATGAGTTCTCTGCCTGCAATGCCTTTATGGCTACCATTTGCAAATCTAAATGGTGCCCATCCTTCACAAGACAAGTCCAGATCTTCCCTCTGTCACAAGACTTTCTTCAGCAATACAGCCCATGCTCTCTCCCTTTCTCAAAAAGTCTATGGTATGTCTCTGTAACATTCTTTTAAGGACTTTACTGCACTGAATCTCATTCAGGCGCACAAAGGAAATACACTATTAATACATAAATGGTCCTAAACTGCCCTTGTGTGTGTGTGTGTGTGTTTTAGTTTAATAGTTTAAGCTGTTTTGGACATAGCTTTTTTTCTTTTTTATGGTGGTAAAATAGATATAGTAAAGCATTCATCATTTTAATTAATTTTATGTGTACCATTCAGTGTGTCCATATTTTATTCACTCTATTCATTTGCTTTGAGAAGCCATTTTCCACACACAAAAAAATAGTACAAACTTGTGTTACCAAAAATTCTGAATTCAGAAAACATGAGGCTCCTTCAAATGAAAATGTATTCCCTGATAATACTGAAGCAGGTTCTTGATGTTGTTTTATTAATTAGTTTTTTTGGCACTCTAGGCAAATTAGAATGCAGTTCATGCTTCTCAAAAGTTTTCAGGTTACATTTAGATGAAACAAAATCAAGCAAGAAATGGTAGTTATATTTCAGAGATAAAGGAGGGTTTGAGAAGCTAGAATAACCAGGAGTTTTTAGAAGGGGGCAAGCTCTAAGGGGAGACTTGAAGAAAGACAGGAACAGAATCCCTCAGAAAGGAGGAGCAACACTTATTCATTTTCTCAAGTGAAGAAAGGTTTGTGGATAGGACACATTTCCAGAGGGAGGAGAGTGAAGGTTGAAGGTGCCACAATGTGACTTGTTTGGGATTCTGATGAAATGGACAAATGAGAACAGGGACTTCCACCTCTGGACTGATGCCATGATGTGATGCTGGACCACAACCATTAACTTTCTCTCTTCTCCTGAGGGCTCTTTTGTAAGGAGGCTCACTCTGGAGATGAAAGCCCACTCCCTGGTTCACTCTTCCCTGACTGATGGGAACAAGGAGGCTGTGGGGAAAGAACATGGGGACAGATATGGTGCCTCATTTTGCTGATGTGCTGGTGCCAAAGCCTTCCATTCCCAATTCTACTGTCTTATAAATGAGATGTAGGTTTACACAGTGGCTGCAAAAATGGCCTAAAACATAGCAACGATTGTAAGGATGGCACAGGACCAGGTGGTGTTTCACTCTCTTGTACACAGGGTCACTAGGAGTTGGAATCAATTCGAGGGCACCTAACAACAACAACAACATAGTTCTACGAGTCACATAAATAAATGCTGTCACACTGTGATGCCCATTCTCACAAGTCTAGATGTCTCACTGATGTAATGAGAAACAAACATACCAAAAAATAAAATATAACATTAAATAGATAAAAATATCAAATTAGATATTTCCAAATAAAATCAGAAAATATAAAACACCTACTCATTTTTTCAATGCCCAATACACAAGGGCATCTTCAACTCCTTATATCCAAGCACTGTTCAAAGACTCATCTGAGATTCTTAACCAAAGAGTGTCAGCCCTGCCATTTCCCTCTGCATGGCTGAACTGTTAAGGTGAGGGGTGTGGGGGGAGGTCTCTTGGCAAGAAGAGAGCTTCAATGTATGAGAAAGTTATTCCACTGGCAGTGGCAAAATGTTACGCTCATAACTTTCCTAAATTCCCCTGGAGGACATCATAGCTGAACATGAGAAGTTTATGTAACTTTTTTTTTGCTTAAGAGGAGTTTAAACGGTTAACACTTGGATCATAAGGCAGTGTGACTATTCTTTTCTTCTGGAAAAATCTGAAGGCACAAATAATACTCATTCAACAAATATTTACAAGGAGCAGAGATGAATTGAGGGGCAGATATAAGGTCAAGGTGATTCAGACACTGCCCTACCTCTCTTGGAGCAGGCATTTTAGAACAGAAATGACAACTTGTCAAGTGACTAAAATATAAGGCAATATACAATAAACAATGCAATCTGTATTTATTACCAACAGTAAGCATATAATTAGGGGTCTCAAAGAAGGAAGGAACACCTACTGAATGGGGTGGGAGAGTGGAGTGAGAGATGGGTTTACAGTAGACACAAGGAAGTTCCTTTATGGAAGAAGTGTCACCTGAACTATGGCCTGGAGGATGGGTAAAGCTTAGGCTGATCAAGGAAAGAGAAGCAATGCAAATCTTTTTGACCCATCAAACTGTCCTGCTTCCATAACAAAGATGACTAGCCCTATTCACTGGGAGCAGCCAGTGTGCAAATGCAGAAATAAAACCACCCACAGAGCAGCTGATTTCTTTTAGATTACCATGACCTGGGATGAATCTTAAGACAACCCCATTTCCTGGCCAAGAATCCTGGATATTCCTTTATGCTCAAACTTGATGTTTAGGAAGTGATCTTGTTAAATACACATTTATATTCAAAAGCAGAGCTCCAAGCTTCCTGGTCTTGTTTCCTGAACTCCACAAAAAGGTACTATAATTTTCTTGAAAAGGAAATTATTCCAGTGCCCTTGCCCAGGCTCCAACGACTCCTGTTTGCCCTCAATCTTCTTCCTCTTCTTGAAAGGACACTCACAGTTATAACTGACTCTAGTGCTGGATGACACACAGGGCTTAACATAGAAGCGGCAATCACGGGCTTGTGTTTCTGTTCAAGCTGTGGAAAGGATGTTCCTGAGTGAGAACATGTAAAATCTTACTTCCCGTGAGATATGACATCCATTAACAATTCAGCTGCAGGGCTAGGTTCATCTTATTACAAAATTTAAGTCAAGAGCCTAAAATTGGTAATTGGACATTTAATTGCGTATGCGAAGGCACTTACTGGATTTTAACAGCTTCAATAGGTAATGTTTAAGAACATTAAAAATTAGAGCGATGATGAATCAAATGCAAATGGAAAGTGAATGAATTCTGGCACTATAATTTAACACACGGCTAACTAGTGTTTTGAGCTAAAGACGCTGAGCTTGGCTGCTTTTCTTAAATTTTCTTATGAGCCAGAGGTTATCAAAATATTTTGCTTTGTAAAGTTGGCTTCCTCTCTTACATAACTCCACCTTAAAAGCATTCAGTTCATTTCAGTAGGTATATATTTGGCCTAATATGCGATCGATATTGCTTAAGCCTGTACGAGCTTTATTAACATGGCATGGTTAAACAACAAAGAACATTTGTGAGCATGTTAGAAATATGGCCACTCACTGGGGCCTCCAGAACATAGTCTACTGGAAATCTGTTAGTCTAAAGGATGGCCTCTTCATGATGGTCTACAACCAAAGACCTCAAAGCCATGTATAAATATTACTAGTGTCTGCTATCTCCTTACTCTTTTCCAAAATTTTATTTTACTTAAGTAGGTAATACATTTACATGATTAAAAATAATACATTGAGACATCTTACTCTCACGTTCTCGTCTACTCCATTCTTTCTCTCCTCCCCTGTACTCTTGTATATCTTTTATTTCTGTATAAGGATACATCAAATGTGACAGGTGTTGCCATTCTCCACCTTTCTTACACAACAGGTAGCACTATATGCATTTTCTTTCTTTCTCCTTTCTTCCCTCCCTCCCTCCCTTCCTCAATATTATATCTCGGAGCTCTTAAGATTCATAGAGATCTTCTGAGTCACGGAGAAATTTTTCCTTCTTTTTATAGCTGAATACTGTTTATTCCACCGTGAGGAGGTAACATGGATTATTTAACCTACAGCCGCTGACACCACCACCACCACCAACCCCTACTGATGGACAGTGGGTTGCTTCCAATCTTTTGATATTTCAAAAACACTGCACTGAATCATCTTGCAAGTATGTCTGGAGAATAAAGTTCCAGAAGTGGGTGGTATTGCTCTGTCAAAGAGCAAATGCACTTGTTATTTTCACAGATGTTGTTATCTGCCCCACACAGGCATTGTAACATCTTGCACTCCCACCAGAAATCTATAATGTGCCTATATCCCCACAGACATGCTGAGACAGTGTGTGGTCAAATTTTACATTTTTGCCAATCTGAGAGATGAGAAATCATATCTTAGTGTAGTTTTAACTTGCATTTGTCTTACTACTAGTGAGGTTTCTATATGTTTAAGGTCCATTTATGTTTCCTTTCCTGTGAATGATGAACTGTCATGTCTTTCGCCCATTTTTCTATTGTGTTGATCACCTTTTTCTTATTGATTTCTAGTAGCTTTTTCAACTCTAAGTAGATGAGCTCTTTGTGATCTGAGTATTCTCTCAGTTTGTCAATTGTATTTTGATCTTACCTATGGTGATTGTGCCACAACATTCTAGAGGGTTTATTTTACTTTTTTTAAAGTCATAGTCCATCTTTTCTTCTATGACTACAGGATTTTGAATCATAGTTAGGAAATCCTTCTCCACTCAGAGGAATCTACTCATGTTTTCTTTTAATGTTTTTCCGATTTCATTTTTGTATATTTAAATGTTTCATTCATTGAACATACTCCATCATCCCATACTTTGGAATATGATATAAGATAGGTATCCAGCTTAATTTTGTTTCAGATAGCTTTTCAGTTTATTCCAATACCACTTATTAAATAGTGCATCTTTTCCCCGTTGATCTGAGATACTCCCTTTATCATACAGCAAAACATCCATGCATTTTTGTTGATAATAAATTCTATATGTGCCCTTCAATCCTACCAGAGACCTGATCCAGTGCTAGCAGAAGACCTAAATTCAAACATCTAATGACCTTTTTTTTTAAACAAAACTTTCTCAGAAGACACATTTGGCCTTTTTTGCCCTAAGACACCTTTGTCCTCGTATGTAAGTCTTCTATCTCACTCAGTTTGGTAACTGACCTCCTTAAGAGGTGATCTCACATCTGCTTGAACAGATTTACATTAGCAATGTAAACTAAACACCAGATGCCAGTGAGTGGTTTCCAACTCACGGTGACCCCACATGTGTCACAGTAGAACTGTGCTCCATAGGATTTCCAATGGCCGATTTTTCGGAAGTAAGCTGCCAGGCCTTTCTTCCATGACACCTCTGGGTAGACTCAAACCTCCAACTTTTTGGTTAGCAGCTGAGTGGGTTAACTGTTTGCACCACCCAGGGACTCCAATGTAAATTAGTGAGGGGCTACTATGCCTAAGTCCCATTTTTACTGAAAGATAACTCTAAGCAAGAAAAAATGACTAAGTACACAGTACCTAAAATTTTCATTATAATGGTGATGACTGACCAAAGCCACCACATGTCTCAAACATGTCTATATTGATAAATGTCAGAAAGACTGCTAATAGTCTATAACAGGATAAAAATATGTGAACTCCTAAAGACGAAAACTAGTAATAATAATAAGCTATGTCTTAACCAGACATAGACTGTAGGAACTATGCCACTGAAGTAGGGAGAAATAAAAGGAAGAAAATTGCAATTTATTCAGTTCACCATTCTTATTATTATCAGAAAATAATATGAAGACTGGTTTGCTATGGCTATTTGTATTTTCTTCTCTATAGCCTTATATATAACGTGAGTTTATGATATACAGGAAGAAATTTTAATAGAAGTCTTCTTTCTTTAAAAAAAAAAAAAAGAAACAAAGTAAGAGTAAAAATTTCTGTATCCTAATGCTTTTCCTGTAATCCATTTTGATCCTGTAATAAATACTTGGCATCAAGATATTATCGATCCAAAAAAAACCTATCGCCGTCTTCCCTGTTCCAGGCTGGCTGTCAGCTCTGGATCAATATTTCTTTTCATTCAGGCTCCATGATCTCATTTCGTGCACTTTTGCTTACTTGCTTCCATCCAAGCTAACTGACTCTCAGGGTTTGTTTGACGGCAATTCTATTATAGTCCTAAACCAATTATCTTAAGAGCTGAGGCAAAAGGAGAGGAACTGTACAAACAACCTGACAGAATCCATTTTCTCCCTCTCCTGTTAATGTTTCCTGCCTCCACATAAACTTTCTTTCCCTGAGCCCTAGGGACTCTTTAAAAAACAGGAAGAGGATCTTGCATGGCAGGAGTCGCCCCCTGTGAGCAATAAAAAGCCAACCAGAGATAGCTATTCCCAGACAAATGCAGGGCAGCTCCTGAGGTGCCACGGAGGGCAGTGAACTCCTCACTGGGGGTGTCTGACCACCCTGCTCCGGGCCCACCACTAACATGACATCTGACCATTGTGATCCACAGAGTTTTCAATGGCTGATTTTGGGAAGCAGAGTGCCAGGCCTTTCTTCCTAGTTTACCTTAGCCTGGAAGCTCTACTGAAACTCATTCAGTATCACAGCAATATGCAAGCCCCCACTAACAGATAGGTTGTGGCTACACATGGGGTACACTGGCCAGGAATCAAAACCAGCTATCCTGCTTGGAAAGCAAGAATTCTACCACTGAACCACTGCTGCCAACCAGGCTTGACTGCTACATACTCTGAGGAGGGTCTGGCTTCATTTGTGAATGTTAATACTAAGATGTGAAATTACTGAACCAACATTTGTCTTCTCTCTTCTTTATCATGTTCCAAGTGGTTATGTTAAAGGATACTGGAAAAACACTTTTAAAATAAATATATTAATTCACTATAATGTTTAGAACATTCCCTAGGGAACCCAGAGGGAAGCCTCCTTAATTTGCACCACTAGGAATCTGCTCCTGGCATTGGAAAAAAAAAAATGCAGTGGCTAGACAAACCATTGAAGATTTTAGAAATTTCCTAGAGAATGTCAAATCTATTCCCAACCCCTCAGGGGTACAACAATACTTAATTCACTTCCACACACTTACTGTGTCACAACGAAGACCGCAGCTTGTCTATCAAAGGCTTTGTGTTCAAAATGCACAGAGAGGAAGAACCTCTGAAGGATGGGGAAGGTCAGAACTGGGAAAGGTATAGCAGTGGGCCACATCCCTAGTGCTGGCAGCAGCAGCCTAGGTGCAGAATTTACTGCTTCACCATTCCCACCTCCATCTGGTGCTGGGAAGTTGAGCTTTGCAGGTGAAAATGAGAGGTAAAGGCAAAAGTAAGAACAAAAATCCAGAAACGGCCCAATGCTCATCAATAGAAGAGCCATTTATTAAAACTGACCAAATACATAAGTGGGCCATGTATGGATCAATGAGAGTGTGTCATGAACCAGGGATCATGACGTATCTATTTCTGTAAATGCAAGTTCTAACAAGAAAGCAGGTGGGTGGGTGGGGCGGGGGAGACCAGGCAACATGGAAGAGGATTAAATGGACTTGGCACAGCAGCAATGTCTGAAAGGTTACATATGTCAAATTTCATGAGGTTTTCTACATCCATCCACCAAATGGGTGTTTCTCATTGCTTTAATAATTCAAAAACCAAGGACACTGTTCAGGTACCATTCTATTGTTTTGAGACCATTGTTCTAAAATTTTTTCCCTCCCCTACCACCCGCTTGGAGCCCTGGTAGCACAGTGGTTAACAGCTCAGCTGCTAGCCAAAAGGCTGGCAGTACAAATCTAACCAGCCGCTCCTTGGAAACTCTATGGGGCAGTTCTACTCTGTCCTATAGGGTTTCTATAAGTCGGAATTGACTCTACGACAATGAGTTTGGGTTACCACCTGCTTGCTTCTGCACACATCTTACTTAGCAGCTAATGTTACCACTCAAGAGCTGTTCAGAGGTTTAACCTGAAATCTGAACAGAACAATCGAGATACTGGAGGCAAGGCACAGGCTGTATTTAGTGTTCACTAATTCAAGGATTAAAACTCAGAGGCAGTGCTCTCTATACCTTCACTGGAACTCTATGACTCCCTAAAGAATCCCACTTTTTTTTTTAAAGACAGCAGCTAAAGCCCATTTAGGAGGAGCCCCGGTAGCGCAGTGGTTAAGAGCTACTGTGAGCTATAGCTGCTCAACAAAAGGTCGGTAGTTTGAATCTACCAGCCACTCCTTAGAAACCCTATGGGGAAGTTCTACTCTGTCCTATAGGGTCTCTGTAGGGTTGCTGTGAGTCAGAATCGGCTCAACTGCAATAGGTTTAGTTTTAAAGCCCATTTGTCTCATTTTCTAGAGGCCAAGGTGCGTGGTCAGTGCTCCAGCCAACAGATGCAGTTTACACTGGAAGACTTCTCAAGTCATGGTAGAAAAGCAAATCCCCGTCCAGGGAACAGACTTCAGGAAAGAACTTGAGTCAATATTTGAGTCTTCCATTCAGAACATCATGAAAAATGCATTTAAACTTTATAGCAGAATAATGTTTGAAACAAGACAAACTATTAAGAATGACAAGTCAGAGTAAAATGCTAGAAATGATATTCACAAACTTAGCTTACAGAAAGATGGCCTTCTCTTGCTGTCTATTTATAGCCACTCATGACACAGAGGCATCTGGGCTATCCTGGAGTTCACCTAAATTCCCTAAAGGCAGGGGGCAGGTATTGGCACGGCTACATTTTTAAAAGCTGATAATCTAGGCTGCTTGATTGGCAGGATAATTGTTACGTTAGGAGCAGGCATAGTTCCGGTCATAGCCCTCTAGACTAGCTGCCAGACAGGTGGAATAAAGAGCATGTCCACAGGGGCTAGTGGTCAGCTGGAGGGACAATGCAGAGTGCAGGTAGGTGAATATCACTATTAATGAAGAAACGCCTTTCAAGTTTGTCCAGAATTGGCTGTTAATGGCCTACAGGCTGAGAGGTGCAAACCAAGATGTTAATTTCCTCCTGACCATACCTTGGCAGAGGCCTCATTCCCACCATTTGCCACATGTTAACCTATCTCAAGATGGGCTCCTACCTGAAGCAGCCATTGCTCATCAATGCCTGTGCTTCTTCTAGTGACTGAGCATGGTGGGGAGAAGGGTGGGGGTGGGGGACTTCCCATACCTACTGCACCTGGGCCCAACCTAACTAACCTTGAGATGCCTGAACCTCATACAGAACCACTGCCTTTGCCCTCTTCCTGGACCCAGGAGAAGGAGATGAGCACCCCAAGCCCAGACCTGCCTTACCTGTCTCTAGAGCACACTGCTTACCAAGCCTGCATTTTCCTGCATTTACTCAGTTCCCTTTCACATGCCTCAGTGGGGCTTATTACGTTCTTCCAGTTCCCTACCCCCACTCCTCAGCATTCTCAGAAAGCTTAACAACAACAAAAATGATAAAAATAAATAACCAAACCAGTTCCCGTGAAGTTGATTCTGACCCATGGTGACCCCATGTGTGTCAAAGTAGAAATGTGTTCCATAGGGTTTTCAGTGGCTGATTTTTTTTTTTCTTTCTTTCTGAAGCAGCGTGCTAGCCCTTTTTTTTTCTAGGTGCTTCTGGGTGGGCGTGAACGCCAACCTTTCTGTTAGCAGCTGAGCCCTTAACCATTTGTGCTGCACATGGACGGCTAAACAAATAAGTAGAACCTTTAAGATCTTCCTTAACTTCCTGCCTTACTAATTCTAGCCCACCACCCCTCTAGTATAAATTCATTTGTTCATATAATACTTCATATATAATCAGCTCTACTCAATGTATAATTTAAATCTATGTACCTAAACCTAAAAGCTACCAGTATTTTTGAATTTTTGCACATTTTCTGAGCCAGTAATACCATCTCTAGAGCTCTGTTCCAGGATCCCATCAAAGATATCACTATTATTTTAGTGAAAAATAAAAAATTATATTGTTAAAAAAAAATACCATATAGACGGTGCTCATGAGTGGTTGAAACCCAAAATTAAATCCGTAATCACTGAGAGACCTGCTTTAAGGAAGCTATCAAAACATGGGAACTCATTACCCGCTATGGTCCCCACAGTGAATTCTTTTAAAGGCTGCTATTAGATGTGAGAACTCCCCATTTAGTTTATTATAGAAAAACGACTCACCAAAATGATTGACCTGCAATCAGTCCCTTGAGTCATGGCTGCACTGCTTGGGTTCTCCATGCTGACTCACCAGTTATTTATTTTTTTCATAGTATCTAAATACCCCTGGGATTCTTCTGCAAAAGCTAATGGAAATGTCAGACCAACCTCCTCAAGAAAAATGCCTTTTAAAAGTGTTTTGAATTGGGACTTTCCCACGATACAAGCTGTTAAATAATTGGCAAACAGAAGAACAAAACAACAAGCTATGTTTAAAGGGGGAAAATTGACTAAAGCAAACAAAAAATAAAAACCTGATTCACTAAAGACTGCCTTTCTGTGTTTAAGAAATTCACAATAACTTCATAGCATGTAACTGTATAGCTATCGTTGCAAAAATGTCACATACAGAAGAAAAAGAAAAAAAAAAAGCTTCAGTAAGTCATTGAGATTCAATGGCTCCATTGGCCACGTATATGGAGAGGACTGTTTACAGAGTAACCTACTCCTTGTAAAAGTATACTAGAGAAAAAAAAAAAAATCCTCGTGTCAAAATATATTTATACCTCCAAACATAATTTGAAATTTTTTTGGTTAAAATGACCTGAAGGAATAGCTGCAAAAAGCCCCTGACTTCCATCTTCCATTCATAATGGAAATTCAGGAACAAAAGGTTCTCCATTTCTAAATCAACAAATTTTCATTTTAAACTTCAGTGACACACTAAAGGAATACTCTCTTGACTTGTTTCCCAAAGGACGGTAATTCTAACATAGCTCCACTTTCCAAAAACAATGAAAAATCAAAGCTTTGCCCACCTGAGCCAAGAGTCAATAAGAGATGGGCAGCACTCGATGACATGGCATTTCAAAGCCTGCATCTCTCTGTCTTTTCCCCATACATCCAAATAAAATGCCTTGGCATCAAAGTAGTTCTCCCAGCAAATCAATTTTCAATGCCAACATTCCAAAAATATGCATGTATTCAATAAAGCATGGGGATCTCTAATATTTATTATTAATACTATTTATAAACCCTCAGTTTTCATATTTTCACCCCATAAGAAGTACACTCAAAATGAAATACTAAATTCTAAAGTTCCTTACTGTGCCTTGATGTGGTTTTTACCTTTGTGTCTAAAGTTACCCGAGAAGCAAATATTTTTGAAGTTCTGCAGGGAAAAGACCTGAGGGCACATGTCCTCCACAGTTTTGTCAGGAAACGCAAGCGAAGAAACTGCCTTCCTAGATTTTCCAAGAGTGACTTCACTGCTTTTCCTGTCAGTATTCTGCATTGGTCCAGCCATGGAAAAACTGAGAAGCAGGGACAATGCGCCATTTAGAAGGAAAAAGTCTCAAGTCTTCAACGTCCTTGCTCAGGGTAAAATAAAACTTAGTAAACTCTTCCTGAAAGTCTGGAAAAATGGTGAAGTTTATCTGATAATTCTGTTATTTATTTTGATGCAAAAGCAGTGCTCTTTTTCTCTTTTTTTTTTTTTTAAATACAACTGATATCTTTTGAATTGAAAGGGTTTCTGAGGCATTTCCCACATTTCCCAAGTACTACTGAAAAATGCCAATCTTGGCGCTCTAGTGAGCCTTCCCATCTCCAAAATAAGAGAGATTGTTTTTCTGTACTCTGTATTGGGCATAACCAAGGCCACAGGGTAAATTGCTAACGTTGGACTGCTTGCAACAGGAGATGCACCTCAGGAACCAGAGAACTCCTAGAATGGATAAGCCTTGAAGACTAGAACACCTAGTCCCTTATCTTCACAGAAGAGGCAACCAAGGCTAGACAAGGGAGGACCTCCTCAAGAGCTTGAGCGCAAGTGTAGCTCTGCGTATAGTATTCCCTTCTCTGTTCAGCACACTACAGTTCATGTTCTCCTGGTCTCTCCACTGGTAAGAGTAGTCTGACTTGTTAACTCACAAATGAATGACATTCATCCTCTCAGATATCAGCTCAAGGTTTGCCTTCTCCTTAAGATTCCACCTATTCATTCAAAGCTTATTCCAAACTTCTCTTTCCTAAACATTTTTGGCTTCTAAGTATTTACAGGTTGAAAGGATCCTAAGAGACACTGGCTGCGTGGATCCCCTCTACGACATCTGTGCCACCTGAACATTTTGTTGTTAGGTGCCATCAAGTCGTTTCTGACTCATAGCAGCCCTACAGGACAGAGTAGAACTGCCCCATAGGGCTTCCAAGGAGTGGCTAGTGGATTTGAATTGCAAACCTTTTGGTTAGCAGCAGAGCTCTTAGCCTGAACTTATTTAGTGGCAGGAAGCTTATTGCCACTTGTGTATGGATGCTCATTTGTTCCATGTATAGAAAAATATATTAATATCATTTTTGGGTCCCAGAAAATAAATTTGGTCTCTCTTTCATTTACTATCCTATGATATCTGAATTTAGTCTTCATGAGTTTGCTCAAGATAAATATGCCTAGCCTCTTCACCTATAATCACACATTGCCTTGTCTATTCAACTGCTCCAACCTCTGATCTCCTCAGCTAGAGTAGAAGCTTCAGTGGAGTAGGACAGACTGACAAACACCTTTTATACATAACCTTGCTGAATCTTCTACTTGCCCCAATAGCTTAGAGTTCATAAAAGAAAGTGGGGAAACATTAGCTATTTTTGATATTTTGCTCTTTGATACATTCCTCAATTTTAAAATGTACCACAGTGATTAGAAACACAGGCTCTGGAGTCAAACAGATCCAGCTACAAGTCCCTGTTCTGCCACTTGACTGTGTGACTTTGGTTGAAATACGTTCAATCTCAATGTTCTTATCTGTAAAATAGGTATGGTAATAATAAATGCAAATCCGAGTCGAGATAATGCGTTTACTGACCTTTTGTACAGGATCTGACATATACTAAGCACTCAATCAATGTTAATTATGATCATATACATCTCTGGAAAATCCTTGATATCTAGAACCCACCAACAATTCAGATGGGATTTTTTTTGCCATTTTATTCTGAAATCTTGGTGATATTCTTTGTCCTAGGGGCTGCCAACAATTCAGTTTTACTCAGTTCATCTTTATGATTTGTTATTTCACATTATTATTAAACTTTACATATTTGTGGCCCGTCCAGCACTTCATAAAAGCCGAACTTACCCCGACTTTCAAAGTAATATTACAATTTTATAGCACCTCACTCTTCTGCTATATGACTCTTAGCTAACTTAGAGTAATACCAAACAAAATGCCAACAAAAATTTATTTTACCAATAAAGCAATCAAGTAGGACTTGCTTGAGGTCAATAAAAATCCAAGTTTCCCAACTCCTAGTCTGACACTCTAAAATACCTTGCAGTTTCTTGAATCCAAACAGATACTCTACTTTCTAAACACCCCCTCCCCAAAAGAGGACGCCATATAGAGTGAAATGTGAAACTTAAAAAAAAAAAAAAATTATTATTTTATTGTGCTTTAGGTGAAAATTTATAGAGCAAATTAGTTTCTCATTCAAAAATGTATACACAGATTATTTTGTGACATTGGTTGCAATCACTGCAATGTGTCAGCACTCTTCCCCCTTTTCACCCCAGGTTCCCCATTTCCATTTGTTCAGTGTTCCTGTTCCTTTCTGTCTTCTCCTCTTTGCTTTTGGGCAGGTGTTTCCTATTTGGTCTCGTATACTTGATTGAGCTAAGAAGTACATTCCTCATGTGTGTCTAATCTTTGGCTGAAAGGTAAACTTCGGGAGTGGCTTCAATTCTAAGTTAGAAAGGTGTCCAGGGGCCATAGCCTTGGGGTCTCCTCCAGTATCTGTCAGACCAGTAAGTCTGGTCTGTTTTGTGAATTTGAATTTTGTTCTGCATTTTTCTCCTGCTTTGTCCAGGACCCTCTGTTGTGATCCTTGACAGAGCGATCAGTGGTGATAGACAGCCACAATCTAGTTCTTCTGGGCTCAGACTGGTGGAGGCTGTGGTTCATATGGTCCCTTCATCCTTGAACTAATATCTTCCTGTGTCTTTGGTTTTCTTCCCTCTTCTGTGCTCTGAACAGGAGGGGATCAATAGCTGTATCACAGATGTCTGCTTTCAAGATTTTAAGACCCCGGATGCTACTCACCAAAGTAGGATGTAGAATATTTTCTTTATGAACAATGTTATGCCAATTGACCCAGATGACCCCTGAGACCTTGGTCCTCAGCTTGCAGCCCCAGTAATTCAGTCCCTCAAGGAAACCCCTTATTCTCTGTTTCTACACAACTGAAATGCGACTACAGAATTTCATCTGCTTTGTCTGCCCCAACCTATATGACGTCAGTACTCAAAGCATGAATGCGAACATATTGTGGCAGGAATGATATTTTGCTTCCGTAAATTTGTGAGCTATTGACAATTAAAGGTCCAATGGAAATGCTTCTAAACTATTATGCTGGATATGTCATTCCTCTTTGTTTCATTAGATTTTTTTTTTAAATGCATTTTTGTTAAAAGCTAAGTCATGATCTTTTAACTTTCTCTGTATCAGTGGTTACCCAGGGTGCAGAGGGAAGTGGGAGGGATGAATAGGTGAAAAACTGCATTTTTAAGGCAGTGAAACTATTCTGCATGATACTGCAATGGTGGGCACATGACATTATGCATTTGCCAAAACCCATTATGCACTTGTCCAACACAAAGAGAAGTCTTTTATGGAAGCTGTGGACTTTAGTCAGTAATAACATATCGATATTGGACCATCAATTGCAACAAATGTACCACAGGTATGCAAGATATTAATAATAGGAAAAACAGTGCACAAGAAGAAAGGGCATATATGGGAACTATGTACTTTTTTTTTTTTTAAATTAATTTTTATTGTGCTTTAAGTGAAAGTTTACAAATCAGGTCAGTCTCTCATACAAAAATTTACATACACCTTGCTATACACTCCTAATTGCTCTCCCTCTAATGAGATGGCACAGTTCTTCACTCTCTCTCCTTGTGTCCATTTAGGTAGCTTCTGGCCCACTCTGACCTCTCATCTCCCCTCCAGACAGGAGATGCCAACATAGTCTCATGTGTCTACTTGATCCAAGGAGCTCGCTCTTCACCAATATCATTTTCCGTCCCATATTTCTGTCCAATCCCTGTCTGAAGAGTTGGCTTTGGGAATGGTTCCTGTCTTGGTCTAACAGAAGGTCTGGGAATCATGGCCTATGGGATCCTTCTGGTCCCAGTCTGACCATTAAGTCTGGTCTTTTTACGAGAATATGGGGTCTGCATCCCACTGCTTTCCTGCTCCCTCAGGGGTTCTCTCTCAGGGCAGTCATCGTTGTGGCCGGGCACCATCTAGTTCTTCTGGTCACAGGTTGATGTAGTCTCTGGTTTATGCAGTCCTTTCTGTCTCTTAGGCTCATAATCACCTTGTGTCTTTGGTGTTCGTCATTCTTCCTTGCTCCAGATAGGTTGAGACCAATTGATGCATCTTAGATAGCCGTTTGCTAGCGTTTAAGGCCCCAGACGCCACCCTCCAACGTGGGATGCAGAATGTTTTCTTAATAGATTTTATTATGCCAATTGACTTAGATGTCCCCTGACACCATGGTCCCCAAACCCCTGCCCCTGCTACACTGGCCTTTGAAGCGTTCAGTTTACTCAGGAAACTTCTTTGCTTTTGGTTTAGTCCAGTTGTGTTGACCTCTTCTGTATTGTGTATTGTCTTTCCCTTCATCTAAAATAAAACTTATCTATTATTTTTTTATTATCTAATTAGTGAATACCCCCCCTCCCTCACCCATCTCGTAACCATCAAAGAATATTTTCTTCTCTGTTTAAACTATTTCTCCAGTTCTTACAATAGTGGGAACTCTGTACTTTTTGCACAGTTTTTCTGTAAACCTAAAACTGCTCTAAAATGTAAACCCTAATAAATTTAAAAAGTACATCAGAAAAACATGTGATTTGAATACAATAATGTCCTTGTGTTTTGCCAACTGGTCATGCATGCATTGAAGATGTAAGAAAACTTTCAGAGGCGTAATTTTTAATTTGTAGCGTGATGTGGTTGCTAAAAGTAAATACACTAAACACAGTTTATGACCACAAAATGCAAACATTGTAAGTTTAAAAAGAATTTTTAAAGATAAATCATATACCCATTTGGATCTTTTTTTTTTTTTTCTGGAATTTTTAATGAACAAAATCCTGAACCTGTTATTTTATCATCACTAGAAACTAAGGGATTTCAAACAAAATCCAAACATTCTGCTAAGAACGCATTGCCACTGTTATTTTTTTCCCACTTTTATAATTCAGTTTTAATCTCTTTCCTCAGAGCAAAAATGAAAAGTTTTACATTTTAGAAGAGGTCCACTCTCCTCACCAAGCTTAGCCCCCCTTCCTAAAACCTACATTTGGATTCAACTGTCACTGGTTTGAAACATTAACGGGGCTTTCCATTGAGCCATTACCCTTTCTCTTTTTGTTTTGCAAACAGGGCTTATTAAATCTTTGCTGTAGGCACCAGGAATGAAGAACAGTGAGAATGTGCTGATGCGAAGGTTTCACTGAGCTCAAGCAAATCATTTCTGATTTGCCACAGCTCCCAGTAAATGCCCCAACAAAGCATGCTATTTTGATGGCAGATATAAATTCCCATCACATAGAAGACGATAAAAGAAAAGCAAAAACCCACCACTCTCCCTGCACTAGGGGTTTGAGGGAGAGATGCTGACTGCAGATGCTTCCCACTACGCATATTCAAATAAGCATGAAGAACCAATCTTTGATGATAGTGCAGCTTCAAGGAAGTTCTGCTGGCAATGAGGGAACACAAATCTGAGTATATTTTAGGACTCATAGGATTTATTTCTTTTGGCTATTCTCTGTAATATTCTATTTCAAGCTTAAACACACATACACATATACGGTTAAGTTTAATAAAACACAATTTAAAGACTCACACAATGTAATTAAGTAAGAAATCAAATGAAACTATGGAAAGCAAAACCAATACCCTCCTAGTCTTCATAATTCACAGAAAAGTTAACCAACTCCCAGGTCAAGGCCATGATCTGCACATACTTTTAGCCACATGACTAAGATGATGGTAGGCAAATTTCTTCTTAAAGCATAAACTCACAAAGACAAAGAAAATGGGAGAGAACACAACATTAACAAAACTGTGGAAGATAGAGAGCAAACGGATAGGTGGATTGTGGCCCGTGCAGACCCAAGAAAGCTGCAACCTAAACTGGCAATGCAGAAAAGGTGAGGAGTAACCCAATTTACACCAGTGAACCTCCCCTAAGGTAAGGGTTTTAAGTCTTTGGGTACTTCTGGAAGTTGAGGTGAAGGTGGAGATAACACAGACGGAGTGGTTGAAAGTCTGTTTCAGAAGCATTCAGGTACCCTTATCCCCTTCTCTTCTCTTAAAGCTGGGTGCCTAGCCTGGCCAACCCTCTGTGTACCAGACACAGTTTAGGGTGGGAGCACTGTACTGAAAAAAGTTGTTGTTCTTTTCTTCAAAGAGAAGATTCACATACTCTGTGCTCAGACCCTCAATACTCTTCTTTCTCAGTTCTCAGTCCATATTCTACATGCAGAAGACTGGAAAATTCTTCCTTAAGGGATCTAACCTGGCCAAGAAAAGTCATAGAGATGCTGACATCAGGGAATCCTCCCCCCCCAATGAAACAGCATAGCCAGATCACCTTACACAGAAGCCCACAGGTAACAAGACCCAACTCAATTCTAAGCTCAAGCTCAGAGCTTTTCATCAGCTTTTAAGGTGCTACTCTGAAGTATGAGTAGACAACCAACACTGAGAGTAAAAAGAAACTTGGAGAAAATAAAGTTTATGTAAAGAGAAGAAAGCATTTAAAAAACTATGATCGATAGCCTCAGAGAGATAACCGAAGATCACATATTCATGAGTCAAGAACAGGACACTGTAAAATAAGAATATTGAAAAAACAACCACAAAAAAACGTACGTGGAAATCGTTGTTGCTGTTGTCAGGTGCCATCTAGTCAGTTCTGACTCACAGTGACCCTATGTACAACAGAACGAGACACTGCCCGGTGTTTCACCAACCTCACAATCAATTTGGTTGAGCCCATTGTTGCAGCCACCGTGTCAATCCATCTCATTGGATATTGTATATGTGGTTATATAGAAAAAAACACTTCGATGACTCAATTAAAGAGTTAGGAACTAAAGCTAAAGAAATCTCCCAAAAAACAGAGTTGGAAGACAGAAAAAAAGCAAAAAGAAACTAGGTGATGAATCCAGGAGGGTCATATTGGTTAGGGTCCTTTGCATAGAAGGAAATCTATTATAGTTGGCTATAGCAGAGATTATTTCTTAAGAGTATATTAAGTGACATACAGCATCACTGGAAAAAGACTTAGGGTTGAGCTTTTAGGACAACTTTCAAACTACATCAGAAGATTAAGCCACAAATGGAACTCATACCCTTTCCAACATCAGGAAACTGCTCCTTGAAGTGGCAAACTATCGCTATAGCTGCCAGCTCTAGGAGCCTGTAATTGTTGCTAAGATCAGGGAGCCCAGCTATTGCTGTGGGCTCCGGGGCCAGGCTGCACCTGCTATAATCCACACAAGTGAAATGGATGGCAAGCAGCCTCCTTCTTGACCCTTACAGAGCTAATGACCACTCAGACACCTTATGATGCTGTCCCAGGATAAAATGCATTGATGGCAATGCTTGCAAGCCCAATAGGAAGAAATGAAGCTGAATTTAAGTAACATCCAGAGAATACTGCAAAAGAGTGTGCGAAATATAGGCTTTAGCTTTCCAGTCTCTACCATACCCAAAAGTAAACTAGAAGGAAGTTGGAATGAATGTAAGGTACTTCACAATATTCATCACAAAGTCCTCAATATATGAATAACCAAGTTTCAGGAAGAAAAAGAGAACACAAGGTTGGTGGAGTAGGGCCATGCATGAAATAATTCAAAAAATCTGAAAGAAATGAAGTTCAAGACTGAAGGGGCCCACTGAAATTTCAGAGCACTGACAAAAGAGATTAGAAGTTTCACAGAATAGAGAAGTTAAGCATCACACACAAAAGATCAGGAATTAGAATACTTCTGGACTTCCCAACAGCAACACTGGAAGCTATAATGCAATGGAACACCATCTTCAAAATTTCAAAAGGAAAGTATTCCAATAGAATTCTATAGCCAGCCAAACTATCAGTCAATTATGAGGGTAGAATGACATGTTTTCAGGTAGGCAAGATGCTAATGCCTAGTGCACAGCTGTCCTCCTGGGCTCTGTTTTGTCTTCATCCCAGAACTTCCTCTTGCCTTTCTCCTGGGTTGAATCCCTGACTCTTGTTTCTGATGTGTTCATCTTGCTCAGTGATGCTCTGTTCTCCATGAGCTCCCTAAGGAAGGGCTCACAATATATTCTGTGCACTGGTACCTTTGGTCATTGTGTTAAATGGGGTTCAAATAAGGTCTAAAAACAAGCCAGAAGGAGAGACTATCTCTAACAATCATAGAGACCTCTAACAGGCCAGTGGTCATTTCAGGCAAAAATGTGTCAAAAAAAATTTTTTTTAAAGGATAAGGCAATCACGTGGGAGTATGAGTCTATCTCTCCACCATTTATACCCCGTGATGTTTAGCATGTATGCCAAAAGACCAAGGAAATGTTATTCAGAGATTAGTAAAAGTCCACAATCTTATGTCACACTAAAACCTCACCATTAATTCATTTTACTCTATTCTATAAATGAAAATGTCAGAAGACCCCATAGGAAGTTTCCTTAAAATCTTTTTTAATACTATCATTTCATTTAACTAAATAGAGGAAAATTGATATTCTTTTTACCTACCACTGGTATTTGCCTTGAGAGTACCCATAGTTCTTTGATAATTTAGGAAAAGATACCTAGAAAAATATTCAGGTAAAACTTTGATTTTTTTTTTTTCAAAACAAATCTCTACGACAAATTAATAAAAAGCCCTGGTGATGCAATGGTTAAGCGCTCAATTGCTAACTGAAAGATCAGTGGTTTGAACCCACCAGCTGCTCTGTGGGAGAAAAACCTGACAATCTGCTCCCATAAAGATTAGAGCCTAGGAAGCCCTACGGGGCAGTTCTATTCTGTCCTATAGGTCATTATGAGTTGGAATCAATTGGACAGCACACAACAGCAACACCACCAAATTAAAAGATAGCCCTAATGGAACACTGCTCCTTCTCTTCTGACATTTTCATCACAAAACTGATTCTAATGTCTTGAACATGCAATGCTTTTTCCATCTCATAATATTTGAACATAAAGTTTTCTCTTCCTGGAAAGGCCTTCTTGTTCCTTCACTTCTTTGTTAAACCAATTGCTATCAGTCAATTCTGACTCATAGTGACTCCATGTGTGTCAGAGCAGAACTTTGCTCCACAGAGTTTTCAATGATTCTTCAGAAGCAGATCGCCAGGCCTTTCTTTTGAGGCATCTCTGGGTAGACTCGAACCTTTAACCTTTTGACTAGGAGAAAAGCACATTAACCACTGGCACTACCCAGAGACTTCATTTCTTTGTTATTAATCCTTCAGAGAGCAGCTCAAAAGTCACATCCTATGGAAAGCCTTCAAAAACTCCCAGACTAGAACAGGCTCCCTTCAGAAATTCTCATGAATTTACTCTACTTTCTTGGTACTCATCTCAGTGTGTAATTATATATTTCTGAAATTATTTGACTCTATGTCCCCTACTCCCCCCCATACACACACACACACTAAGTCATTATGTTCTATGCAGTAGTGTCTGTTTTACTCACCCATGTATTCACAGTGCCTAACACAATGCAGGCAGTAATAAATACACAATGGATAAACGAATTAATAGAAAAAAAAAGAAGAAGAAGAAAAGGGTAAATAGAAAAAGAAAAAAGACAGGGAGGGAGGAAAGAGAAAGAAAGGGAAGACCAGGTATAAATCCTGAATTTGGCGGTAGTATTTATTTATTTTAGTTATTTGTCTATATGTCTGTCTGTCTACCTATCTACCTATCTATCTCAGAAGTTTCCAGAGAACTTGAAAATGTGCCAGATATTTCTATACTGCTCTGATGGGAAAATAATTCTGAAAGGGAAGAAAACATGGGACTACAAAGCCTAGATCCTCAGAAGGCCACCCTGATTCTGGGCCAACCACACCCCACAGTCTCTTTCCAGAAGAGTCATGCAAAAGGCAGGTCCTACCCTTCCCCACGCTGCCTTCTGTCAGATTCGGAGAAGACTGCCTGAGCAGGTATCTGCGCACTGGTGCTGATGCTGATGCCCCTGGCATCATACTGACAGCACTGCAGGTTGCAATTCTCTGGAGTTTGCTGCTCAACACGGCTCCATCTGGTCCCACAGCCACAAGGGCTGTAGAGCCGAGGCTGAACATGACGGAGACTATAAAACACGAGGCATGCTGCCAAGATGTCACTGAGCAGGGGCTTAGACAGAAATGGGAGCAAGCCGGGGAGGACTGGAGTAGGGGTATACTAATAAAGAAACCCGATGCCATTCTCAACTATCAATTACTGTAAACAGAACTCCCATAGTCCTGGGCAGGGAGCAGAATGAGCCTCATATTCCACCCCCTGCTGCTCTGAAGAGTTCTTCAGGGAGACATTCAGCAAGTAGGCGAGCCCAAGAATGGACTCTAACAGGCAAGCTGCGGGGAGGCTTTTGTGTTCTCACCCACGTCCAGGTTATGGTACAGTGCAACCTCCTCAATGTTCTTTCTGTGATGGTTGACCCCAGAGATACAGATGTTCACAGATGTTGGCTGTCCAAATATTATGAATTTTGATCCAATGATAGAAGGCTTATTGTTAGTTTCCATCGAGTCAAGTCCTACTCATGGTGACCCCACGTGTGCAGAGTAGAACTGTATGTAAGATTTTCAAGGCTGTGACCTTTTGGAAGCACATTGCCAGGTCTGTCCTCTGAGGTGCCTCTGGGTTTGTTCAAACCACCGATCTTTGAGCTAGTGATGGAGTGTTTAACCATTTGGGCCACTCGAGGACTCCGGATAGAAGTATTCACAGAGAACAAAGGGAAACTGACCTGCTTTCATATGAATAGATGAACCCTCTAACAGTAACAACAACAGCAATAACTAACACTTAGAGTGCTTACTCTGTACTAGGTCCTATTCTGAGTGTTTTCAGTCTTAACATTATTAAATTGGAGCCCTGGTGGTATAGTGGTTAAGAGCTTGGCTACTAACCAAAAGGCTGGCAATTCGAATCCATCAGCCACTCTTTGGGGCAGTTCTACTCCGTCCTATAGGGTTGCTATGAGTTGGAATTGACTTGACAGCAACAGGTTTTTGTTTTTTTTTTTTAATTCTTAAATCCACTATTCACCACTCATGTGCCAGCCTGCCATTTTGTGGTGGCTTGTGAGTTCCTATGACGTAGAAGCATGCCACCAGTATTTCAAATACCAGTAAGGTCACCATGATGGACAGGTTTCAACGGAGCTCCCAGACCAAGACAGACTAGGAAGAAAGGGCTGGCAATCTACTTGCAAGAAACAGCCAATGAAAACATTGTCTGACTTACTTGCTTTGGACTCTGCTCATGCTTGAATCAGGAAGGATCTATCACTGAGGCAGGACATCGTGCCTGGTGAAGTATAAACCCAACGAGGGCATGGGAGGCCCTCAGGAAGATAATTTGGCCCAGCAGCTGCAATGGTAAACTCGAACAGGCCAGTGATTGTGAGAATGATGCAGGGACAGGTAATGTTTCTGTTGTACATAAGGTCGCCATGAGTCGGAGTCGCCTTTAAGGCCACTAACAGCAGCAACAATCAATTCACTATACCTACTTCTCACTTATCCACTATCTCGGTTATCCGACATTTTCCATTTATGACAATAATAAAAATATCTACTATCCAACTATTTTGTGCATTAAGGAGGCAGTGGGCATGGCGACAACGGCTGCAAAGCGACCCCTCTTGAGGACGGTCTTCAGACAGCCTCTGGGATCCTGGGTCACACTGTTCCGTGCCCTCTGCCCCCTCCTGCCAGCAGGGGCACAGCATCCAGCTGTCAATGGGGCCATGGCCTCCAGGCAGATGTGTAGGCAGCTCCGAGCCAGTGGACACCTGTTCTGGATTCCCAGCTCCTATGTGGCCTGAGGTGCTGCAGCTCAAAATTGTTGGGGGATGGAAAGGGAGGAAAGAAAAAAGCACCTGAAAATGTGTTTGGAAGAAATGAATGCAAGTTTAAATGACATCCCAAAGTGAGCCAAACTGGGCATGCGGCCTCCACCTCAGTGGGGCAGGGTATAAGGCCAGGCTTCCAGAGCCCTGGTAGGAAGCCCTGAGCCTTGTTGACTCACCAGGCCTGGAGGGCAGAGCAGGTTTCTAGATCATGAATGCAGGAATTGCAGGGGTGGGACTGGAGGCCTGGGGGCAGCTCCACAAGGGAAGCCCTGACCCAGCACAGAAGGTTAAGCTGTGGGCCCTCCAACCATACCATGTAGCCTGGCTTTATCTAGCTTTGTCTCCTCCAAGCCTCCTTCTCCACAGAGGAATAATCCATAACTGGACTCATCACAGTAATGAGCACATCAGTAAATTTTAGCTGTTATTATTTCTATGATCATATTTTCTAAATTAAAAAAAAAATCAGATGAATGGTCTAAAAACAACAACAAAAAATCCTCCATTTTCATATAACACTGGTTTTCGTCTAAAAACCTGGTCTTTGGAACCTAACCATATCCATATGTGATGAGTCAGTGTATATAGATGGAAAAACAAAGAAACAGAGAGGATAAGGAATTTGCCCAGGGTCACACAGCTTCTAAGTGACAGAACTGAGATTAGAACCTAGGTCATCTGGCTTCAGAGTCTGTGCTCTTACCCACCAGACAGTGCAGCCTTGCTAGTTAGGGAACCACCAAGCATTTACAATGTTAGATAATGAACAACAACAAAAAATTCTAGTTGTCCAAAATACGGGGTATTAAAGGGGGGGTCTTCGTTTTCCAGTTATGCTTTCCTGACTAAAACTTTGGAAGTAATCCCCAACACAGAATCAAGAACAGCAATTGGGGCCAGGAGGGATAGTTGGAAGGTCAGTTGCTTCATTTTCCTGTCTTCAAAAGGGAATAAAATATATTCCCCTCATTGACATTTTATAGGCATTCCAAAGTTAGAGATTAGACTTCCTTATCAACATTCAAGTTTAAGATCATAAATATCAGCACATTTAAGGAATAGTTAGCTTTACAGTAGAATAATTCTGGGTTTGAACTCCAGTTGGGTCATTCTCTTTTGCTCATTCTCAAGTGGTAATTTATAAGAACACCATATAATATAATATAAAGTAACAATAAGACATAAAGAAGAATAAAAATAAGTATCATAGAAATAGATAGCACCAAAACCAGGGAGGGAAAGCACTTGATTATATAGGCTCTATTATTGTAAACACAAGGAGCCCTGGTGGTACATTGGTCAAAGTGCTCAGCTGCTAACCAAAATGTCAGCAGTTTGAACCCACCAGCCACTTCACGGAAGAAAGATGTGGCAGTGTGCTTTCATAAAGATTACAGCCTTGGAAACCCTGTGGCGCAGTTCTACTCGGCCTTAGAGGGTCACTGTGGGTCAGAATAAACTCGATGGCAGTGGATGGACGTGAGTGTGTGTGTATGTGTGTGTGTGTGTGTGTGGTAAAAGCAGCATGGGACTGGATTAAGTTACTTTAGGGAATTTGGACTTTGCTTTAGAAAATTAAGCTAAACTATTATAATCAGGTTTGCATTTTAAGAAAAAAAAAAAAAAATCCTGGCAGAGTTAGAAATTCCTGACTGGAAACAGACTGGAAAGACTAAGCTCAGTTTGAAAAATATCTCAATGCTTCATAAGAGAGAAGATACAGGCCAGAAACAAGCCAATGACAAAATGACCAGAACTTATTAGCTGACTTGAATGTTAAAGATTTAAGAACTGGCAGGCCAAGTACATGGTGGTTTACCATGAAATGGTATTCAATAGAGGGGTGCCGGGAAGTACTGTGGTGTGTCTGGGCTTAGGTTGGGTAGAAATATTGAGTAGGCAGCCATGGCAGGGTGGAGTGGGCAGAGGATCAGGGGTAGTTAACTGGAGAAGAAGCAGGATCAGCAAGTCTGCATCTCTGAGGAGCAGGAAACTTAATGCTGGTTAACAGAGCTCTAAACAGATTCCATATTGCCAAACCCATAGAACACACTGGGTTTTCTTTTTGAGATCTTCATATTGGGAGAATTTGCTTTAGTTACATGTATATGCTTTATGGCGTATTTGTCCACACCTGACCACTCTGCTCATGCTCGCATAACTCATCTCTGCAGGCAAATGGGGCAGGGAGTCAAACTCTTCTCTAGCCAGCCTCAGGAATGCTTGCTTTGCTCTAACAAGGCAGGAGCCACCAAGCAGATGAAAGGCTGATGAGGGATGTGGGTTTCTGCTTGAATAACTACCTTCCTTGAAACTTGAGCTTTAAAGTTTTCCATTCTAACTTTTCCTCTTTTTACGCTCAGGGAAATTTCTTCAACTCCTTCCATGTTACATTCCAGTGGCTTTAGGATATTTGCCTCGAGCCTGTTGGCTATTTTCTTCTGCTGTGTATGCATTGACCTCTAAAATGAGATTCTTTCTACGTAAATAATGCCAAGTCAATATCTCTATTTTCATCTCAATCACTGACCATGGTCCATTTGTTAAGTACTTAAAAGTTTTCAAGAACTGCATTCCTCACAGACACCAGTCCAATTCATAGTTGGTCCAAATGGTGGCATTTTCCAACATCAACAGTACTGCAAAGGAGCAAGGTACAGAACATAAATGAGTCCAGGATCTTTCATTTTAAGGTGGCCATTTGATTGACTTCAGCTATGAAACTAATTAAAATCTACCTGTGTGTGGATTGATGTTGAGACCATAATTCCCACATGTTATGTGGTTTATACCTTTCTATTTGTTCCATTACAGAAGAGCAATTTGAAGTGATTTAAATGTAAGGTGCCTACATTCCATCTAAGAGACCCATTCTTCAGTTCTGACTTAAATCACAGGCCTACGCTCACTGGCATTCATAATCAGTGAACAAAAGGGGTTACCAGGTTGCTGTTGTTAGCTGCTATCAAGTCCACCCTGACTCATGGCGATCTCATACACAATAGAAAGAAACTCTGCCTGGTCTTGCACCATCCCCATGATCAGTTGTGGATCAGACAGTCCCTTGTCATCCATAGGAATTTCACTGGCTGATTTTTGGAAGTAGATCGTCAGCCTTTCTTCTGAGTCCATCTTAGACTGTAAGCTCTGCTGAAACTGGTTATAAGGAATTACCCTTAATTTCTTCTCTCTTATGAGCTGTTGGGCTGTAGTAGTACCCAGCCATCCTGGTGGCATGTTGTTGTGTTGCAAAAGCTGCCATATACCAGATGTCTAGACACAGTTGAGGCTATTCTCACTCACATATAACATACTCAAGGACACGGATGGAAAAAAAAAAAAAAAATCTCCCAAATGCATAGGAGATGAAGCAGAGCTTTGATGTAGCACTAAATCAGGGCACCAAGAACTTCAAAAGAGGCAGGTGGAACAACATTACGGAGCATGGGCTGTTCAGTCAGCGCATATGGCCTGGCACCTCTGCCCCACTCCTTCTAAGCCGTGTTACCATGGACACGCTGCCTAACCTCGCTGGGTATCTGGATTCTCACAGGTAAATGAGGCCATAATTAAACTTCCTTTTAGGATTGTCTTGATTAAATGAGACAACTTATATAAAGTGATTAACATAGTTCCAGGACACAGAGCTCACTGAATACGAGCTGCACCAACTTCTTCAACATCACTATTATTAGAACCCAAGAGAGAAGAGTATGAAGTATCTTTGGTCGGGCTCAGGTAAGAGCTACAACAAGGCTTTCTCCATGCTCAGAATACTAAATACATAATAGGCAGCAACATGTCTTAAATGAATGTCTTGGGCAGAGCAAGTGACCAAATGAGCTCTTTAACTCTTAAAAGTCCACAATCCAATATTCTCAGAAGGTATATCAACCTGCCAGCTGGCACTTGAGCTTTTTTGCACTGGCCATGGCTATTTTCCAACTTTGATATTACTGAGGCATAACTGACTCAAGTTTTGCTCTACCAAGAAGCCTCCTGTATATTTATTGCTAGAGACTACACCATACTCACCACAATATCTTATGGATTTCGTTTGTAATAGTGTAGCATGAAGGAGAAGTGATTAGAAGACAAGGATAACAGTGATAGCACTTGCAATTTAGACTGATATTGAGGTCGCAATTCAGTTTTATGTTCTGATTCCAGAGTCCTGGAGCAGCTTCCTGTTTCAAGAACAGAACCTGCTGTCAGGCTTCTTATACTCAAGGAGGTAAAACACAACAATTTAAATAATCAGAGACTTTGTAACATGCAATTTCCTGGGTCCCACTCAAACTGAAAATGGGAACTCCTGAGAGGAAGAGGTAAGGGGGACCCAGGAATCTGCATTATAGACAAAGTTTTACGTATATCAAGGTTTGATTGCTCTAGGGGTTCATAATTTAGTAGAAGATACATACATACAAATTATTCTAATACTAGGCATGCTTTGATAAGTGCCATAGTAAAGATATGGGGCACAGAAGCTGAACAAAGGAGAGAATGAGTCATTCCAACAGGTGGATCTAGGAGAATCTCCTGGCAGGGGAACTTGAGATGTAGCTAAGATTAACAGCAGAAAAAAAGCTGGGCTAGGAACCATGAGAAATGGAATACAAGAGTGTCACAGGTAGAGGGAACCAGCTAGGCAACAGCACCAGGAGTAAGCAAGTCTGAAATATGTCTGAGCAGATAAGCATGGCCAGGACCCACGTGAATGGATGTGTCTGTAGGGGTTTATTGCTTAGGGTAGAGAGAGACAGGCTGTCAAGCTGGACGAGATAAAGGATGAAGGCCTTCAAAATCAGTGGGAATCTGAGTTCTGCAAAGGGGTCATAATCAGATCTGAGCTTTGAGAAGGTGAGTCTGGCATGATGAATTGAAAAGGGTTAGTCAGGTCCAAAATAACTTACCTACTTTCCAAATCCAAAAAGCTACGGAAACCAGAAGTTATTTGTATCTCATGTGAACCTGGCATGAAATGAAGTGGGGTTATTTACAATCACTACTCATCCAACTTATTGTGAATATTTATACATTCTGCTACAAAAATATCAATGTGTTTGTTTAGTGGTACTGTCCCAACTATACTTGGGAATGTTATATAAAATTTAGTTCATGTACTATATAACATTTCTGAACTCAGGAAAAAAATTATGAATTCTGAAAGATATCTGGGACTAAGGCTTTTACAAAGGACTTACTAACAAAAGGAAAGGTTTAGTAGCCCCTTGATCTTTAAAGAGAACAAGGAAAACTAAGAGATGAGGTGGTGTGAATAACCAAAACCACTTTTCATAGTGATCAATTTCTTAGCACCACTTAATTGCTATGGAGGTTCACCTAAAAACGGAAGGTGCCTCTGGACTTTCTAAGTGGTCTGACTGCTACATTTCTTCATCATATTATTAGTCCTTGGCTCCCCATCTCCCAGCGTGTAAATGAGCAAAGCCTATGATGCTGAAAATTGGAAAGTAGGAGGTGAAAGGACACAGACAGAAGGCGTTTCATCTTTGCACAGCTGTCTGTGCACACACATATTTCCTTATACCAAATCAAGCAATTTCACAGCTGCAGAGCCCCTTAGAAATGATTTGGCTCATCTCATTCATTTCACACATGAGGAAACTGAGGGCCCAGGAGAGAAGTCATTTGCTGGTGATCTCACTTCAGAGGGTTTCACCACTAATATTTATTGAGCATCTCTAAGTTTCCGTCTCTGACTACAATCTGTTGTAGGATGAGGGTCTACCTAATGTGACTGGACCCTGACTCATCCAGTGGAGCATTCGATAAATACTCGTTGATGGTGATGTTCATAAGTATAATTCTACCACTGGGGACTATTACTGAACTCACTGGATACCACATGCTTTTCTAACCAAGTATTGAAATGTCAAGGGATTTGGGTCTGAGTTCAGGCTCTAGCAATAACTTATATGTAGAAAAACTAGGGAAATAACAAAAGCGTTTTTTTTTCTTTAGGTGTATGAATGTCATTTATACATTTTTTTTTTTTTTATGGGCATACAGAAAAAAAATTTTTTTTTTTTTTTTAGAAAAACAGAAATGAACACTTAACCAAACCTCTACAGAGTGAAGAACTTCTAAGCTTAGAAACTACAGAACAAATGACAATGGAAAAAATGCACAGGTTTAACCACATACTCTCAATTATTCTGTATGATTTAAAAAAAAAATCATAAAATAAAAGGCAAAAGGTGGTAATATTCTTGGCAGATATTTCACACATAGGCCTAGTATTTTTTTTCTCTACAAAGAACTCACACAAATTAGTGAGAAAAACACCAAGGCTCCTAAATAATCAGATTAAGGATACGAATACACATTTCCCAAAAGAACACGTATCTTTACTAAGCAAATCCACACACAACTTTTAGACACCACAGAGTAAAATGGCAACGAACCATAAACCAGAAAGCCCATTGCTGTCAAGTCGATTCTGACTCATAGCAACCCTATAGGACAGAGTAGAACTGCCTCATAGGCTTTCCAAGGATTGGCTGGTGGATTCAAACTGCTCATCTTTTGGATAGAAACCGAATGCTTAATCACGGTGCCATATGCCTAAAAATGGGCATACATTAGAAAAATTATGATAATCAATGCTGGTGGAATGGATGAAACAGGCATCCTCAAAAAGTCCTCAAAATATTCATATACCTTGACCTAGTAATTCTACCTTTGGAAATTTACCCTAATTAAATAATCAACACTGTAAACTTAAGTATAAACATGGATATTTGTTGCACCAGTATTTATAACACTAAAAAATTATAAGCAATCATCATTTTCAACTATGGCAAAAGATAAATCAAAAAGTATCTATTCAAAAATGATATTATGCAACCAATGAGATGACTCTTAATAATACTAGATAATAACAGGAAAATGTCTATGATTGAATATTAAATGCAAAGGCTGGGAATCAAATGTTTTTATACAAATGACTACAACTTTGAGAATAAATGAAGTTAATAAATAGAAATCAAAGTCTGATTGGAAATATAACAACATGATTATATCTATGTAGTGAGCACATAAACCCAGTCAGTAATTATTTTCTTCTTTTTTTAATTAGTATTTTGCAAAATATCTTTAGATATCCTATATAAATCTGATTCAGAAATTTATTTCAATGAAATTAAAGCATTATATTAGTCAATACTAGTTTGTCTTCCTCCTTATTCCAGTAAGAATGTTGGAGAATACTTCCTAGGAAAAAAGATTAAGAAAATCCAATTTAACACACATATTATATCTCACTTAAAAAACTCTTAGGAGTACTCGTCCTGTACCAGGAACAATTTGAAGTGCTTTTTGCCTCACTGAATCACAATTACAATCCTAGGAAGCGGGTGCTATAATTATCACCATTTCACATAGGGCATCAAGTAAGTGAATAACTTTGCCAGATGGCATGTATCTGGTAGGATAGGAACCCCATCTCTCCTTAAACACCATGCTATGTAGCATGGATCCATGGATATCATTAGTACCACCTCTCATTAAAAAAAAAAAAAAAAGTATATAGAGGTTAAATGACTTCCTAAAAGTCACAGCAAATATCCAATAGGCAAACAGAGTAATAGCTTTTATATACTGTAATTTACAACACTAAGGAAAGATTAAAATGAATGAAAACAATCTTAGCTCTTCTTCCCAATTTTGTTCCTAATATTAAATTTTCTTTTCTGTGTTCTTAGGGCCTATATTAAGGTAAAGGCAAATTTTTGTAGTCTGTAGGGAAAACTTCTGACTCATACTCATAGTGACCCTACAAGACAGGGCAGAACTGCCCCATAGGGTTTCCAAGGAAAAGCTGGTGGATTCAAACGGCCGACCTTTTGGTTAGCAGCTGAGCTTTTAACCACTGCACCACCAGGGCACCCACAGGGTCTCTATGAGTTGGAATCAACCCAAGGGCAGTGAGTTTGGTTTTTGGATTTTTTTAGGGAGAACTTATTTCACTGATTTCCTAAGGCTAGCAGATCTTGAGCTTTTTCATCTCACTTCTATCAGAGAGCTACATTTCAACCAAGGCCTGGTGATATTATCAATAGAATGTCTTTATCAAAGCACCTACTGGGCGTGACACTATCCCGGGCTCTGCAGAACATCTGACTCAAACAGAACCCTCTGCACTACAGGACTGCAGCAGAAGAGTCAAAACAAAATACAACCACTTGCCAACAGCAAGAATGGAGCTCTCTGTATGCTTATTTTCCAATCTATCATGAAGTCCAAAATAAACTCCAGGCTTCCTAAACCCGTCTGATATAAATTAGGAGAGTCAGACCTCTGCTGGGAGAGTTCTACACCAAATAACTGGGCTCAATGACAAGATAAAGATAAAGTTCTACAAAATTGCTCCCCTGAGCTACTGTGGCTTAGTCATGCCTAATTTTTCAGTGAGCTATTTAGAGGTTTCTGGAACCAGCTTCACGGAATCAAAGGAGAAGGAAATCAGGTCCATTTTAGGCTTTGACAATGACAGGGCCCACTCCTGTGGCCATAAAAATCATGAAAATGACTTACCTCCCCACCCAGTACCAAAGTGTCAGCCTGTCCTATAAAGCAGGAACAGTGTCTTTTCTAAAGTAATCAGAACTCCCAACGGCCCTTCTGTGACCAAACATTAGAAATAAATGATGACCATCAAAATCTAGGGTGGAGACGTATGCGTAAGCGGGAGAAGGAAAAGTAATTCTGCTTGCACAAGCACAAACAGTATTACTCCAGACCAGACTGAGACGTGAAGTTTACTATTTAAAGCAAGAAACTAATATTTAAAATCCAAGCCTCAAAACTGAGAGTCTAATTACTAGTCTTATTTTAAACAAAGAGGGGGGAAACAAATGATTTGTTTGGATTGCACAGACAGGTTTTTTGTTCACTTGTTTTTTGGCTTTTTTAACTATCAAAAAGCAGGACTGACTACAGGTCATTTTTAACATTTTCTCTCATTCCATAAAATCAAAATATTCTCAAATCCAGCTATTTGAGGTCACTTTAGACTTTACTTTGTTGAAAGTTAAAAAAAAAAAAAAATTACTACTACATACCCACCAAGATGGTTTAAAAAAAAAAAAGACTGGCAATATCAAGTGTAGACTAAGATTAAGAAAAACCAGGACACTCATATAGTGCAAGTGGATTATAATAAGTTACGGTCACTGTGGAAAACTGTTGTCTGTTTCTGATAAAATTAAGCCCAGCATTTCTATGACCCAGTAATTACACTCTGAGATGTGTACCCAAGAGAAATGAGTGTATATGTCTAGAATGTACCAAGCAACTTTATTCATAATAAGCAAAAACTAAAAACAACCCAGGTATAGATCAACAGGAGAACGGATAAACAAACTATGACATGTCCATACAGTGGAATACTCAGCAATCTACACTAATAAGCAGGCCCTAGGTGGTGCAAACTCTTTGTGATCAACTACTTACCTAAAAGCTGGCGGTTCAAACCCACCCAGTGGTGCTGTGGAAGTAAGTCCCAGTGATATGTTTCCACACAAATTATGGCCAAGAAAATTCTATAGAACAGTTCTGCTCTAACACATGGGGTCACCATGAGTCAGAATTGACTCAAGGACTTTTTTTTGTTTTTTAAATTTTTACTAACACATATAATGTGGATCTCAAAACATACTGAATGAAAGAAGTCAGACCTAAAGGAATTAATACACACTGTATAATTCCATTTATATGAAGTTCAAAAACATGCAAACTATTCTATGGTGTTAAGAGTCAGAACAGGGGTCACCTGTGGGGACCAAAAGAGTACTGACTGGAAAGGGGGGCATGGGAGCTTTCGGGGATGACAGGAATAGTCTATGTCTTTAGGTGCTCCTTGGAAACTCTATGGGGCAGTTCTACTCCGTCCTATAGGGTTGCTATGAGTCAGAATCGACTCGAGGCACTGGGTTTTGGGATCTTGGTGGTGTTCAAACGGGTGGTTACACATGTAAAATATCATCATTAATCTGTACACAAAAGATGTGCATGCTCTACTATATGTACATTACACCTCAAGAAAATAATACATTTGAAAGCATCACTGGTTTTCTGTGACAAGGAATTTTATAACATAATGCATAATTTATAATATCTGTGCATCTAAAAGACAAATGGAAGTCTATTTATAAGTAACAAATATAAGAAATGCCTATTTTTTGTTAATGAAGTTGCAGATCTCAATAGGCTAAAATCAAGGTGTCAGGAGGGCTGCATTCTTTCTGGAGGCTTCAGTAGGGATACAGAAGGAATTCCTTACCTTTTCCAGCTTTGAGAGGCACCCACAGTCCTTGGCTCGTGGTTCCTTTCCTCCATTTTCAAAGGCAGGGAAAAGTTTTTAATTTTAGGGAATGTGGTTAGATTGGGTTCACTTGGATATCCAGGATAATTTCCCCCATTTAAGGTCCTTAACCCTTAATTATATCTGCAAAGTATATTTTGACATGTAAAGTAACATGTTCACATGTTCTGGGGAGTAGGGCTTAGACACTTTGGGGGGCCATTATTCTGCCTGTCACAGATGCATCCCTAAGGATTTAAGAGTGAGACCATTTCATTATCCTATAGGTAACTTCATAATGGTATGGACATATAGGGGATGGTGGATTATCAAATATTCATTAATGTACTGACACCTTATGATATGCTGAGTTACGTACATTATTTGTCTATCTCTCCCTCTAATTTTATGAGCACCTTGCAGAAAACTGGGCCTATTAGGCTATTTTCCAAAAAAAAAAAAAAAAAACCCGTTGCCATTCAGACAATTCCAACTCATAGTGACCCTATAGGACAGAGTAGGGCTGCCCCATAGGGTTTCCAAGTTGGATCCAGTTGGAGTCAAACTGCTAACCTTTTGGTTAGCAGCTGAGCTCTTAACCACTAAGCCAGAAAGGAAAAATAAAGTTAATCAAGAAATAAGATCTGATAATATCTCCTATACATACGGACTTTGCCAGATGGAATACACAGGAGTCAAATCAACTGTAACTGTGGAAAGAGATGATGGAGAAGCTCAATATCATCAGTCAGAATAAGGCCAGGGGCTGACTTTGGAACATATCATCAATTGCTCATATTCAAGTTCAAGTTGAAGCTGAAAAAAATTAAAACAAGACCAAGAGAGCCAAAATACAACTTTGAGCAAACCCCACCTGAAATTAGAGACTATCTAGAGGACAGATTTGATGCATTGAACACTGATGAACAAAGATCAGAGGAGTTGTGGGATGACATCAAGAACATTATACATGAAGAAAGCAAAAGGTTATTAAAAAGAGAAGAAAGAAAGAAAAGACCAAAATGGATGTCTGGAGAGACTCTGAAATTTGCTCTTGAATGGAGAGTAGAGCTAAAGTAAAAGGAAGAAATGATGAAGTAAAAGAGGTGAACAGAAGATTTCAAAGAGGATCTCAAGCAGACAAAGTATTATAATAAAACGGGGAAAGACCTAGAGTTAGTAAACAAAAACAAAGAACAAGTCAGCATTTCTCTATCTGAAAAAACTGAAGAAAAAATTCAACCCTTGAGTTGCAAAACTGAAGGATTCTATGGGCAAAATACTGAACGACACAGGGAGCATCAAAAGAAGATGGAAGGAATATACAGAGGAACTGTACCAAAAATAAATCGTTGACGTTCAACTATCTCAGGAGATAGCATATTACCAGAACCAGTGGTATGGAAGGGTGAGGTTCAAGCTGCACTGAAGGCTTTGGCAAAAATCAAGGCACCAGGAATTGACTGACTACCAAATGAGATGTTTCTACAGATGGATGCAACACTGGAAGAACTCAGTCATCTATGAGAAGTAATTTGGAAGACAGTTGCCTGGCCCACCAACTGGAAGAGATCCATATTTGTGCATATTCCCAAGAAAGGTGATCCAACAGAATGAGGGAATTATCAAATAATATCACTAACATCACATGCCAGTAACATTTTTGTGGAAGATAATTCAAAAACAGTTGTAGCAGTACATCAACAGGGAAGTACCAGAAATTCAAGCCAGATTCAGAAGAGGGTGTGGAACAAGGGGTATCATTAGTGATGTCAGATGGATCTTGGCTGAAAGCAGAAAATACCAGGAAGATGTTTACCTGTGTTTTATTGACTATGAAAAGACATTCAACTGTATGGATTGTAACAAATTATGCATAACATTTTGAAGAGTGAGAATTCCAGAACACTTAATTGTGCTCATGCAGAACCTGTACACAGACCAAGAGGCAGTTCTTTGAACAGAACAGTGTGATACTGCATGGTCTAAAATCTGGAAAGGTATGTGTCAGGGTTATAGTCCTTCACCATACTTATTCCATCTGTGTGCTGAGCAAATAATCAGAGAAGCGGCACCACATGAAGAAGTACGGAGCATAAAGACTGCAGGAAGCCTCATCGACAGCCTGCAATACGCAGATGACACAACCTTGCTTGTGGAAAGCAAAGAGGACTTGAAGCACTCACTGATGAAGATCAAAGACTAAAATCTTCAGTATGAATTACACTTTAACATAAAGAAAAATCCTCACAATTGGACCACCAAGCAACATCATCATAAATGGAGAAAAGATTGAAGTTGTCAAGGATTCCATTTTACTTGGATCCACAATCAACATCCATGGAAGCAGCAGTAAAGAAATCGAAGGATGTATTGCATTGGGCTAATCTGCTGCAAAAAAAAAAAAACTCTTTAAAGTGTTAAAAAGCAAAGATGTCACTTTGTAGACTAAGGTGTGCCTGACCTAAGCCATGGTATTTTCAATCACCTCACATGCATGCTAAAGCTACATGATGATTAAAAAAGACCAAAGAAGAATTGATGCATTTGAATTATGGTGTTGGCGAAGAACACTGAATATATCATGGACTTCCAAAGAAATAAATATGTCTTGGAAACAGTACAGCCAGGATGCTCCTTAGAAGCAAGGACAGTGAGACTTCATCTCACACAATCTGGACCTGTTATCAGGAGGGACCAATCCCTGGAGAAAGACATCATGCTTGGTATCTTAGTTATCTAGTGCTGTTGTAACAAAAATACCACAATTGGATGCTATTAACAAAGACAAATTTATTTTCTCACACCGTAGTAGCCTACAAGTCCAAATTTCTCTCTATGGGTTCTGGGGGAAAGTCCTTGTCATCAATCTTCCCTTGGTCTGGGAGTTTCTTGCACAGGAACCTCCAGTCCAAAGGACTTGCTATGCTCCTGAGACTGCTTTCTTGGTGGTATGAGGTCCCCAGTTCTCTGCTCGCTTCCCTTTCATTTCTTGTAAGATAAAAGGTGGTTGCAGGCTACACCCCAGGGAAACGCCCTTTACATTGGATCAGGGATGCGACCTGAGCAAGGGTGTTACATCCCACCCTAATCCTCTTCAACATAATCTAATCTTGCCTAATTAACCACAGGCAGAGATTAGAATTTACAACATATAGGAAAATTATATCAATCACAAAATGGAGGACAAACACACAATACTGGGAATCATGGCCTAAAAAAGCTGACACATATTTTGGGGGGACACAATTCAATTCATGACACTTGGTAGAGAGTCAGCGAAAAAGAGGAAGACCTTCAACAAGATAGACTGACACAGTGGTTGTAACAATGGGCTCAGACACAGAAATGATTGTGAGGATGGCGCAGGACAGGGTGGTGTTTTTTGTTCAGTTGTCACAGGATCACTATGAGTTGAAATCAACTCAATAGCAGCAAACAACAACAATATCTCCTAAACTGAGAGAGACTGATGAGATAGATATAGCAAAGCTTCTGGGGATACTGCTTCATTTGACATTTTCTGTTTGTAGATAATTCCATGGGCTCCTTACATAAATTCCCAGCGTCGTTGCTGGTCTTGAATTAAATCGCTAAATCCAACCAGGTGAGGCATCCTAGAGTTTCACCAAGGATTCCACTGAGTTATATAAAATAAAAAAAATAAAAAAAATTTTATTGTAATATATCTTTGATTAAGATTTTACATTTAATTTGTTTTTTGGTATATCTATGCAAATGAGCAATAGCCAGCCACACTGAAAGTGGCTCAAAATCACACAGCTATTTCGTCAGGTGTTTAAAAACTCTATTTCTAAACAAGCTCCAGTTTACTGAGTTCCTCTGAATTACCACATATGCCTGTGACCTTCCAGCAAAATTTCCTGATCTGTTACAGCTCCTATTTTTGGTATTTACATTTGATCTGATTCTTCCATTACATTTGTTGTGTTGCTGAAACAGTGTTGAGCATGGATGGGATGATGTTCTCTGACAATCAAAGTAACACAGGCACATTAGGTATTTAGGCCTTGTCGAAAAGCCACCTCTCTTCTCACCCCCAGTGTCTGGTCAGTGCTTCTCCAATGGCTCCTGCCATTCACTGCTTTACATGACACTTAACTTTATATTTTCTCTCTCCTATACTGGAAGTGAGGCCAGTGGTGGTTTAGTGGTAGAATTCTTACCTTCCATTCAGGAGACTCCAGTTTGATCCCCAGCCAATGAACCTCATGCACAGCCATGAACTACCCATCAGTTAGGGAAAGCTTTTTGTTGTGACATTGAACAGGTTTCAGCAAAGCTTCCAGACTGAGTAGGAAGGCCTGGCAACCTACTTCAAAAAACAGCCAATGAAAACCCTACAGATTACAATGGTCTGATCCTGTTGTGCATGAGATCCCCATAAGTTGGGAGCTGACTAGATGGCAGCTAACAACAACATACTGTAAACCACTAAAGAACAGATTGTCCATCTTGATTTTCTGTAGTACCTAGTACAGTAATATATACACAGAAAGGTATTCTAGAAATGCAGGATGTTACAATAGGTACAAAAACAAAACTTCAAATTTTAATATGCCTAAACATCTCTCTCTACTGTCCAAAAAATATGCAAAATGAGAATGCTATATTTTGTTACGTGTATTTTAGGGATATAACACAGAGGGGTATAAAAGTAATATAAACCTCAATGTTAAAATTCCAAGTTTAAAGCAAAGCTTCACCATTCATTCTGCTTATAAACTTGGGCAAACTATGTAACATCACTGAGTCTCAATTTTCTCATTTATATAAATGGAGATATTACTTCACAGAAAACTTGCTAGGATTAAATGTATTTTTTATTTTTGTTCATTTTAAAGGACATTTCTGACTCTGCTCCCCACCTCGCATCTCAGCCAAATCCTTGCTCTCTTTGCTACATTAGGATTGTCTGAAGGACCAAACCTAGACAGGTTCTGATACAGTCCCTTTGGAGTGAAAACAATGACATTCAGTCACACAACTCAAGGGCTGGCTCCAGGGCAAAGGCAATGAATGCCAGAGGCTTAGCAAAGGGAATATCTTGTGAGTGACCTTGTCACTCATTCATATTAGAGCCAACAGAACTGAAGCATTAAAATAAACTATCTTCCCCAAATCCCACATCTCCAATCCAAGCATAGGCCCAAGGTTATTTTACTGGTTACGTATGAGTAATATAAGCAACTAGACCCAAACACAATTTCAGATCCATCCAAGTTGATAGGGGCCCACTGCTCTAATATTCTCTTTATGCATCTAAAGCAGGTCTCGTTGACTCTATACCAGTCATTGGAAAGTTACCATTCCATTCAAGCGCCAGTTATTACAGAAGATGTTAAAAGACCCCAACCTGAGAGTTCGAGTCCTGGCTTTGGGTAAATCACTCAACCTCTGTGATTAAGTTCCCCACACATAAAAGTATCCTTTCCAAATAGAAAATTCTGTGATTTAATTGAATCTTCCCAGGGGTTGTATGAACATTTTATTAGAGACCAGAAAAAAGACAGGTCAGAAACTATTTCAAATAGGATTCATTCAGACTTACCATCTACACTTTCGGTGTTAAATGTCAGGAGACTTGAGCTCAAATATCAGGCTTGGCCTTTACACAAGATACTTGTTACGTGTTGAATTGTGTCCTCCAAAAAGCTTAACTCCTAGTACTTATGACCTTATCTGGAAATAGTCTTTCCAGATGTAATCAAGATAAGGTCATGCTGGATTAGAGTGGGTCCTAATCCAATGATTGATGCCCTCATAAGAGAAAAATTTAGACAGAGAGACACAGGTAGAAGGCCATGTGACAACAGAGCCAGAGATTGGAGTGATGCATCTACACACCAAGGAATACCAAGGACTGCAGCCACTAGAAGCAAGGAAGAGACAAGGAAAGATCCTCCCCTCAGAGCCTTCAGAGACAATAGGGCCCTGCCAGCACCTTGATTTCAGAAGTCTACCCTGTAAAACTGTGAGGTAATAAATGTCTGCTGTTTTAAGGCAGCCAGTATGGGGTACTTTGTTATGGCAGCCCTAAGATATGAAGACAGTAGCCTTGATCAGGTTGTTTACATTTTCTGTGCTTGCTCATCAGAGCTCTGGTGGCTCTGGGGGTAGGCATTTGGCTGCTAACCAAAAGGTAGGCAGTTCAAATCCATCAGCAGCTCCCTGGAAACCCTATGGGGCAGTTCTGTCTTGTCCTATAGGGTTGCTATGAGCCGGAATCGACGCGACGGCAATGGGTTGGGTACGGTTTTGGTACAGGTTTGGAAGCTTGCTCATCAGTAAAATGAGAAAGTGACTGCAGAGTGCCTGGAATGGCAGCAAGCATTCAATATGTTTGTTGAATCTGAATCTTTCTGAGCACTCCCCCTGACCCCCAAGATTCTGACCCTTTGCTTGCCTTCCCAGCTTGTATAACAAAGATAACCTTGAGAATCTATAGGAAGCTTGCTGTTTTGATCTACAAACAACGTGAAACTTAGGGATCTATGACCTTTGGAGCAAAAACTGCCAAAGGAAGAAGACAACTCCTGTGGTCAGTTATTTCAATCCAGTTATACATGTTGTACAACCTCCCCAAGCTGGAATCACCTTTGTTACCACAATGCTGTCTTTCACTTACTTCAACGAATGAATACTTAATACTTTTTATGGCAGTTCCTAAACAAGGCCCTGAAGGGATACAACATGTAAGTCTAAGATAGGGTCTGCTTGTAGCTAAGGCTTGCACAGCTTTGTGCACACACACGTGTATGGGTACACACTCTTTATAGAATACGGTGCTAAGATATTATGGAAGATAAATTGTGGGCCACAGAAATCATCTTACCCATTATAATAGGATGTCGGTATATAAATCTAAAGGTAAAAACTTTGAGTACAAAAAAAGCCTGCACACATACACGCAAAACACTCAACTATCTCTAATTGCTATCATTTCTTAATCACAGAATTTCCCTAGAAGGTGAATGTATCTTGATTAAAGATGTAATTCCATTGTCCCAAATAATCAGAATTTTTTTTTAAAGCCTATGAATAACAACTCCATCTTTTGTTTTAGAGGGTCTCAATCCACACCTTATTACTGTAAAATAAATAACATGTTACTTTTTAATTTGCATATAAATTATTCCTTTAGGCTAAAAATATGCAAGGTTAAAGACATATTAATGATATTCTACAATGCTGATAAATTTCAAAATCAGGTAGGTGTATGGAAGATATTTTATTTATTTTTTTTTATGAGGCCATTTTAGTGCTTTTTATATACAGCAGTCTGATCAACAGGTCAAAAATTGCCATTGTCTCAATTTATATTGATTACAATCTTTTAAGTGCAGAAAATATATTTAGTTTTTCATGCTTGAAGAATCTCAAATTCAGAGTAGTATACATTTGATCAATGTCCTTTTTTGAATCTGCCATTTTATTTTTAAAGTCTCCTGATTTAGATATTTTAAAGGACTGTTTTACCATGGTATCTAATCATGATGAATTTTAATTTAAAATGTAAAGGAAAATGAAGGACAGTGCTGAATCTCAAGGTCTCTGTATCAAGTGACTGCCTCACTAGAGGGAATCTTGCTAAGAAAAAATTTTTAAATTGGCAGTGACTGACTTTTTCTGTACAGTAAACTGATGTAGGAGAGAAATATTAGGTCAAGGAGATGAGTTGTCTACTGTGTTCTCCAAGAGGAAAAATGAAGAAAGAAGGAACTACTCAAGGAATACCACAGACACACATTTGGAAGCATTTAGAAAAAATAAGTTTAAAAAATAAATATCAGCATTCAGATTTTATTTAAAAAATGTATAACATGGGAAATTGCTTCCAATATAATGTAAATATAAAGAACATTATATACAGTTATCTATAGCTATACAATATCACCTCAATTATATACAAATGCCTCGGGAGGGTAATGAAGATGGGGTGGGGGGAATTCACACCAAAACGTTAGCACTGGAACTGCCATGGAAGAGTTTTCAAATTTTAAGTGATTTATCTTCTCTATACTTTTTTTTTATACTTTTTTAATTAAAAAATCAATGCATTACTTTTTAGTAATCATTTAAAAGAAAGCTAAAAAAAAAAGGTAGTTTCCCTGAATTGTTCTTGTGTCTGAAGAAGCAATATTGGTAACATTCTTTCCATAAAAGATATACCGCTATTATGCCTTCTTTTGAAATTTTGACCAAATGTTTGTTTTCCATTTCTTTTGGGGTGTGCTCCTTCTCCTCCCTCTTCTGATTCTTCCTCCTCTGTTAGATCTCTAAATGTTGGAGCATCCCTGGTCTCTATCTTGGCTACACTCTTTTCCTAGATGATCTCAACTCTCCAGAGCATTGCTTTAAACGCTACCTCAAGGCTAAGGAATCCTAGGTCCATATTTGCAGCCTACATCTCCTCCCTGAGCTCCAGATTTCAAGCCTCCACCCAATAACCACTTGGATGTCTATAATAGGTTCCTCAAACTTAAAATGGCCAAATAATATAACTGATTTTATAACTCCTCCCTTTTCCCAGTCTTTCCCAATCCATACCTCCTCGAATCTTTTACTTTTTCAGTCAGTTGGCTTACACCAAAAACCTAGGAATTATTCTTGATTCCATTCTTCTCCTCACCATCTCACCCAACTCAATGCATTAGGAAGACCTGTTAGTGCCACTTCAAAATGTGCTCTGAATCTAACACTTATGCCCACTTCTGTGGCTTCCATTTCAGTCAAGCCAAGATCATATTGCAACTGGACCTCTGCAAGAGTCTCCTTAGTAGTATATTTACCCATTTGTCTTCATGGTAGCCAGTGAGTAAAACACATCATGTCATGCCCTTGCTTAAAAACTGTCCCACATGTCCTACTATTGTTGCTGTTATTTGCTGGTGAGTCAGCTCTGACTCATGGTGATCTTATGCATAACAGAACAAAACACTGCCTAGTCCTATGCCATCTTCATGACTGTTGGTGTGTTTGAGTTCATTGTTTTGGTTATTGTGTCAACCCATCTCACTGAGGATTTCCCTCATTTTTGGTGACCCTCTACCAAATATGATGTCCTTTTCTAATGATTGATCTTTCCTGATGACATGTCTAAAGTAAGGAGCCAAAGTCTCACCATCCTCACTTCTAAGGAGCATTCTCATTGTATTTGTCCTAAGACTGGTTTGTTCATCCTTCTGATAGTTCACAGTATATTCAATATTCTTTGCCGACACCACAATTTAATGGATCTGTCTTGCTTTTTTGTTTTCCAGCTTTTAAATGCATATGAGGCGGCTGAAAAGACCATGGCTTGGGTCAGGCGCACCTTAGTCATCAAAGTGCCACCTTTGCTTTTGAAAACTTTAAAGAGGTCTTTTGCAGCAGATTTGCTCAATGCAATATATTTCTTGAATTTCTTTTTTTAAAAACTTTTTATAATTTTCTTTATTTTTGTTATTGTGAATTTACTCAGCAGAACATATACCAATTCAACAATTTCTACATGTTCAATTCAGTGACACTGATTGTATTCTTCCAGTAGTGCAACAATTCTCGCCCTCCTTTTCCAAGTTGTTCCTTCCCCATTAACATAAAATCATTGACCCCTATGTGTCCTATCTAACCTTGCCGGTTGATGCTGCCGATTTGATCCCATATATACAGATCTTGAAAGAATACAATGTTCAAGGCAGGTATTCTTTATTAGTTAAGCTAAGCTATCACTTGATTTCTTGACTGCTGCTTCCAGGGACATTAATTGTTGATCCAAGTAGAATGTAATCACTGTCAAGTTCAATTTCTTCTTCATTTATCATGATTCCATTTATTTGTCCAGTTGTGAGGATTTTCACTTTCTTCAAATTCAAGAGTCCCTGGGTGGTATAAACAGTTAACACTCGGCTGCTAACAAAACCGTTGGAGGTTCAAGTTTACCCAGAGGTGCCACAGAAAAGTCCTGGTGATCTACTTCAAAAAAACCAGCTATTGAAAACCTTATGGAGCACAGTTCTACTCTGACAAACTTGGGGTTGCCATGAGTCAGATCGACTCAAAAGCAAATGGTCATGTCCTACTGCCCATATGATAAAAATCTAAGGTCCACATCGTGGCTGACAATACCTAACAGGATCCAGACCCACCTGTCTCCTCAATCTCATTTGCCTTCCATTCCCTCTATGTTCTGGCCACACTGGCCTTCTTCGGTCCCTCAATTACATCAAACGTTTTGTACTTTTTCTCCCTTTCTGCCTGGAAATTTCTTTCCTAAGTCTGCCTCCACAAATGGCCAAAACAAATCAGGCCTGAAATTTGCAAACTCTCAATTTCCTCATGAGCCTCAGGTTCTACCAGGACCCCAGACCAGCAGCTGATTTCAGGAGGGCCAATATCCTTCCAGAAGTCCAAGGCTGGGTTAAGGCTATAGCATTTAAAGTAAGGAGCTGGTTACTCCCTTCAGTCAGGTTTTATTTCAGGCAAACCCCATCACTCAACAGTAGCTAAACTCTAAATTACATAGTTCAAGGGCAAGCTAATGGGATTTGGCAGAACATAAAAGGAAGCAAGAAATTACAAAGGAAAATGCACTTAAAATAGAAATAGGGAAAATACATAGTAGTAGAATTTGTACCAGCAAAACACATCAAACCGTATTTACATTTCTGTGTTATCTATAGGAACAAGCAGGACAGGAGATACAAAGTCACTGAAGTAGTTCTAAATTTGTTAGAATCTGCATTTAACTTTACCTCCATAAGTCATGAAAAATCAGAGTATGGGACATCTATAAAATCCCAGGGATGAGTGGCACAGATGGTTAATTGAGCACTTTACCACTAACTGAAAGGTTGGTGGTTCGAACCCATTCAGAGGCACCTTGGAAGAAAGGCCTGGTGGTCTGCTTCCAAAAGGTCAGAGCCTTGAAAACCCTATGGAGCAATTCTACTCTGCACACATGGGGAAGCCATGCCTTAGAACTGACTCGACAGAAAGTGGTTTGCTTTGGTTTACGTACAGAATCAAAAGTGCTACATGTGGTACAGAGGTTTGGCCTTGAGTAAGGTCAGTTTGAATACCTTAGGCTTACCATTGCGGAAGCCTGGCCAAAAAGCAACCTGGCCCTAGCAACATACCATGTGTAGCATGCGTTACTGTTCCCATGGGCCATTTAATATTACCCTGCTCCATTCTTACAACAGCCCTGGATACAATTTCCCCCATTTTACAGAGGAGGAAACAGATGTCCAGGGATTTTATGCAATTCTACCAAAGAGCTGGTTTTAAAGATAAGACCAGACCATGTTCCTCTGAGTCCTAGTATGTGGAAAGATAAAGCTACAGCAACCAGTAGGTACAATGTTCTGGAATCCAAGAGACAAGCTAGTCCAGGCCCTCTCACCAACTAGCAAGTGTGATCTTGAGTGAGCCCCTCTATTTGGGCTTTAGTTTCCTCACTGTGAAAACAGGTATAATAACATCTGCTTTAGCTCTACCACAGGGCTGTTTTGAGGAACAAACATGACCTCTAATCACATTTCCTACCACTTGTCCCCAACTCGTACCACCATATCCACACTGACCTCCCAGGAGTCCCTACACCAAGCATTCTTCCACACCAAGGCCTGTGTACTTGTTGAACGTTCTTCCCTTGATATCCACAGCTTGTTCCTCATTTCCTTCAGGCCACTGCTCACATGCCTCCATACAAGAGAGGCCTTCACCGCCTACCTGAAATAAAACAACCCCAACCCAGGAGAGGGGGACCTCTGACCCCCAATCCACACTCCTTTTTCATCAATTCTGCTTAACAGTTCCCTCATAGAACTTCACAGCTTTCCATGGGACACATTTCTTTCCCATCTGACATATTTGTTTATCTCCCCACAGCTAGATTAGAAACTTCACAAATGCAGAGATTTTTGTCTGTGTATGTAGTTCACTGCCTGTATCCACGAAGCCTAGTACAGTGTCTGGAAGTGTATGCTGTTTATACTTTTATCCAATACATGAGTAAAAGAACTGAATAAACCAGTTGTATGAATGAATGTACTTTAATGATCATCTTCTAGTCCCTTCTGGGTCTATCTACCAAAAGACATGTTATGTATGTCATTCCTGGCATTAAAATCTTTAATCATGGTAAACTTTGCAACTTGGAATTTTATTTTTTAGCAGATCAAAGAGTGTGGAAAACATGTATGCATGGTAATTAGGTACTACAGCCTAAGTTTAACAACATAAATCCTAGTAAAGTCCTCAAACCTTCTACCTCTATCGCTAAGATGAGAGAAGTTAAAACCATTACTTCCTAGGATTGCCAAGGCTGTGAAAATGTCAGAAAGTAGAAATTAAATTCCTGACAACAGATAACCAATGAGTTCGTGAACAATCCAGTGGCCACCTCTGCAAAGGAAGGAAACAGAATGGTGATGGTAAGGCTGCGGTTATATCCATAACATTAAAAAGAGAAAGAAAGATGAAGCAAATATGACAAAATATTAACATCTTTTACATATGGATATGCTTTTCTATAGGTTTAAATTATTTCATAACTAAAAAAAGAGGAAAAAGAAAAAAAAACAAGAAGTAGAATGTCACCACTGTAGATAACAGAACTTGTTATCTTAGTATCTCAAAGTCGGAAATCACCTTAGTACTCATTCAGATCAATCTGGATCCAAAGCACAAGGATTCTCTCCAACAGCCCAAAACGCTGTCATCTGCCCTGCAGCACTGTTTGGCAGTCCCTTTACTCAACTACAGTGGATGCCTTCTGTCATTCCTGGGAGTGAGTACTCCAAATCTTTTTTCTGTTATCATCCTTATCCCATCAGCCTCACCTGCAGCAGATGATCTCATGTAGCTGAGAAAAAACAGAAGAGTTCTTCAATTCCTCCACGTCTCCTATACACACATGCGTGTGGGCATGCTTGTGTGCCTGTTCAGAAACCCTTTGTCCGATTGATATCAGCCTCTCTGCTGACTCCTACCCATTGGTCTGGGTGCTCTCTAGTCATGGAGAGCTACTCAACCTTCTTGTCACATGGAGCTCTTCAAATACTGTAAGATAGCAAATCTGTGTCCCTGAGTTCTCTTCATGTTAAATATTAAATATAAGTCATGCTATATTTCTATGTATTCAGTCTCAACAAGGAATTCATGGTACTCAACAACAACAAAAAAATTAAGTGCTTGAGACTGGAGTGAGATTAGAATTTAGGATGGCTATTTTACGACAGTTTTAAATGCACCCTCTTCCTACCAATTTTAATCGAGTCATGGTTTACTAAACCTAAAGTCTCAGATTAGCTTTTCCAATGAAATAATTCAGGATTTTAAAAACTATGTTAAAATATGGACGGCATCTGAATGGTTGTTGCTGCAAATCATTCAGTAACAACATGTGGAACTGTGACAGGAAAAGGTGGGTGGGTGAGATTTATAACGGGGTGATAGAAAATTAATGCCACACAAATATGAAATGCGGTGACTAGTGTTTGCCAAGGAGCCTTGGTGGCACAGTGGTAAGAGCTTGGCTGCTAACCCAAAGGTCAGCAGTTCGAATCTACCAGCTGCTCCTTGGAAATGCTATGCGGCAGTTCTACTCTGTCCTATGGGGTCACTATGAGTCAGAATCAGCTCAACGGCAATGGGTTTGGTTTTAGGGTTTAGTGTTTGCCAAAAAACTGTCAAAATCTCCTATCACTATTTAGCAATGTATTTTTTAAAAAAAGAAAAGCATTGTTGTTGAGTTGATCCATAGCGACCCTCATAGACACTATGACCTATGAGCAATGTTTAGGAGTTTGCAATTTAGATGTACTTACATCCATTTAAAAATCATGAACCAGAGACTTACATCATCCTGAGACCAGAAGAACTAGTTGGTGCCCGGCCACAACCGATGACTGCCCTGACAGGGAGGACAACAGAGAACCCCTGAGGGAGCAGGAGATCAGTGGGATGCAGACCCCAAATTCTCACAAAAAGACCATATTTAATGGTCTGACTGAGACTAGAGGAATCCTGGCGGTCATGGTCCCCAAACCTTCTGTTGGCCCAGGACAGGAACCATTCCCGAAGACAACTCATCAGACACGGAAGGGGCTGGACAGTGGGTAGGAGAGAGATGCTGATAAAGAGTGTGCTATTTGTATCAGGTGGACACTTGAGACTGTGTTGGCATCTCCTGTCTGGAGGGGGGATGGGAGGATAGAGAGAGTCGGAAGCTGGCAAAATTGTCATGAAAGGAGAGACTGGAAGGGCTGACTCATTAGGGGGACAGCAAGTGGGAGTATGGAGTAAGGTGTATATAAACTTATATGTGACAGTCTGACTTGATTTGTAAACGTTCACTTGAAGCTCAATAAAAGTTAAAAAAAAAAACATGCAACCTCATTTTCAGCGCATCCTTTATCTACAAGTTCAAACAACAATTACTTAAAAGAATAAGAAGACTTGGAATAGCAATAGGAACAACTGAATAAATACGAGTCCATTAAATTAAGCTACCCAAGGTGTGGTCCACAGACTGTTCTGAAATAAGAATGGAAATTGAGATGGAGCACTCAGAAACTTTCGTAGCAGTTTCACATAATTTTATGTCTGTTGAATCTAATAATAATTTTTAAAAGTGGACTTGTATGTTCTATGTATTTTTTCATTTCTTTATTATTATTCATAGTAATTCATTTTTACCCTTTTACTAAAGAATTGGTCTAAGCTAATTGGAAATTAAAAACAAACAAAAACAAGTTCTCCATCACATACACCTTTTGAGAAGCACGGCACTAGATGAACTGGCATTTGAGCCATTTTACTTATGTACATATTTTTTCTTTACATGCCCAGTCCTAGTGCTACACATACCTACACTGCTAGGAACCAAACCAAAATTAAACCCAGTGCCGTCGAGTCGATTCCGACTCATAGCGACCCAACAGGACAAAGTAGAACTGCCTCACAGAGTTTCCAAGGAGCGCCTGGTGGATTCGAACTGCTGACCCTTTGGTTAGCAGCCATAGCACTTAACCACTATACCACCAGGGTTTCCACACTGCTAGGAGATAGGAGTAATTATGGAATAGTTCACAGTATCATTAAATGGCATGAAATCCAAACTATCTTAAAAGATGTGAGGAGAGAACTTCTATTGAGGAAATTCCAACAAAAAGAGGCAGCTCAACTGCTGAGGTTGTTCTTACTCCTTCATTGGCCAAAGGAGAATTATCCCCTTACTGTGGATGGGCCACAGTCATGGAAACAGGGGATGAGGATCATTTAATAAAGACTGGATTGTTTTGTATGTGTCTTGGCTGCTTTGGGAAGAGCACATCTGTAATTCCATTTAGAACCCTAGCACACAGGTATGGTGACACGAAGGAGAGGAAAATCTATATGGCAATTGATTTTCATTGTAAAATTTTTAAAACAGTTAATTTGAAAAGTGAACTGATTTGATTCAGTGTATAATTTTCATGCTTAACCTTGTGTTTTCAACACATCAATTAAAAACAACCAAAGATGGAATATTCTTAGTCTTTGGAAAAAACCCTGCTGTTGCCTTGGTTCACTTTTTACCAAGCTCAAAAAAAAAAAAAAAAGCACCACCAAAGAAGTGGAAACTGGATAACAGGCTATGGAAAAATACTGTTTCCTTTTCAGGGAGAGGGTTTGACAATGCAGGGACAGATTAAAGAAACTTCAAGGTTGGTGGGCAGCTTGGCCCATCTCTTCCCTCTTGCTGTGCTTTGTTTTTGATGTCAACGTGGCATTCTTTAGCAACATAGGCTTACAGGAGTTTACCGAGCCTTAAACAAACTATGCATCATCTTTCACTGTCATTTGGTACCAGATGCCTAAGGCAAGTATCAGAAAACATGCCACTGTGATGTAAGAAATAAAGTTATTTAAAATTAAGTTCTCATGGATTTTATCTTACAGGTATCTTAACTTCTGGTGTCTGAGGTCAAGTTTTTTTCTAATTAATCTTTTGTCGTTTCAGGTTTTGAGCACAAAACATATTTTAAAGTTGTTCTTGGTCCTTTCCTTATTTTTCAGCACGAAAGATTAGTATCAGTTCACTATTAATGTGCTATTGCTGTTAGGTGCCACTGCGTTTATTTCAACTCATGGCGACCCCACATATGCAGAGTAAAACTGCTCTATAGGGGTTTCAAGGCTGTGAACTTTTGGAAGCAGGTTGCCAGGCCTGTTTTCTAAGGCATCAGTGGGTGGTTTTGAATTGCCGACCTTTCAGCTAGTAGTCAACTGTTTGTGCCACCAGGGACTCTTATTGATGTGTAGGGGACCATTTTATTTTACTTTTTATTTTGCTTTATGTGAAGGTTTACAGAGCAAATTAGTTTCTCATGAAATAATTAATACACATATTGTTTTGTGACACTGGTTGCCAATCCCGTGACGTGTCAACACTCTCCCCTTCTTGACCTTGGGCTCCCCATTTCCATTTGTCTAGCTTTCCTGTCCCCTCCTGCCTTTTCATCCTTGCCCGTAGGCAGGTGTGCCCATTTAGTCTTGTATACAAGGTGGAACTACAGGTATTACTGTTTGTTTTATGGGCCTGTCTAATCTTTGGCTGAAGGGTGAACCTCAGGAGTGACTTTTAAAAACTCAAACCTAAAACCATTCCCATCCAGTCAATTCCGACTCATAGTGACCCTATAAGGACAGAGTAGAACTTCCCCATAGGACTTCCAAGGATTGGTTGGTGGATCCAAAATGTTGACTTTTTGGTTAACAGCTGAATATATACTGAGGCAAGAGGGTGTCCGGGGACCATACTCTCAGGGTGTCTCCAGTCTTGGTCAGGCCAGTAAGTCCAGTCTTTTTTTGTGAGTTTGAACTTTGTTCTACATTCTTCTCCAGCTCTGTCTGGGATCCTCTATTGTGATCCCTGTGAGAGTAGTCAGCGGTGGTAGCCAAGCACCGTCTAATTGTGCTGGACACTGTGATAGTTGTGGTCTATGAGTCCTTTGGACTAATCTTTCCCTTGTGTGTTTGGTTTTCTTCATTCTCCCTTGTCTAGATCGGGTGGGACCAGTGGGATATCTTAGACAGCTGCTTACAAGCTTTTAAGATCCCAGATGCTACTCACCAAAGCAGGATGTAGGACATTTTCTTTATAAACTATGTCCTACAGGGTCGCTATGAGTCGGAATCGACGTGACAGCACTGGGTTGGGTTATGCAAATGGAGCTATATGTTCCCTGAGACCATGGTCTTCAGCCCTCAGTCCAGCAATTCGCTCTCTCAGGGAGTCTGGATATGTAGGTGTCTCAGTCACAAGACGCCTTTTCTTAATATGTGAAGTTTGCCTCTCACCTGGATAGTCAAACGCTTAGCTCTTGGTTTTAACTGAACTTCAAAAGACTAGCTAATCCAATGACTTCTGGTACTGTCCTTAAAAAGTCAATGAAAGAAAAATCTATGGGCCTCAAGACAATAAAGCACCTTCAGAGACAGGCCTTCCACATTGTGTTCCCTCTTCCTAAAGAAAAGATACATCCCTTTCTTTCCTCATTAAAAAGACCACACACAACTGACCTGCTTGTAGGGGCCTCAGACCCTCACAGCCCTGGGAAGGACTCGGCTGCCTCTCTGTCCTCCTATCAAAGAGAATCTTGTATCACTTACCGTGATGATTCGTCCTGTTTTTAACTTTTGCATTTACAATAAACATCAGAAGGATAGCCTCTGCGTAAGTCTGATGGAGACTCAGAATGATGGATTAAGATTTACGAGCTTGCTTGATAGCATTTCACTATTCCACTCATATATCTCCAAAGAATGTAGTTCTTAGCTTTACAGTTTCGCTCATTTTCGGAAAACTATTTTCTCAACTGTTCCAAACACACAAGCACATAGGCAGCATGATTGCCGCAGAGCAAAGCATTAGGCTCCCTCAGCTTTCACCATTATTACCAGAAGTTATTTATCACAAGGCTTGGGTCAACACTGTCTTTTTCAAGGAGGAGAGAGGAAATCATGGATAAGGACGACGTTTCATGTTTCTCAGAGCTTAACAAAAGAACACAGATGTGTTTCACGTCATTTACTATCTATAGAGGTCAGACATGGGGCTCCCGGCATTCCTGTAACAACCTCAGTGTAGAGATGGAACAAAAGTGACTAATTTGTGACAAGGAGAGTGCAAATGAACTGACTTTTAAAACTCTTTCATTTCAAATATGATTCAGAGCCATACCCTGATCTAACTCCTTCAGAGTGGCAGAAGTAAGGTTTTCAAGAGGCATCACCAAACAGACAGCTCCTGGGTTACCCAGACATTATACACATGACGGGGCTCGATTTCTTTTAGAATGAAAACAATAGAAAAATTATTATTACGTTCTTAATTACCAAAGCACAACATGTTAGGTAAATAATGTAGATTTTAAGCATAATCCAAACCAAAAAAATCAAACTCATTGCTGTCAGGACAGAGTAGAACTTCCACATAGGGTTTCCAAGGAGTGGCTGGTAAATTCAAACTGCTGACCTCTCGGTTAGCAGCCATGCTCTTAACCATTGCACCACCAGGGCTCCAAACATAATCCAGTAAGGGAAAACGCAAAATTTTATTTTGCTTCAGCTTTCTTCTGGTGAGGAAGCTAAGCTATAAAGCTATAAAAAACTATAGAGTCCTTGTTTTTAAGTCATAGAAATTAGCAGAAACTATGAAGTCTTCTCTTCCCCTCCCCCCCTTTCCAATCAATATGCCTACCTATAATCCTCTCCAAGCTCTGAGACAAATAATCTTTATCAGGTGAAGCTGGAATAAATAAATCAATATGTGGTTCTCTCTCTCTTTTGGCCAAAGTTTACAGAACAAAAATAGATAAAATATGAACCTAAAATTGCAATGATCATGAAAGGACCAAAAAACGCTGTTTGTACTTTCTGAGATTCACATTTCATAACTGGGTTCATAACAGGGTTCAATAGACAGATGCATGTCTTCTTCTTAAATCACTGTTTTAACTATGACAGTTAATACAGTTATAACTCTGATTTTGAAGTAAATTAACAAGGAAAATCAAAAGACTCTAATAGTTAGGTACAGAGAACACCCAACCTTTCACAGTACAACTTGAGGTAAAATCACACCCAAGAAACATGACATACAAGGTCCTTGGCCCCTGGGTTTTGAGTAGATAGGAGTTTCATGATAAGGGTATCAAGTGGTATCTGCCTAAGTTTAGAAGTAAATTGCTATGAAAGCTTAACAGAGCTTGGAGAAAAAGTAAGATTGACAAGGTAGAGGTGCCTAACTTTTCTCATTTCATTCTCAAATCACCTGGGGGAAATCTGTAACTAAAATAGCCAGTTGGACACTGGTCTCATCGAAGTACAAATCATATAACATCATTTTGAAGACAGGTAATCCACATGCACATTCTAGTTTGAGAAACTAGACCTTTGGAGCCCTGCTGGCATAGTGGTTAAGAGCTTGGCTGCTAACCGCTCCATCGAAACCCTATAGGGGCAGTTCTACTCTGTCCTTAGAGGGTCGCTATGAGTAGGAATCGAATCAACGGCAATGGGTTTGGATTTTTTTAGTCCTTTGCAGAATAAGAGTCTAGTTTAGGAATTAGAGTTACTTAGCTCCTGGACACAAATATGAACATTCCCAGGCTATATCTGCATCCCAGGGTCATCTTGTGATAGATAAGCCAGGGTTGGGACAGAAGGGCCCCACGATTTAGAACTAGCTTAGATAAATCTGCCTCTCCACAGTAAGCATAGTTTACAGAAACCAGAGAAGGAAGAAAAATAGTCAAATTGGACTCCTGGTACACTTGATTATTTCCAGGGGGTTCAAGAATTGAGCAACTCAAAATTAGTGAGGCAAAGGTAATATTAAAATCCTTTTCCAACGTTCCTTCTGGTCATGACAACTCAAGAAATAATTTCACAGAAAAACCCAAAACTATCAGAAATAAAACAAAAACTAGAGGAAAAAACAATGGGATGGGGTGGACAAAAGTATGTTTGGCACACTTTTTGATCAGGTGCTGGTAACCCATTTGGGAACAGAAGATTCTCCATTGAAGAAGACTGTGAGAAATGGCTGTTACCAGCACAGCTAGTTCCTGACATGGGGCCCACCACAGCAGCAGCCTTCTAGCACTAACAGGATCATAAAACCACCAAACCCGCTGCCGTCGAGTCAATTCTGACTCATAGCGACCCTATAGGACAGAATAGAACTGCCCCATAGAGTTTCCAAGGAGTGCCTGGTGGATTAGAACTGCTATCCTTTTGATTAGCAGCCATAGCTCTTAGCCAGTACGCCACCAGGGTTTCCAACAGGATCATAAACACCCAAAAATAATCTCCAGGGGTTAATATTTTCAATTGAAAATTAACTTCATTCAAAAAATGGTATTGAGGCAACTGGATATCCACATGCAATAGAATGAATTTGGATCCCTACTTCATGTCATATCATATATAAAAATTAACTCAAAACGTATTAAAAATCTAACTGTAAGACCAGATATATAAAACTTTTAGAAGGAAATACAGGTACATCAAAGGACATTATTAAGAAAATGAGAAGAAAACCCATAGAACAGGAGAAAATATTTGCAAATACATGTCTGATTAAGGTCTAATATCCAGAATACATAGAGAACTCTAACAAGCCAATAAAAAGACAACCCAGATAAAAAATGGGCAAAGGATTTGAATAGGCATTTCTCCAAAGAAGATACACAAATGACCACTGAGTACATGAGGCCACACGCAACATTATTATCCATTAAGAAAATGCAAATCAAAACCACAATGCCAAGACACTTCACATCCACTAAAATGGCTACAATCAAAAAGACAATAACAAATGTTGGCTAGGATGTGGAGAAACTGGAATCATACATTGCTGGTGGGAATATAAAATGATGCAGCCACTTTAGAAAACAGTTTAGTAATTCCTCAAAATGTTAAACATACAGACAACATATGGCCCAGCAATTTCAAGAAAACTGAAAACAAATGTTCATACGAATATTGTACACCGATGCTCACAGCACCATTATTCAGAACAGTCAAAAAGCAGAAACAACTCTGCATTAGTTTTCTATTGCTGTCATAACAAATTCTCACACACTTAGTGATTTAAAACAATGTAAACTGATTATCTTATGGTTCTACAGATCTCACTGACCAAAAATCAAGGTGACAACAGGGCCGTGGTCCTTTTTCATGGCTCTAGGAAAGACTTTATTTCCTCACCTTTTCCAGCTTATAGAGGCTACCTGTTATGAATTGAACTGTGTCCCCCCAAAATAGGCACTGTCAATTCTAACCTCTATGCCTGTGGTTATAACCCTGTCTGAGAATGGGTTATCTTTGTTATGTTAATGAGGCAGAATTAGTATAGAGCGTGTCTTGAATCAAACTCTTTTGAGATATAAAATAGATTAAACAAGAAAGCCAGCAAGAAGATATTGGGGAATTGAGATGCTAAGCCACATGGAGATCTCCAAAGAACCAGGAAACAGAAGCTTAAGAGACAAGGACCTTCTACCAGAACCTAAAAAGAAAGCCTTCCCCTAGAACTAGCGCCCTCAATTTGGACTTGTAGCCTCCTAAACTGTGAGAAAAAAAATTCTTCTGTTTGTTAAAGCCATTCACTTGTGGTATTTCTGTTACAGCAGCACTAGGTAACTAAGACAGTGCCCTCATTACCTGACTCATTGCCCCTTTTCTCCATCTTCAAAACCAGCAATGTTGCCTCTCTCTGACCCTTCCTTCCATAGTCAAATCTCCCTCTGATCAGCCAAGAAAGGTTCTCTGCTTTTAAGGACTTGTGTGATTAGGGTTAACTCACCAGCTACTATGGAATAATCACCTCGTCTCAAGATCCTTAACCTCAATCACGTCGGCAAAATCCCTTTTGCCATGTAAGGTAATATATTAACAGGTTCCAGGCGTTAGGACCTGAACATCTTTGGGTGCCAAAATTCTGCCTACCACAGCAGTTTACCCCACCGGCTGGTACATCCTTACCTTAGCACACAAATGATTATCAACACAGGAAAAACAAATTTTAGCTTCTTATGTTCCAGTATTAATCAGCAAATATTTGGTGTAGATATCTGGTATCAATATTATTCTACACTAAAAGTTTGAAAGAAAAAATTTTCCCCTACTGTATTATGAAATAATGAGAGCTCCCTGACTTTAATGCTGTTGGCTCAAACTCCCATACTGAGGAGGTAGAAGGGAAGCAGTTGCTTTAAATCTAAGCATGTGCTCAAGATTAAAATCCTACTGTTGTCATGATAGTTGTTAGCCGCTGTCAAGTTGCCTCCAACACACGGTGACCTTACATATAACAAAATGCAACATTTTCCAGCTCTGCACCATCTTCACGATCATTGCTATGTCTGAGTTCATTGTTATGGCCATCGTGCCGACCCACCTCATTGAGGGTTTCCCTCATTTTTGCTGACCCTCTACCAAATGTGATGTCTTTTTCTAGCAATTGGTCTGTCCTGACAGCATGTCCAAAATAAGCAAGCCAAAGTCTCCCTATCCTTGCTTCTAAGGAGCATTCTAACTGTCAAACTAGAGGCTCTGGAAAAATAACGCTGTCAGACACACTTGCCTAATATGCAAGGCATGCACCACTCTGGCTGAGATGTGTCAAAGCAGTCCGAGGTGTCTGTCTTTTACTTACACAAAGGCACAATGATGTGGAGTGCCACACACACAGAAACCAGGTGCTTCTGGGGCAATTTCTGCCGAAGGTCCTTAAAATAGCCTCATTATAAGATCTCATTCTGACATGGGTACATGATACAGTAACTGGTAGATCATATTGAAAGATGGAAGAAAATTTTTTAGGAAAGGAGAAATTACCCGATAATACTCTGGCAGAAATCAGTAATATTTCACTTTCTAATTCTTCACAAAAATCTTTTGGATGTTTTTAAAAAATAATGAATGAATGCAATAACAACAGAAACACTTCAATTTTAAGATGCCTTTAGGGCTCATTGATCTCCTTTACAAAAACACTATTTCTTCTTAGAAAGATTCAACAAGTTTTTTTTTTTGTTTTTTTTGTTTTTTTTTAAATCAAATTTTGTCCTCAAGTCACTTAGTACTTTGGATTCCATTCTTCTCTGATTTGGGATCTAGAATTAGATTAGTGATCTTGTGCAATCTATGATTTTCAACAAATCTGTGAATACTCCTCACACCTGTGACTCTGCCTCATTTCCCCCTCCCCACTTCCACCCCACCCCTAGTTTTCTTTGTGTGAAACAGTGATTTGGTTAATTAAATAAATACATATTTTTTAAAGGAAACAGAAGTAGGAGAGGGTGAGTGGTGTGCATGTGTGTGCCCGCACACGTGAGTGTATACTTACTTCAGGATGGGTCGAGTAGGTGATAAGCAGGTTAATTTTTTATACATTTTTACTTGCTTAAATTACTAAGAGCCTAAGCTTTGAAACTATGCCTGTGATGAGGACAAAATTAGCTACCTAGGTGACAGGATCTAAGAGAGACAAAAACTAAACCATTGCCATTGAGTCGATTCCGACTCACAGCAGCCCTATAGGACAGACTAGAACTGCCCCATAGGGTTTCCAAGGAGCAGCTGGTGGATTCAAACTGCTGACCTTTTGGTTAGCAGCCGAGCTCTTAACCACTGCACCACCAGGGCTCTGAGAGAGAAAAGTTAGGTCAAATTGAAAACTACAGAAGCTTCATTTGTGAATTTTCATACCCAGAGATTTTAAAATCTCACTGTCATGCGTATGTGTATAGCTTTCAGGCTCCCCAGTTATAAAGGTACAGAACACCAAACAACATCTAGGTGTCAAAGTGTACTGCAAATCGATTTCGAAATTCACCAGGGCACTTGCTCCTGGTAGTCAGAAAGAAAAGCAAGAATTAAAATTCATGTGGAGGAAGATGTGCAAATATTTCATGCTTGTTGTATACTAGCTCATTTTTTAAAGGAAGTGTGTTAAATGTGGCCATTTTTTAAAAATAACAAGACTATTTTTATTCGTTCTTTTTTGACAGTATAAAAACATTTGCTCATTGAAGCCCTCGAGTATTTTTAAATGTTTGATCAACACAACTAAATGTTTTCTCTTTATCATTCCCAAAAAAGATGAGATGATTCCTCAGAAGATATGTTATACTTTCTTGCTAGTAACAGTTTAACTATCCTTTTCCTGGTTTGATGAGAATGAAACACAACGTTCTGAAGTATGCACACTGATAATAATTTCTCTTTTTTAATAAAATACTCACCATACTTTGTTTGAATTGGAAAAGGCTGTTTATTAACCAGCAAGGGCTCCACCACAGAAGAGTCACTCTGCCCAATAGAAGGGCCTCACAAACCTGCCCTCTGCAGGGCTGGTTTGTCAAGTTTGAACTCCTGCTGAGAATTTACATTTCCAACAAGTTCCCAGGTAGTTACACATAAGAATCACCTAGGGACCTTATTAAAAATGTAGAATCTGATTCAGTATATCTGGGGTGGAAATCCAAGTTCTCAGCAGGGAATTTCTTAGAACTGGTCTGAAGCCCTGCTCCCTGCCTTCTTTACAGGCCCCATTCCCCGATGCCTACATTTAATGTCACACTCTTCAAGCCTCCAAACCACCTCACAGACTCTCACCTTCAATATTAACTGTCTTAAGACATCTACTTTTTCCAAAATAATATGAAGGGTTTGCCAAGAAATTCCTGTCCATAACTGGATACTGTGTTTTCCCACCAACTGTGGGCGGTTTCACTGGTTTCTGGGAAACAGGAAAATGAGCTCAGAGTTATTGGCGTAGCAGCACGTGCCAGGACCACCACAGAGGATGCAAACACAAGATCCAGAAATCTGACGTGCAGTGTGTCTTGCTGACTGTGCAACAAACACAGGGCACCAGGGACAAGGGTTTAGGACTTCATAAATCTGGCTTTGGACTCAGAGAGACCTGATTTCAAACAAGGCTCTGCCTTTCGGTAGCTGCCATTTAGTAGACAAGTTGTATTACTTTTTCTGTGTTGTTTTAAATTATAGTAGAACATATGTAACAAAATTTAGTATTTTAATCATTTTTTAACCACTCCGCAACCATTACCACTATCTGGCCCTTTGCAGTCTCATTTTTTCTTATCTGTAAAATGCGAATAGCGTCACTTGCCTCTTAGGCAGATATTTGTAAAGTGCTTAATTAGTGCAAAGTCTTACATACAAAATCTCAACAAAAGGTAAAAAACGACTACTGTTACCATTTAATTGAGCAAGCAAACATGGTGTGAGCTATGTAATTCCAGTTTCAGCCAGGAATCTGTCTGATGGCCGTCTAACAGTTTAACGAGGTGCTTAGAACAGAGTGATATCTCCAAGAAGGAATTCATAGTTATGTTCTAAGAAATATAATACTACTGAAATTTTCCCATATATACAAACATATAGTGAAAAACATGAGCTTAGTTCAACCTATCTAATACCCTTTCTTTCTGGATATTGTGGTGGATTGCTTAACAGTAAGTTCTTGTTTGTTTAAAACCCATTTTACTATAAGAGGCTGAAAGGTTAACACAATCCAGAGTTTAGAATTGACTGGTACTAAAACAGGAGCCTGGTTACCCCATTTTAATCCCAGATGCAAGGCCTGTCACTGCTCCCCCAGATCAAAGACACGTGCAGAGTCCCCAGCAGTTCTGGAAAGTTAGGCAGCAAATTACAGTCATTTTCTAATAGAAAGGAAATCGCCCCCATCAGCCTATTTTAACCTGTTTTATTGACTACTGCCCTTCCTACTATATTTTTAAGAACCTGCTCAAAAGCCCCCACCCTCCCTTTTATGTTTCCACTATTTCTTGTTTCAAAGTCTTCTCTGACATCCCACCTTTCTGTCACTGGATCCATACCCTCCTTTCTGAGGCCCCTTTACCATTGCCTTTGGTAAGACATCCAGTGGTCTCTCCCATTCCTCAACTGTCACCCCTTATCTTTCCTCAGGATACCATTCATCAATTCCAGGCTTCCCCAAGACTCCTTTCACCCCTCCAGCATTTACCTGGGTCTTTCTTTTTACTATTTGATTTCTGAGGGCTTCTCATCCCATCAGCAGCCAGCTGACCAGAAAGAGTCACCCTCTAGTTCTTAAGTCCTCTGTTCTTTATTCATCTCTCTTTAGCTTCTCCCTTTACCTGCTCTCCCTCATTACCCCACTCTCTCCAGTAAACTCTCTGTGAAAAATAAGCAGATAAAGAATTTCCAACCTGAAGAGGCCCTACCAGTTGTCATCGAGTTAATTCCGTGTGTCAGAGTAGAACTGTCTTTATAAGGTATTCAGTGGCTAATTTTTTTGGAAGTAGATCACCAGGTCTTTTCTGAGGCGCCTGAGTGGACACAAACCTCCAACCTTCTGGTTAGCCGCTGAGCACATTAACCCTTTCTGACCTAATTTTTTATCACTAGGGGCCAGAGACAGCATCAAAACCAACTCCCTAATTTTATAGATGAGAAAACTGAAGCTCAGAGAGATTAAATGGGCTCTCCAAAGCCACACAGCCAGTGAGAGGGAGTGCCAGGAGCAGACAACACCATATTGCTGAGACCTAGTCAAATGGGCTTTTAATGCACATTACTTTTTCCTTTCTTTAAACTGCCTAACCAAGGGTATATCTTCCTCCTGCCACAGACGGGCCATCAACTCTGTAAAGATAATCTCTTTTCTCATCTCTCTGAGGACCCTGACTTTCCCCTTACTAAATCTCTTAGTGGCTAGAATTCTGTTTGTTTCCAAAATTCTTCTAAGAATGCATCTTTCTCTCCAATCTACCAGTCCCTATAAATACACTAAACTATTGCCTTTCCAACAGAGGTCTGGGCACCAGATAAATGAATCCTTCTTCTTCATGACTTGACAAATTATTTTACATCTAAAACTCCCTACTTATAAAAACAGTGTGGGCTGTTTTTTATGAGGAAAATCTCTCAAGAATTTAATGTCATCACCACCCCTACTACACACTTTAGATAACATGACAGAATAGTGGATTCTGGCCATTAATGAATTTAACTGAAAGAATGGCATGTCCCATTCGACAAGGGACTTATTTATGCCACAGATTTGAGCCACTTTGGACTTAGTATTCTAATCTTTAATTTACATCTTTTAGTTAAGAATGATTCTCTCCTTTGGTTTAAATTTTCACTTTTAAATATAAAATATTTCTAACATTCAAAAAGATTTAAAGAATAAATACTCAAGTACCCAAAATCCAATATAAAAAATAAACCATAGCAAACACCACTGATGTCTTCATGTACCCATCCTGGTAACATTTTCCCTCCCCTCCCCAAAAGAAAAAAAAAAACCCACTGTCGTCGAGTCGATTCCAACTCATAGCGACCCTACAGACAGAGTAGAACTACCCCATAGAGTTTCCAAGGAGTACCTGGTGGATTCAAACTGCCAACCTCTTGGTTAGCAGCCGTAGCACTTAACCACTACACCACCAGGGTTTCCCCAACAGAAGAAACCAAAAATCAGAATTTGATGTTAGACTCATATATGCTGCTACCTCTACTCAATACATAACATCTTTTATGTCTGTAAACTTTATATAAATGGCAGCACAGAAAATATATCCTTCTGTGATTAGTTTTGCTCAACATTTGTGTGATTTAGTCATGCTGATTCATGTAGATTCAGTTGCCAAGCTATTTTCACTGCTGTATAGTATTCCATTTTTTTTAAATCATGATTTATCTATTTTCCTATTTATGTCCAATTTTTCAAAATTACAAATAATGCTGCCCTGAATATATATATACATATAATGTTTCCTTATGAGCATGCCAAAGTTTCTCTAGGGTGTAAGTAGGAGTCAAGTACTATAAGCACATAGTAACACTTAGGAGATGTTGTCAACTGGGTCTCCAAAGTAGTTATGCTAATTTACATTCTCATTCACATGCACTGGAGCTCCCGCTGCTCTGCCTCTTTACCAATGCTTGTATTACAAATCTTTAAAATCTTCTACTCTGATGAATCTGAAATGGCATCTAATTTTAATTTGCATTTTCCTAATTACTAGGGAAGCTGAGCATCTTTCATATGTTTATTGATCATTTGGCTTTCTTCTTCTTGCTGTTGCCTGCCCATAGTCTTGCCATTTTCTATTAGGTTATAGGTTGTTCCTACTGATTTGTAGAAATTCTTATGTTCTAATCCTTTGTCAGTTATGCATGTTGAAAATATTTTTTCCTTGAATGTGGCAATCTTTTCACTTTGCTTATGGTGCTTGGGGAGACCCTGGTGGCATAGTGGTTAAGTGTTAAGGCTGCTAACCAAGAGGTTGGCAGTTCAAATCCGCCAGGCGCTCCTTGGAAACTCTAACGGGCAGTTCTACTCTGTCCTATAGGGTCGCTATGAGTTGGAATCGACTCAACAGCAGTGGGTATGGTGCTTTGAGTGCACAAGAGATTTTCATGCTGATATAGTCAAATTTTTTGCAGCTTGTTTAAGAAATCCTTCTGTGCTTTAAGACAATAAGAAGAGAGTTCTACATATTTTCTTCTAAAAGCTTTAAGGTTTTGCTTTTTATATTTAGATCTTTAACCCACCTAAAAAAAAACCTAGAACTGATTTTTGCATATGGTGCAAGCTAGAGGCCCATTTTCTTCTCATTATGACTAACTGAATGTCACAGTTCCTATTACTGAATAGTTCATCCTTGCCCCGCTGACCTGCAATGCCACCTGTCAAATATCAAGTTTCCATTTATGCATGGACCATCAATTTATTTTTATCTCTTCACTTTGGTGCACTTACAGTTTGTACTTTTGTAAAAATGGCTTAAGACTTTTTCAAAAGTTCTTTTTACTCTAGAATAAACAGAGACCAAAACCACATAGAAGTGGGGATGCAGCGTGGTTGATAGGGACACACTCACACACGATAAGTAGCTCATTTATAACCCAGCAATGTAATTATTCCGTGCAAAAACTACCAATTGCAACAAAGATGTGTGAGTTCACTGAGAAATACATAAAACATCAAACGCCGAGGGAGTACATAGAAAAAATAAGTGTGGCAATGGTCTTGACTCACTTTAAGTTCTTATTCATTAACTTTGTGCTCTATTTGGTGTTTGTCCGTCTTCACTAGTGATCTCTTTACTGGTTTATTTCTTCAAAGAATTCAATAGAACAAGCATGTGTTCTCCACCTATGACATACACTGTTGTGCTGGTGCTAGGGGTTACCCAAAGGACTGAGTCACAGTCCCTGTGGGGGACACAGACAGGGTCATAGCTGTGTCATGTCAGATTATTTCATAAACATGTCAGATTATGACAAAGGACAAGACAGAGGTATACCTTTAAAGGAGGGAACAAGTGATTCTTTCAAAGGGACTGCATGAAATTATCACAAGGAAGTGATAGGTGCCAAACTCCTTAGTCTTCTACACATTTCTCTAGAAAAGCTATAACTAAGAATCAGCTATGGTAAAAAAGGAAATGTGATACCATTGTGCCAAGAGACCTTCTTCCCATACAATGAGCACATTTCAGTTCTGCATTCAGGGTACTGTACTCAGTTTGATAAACTACTGCTGTTGTTGTTAGGTGCTGGTTGGGTCATTCCCAACTCATGGCGACCCTAGATACAGCAGAATGAAATGCTGCCCGGTGCTGTGCCACCCTCACAATCACTGCTATGTTGGAGCATATTGTTGTAGCCACTGTGTCAATCCATCTCATTGAGAGTCTTTCTCTTTTTCACTGGTCCTCTACTTCACCAAGAATGATGTTCTTCTCCAGGGACAAACTACTAGAAGTCACAAATGCACTCACTTTCAAAACATGTGACATGTAAACATAAAGAATTACATAGGGGTCAGACGTTACCTTATAGGTGAATTCACAATAGAACTTCATTAAGTAGTGAATTCACCTAACTACATCAGTCTAAGGGCCCCTCTACTGCTCACTACGAGAAAGACCTAGACAGAGAAGACAGCTCTTGCCTAGGTGTCAGCTTCACGTGAACCACACTGCAACTAGTTGGACACAAGGACTCTAGGTACACTGAAAAACAGAACATTTCTTTCCATCACCCACTGAAATTAAACAAGACTAATTTCACTCAAGGCACAGGCGATTACAGAGGCAAAACAACTAAAGTAACGATGCCCAGAAATACAGAGAATGTTGCACGATGTCCAGGTATTCACCTCCATAACTGTGAAACTACAATTGCAGTGGGAGAAGGGAAGCCTTTGTCTGGTTCAGCCCCAGCAGCTGCCCAGGCCCCCATAAGGTACCGAGAGAGGGGCCTTGGCATTTCTCCACACCCAGAGTCTTCTCAACTGTAGAGGATTTTTGAGTCATTTCTTAGAAATAAGTAATTCCACTTTTAAAGAATTAACAAGAGCATACATATGAAACAACCAGAACAGTGGCAATCACGAATTCAATGACTTTGGGAATAAGGAATAAGCTTGTAAAATGTTTTTAAATTTATATTTTATGATCTGCAAATATCTCCCAGAAATAAATTTTGGAGTCAGTGCCCCGCCCCTACATTAAAGAGGGAGAGGGAGAAGAATTCAACTGGAACACAACTTTTCAACTTGCTTGATTTTCTTCACAACACAAAGAAAGAATATTTCACCTCTCTCTTTTTTTTTTCCAGTAGGGCACTGGGATGTACTTCCCAGAAAACTGGTAAGAGGTGAGTGTTTCTGGGTGGCCTGGAAATAAAACAAAGTTGGAACAGTACTGTTTCAATGGATATATTTATGCAGCTAGGACTCTAACAAGGTTCCAAATTATCCCTGCCTTGCTGACCAGCTTTATTTAACTTTTAGCAAGGGGTTTTTGCTTGTTTTTATGTTTCTTCTTTGTAGAAACAAACAAGCATTTACTTGATTGTGATTTTCAATCAGTCTAGCAAAGTCCTGGTGAAAAAAGGAAAAAAAAAAAAATTCTTGCTAAAGAGCAGAACACTATGGGAATCACAGGTGGCTGGAGAAAATCAGAGCAAGAATTGTGGGGCTAACAGGAGAGAGTAAAAAACCTTTCTAAAACATCTTCTCTGGTTGTCCTTGTGGTTTGCAACACTGCTCTAAGTAGACATATGGAAACCTTTTCTACCATGTAGGAACCACGTGGGGTTAGTTTATCTCAGAGCCTTTTATTCTGGGCAAGCAATTCATGAAGGTAAGTTAAAGAGCGGAGATATCACATATTTTACTTTCTGTAGACTGTGGAGAAAAACATATAGGCTACAGAATTCTACTGCATTGCTTACTTTTTGTGCTTGCTAAGACGACTTAGATCAACAGTAAAAAATATCTACAGTAGGAGAGGATATTTGCAAATAAATAAACTATGGATTATGATCTTAAAAAATACTTTCAATGTGGAAACTAGTCATGAATTCAGAGAGGAGGGCCCGGATAATAATTAAGAACACAGACTCTGAAGCCTGGACTCTGAGTTTAGATCCTAGGTGGCCAACTAGCCATGTAAATGTAGAAAAGTTACTTACGCTTTCTGTGCCTGGCTCCTTACCTGTAACATGAGAGTAATGACAGTAGCTACTCATAGGAGTGTTGTGAGAATCAAGTGAGTTAATATGCATGCAACATTTAGAGTAATGCCTGGAATACAGTAAGTGTTCTAGAAATGTTAGCTTCCCCTGCTGCTAGCATTATTATTTTAAAATAAAATTTTCTATCTCTAACTAACCAAGACTGGGTCCCTCATTTTAAAATAATACAGTGAAATTTAAACTTATTTGTCCATGGGTTGGGGGGGGGGGTACAGAGAAGGAAAACCTTGGATGTAGAATCCTATAATGGGAAATTAGAGGAGTAAAGAAACCGTAATGGATGAATTTCTGGTGTTATTCCCCTGCTATGAGTATAATCTTTGGGCATTTCATGTATAACTAGGCATTTGTGACTTCTTTAGTAGAGAAGAATGTTTGTGGGTGAAAGACTGATGTCTTGTAACAATATAAACATCCCCATGGGTTTCCACACTTAGATACCCAGCACCATTACCCCCAGTCCTCCCTGTAGAGGGTTCTCCCACCCTCCTAAGCTGAAAAATCTACCTTCCCCACATGTTAATCTTTGGTTCTCAATGGCCTAGGCTCTTTCCTTGGCTGTGGGATGTGTTGACGTCTTTCTGAAATAGAGTCAAGTGGAACAAGCACTAATATTTTTCACGTTATCTATAATTGCCAAAGGCACAGCATATTCAAGATCAAAATCCTTTAAAAACCCTAGAAGTGATATCAGCCAAATCTTGATTTGCTGAGAAAGTTTTTACAACTATCATACTTTGCAATAACTTCTTCTCTAAAGACATCATAAAAGAACCGTTTATTTATTTTCTAAATCCATCTGAAGCTGTCGTTTTCCCTGCTTTGGGCTACAGCAAACCGTCTACGTCCTCATTCAAGGGATGGATTGTAGCATCCTTCCTTGGGGTGGCATCAGCAGAAACGGCAACCAGATACGTCTTGGGCTTATTTTTCTTTATTATCGTTTCCCACCTCCAGTGGGTTGTGCTAATGTTGAAAGTAAAATATTCCCAACTCTTTATATTTGCAACTTTAACTAAAGTCTTTTTTCTCTAGTTCTGGAGAGCATACAATCAGCCAGGGATTTAATTCTCATTAATCTTAGTTTACTGCACAGCCAGCCTTTGAATTACTATCAGATGCTGTTACAGCTCTGCACACAGAGACAATTGAGTGGAAGGGAGGGGTGAGAAAAGAATAGGAAATTGAAACACAGAGGTGCCCTGAGATGCCCTGCCTATTGCAAAATAGTCCTTCAGAATTTAGAATAATCAGCCCCTAGTGGATTGATCTGTCAGTGCCGCTACAGAATTCCTCTTCTCATGTTCCTTAGGAAGGCAAATCTAATTTATACAAACGTACATCACTAACATTTGGCAAATTCAAAATGGTGTACAATTATCAGGGGAACATGAGAGTTCAGCCCCCAGCACTACGGTAGAAAGAACTGGAAAGTGAGGAGAGAATATTCTGGAATACAGAAAGATTCCAGTTCATCCCTCATTACTCTTGCCCCGTCAATGTTTCTAAACAAATCTGCCATCCTTAACGTTTTTTCTTTCCCCCCTTTTAATTTTTGCTTTTATTCACATCACAGCCATAAGCTAAGATGTTCATTTACAATTTTAATAGTGTCTCTAGCTCATAAACCCATTATTTCTTCTCCTACTTGCTTATTAATCTATTAACAACCTCACACTGTGAAAACAAATTAGAATTGGATAACCTACCCAGCTTTTGACATCACTTTCCAGCTCTTTAGCAGTCACTTCAGCTACTGATAATCCTAAATATAGAAGCAAGAAACATGTAGCTGAAATAATTTAATATCTTAGTGATTAAAGCAAAAACATGCAATCACCAGCTCAGAGCCTCCAAGTAAGCCTTGCAGCTGTCATATCCGGTCATTGTTTATTTTGACTTATTCGTTCAAAAAGTACTTGATACCCTGCACCCTCAGATATTTAAATATTTCTAGTATTCTAGTATAAGGGTATTAAAAAGAAAAGACAATTTTTTGAAGTTCTTTCTTTTTACATGGGAAAAAGAAAAGCACTCTGAATATGAATGTCAATCTAAATAGTTCGCTTACGTTGGAAAATGTTCATTAAACCCAACATGGGCACCAGGTTTTAAAAAAGAAGAAAAAAAAAATACTGTGATATTCATTCCACAAGGCCAACAGATGACAGAAGACATCAGGTATAAGTTCGGCAGAACAACGAAGGAAACACACTCATCAGGTTTTCAAGCCTCAACCCTAAACAAAGTAGGATAGAGTACGCTCAAAAATAGAGGAAAAAAAAGGTCTCCAAAAAATTGACTTTTTGTAGATTTGTTCTTCAACCAATCCTAAGTAAAGATCGTATGTATGAATAAAACCTGTAAACGTGTGAAAAATTATTCTCTTTTGAGAAGTTGCAGGCATTTCAGATAAAGTTTTCTTAAAGAGCTCTTGGAAGCCTTTCGATCTTTCAATTCCATTCACACATTTAATATCAAGAAGGCAAATATTTTCATCTGATCTTACTACATGTCTACAAAAGCTAGGTGGTTGGCTGGTGCAAATGGTTAAGCGCTTGGCTACTGGCTGAAAAGTTGATGGGTCGAACCCACCCAGAGGCATGTTTGAAGACAGGCCTGGCAATCTGCTTCTGAAAGGTCACAGCCCTGAAAACTCTATAGAGCAGTTCTACTCTGCACACATGGGGTTGCCATGGGCCGGAATTGACTTGATGGCAACTAACAACAACAGTAACAGAGAGCAAAAGCTGTTTTCCTCCTAAAATGCTTTAAGTTGTGAAACACTCAAGCAAAAGGCCTGATTTCCAACTGAGTTTTTTTTTTTTTTTATGCTTATGACATAATTCAGACCATTCCCTTTCTGATACAGCAAACTATTTTGTCTTTTACTAGAGACTACAGAGATTTAAAGTAGTAGTTTGCAGTTCTAAAAAAGCATTCATGCCCATGTCGGCGATTTCAGCAAGTTTTATTGTTGAACTTCCACGGAAGCTAATAAACGTTTGTCTACTTTCCCATTTAGATTTTCAGTAGTAGAAGAATGCACCGCACAAGCTAAATTTCCTCAAATTAGATATTTATATCAGCAACAAAATTTTATAGACTGTGCCAGCTTGAAGAGCCAAAGCGGAGAAATAATGTTTTACAAAGGATAGGCAAGTGACCTCTACTTTACTTGGTGTACCATTCAATGACTAGAATGACTATTCTCAGGAAAACACGTTAGATTTAACTTCTTTCCCTTCCTCCTCTCTGGTCCAGCTCTTTAAAAAGCATACTTTGGCAGAACTAGTAACACTGTCAAACCAAACTGGCTTCTAGAGAATCTAGAAAATTTGCAACCTCTTAATCACAAAGCAGTACTTCACTATCATGCAAAAAAGAACATGGCTGCTGCTTCTAGGCGCAAGGCTGAAACTTTTATAGGTACTTTAACTTCCAAATATTCCCCAGGCCATAGGTATGGAAATATTTTAATTCATTAGATTTCTTCAAGAGTTGCTATGCTTCTGTTAGCACAGAACGAATCCACTTTGGGCACTGAAATCCACTTTAAGCTGTGACATATGCCTCAGCTGGTTAATCATACGTTCTGGTAGAGGAGGCCCATGATGCATCCCACAGAGATAGCAACAGCCAGCACACTGCATTTTCCTGGGAAGTATTTTAATGTATTTTTAATTTGTCCTTTGAACTTTTAGTTTTTGAAGAAAGCCATGTTTCCGTAGACAAATAAATCATATCTTTATGATAAGGTCTTCACCACATGCTATCGTGACTGCAGCATTGGACTAGTTTTACGGATTTTAGAAGCAAAATTTTTACCTGCACATACGTATGCGTGAAAAGAAACTCCTTCGTGATGACCTGTTAGTGGAGGAAATGCTCTGTGCCTTATTCTTTATGAACTCAATAACTTCATTATTCTCGCTGCCATCACAATTAACCGATAACACTAGAGAGAAAGCCTCTTGAGATAGTCTACCCAGATATAAATAAAGGGTGGTGGTACAGTGGTTAAGGGATTGGCTGCTAACTGAAAGGTTTTTGGTAAGAACCCTCCAGCGGCTTCAAGAAAGAAAAGACCTGGAGATCTAGTCCCGTAAAGATTATAGCCTAGGAAATGCTATATACTCTGTCATAGATGGTCACGACAAGGTGGTATTGACTCAAGGGCACACAGCAACAAGTGTACTACAACTACAACTGTGTCAAAGAACATCTGTATTTGAACAAGGTCCAAAAGGTGTGAGTTTGGGTAATAGGTCTAGGGATTTTGGTTCTTTTATAAAAACATTGATTATTTCACATACACACACAAAATGCTATTTTGATAAAAATAATTAAAAGGGGAGGCGGGGCCAAGATGGCGGACTAGGTGGACGCTACCGCGGATCCCTCTTGCAACAAAGACTCGGAAAAACAAGTGAATCGATCACATACATAACAATCTATGAACTCTGAACAACAAACACAGATTTAGAGACGGAGAACGAACAAATACGGGGAGACAGTGATTGTTTTCAGAGCCAGGAGCCAGCGTACCAGTCAGCGGATTTTCTGGAAAAACTAGTTTCCCAGTGATGGCTTGGAGACAGCAGTCCATATCAAACCACATAAAGAAACAGACCATGACAGCTTCTCCAACCCCCCAAACAAAAGAATCAAAATCTTTCCCAAATGAAGATACGATCCTAGAATTATCAGATACAGAATACAAAAAACTAATTTACAGAATGCTTAAAGACATCACAAATGAAATAAGGCAGACTGCAGAAAAAGCCAAGGAACACTCCGATAAAACTGTTGACGAACTCAAAAAGATTATTCAAGAACATAGTGGAAAAATTAATAAGTTGCAAGAATCCATAGAGAGACAGCATGTAGAAATCCAAAAGATTAACAATAAAATTACAGAATTAGACAACGCAATAGGAAGTCAGAGGAGCAGACTCGAGCAATTAGAATGCAGATTGGGACATCTGGAGGACCAGGGAATCAACATCAACATAGCTGAAAAAAAATCAGATAAAAGAATTAAAAAAAATGAAGAAACCCTAAGAATCATGTGGGACTCTATCAAGAAGGATAACTTGCGAGTGATTGGAGTCCCAGAACAGGGAGGGGGGACAGAAAACACAGAGAAAATAGTTGAAGAACTCCTGACACAAAACTTCCCTGACATCATGAAAGACGAAAGGATATCTATCCAAGATGCTCATCGAACCCCATTTAAGATTGATCCAAAAAGAAAAACGCCAAGACATATTATCATCAAACTTGCCAAAACCAAAGATAAACAGAAAATTTTAAAAGCAGCCAGGGAGAAAAGAAAGGTTTCCTTCAAGGGAGAATCAATAAGAATAAGTTCAGAGTACTCAGCAGAAACCATGCAGGCAAGAAGGGAACGGGGCGACATATACAGAGCACTGAAGGAGAAAAACTCTGAACCAAGGATCATATATCCAGCAAAACTCTCTCTGAAATATGAAGGCGAAATTAAGATATTTACAGATAAACACAAGTTTAGAGAATTTGCAAAAACCAAACCAAAGCTACAAGAAATGCTAAAGGAGATTGTTTGGTTAGATAACCAATAATATCAGGTACCAGCACAATACAAGGTCACAAAACAGAACGTCCTGATATCAGCTCAAATAGGGAAAGCACAAAAACAAACAAATTAAGATTAATTCTAAAAAATAAATAAATAAATAAAATAATACACATAACAGGGAACCATGGAAGTCAATAGGTAAAAGATCACAATAATCAAAAAGAGGGACTAAATACAGGAGGCATTGAACTGCCAGATGGAGAGTGATACAAGGCGATATAGAATGATACAAGTTAGGTTTTTACTTAGAAAAATAGGGGTAAATAATAAGGTAACCACAAAAAGGAATATCAACTCCATAACTCAAGATAAAAGCCAAGAAAAACGTAACGATTCAACTAACATAAAGTCAAACATTATGAAAATGAGGATCTCACAATTTACTAAGAAAAACGTCTCAGCACAAAAAAGTATGTGGAAAAATGAAATGGCCAACAACACACATGAAAAGGCATCAAAATGACAGCACTAAAAACTTATTTATCTATAATTACGCTGAATGTAAATGGACTAAATGCACCAATAAAGAGACAGAGAGTCACGGACTGGATAAAGAAACACGATCCATCTATATGCTGCCTACAAGAGACACACCTTAGACTTAGAGACACAAACAAACTAAAACTCAAAGGATGGAAAAAAACATATCAAGCAAACAATAAGCAAAAAAGGAGTAGCAATATTAATTTCTGACAAAATAGACTTTAGACTTAAATCCACCACAAAGGATAAAGAAGGACACTATATAATGATAAAAGGGACAATTGATCAGGAAGACATAACCATATTAAATATTTATGCACCCAATGACAGGGCTGCAAGATACATAAATCAAATTTTAACAGAATTGAAAAGTGAGATAGACACCTCCACATTTATAGTAGGAGACTTCAACACACCACTTTCAGAGAAGGACAGGACATCCAGTAAGAAGCTCAATAGAGACACGGAAGACCTACTTACAACAATCAACCAACTTGACCTCATTGACTTATACAGAACTCTCCACCCAACTGCTGCAAAATATACTTTTTTTTTCTAGTGCACATGGAACATTCTCTAGAATAGACCACATATTAGGTCATAAAACAAACCTTTGCAGAGTCCAAAACATCGAAATATTACAAAGCATCTTCTCAGACCACCAGGCAATGAAACTAGAAATTAATAACAGAAAAATCAGGGAAAAGAAATCAAATACTTGGAAAATCAACAATACCCTCCTGAAAAAAGACTGGGTTATACAAGACATCAAGGAGGGAATAAGGAAATTCATAGAATGCAACGAGAATGAAAATACTTCCTATCAAAACCTCTGGGAGAAAGCAAAAGCAGTGCTCAGAGGCCAATGTATATTGATAAATGCACACATACAAAAAGAAGAAAGAGCCAAAATCAGAGAACTGTCCCTACAACTTGAACAAATAGAAAGTGAGCAACAAAAGAACCCATCAGGCACCAAAAGAAAACAAATAATAAAAATTAGAGCTGAACTAAATGAATTAGAGAACAGAAAAACAATTGAAAGAATTAACAAAGCCAAAAGCTGGTTCTTTGAAAAAATTAACAAAATTGATAAGCCGTTAGCTAGACTGACTAAAGAAATACAGGAAAGGAAACAAATAACCCAAATAAGAAACGAGAAGGACCACATCACAACAGAACCAAATGAAATTAAAAGAATCATTTCAGATTACTACGACAAATTGTACTCTAACAAATTTGAAAACCTAGAAGAAATGGATGAATTCCTGGAAAAACACTACCTACCTAAACTAACACATTCAGAAGTAGAACAACTAAATAGACCCATAACAAAAAAAGAGATTGAAACGGTAATCAAAAAACTTCCAACAAAAAAAAGTCCCGGCCCGGACGGCTTCACTGCAGAGTTCTACCAAACCTTCAGAGAAGACTTAACACCACTACTACTGAAGGTATTTCAAAGCATAGAAAAAGACGAATACTACCCAACTCATTCTATGAAGCTACCATCTCCCTGATACCAAAACCAGGTAAAGACATTACAAAAAAAGAAAATTATAGACCTATATCCCTCATGAACATAGATGCAAAAATCCTCAACAAAATTCTAGCCAATAGAATCCAACAGCACATCAAAAAAATAATTCACCATGATCAAGTGGGATTTATACCAGGTTTATGCAAGGCTGGTTTAATATCAGAAAAACCATTAATGTAATCCACCACATAAATAAAAGATAAAAACCACATGATCTTATCGATTGATGCAGAAAAGGCATTTGACAAAGTTCAACACCCATTTATGATAAAAACTCTTACTAAAATAGGAATTGAAGGAAAATTCCTCAACATAATAAAGGGCATCTATGCAAAGCCAACAGCCAATATCACTCTAAATGGAGAGAACCTGAAAGCATTTCCCTTGAGAACAGGAACCAGACAAGGATGCCCTTTATCACCACTCTTATTCAACATCGTACTTGAAGTCCTAGCCAGGGCAATTAGGCTAGACAAAGAAATAAAGGGCATCCGGATTGGCAAGGAGGAAGTAAAGTTATCACTATTTGCAGATGACATGATCTTATACACAGAAAACCCTAAGGAATCCTCCAGAAAACTACTGAAACTAATAGAAGAGTTTGGCAGAGTCTCAGGTTATAAAATAAACATACAAAAATCACTTGGATTCCTCTACATCAACAAAAAGAACACCGAAGAGGAAATAACCAAATCAATACCATTCACAGTAGCCCCCAAGAAGATAAAATACTTAGGAATAAATCTTACCAAGGATGTAAAAGACCTGTACAAAGAAAACTACAAAGCTCTACTACAAGAAATTCAAAAGGACACACTTAAGTGGAAAAACATACCCTGCTCATGGATAGGAAGACTTAACATAGTAAAAATGTCTATTCTACCAAAAGCCATCTATACATATAACGCACTTCCGATCCAAATTCCAATGTCATATTTTAAGGGGATAGAGAAATAAATCACCAATTTCATATGGAAGGGAAAGAAGCCCCGGATAAGCAAAGCATTACTGAAAAAGAAGAAGAAAGTGGGAGGCCTCACTCTACCTGATTTCAGAACCTATTATACAGCCACAGTAGTCAAAACAGCCTGGTACTGGTACAACAACAGGCACATAGACCAATGGAACAGAATTGAGAACCCAGATATAAATCCATCCACGTATGAGCAGCTGATATGTGACAAAGGACCAGTGTCAGTTAATTGGGGAAAAGATTGTCTTTTTAACAAATGGTGCTGGCATAACTGGATATCCATTTGCAAAAAAGTGCAAACAGGACCCATACCTCACACCATGCACAAAAACGAACTCCAAGTGGATCAAAGACCTAAACATAAAGACTAAAACGATAAAGATCATGGAAGAAAAAATAGGGACAACCCTAGGAGCCCTAATACAGGGCATAAACAGAATACAAAACATTACCAAAAATGATGAAGAGAAACCAGATAACTGGGAGCTCCTAAAAATCAAACATCTATGCTCATCTAAAGACTTCACCAAAAGAGTAAAAAGACCACCTACAGACTGGGAAAGAATTTTCAGCTATGACATCTCCGACCAGCGCCTGATCTCTAAAATCTACATGATTCTGTCAAAACTCAACCACAAAAAGACAAACAACCCAATCAAGAAGTGGGCAAAGGATATGAACACACATTTCACTAAAGAAGATATTCAGGCAGCCAACAGATACATGAGAAAATGCTCTCGATCATTAGCCATTAGAGAAATGCAAATTAAAACTACGATGAGATTCCATCTCACACCAACTAGGCTGGCATTAATCCAAAAAACACAAAATAATAAATGTTGGAGAGGCTGCGGAGAGATTGGAACTCTTATACACTGCTGGTGGGAATGTAAAATGGTACAACCACTTTGGAAATCTATCTGGCGTTATCTTAAACAGTTAGAAATAGAACTACCACACAACCCAGAAATCCCACTCCTCGGAATATACCCTAGAGATATAAGAGCCTTCACACAAACAGATATATGCACACCCATGTTTATTGCAGCTCTGTTTACAATAGCAAAAAGTTGGAAGCAACCAAGGTGTCCGTCAACGGATGAATGGGTAAATAAATTGTGGTATATTCACACAATGGAATACTACGCATCGATAAAGAACAGTGACGAATCTCTGAAACATTTCATAACATGGAGGAATCTGGAAGGCATTATGCTGAGCGAAATGAGTCAGAGGCAAAAGGACAAATATTGTATAAGACCACTATTATAAGATCTTGAGAAATAGTAAAAACTGAGAAGAACACATACTTTTGTGGTTACGAAGTGGGGAGGGAGGGAGGGAGAGGGTTTTTTATTGATCAATCAGTAGATAAGAACTGCTTTGGGTGAAGGGAAAGACAACACTCAATACATGGAAGGTCAGCCCAATTGGACTGGACTAAAAGCAAAGAGGTTTCCAGGATAAAATGAATGCTTCAAAGGTCAGCGGAGCAGGGGCGGGGGTCTGGGGAACATGGTTTGAGGGGACTTCTAAGTCAATTGGCAAAATAATTCTATTATGAAAACATTCTGCACTCCACTTTGAAGTGTGGCGTCTGGGGTCTTAATGCTAACAAGCGGCCATCTAAGATGCATCAATTGGTCTCGACTGACCTGGAGCAAAGGAAAATGAAGAACACCAAGGTCACAGGACAACTAAGAACCCAAGAGACAGAAAGAGCCACATGAACCAGAGACCTACATTATCCTGAGACCAGAAGAACTAGTTGGTGCCCGGCCACAATCGATGACTGCCCTGTCAGGGAGCACAATAGAGAACTCCTGAGGGAGCAGGAGATCAGTGGGATGCAGACCCCAAATTCTCATAAAAAGACCATACTTAATGGTCTGACTGCGACTAGAGGAATCCCGGTGGCAATGCTCCCCAGACCTTCTGTTGGCATAGGACAGGAACCATCCCCGTAGACAAATCATCAGGCATGAAGGGACTGGTCAGCGGGGGGAGAGAGATGCTGATGAAGAGTGAGCTAATCAAATCAGGTGGACACTTGAGAGTGTGTTGGCAACTATAGACTGGCGGGGGGATGGGAAGATAGAGAGAGAGGGAAGCTGGCAAAATTGTCACAAAATGAGAGACTGAAAGGGCTGACTCAATGAGGGAGAGCAAGTGGGAGAAGGGAGTAAGATGTATGTAAACTTACATGTGACAGACTGATTGGATTTGTAAATGTTCACTTGAAGCTTAATAAAAGTTAATTAAAAAAATAATAATTAAAAGGAATTACTTGAATGCGTAATAAACGAATGTCTTCTTGCTTGAGCATATAATACATGCTCAGCAGACTTCTGATGAAAAAGTTAAGAGTTAATATACATTTTCTTCCTCATTCCTCGCAGCTTCTGCAAAACTTTGCCTGATAGAGGTAGGGCTTTTCTTTTTTGACAAGGAAAAACAAAAAAATTTAAAGACAAGCTTGATCATTAAACCATGCGTATGAAGCACCTACTATGTTTCAGGTACTAGAATAGTAATGAGCAGGAACAAATGAAGTCCATGCTTTTATGAAGCTTATAGTGAGGAGAAGGAAAAAATGAACAAGATAATTCCAAATGGTGACAAGTGCAATGAAGATAACAACATTGGATAGCATGATTGGGGTAGGGGTGATGGGAAAGGGGCTCTTCAGACAGGGTGGCCAAGGCAGGTCTGGTCTAGAAGGTGGCCCTGAGTGAATGCCCGACAGTCAGTGGTTAGCTATACAGAGATCAGGGTCAGGGCAGGGTGGAGCTGGAGGGAAAGGAAGAGGTGGGAACCAGCAGAAGACAGAAAGAAAAAAGCAAGTGCAAAGGTCCTAAAGAGACAAATCTGATGTGTCTGAGGAATACACTGAGGCCCAACGTGGACAGAACAGCCAGCAAGGAGCTGAGGGGTAGGAGAGAGGCTAGAAGAGGACTTCACAAAGGGAGGTGCTAGATGGGGTAGGATCTTGCAGGCCACAGCAAGAAGCTTAGATTTATTTTAAGTGCAATACGGAGCACTTCAAATAAACTTAAAGTGTTACATGAGGAAATGAGGTAGATAAAATCACTCCTTAAAGATTCTTCTGGGCCTGTTGTCTGTAAAAGGGATTATAGTGAGTGGGGGTAAGGAAGGGAGCAGGAAAACCACTTAGGTGAGTACTCCGTAGCTCCAGGAGAAAGAGAGGTTGATGGCTTGGGCTAAGGGGTTAGCAGTTAAATGGAGAGAAATGGATGAAACAGAGGTACATTCTGAGGAAAAATTAACAGTTCTTGCTTGGTTGATTAGATGTAGGGGGATGGAGGCAATGGAGGAATCAAGGGTGACTCCTGGATTTCTGGCTTGGAGCAGCTAGGTGGGTCAGCTAGTGCCATCTGAGATAGAAGAACTGCAGAAGTAGGGGTTTGGTGGACAAAGAAGAAATTAATAGTACAGTTTTGGCCATGATTAGTCTGGGAAGCCTGTTAAACATGTAAATGAAAATGGTGACTAGGCAGCTGGATGGCTTTATAGATTTGAAGCAGCAGAGAAGGATCAGGGTTCAGATATTAACCTGAAAGTCTTAGGACTAAAACCAACCCATTGCCGCTGAGTTGATTCTGACTCACAGCAATCCTACAGAACAGTGTAGAACTGCCCCATAGGGTATCCAGGGAGTGACTGGTAGATTTGAACCGCCAGCCTTTTGGTTTGTAGCCAAGCTTTTAACCACTGCACCACCAGGGCTCCTATAGATATTTAAGAAATCTTCCTATCTCATATAAATAGAGTACAGGGCTAAGGAGCTGAGGCACAGTATTCAGAGCTCAAGAGAAGGAAGAGACTCCAAAGGATGAGATGGACTGACACAAGAGCTGCAACGAGAGACTCAAACATACCAATGACCATGAGGATGGCACAGAACTGGGCAATATTTCGTTTTGTTATATTTTAGGTTGCCATGAATAGGAGCTAACTTGACAGCAATTAACAACAAAAATCTCCAGGTTTCTCTTCTGAATTTTGGCTGGGCTGCTCTCTGTTACTTGCCCCAAGAGGCACTATAGCTCAGGCAAGTAAAGTAGGGCTATGGTATTTCTCCATTTTCAAAGTACACGATTTAGAATCATAGTAAAATAGAACAGAATTGCACTACATTGCCTTTTCTTTGGTACCACCAAGAAAGGCTTCCTTTTCTAATGTAGTATTTATTGCTCTTGGAGATAATCTTTTTTTTTTTTTTTAATGAACATATACCAGTAAGACCTAGCATCCAAGCACAGAACAGACAGAAATAACTTTGCAACTCCCATTCATATCTACTTTCACAGAAGAGATCTATTCCAAGAGTCCAAAACAAGCAGGAGAAATATTAGAATGTGTATAGAATCACAAAGAACGTGTGACTTTTCGTTTGGCTTAAAAGTGTAACTTTGAATTGGCTAGCACCAGATGTCTTTGAACTTAGCATAATACTTTGTGCCTGTAACTGATTAGTTCCATTGGCTGCAGCCCTGAGTTAAAAACCAGGGAAAACTTTCAACTACGTGGGAGTCTAGTGGCTTACTGTGTTCCATTAGCTCTAGATTCTACTTGAACACTCGCCATTTGTCTTTCCAACACAAGTTGTTGTTCACAAAAAAAAAAAAAAAATGGATCATAGGCAAAAGAACACGGGTGAATTGTTACTTAGAGCACTAATGGATACATCAAAAGCTGAGAGGCACACTCTTTGGATGATGAGTCAGCAATGCCACCTTCAGATAGAAGAGATCCCCAGTGTGTAGTCAGGTGAAGAGATGGAGGATATACCCATTGGACGAATGTTAAGGAAGCAATTCCCATTTACTTTCCAAAGGTCCTGATCTTATTCATTGGATTTCATCATATCGAAGCTACCATCAATTGTTAAGATGTACTAAATAAATAAAGAGGTTACCCATGAAATCATACAATGCTTTCTTATCACACATTTTTCATTTTATACTTACCAAAAGAGCTCTTTTAGACCTGGGCTTATTGTATATCATGATGCTCTGTTTCCATGACTTTTTACATAAACTGAACAGCATAAGGAAACCCTGGTGGCGTAGTGGTTAAGTGCTACGGCTGCTAACCAAAAGGTCGGCAGTTCAAATCCGCCAGGCGCTCCTTGGAAACTCTATGGGGCAGTTCTACTCTGTCTTATCGGGTCACTACGAGTCAGAATCGACTCTACAGCAGTGGGTTTTTGTTTTTGGAACAGCATAATCTTTTTGAAAGCAACTTACACGACAATTAAACTTAACTTATTCTTGCGTGACGGAAACGGTTAACATGCTTGGCTGCTAACTGAAAGGTTGGGGGTTTTAGCTACCCAGACATGCCTTGGAAGAAAGGCTGGGCAATCTACTTCTGAAATATCAGCCATTGAAAACTCTGTGGAGCACAGTTCTACTCTGATACACATGGGGTCGCCATGAATTGAGGTTAATTTTTGACGGCAACTGGTTTTATTTTAATTGAAGTGTGGCAATATGAGCAGTTATGCTCAATCTACACAGTCAGTCACGATTATGTCCCTACTACCACCTTACTGATTACAATTCAAAGACGTCACACACAGGTTCTAAGATACACCTCAAATTCAAAGATGCTAAAATATGAAAAAAAAAATATACCTTAGAAGTATATAAAATAGGGTAATTGACATCATATCTGATCCTAATGGACCTATATTTTAAATATCTTAAGCAAATATTTTCTTGGCTGGAAGCCTTATTTTTAAATATGACTATTTCTAACATTAAGCTTTACTGTCTACCTGTGTGTATGGGTGTGCATGTGCTGCCATTTGGCTGAAATAAAAGAAAACTACCCACATACATTAAGGTTTTCAGAGATTTGCATAATCATTTTGCTCCCTGTATATGGGGCTTTAAGGCTGGAAGGCATTTTCGAACTGCCAGTCAAAAATCACTTAACACTTTGCCACGTTGCAAATGCAGCAACATGTTAATTAGGAGGTGCAAAATTATACACAAAAATGCCCCATGGCTTTATGTGAGGAAGAAAACAAGTCATCATGTTTATCTACGAAGAGCACATGGTACAAGGCAACTGAGATCACAAAAATTTAATATGGGGAAAAATCAAGGCAAGATTCCCATAACTGGTTGTTTGAACTGAAAATATAGAACATGATGGGACCATGGGAATCTCACAACTTTTTTTTATTTTAAACACAAGAGCAATATCAAACCAAATGTGTGAGTGGGTAAACTCCAAGACAGCTGGTTCCTCAGGTGCTGTACCTTGCCCACCTAAGGTAATGGTCACTTATCTCCTAGTATCTTTATAATAGCTAACTCAGTCATGCAAAGGTACAGTTTTTCATAAAACTAGACTTCTCTCTTCTTTGAAGATTTTATGGTTATGAAATACTTAACTACACCTCATATTTTATCTCTGATAAAAAAAAAAAAATCCCCATATCAAGGCCCAAATCCCTTTCCAGGTTCTGGGGTCTGGAGGATGTCATTTTTTTCAAATTTTAATGAGGAAAACAAAAACAAAGCCTACTTTTATGCTAACATGATTAGTTAGCTCATTATACCAGCATTAAACTGCATTAAAGGGAATGATGTTTGAATTTTAAATATTGTTTATTTGCTCATAATGGGGCAAGTCAGGCCTGCCTTCCTGGGAGCCCAGCAGAAAGCATCTCCATGGTGATCCACACTTGAAAGCTTTCACAAAGCCCCTCAACATCAAATCCCCTTCCCAGTGGTCAGACTTCCTAGTAGAAAAGTCACTTTGCTGGTTGAAGGCATTGTCTAGCCTAACTTTTTGTACTTAATAGGTACTCAACATGCTCAAATAAGCCTGGTTGGCTAAGTAATAAAGGGGGTGAGAGAGACTAACGTTCTGGGGGGAAAGAGCACTTAAATGGGCAACTGGAAAGCATCATAAATGTAGACTTGAAAAAAAATATGTCAGTTTAAGGGACTGAGAAGCAGAAAATAAACTAATTACATCACAACATCACATGAAAGAAAATAATACTACATTTATCTGCTTTTGTGTAAAGAGGTACAGTTGGTTTAGATTAAGCCAAATCGGAAGGTTTCTGCTGCAGTTACGGCATAACATCGACACCCTCATGGTGACCAGGTGGCCTAAGTATCTGTTGTGTCTGTTGATACTATTGATTATCTGTTGATACTGCTGTATCTGTTGATACCGCTGACGCTGTATTAACAGGCCATATGACACGCGCAGTGATTCTGGTTCTTGGTACCTGAGTATCTTCCTGACTTCCACTCTAGTTTGGAAAGTCTGGATTTAAACCCAAAACTCTCTCCAGATTCTGGAAAACTCTGTAGATACAAACCCTACAGAGAGTCACTCAGTTAGCCAAAATAAAAGGCAATGAGCTTCCCTGGGGACAACAGAGATAAATGGACCTTAGCAAAAGGTTCAGTTAGATGAGGTTACACAACAGTTTTCCAATTATATCCACTATTTTTTTCCTTGGAGTTATAGCTGTCAGGCTAATCTGAGAGGTGAAAATAGGGGCCTGCTGTTCTCTGAGGGGGATGACCTTTTTCTCAAAATCTAAACCATCAAAATGTGTTTATTGAGTTCCCACTAGATATGCTAGAGGCATTGGTAGTTCAGTGGTAGAATTTTCACCTTCCATGTAGAGACCTGGGTTCAATTCCTGGCCACTGCATCTCATACACAGCCACCACCCCTCTGTCAGTGGAGTCTGCATGTTGCTATGATGCTGAACAGGATTCAGCAGAGTTTCCAGACTAAGACAGACTAGGAAGAAAAGTCTGGTGCTCTACTCCCAAAAATCAGCCAATGAAAACCCTATAGATCATAACTGGTCATGGAGATGGCGCAGGACTAAGGAGCATTTTCCTCCATTGTATATGGGGTCTCCATGAGTCAAGGGCTGACTAGATGGCAGCTAACAACAACACTGTGTATATTGCATGTGTACAGTTATCATGATATAGCACCTCTTAAAAAGTCTAGACTAGTGCTGTTCAATAGGAATAAGATATGCGCCATATTCGTTTCCTAAAAACCACCATGACAAGCAAAAACAAACAGGTGACATTAATAATATATTTTATGGTGGAGTTATTTTACCTTCTCTTCTTCATGTTAAGTTTTCAAAATCTGATATGTATCTTGGACTTACAGCACATCTTAATTGGGACGAGCCCCATTTCAAGCGCTAAATAGCCACAGGTAGCTAGGGGCTACTATACTGGACAGCACCAGTCTAGACCTTTATAGCATACAACATATTGAATCTAGTCCATGTCCTTCAGAAACAGGCGTTCGTTGCCCATTTGCCCAGTACCTTAAAGATGTATGTTATTATTGACCTCCTGCTCCCCATTCTCCAATATCACTGTCTTTTTGAGAAACGTGAGAGGTTCACATTTTTTATAAAGCTGAGAGACGCAAACCCTACTGCAGAACACTCGCGAACCCTTGTGGCATAGTGGTTAAGTGCTACGGCTGCTAACCAAGAGTTCAGCAGTTCAAATCCGCCAGGTGCTCCTTGGAAATTTCATGGGGCAGTTCTACTCTGTTCTATAAGGTCGCTATGAGTCAGAATTGACTTGACAGCAGTGCGTATTGGGTATTGGCAGAACACTCGGAGCCCTGGTGTCCCAGTGGTTAAAAGATCAGCTGCCAACCAAAAGGTAGGCAGTTTGAATCTACCAGCCACTCCTTGGAAACCCTACTGGACAGTTCTACTCTGTTTTATATGGTCACTGTGAGTTGGAATTGACTCAATGGCAATGGGTTTGGTTTTGGTTTTTGGGCAGAACACTCAGTTGACGTAAAAGGGATGAATTCTACTGGGATGGTTCCCAATACAAGATCTAATGACAAGATCTGCTGTTTAGAAGGAATGGGAAGGGACAGTTTCGGTTCCAAAACTGTTATCCCTCTGTGTGGCCAAGTAACCCTAATGGGAAGTATGACTACAGAAAGGGCCAGGGCAAAAAAACTGCAGCTCAGAATTGTGACTATACAAATTCAACATTCATATTGGAAACCTTCTGCCAGGTGGTGAGTCCATGGGTGACAAATTCATGTCTATACTACAGTCTGTTGTTAAGATGATCTTCATCTTCCCTTTATCCTGAATCCATCATCGGCTGCTTTCCATTATTGCTAAGTTGGCTTGATGCTGGGAGCTACTGTTTTGACCTTTCAGTAAACAGGCTGCCTACAGACTGATAAGAACTGCAGGTCTATTTTTATGCTGGTGAATGTCAGAGACCTGCTGACCTGGATACAAACCTTTTCTGAAATCAATTTTCCTGCTTCTCACTACAGCAATATTTCCCACTCTACCCCACCCAAAGAGATGTTCAAACCCCACCGTCAACCCCAAATAGACATTCAAACTAAGTAATCATACAGGGACTTAAAAAGCAGGGTCTTTTTCATATATTAGAGAGATGGAAAATTCAGCTATAAAATTTGGTAACATAGCCAGTTTCTTTTTGCTTTATCCATTAAATCAGCTGATAGTACTGAGCCAACTACACCATGCCAGACACCATGTCTGACATGTTTATGAAGTTGAATAAATATGGTCAGGAACCTCAAAGGGCCTGCCATCTAGTAGGAGAGAATAGGAGTAAATGCAAATTTCAGGATGATGTGATACAGACCATAAGGATGCATAAGGTCACTAAGGGAGTTTGGAGGAAGGCCATAAACTCAGGTTGGGGCCTCAGGCAGGCATCTGGGAGAGAAAGCATGTGAGGTGAGATTTGAAGGACTTGCCAAATTTAGCTAGGTGAAGAAGTAGGAAACAAAATTAAAGGAAAAGACTAAGAATATGAAAGCTCATCAGATTATTCAGTATGGCTGGCATGAAGGCTGCATATGCAGGTGGAGAAGAGAGTGTCTAGATATGAGGCTGGAGGAGTAATAAGGAAGTAAACAGAGACCAAATAGTTAAGGGTTTATATTGCTAACCAGAGTTTCAACTTTTGTCCTAGGACCAGTAAGGAGCAGACTCTGTATTCACTGTCTACATCAGGTTTACTGCCAGGAATAGCTACCATAACGGTCCAGCATTCTGTTCTCACTCAAGCTCCACCTCTCTCTCACTGCTGGGCCAGGAAGCCCTCTACCTGGCCCACTCCCACAACTAGTCCTAGGTGTTTACCCCTTCTTACCTCCATCTTCTCTCTTCCTTCGCTCCCTCCTCTGCTTAAGAGAGTGCCATCACATATACTTAATTCAGGGACCACCAGTGTGTAAGTATCCCAGAGAAGCTAATAAATATTAATGAATTAGTTAACCCTTTCTTCAGCTTCTGAGCACCTGTGAGCAGCAGGCACAGGGCCTTAAACTGGAGCTGCTGACTGAATGCCAACAGGCCACCATGATGTGCATCTGTACAACTTCCTCCTCGGCAAGTCTGTCTGCTTGAGGTGTTTACGTTCATTCATTTCATGTTTGAAAAACTTGAGATTGTGAAGAATTTAACTGCTGAGAAGAAAAGAATGCAAATCTGGTGTTGGGAACACAGTCAACTTGTATAGAGCAATGATTCAATGGAACTGCGAGATGGAGTTTGACAGAAATTGTAAAGGAAAATGAATGGAAAGGGTGTAAACAGAAGAAAAACAGATATCAATTATTTTCTAAAAGGACTAGAACCATGCTTGACCCAACCAGTGGTGGTCTTGACATGAGCAGTAAAAATGAGACCAAAGGCATACAAATGGTGCCATCTGAGCTTCAATTTTATAGGGGAAAATGAGACGTACTGCAAAGCAGACTAGATAATCAAGTGCACATTTCTAACAATTCTGCCCAGAGAAGGCAGGCCACTGAGCCCAGCAGGCTCACTGGAAATGGCTCACACACAGTGGGCGAAGGTGCGAAGGAGGGACGTGAATATGTAAGAGAACACTCCACCGTGGTTTCAGTGGTCCCCCACTGCATACAGTTCCCACTACCTTAAGGAAATCCAGGAGCCACGTTGAGTAGGATACAGTGTGTGGTTCAGAAAATCATCATCACAATGCATGCATAAAAAGTATTTTTTCATGTTTCTCCTGAGAATAATGAAATGGCCAGAACCAAATGTCCAGTTATCTTGTCTTCATGCTTTGACCCCAGACTGGCTAACACTCTGATTTTCTATTCAGGGTTTATTGAACACACCATCTTTGATCTGAAGGTGGGAGCACTATGAGCAAATCACTGACTCACAAACGGCAGTTATCCCCACAAAAGATAATGGGGTGATCTGTATCCTTTTGGCTTATTCTCATTTCCACAGACCAATATCTAAAAAAAAAAAAAAATTTTTTTTAATATCTAAGTGCATATTTAATTGTTTACAAACTGATTGCTAGGTAGCAGACATACCAGGCTAGGTACACTCACTGGTAGAGAGAAAAGTGGCATGGTCCAGAGAAGAAATTAGGTAAAAGAGGCATCACAGAATAATCTTAAATTAATTAGAACCAGTTCTTTAAGGTGAAGTCCCTTTCGGACGACATTTCAGAAAATGGGTGCTCCTCCTCTGGAAACTGATGAGGTTAGCGTCTTACCTAACATCCATTCTCCCTTTTGTAACAGGACCTTAAATTTTGGGTGGTAGCAATGTGTTTCTGGAGCCCTGGTGGCACAGTGGTTAAAAGCTTGCCTGCTAACCAAAAGGTCAGCAGTTCAAATCTACCAGCCACTCCTAGGAAACCCTATGGGGCAGTTCTACCATGTACTACAGGGTTGCTGTGAGTTGGAATCAACTTGACATCAATAGGCTTAATTTGTTTCTAGCCTCACTCACAACCAGGGGTGGCCACACACGCGCCATTTGATCAGAAAGAGTTCTGGCCAATGAAATGTACTTGGAAGTCATCTGGGCTTCTGGGAAAGCTTATTGAAAGCTGGCCTGTTCCTTCTGCCCTGTGTGTTTTCCCCTTCTCCTTCCTCCTTCCTGAATGGCAGGTGTGATTCTGGAGGTGGACCAGTCTACTCGTAACCAGGAGGCAGTGTGAGCCAGGTAAGGCTGACAGAACTAACAGATAGAGGGGCTATATCCATCCTGGACTCAACTAAAAAAATAAACGCCTGAGTTATTTAAGCCACGGTCAAGTCAGTATTCATGATGTGCAGCTAAACAGGATCCTGATAAACAATTCATTCTAAATATCCCATCGGAATCAAAAACTTAAATTTTTACACCTGTCAATTTTATATTTCAATGGCATTCAGTGATTAAATGCTAAATTCTTTGTTAAAAAGGTAACTCAGTGAAAACTGTCAGGTTTAGCTCTGAAGGAAAAAAGGCCATTTGAAAACTTAATTACTATGGGTAATAAAAACCAGTTTTTCTTCAGTACTGAGCTGAATGTATTTAATAAAATATACTGCTATGTATTTGGATTATAGTATTCAGAAAGGAAGAAAAAAATGGCTTCTCTGGTTAGAATAATGTCTGTATCTTGACCTTTAAATAATTTTGAACAGTAGGTGCTCTAGCTCTGACTCTCATGTGAATACATATTTTCTTGATTTTCTTATTAAAAATGGGTAACTGGTGATTCAAAATAGCTATTTATTTATACAGCATCAGAATTCATCTATTGCATTTTTGTATGAAGCACAAGATGAATTTCTTAAATGCTTCATTTTCTCTCCCAAACAAATTTTCAACAGAAATTAGAGATTTTTTTTTCTTTACCCCTGCCTCCCTCCATTTTTCTTTAGCCAGCCAACATTCAGTTTCCCCCACAAGAAGAGAACCATAATGTACAGCAGAAAGCTGCCAATTCAGAGAACTAACGTGTGAAACCAGCTTGACAATCCACTTCTTTCATATCCAAAGAAGAGTAGCAGAAAAACTTGGAGGAATTCTATTTATTTCTGCCATAGCACAGAAGTCCCATCACTGCCTCAAGCTTGGGGACACTGGCCACTACCAAGAGCAACAAACAGCAAAACAACCTCCAACCAGGTAGGGCAGGCTCGGATCTCAGACAGAGCTATTCTTGCTTTAAAAACTTCCAAGGAAAAAAGTTCTAATTAAAGCTATTACTAAACGTATCAAGTTTACATAACCCTCACAGTCAGCCATGGCCAGGCACGGCAGGTGCTACTGTGAGGGCGCACTGTGAATATGTGCCGGGGCGGGGGGGGAGGGGGGGTGGATCTTTTCCTGTGCTGTCTATAGTTTTCTCCAGTGAAAACCTGAAGGTGTCTTCAATAGACTACACTGCACTGGGCATTTTGTCAGGTTCAGGACAAAGCTGGAGATGCTAAAACTAGAAGGGACACTGGGATCTTCTTGTCCAGTACTCTGGATTTACTGAGCTACTATATTTAAAAAGGTTTAAACCAAGGTCTTCAATCAAGGGCTCTAATCACTAATCTAAACAGCAAGCACTTACAACATGAAACATACCCCTGACACCCTTAGTCTAGTTTTTCCTGCCTTTGCTTTCCTCTCTATTTGTACATATAACCTTTCTTATTTTCCCAACCCCTCCTATCACTCAAAACCTCTTCTCACTATATCTGTTTTTCAACCACCTTCCTCTTGGACTCTATGTTTTTCTCTAGATCCATCTTTGCTCCCTATTTCCTCTTCTTTTACAACCATTTTCCCTAGGACAGTCTCCTCCATTATTTTATTGATGGCATATTTTAGACCTTCCGGGCCACTGTGTGGACATGGGGAGCTTGTGTGGCATGTGGACAGAGAATAGAACTGGGAGCCAGAAGGCCTGAGTCTTAGCCCTGACTGTGCTAACAGCAAAGAATATGATGTTAGAGAAGGAGAGAGTCTTTGCACTCAGCCTCTATTTTCTACTGGTGACATGAAGGGAATGGATGCTCTCCAGGGTCTATAACTCAACAAACTACTATTCCATGCATGATGTTTTGAAAGATATTATACCTCCAAGGGCTCACAATTTATTGGACTAAAAAAAAAATACTTTTCAAACTTAAGCATACATAAAAACCAACCAGGAAAATTTTTAAAAAAGCAGATTCCCATTTCCCACTCTGAAAGATACTGGTTTGGTAAGTCTGTGGACTACACTTGAAAAACACTACCATATGGAAAAGGAAGTCAGATGCTCATTACCACTAACAGATACATATTTCCTTCTATCTGTTACAGACAGGAGTTTCCTGTGTTATAAAATAATAGAAATTTTGACGTTGATGAGAACTGCGGCTTGCACTTACTGAATATTGACTATATGTCAGGCACTGTTCTAAGGGCTTGATGTATATTATAAAGATATACTAACTCACTGAACCCTTCAAAAACAGCTTAATTAGAAATGTATTTAATAATTCTTCCTTGGAATCAGGAACCGTGTGGCTTTCAGAGAGTCACACTGCATTTGGGAATAATAAAAATGGCTGAAGTCAGGAGAGTTGAACAATGAAATATAGATGGGTCAAAGGAAAAGATCTTAAAATAATTACCCCAGTATTTGGTAGACTGAGGCATATAACTTCTTAGATGGAGTGTGCAGTAATTAATACCTAGTAGGAAACTAAAATATTGACTGCATGAAACCAAAGAAAGATGAATTTAATTATTCTTTCGACAGATATTTATGAGACTGGTGTCTATACATATGTATGAGAGAAACAAAGATGAAAAAAATATACATAGCTGTAGCATAATTCATGGAATATTTTCTGTATTCCAGTCAGTTTATATGAATTCTTATTTTATTATCATAACTACCCTACAATGTAAGTAAAATAGAAATAATATTCACTCACATTTATTGATCACAACACTAAGAATGTAGATAAACAGAGAAAGTTGAAAGTGGAGAGACCAGGACAGAGACCCAAGAATCTCCAAACTTTACAATTAAGGTACAGGAGATGTGCCATGGAGAAAAAGAGGGGCAGGGGGAGACGCAGTGATGGGATGGTAGGATAATAAAGATTATGGTATATCTGATATCAAGGGAGAAAGAATTTTAAGGCAGGGAGGGTGGTCAAACTATGTTCAATGTCACTAAGAGATAAGGTGACAGAGGATGGGCAAAGTCCCCACTGGATTAGGTAACACAGCGGCTTCCCACGACCTTGTCAGAATCAGGGGTCGAGTGGGGAGAGTCCCGGCCAGGCTGAATTGGGCTAAAGAGTGAAGGAGGGATTAGCAAGTGCCCAAAGCACATGCAGACATCTCTCAAGAGAAGGTGGGCTTAGAAGAGTTGGTGGCATGGGGCCTGGAGTCCTGAAAGGCTTTTTTTTTTTTTTTAATGGGAGATACTGAAGCATATAGGGATGGTTATGGGAACAATTTTATAGAGTAGGTTAGAAAGAAAATCCCTGAAGAAGCAGAGTCCTTGAGAAATCAAGAAGAACTATGGAGGGACTGGCCTTTGAAAGGAAGGTAGAAGATGCTGAGTGAGGATATGATTTCTAGCAGTTGGGTCAAGAGAATACAGCCTTGTAATATAAGAAAAAAGCTACATAATGCAAATAACTCAGAAGTTGGTCTGCAAAATAGAAGTCATGGCAGAGTTAAGTGCTTATAAACCAGTAGGTTGAAAGTGGCCCCAGTAAACATCTCCTTAAAATAACCTAATTTTGATTGACAAGGTGAGAAGAGTTATCTGAAAAGAAAGCAAAAGAGAAAAATAATATTAACATAGAGCTCCATATGTGAGGGAAAGTAAAATAACTTCTAGGCTTCTGATTCTCTGGGGCCAAACTGGTTTTGATAAAAAGCTGTGGCTTATGCTCAGACAGGAGTGACAGCCACGATGGGAATAACACGCAGAAGGGAGCACAGATGGATCTTTAAAGAACACAGGGACTGAGGAGCATGATGTGGTGACATAGACTGTGATGGAGAAGCAATAAGAAAATTCAGAACAACTTTCACAGCATGTCAGGAGGCAGAGTACACACATTCCCAAGAATGACACACAAAGACCAATTACCAACAAGAAAATCACTGCCCATGACAGTGGGAAGAAGCCAGGGACAGGAGGAAGAATACCACTCACACATCAGCTATACAAAACAGAGATAGGTGTCCACAAACAAAACTTCCGTTCTTAGACACTGAGTATTGTTTATACATGGGGAAAAGGTGACTAAAATAAAGGCTGAGGAGTCGGCTGCTCAAGATATTGAATTAGAAGGTATAACATCACATTTAAGGCTTAATGACAAAAAAAAAAAAAAGCTAATGCACACGCTGCCAAATATAGGATGACATCACCACCTCCAAACAGACTTACTGAAAGGGAACACCTTTTCCCCAGACATCACTTCCTAAGAGGTACTTTTAATTTATAAGAATTCACTCTAAAAAGTTCCATCTTATAATGTAAGCTCATATTTCTGCAGATTGATTTCTTCCTTCAAGAAGATCACTCAGATTTCCACTAACGACTTGTCAGTTGTTAAGTCACATCAAGAAGCCCACCAAGGTGAGAAGAGGGAAAAAGGGGGGCTCAGTGCTTAGGGGACACTGAGTTTCTGTTAAGGGTGATGAGAAACTAATGACTTCTTAGACATTAAAAAAACGAAACAAAACCTGTTGCTGTCGAGTCGATTCCAACTCATAGTGACCCTATAAGTCAGAGTAGGACTGCTCCATAAAGTTTCCATGCAGTGCCTGGTGGATTTGAACTGCCGACCTTTTGGTTAGCCGCTGTAGCTCTTAACCACTACGCCACCAGGGTTTCCATTAGGCCACATTAATTTCTAATGTGAAAACAAACAAATTTAATATGAAAAACAAGTCTTCATACACAGTATCCTTTGGCCTGGTATTACACGGAAAGCACAAAATACTTAAAAAAATAAATAAATTGCCATCAAGTGGATTCCAGCTCATGGCAACCCTACAGGACAGAGTAGAACTGCCCCATAACGTTTCCAAGGCTGTAATCTTCATGGGAACAGACTGTCACATCTTTCTCCTGTGGAATGGCTGGTGGGTTCTAACACCTGACTTTTCATTTAGCAGCCAAAGTGTTACATCCCTGAAAACAGAAGTGAGGAGAAGTGCCAAATTCCACTTTCTCTAAAGAAAATGTCCAAAAAGGACAGACACTGAAATAATCCTAAAATGTGTGAAGATCCATTTTCAAACGCATAGTAGGGCACAGGTGAAAAGAGAGCTTCAACGAAACTTGTAGGCAATAGCATAGCCCTGCACCTTGACCCAAAGCATCTCTGTAATGATTAAAGAAAGTCTTGATTTTATGCCTTTAGTTAATGAAACTCTTCATTTAGCTCTCAGTCAAGGGTCTGATGCTTTGCACAAAGAATCTCTTGGAAGTACCCAAAGTACAGGCCATGTGGCAGGTAGTCAGAAACCCTGTGGCATGCTGGTATCTTACATTCATTCACAGACACTCCACTTCTGGTTGAGGGAAGGATAACCTGACATTACTCTCTCAATCTTTGATTTTCTGAATTTAGGGAACTCGTTTGAAATGGAAAAACCAAGTGAGTACTTTCTTTGCACCATGAGCTTCTTAATGGTTCTTAACCTATCACATATCTCTTCTTTTGTTGCCATTTCTGCAGGGGCTCTCCTGGACTAAACAGAGACCAGTGAGGTGTAGAGTTTATTGTTAGTAGGCCTGTCCAAAATTAAAAGCAAGTGATATATGAAAAGAGAATGCCCTGGCTCTAAATGTAATAAAAATGTCCTTGATTCCATTATACATAACAATTAAGACAGTATGACTGATTATTAATTACTCAAAAACATCACACAGAATCTAAGTACTGAATGAGATGGATTTTTCCCATGTTACAGAAACCTATTCTATAACATAAAATGGAGACTGAGATCTAGTAGTAATCCCAAAACTCACCCTAATTTCTTTCTAATACCTTGGCGGGCGTCTTATTATTATTACTATTGTGGTAAATACACATGTAAGAGATTGCTCACCTTTTTTTTTAATTTTTATTTTTATTGTGCTTTAAGTGAAAGTTTATGTCAAGTCAATCTCTCATAGAAAAATTTATATACACCTTGCTATATTTTTATATACTCCTAGTTGCTCTCCCCCTAATGGGACAGCAGGCTCCTTCTCTCCATCCCATATTCCTGTGTCCATTCAGCCAGCATTTGTCCCCCTCTGCCTTCTCATCTCTCCTCCAGACAGGAGCTGCCCACAAAGTCTCATGTGTCTACTTGAGCAAAGAAGCTCACTCCTCACCAGTAACATTTTCTATCTTATAGTCTAGTCCAATCCCTGTCTGAAGAGTTGGCTTTGGGAATGGTTCCTGTCTTGGGCTAACAGAAGGTCCAGGGAACATGTCCTCCGGGGTCCTTCTAGTCTCAGTGAGACCACTAAGTCTGGTCTTTTTACGAGAACTTGAGATCTGCATCCGACTGCTTTCCTGCTCCATCAGGGGTTCTCTGTTGTGTTCTTCGCCTTTTCAACATTTTTCACATATACAATTCAGTGATATTAGCTCTGTTTATCATGTTGTTCAACCCATTACCATAATTCGTTTCCAAATTTTCTAATCACCCTTAACAGAAACTCAGTGTCCCCTAAGTAGTGAGTCCCCCCTTTCCCTTCCCCTCCCCTTCCCTTGGTGGGCTTCTTGATACCCAGGGTCCACAGTAGATGACACCAGTGGGGGAGGGGACTACACATAGAGTAGCTGGAAAGACAAGGACAAAACTACAAGCAACTATGGGGTAAAGACATGAATCCATCTGAACTGGGATTAAACTCAACAGGGAAGGAAACAGAGTAAGCACTATTAGAACAAATATACTCTAGCTACAGGCAAAAATACTTATAACCACATCCATTAACACACAATGCCATTAATTTAATAACTAATACATTTTACTTAAAAGCACTAAGAGAAATATAAATGCATGGACCGGAATATAAGCTTTTTCTCTAAATTGAGTAGCGATGATCTCTTCTCAAATTTAAAGGCTTCTTTAATCAGAGCAATGCAGAAAATAAGGAGGATTCCATAGAAGAGTACCAGAGATGACAAAAAGGATGGAAAAGCAGATATTTGAGTTAAGCACTACTTGACCTTGAAAAGAAAAGACTAAGGGGAATTGTAATAATAATGATCTGGAATCCTAAGAGTTCGTCCCAAAGGAATCATGGTACACCACTCTCCATTTTCACCATAATGAGAGACACATATACAGAAGATAGTTAGAAACAAACAGCTAATTTATAAATGGGAAATATTTCTCAGATTTAGAATGAATGAGAAAATTTCCTTTTATCTGATTAATATCCATTTTCTTAAAATTTCTGATTAATAAAAGCAGTGATGTTTTCTAAGCTCTATATTTAAGATCTAGAAGAACTGGCTCTATTATACCTGTTAACTTTCGACTGCTAGAATTCATACATTAGCCCTTTCTCTCTACTCACTAAATTATTTACAACAATGATCACATATCTGGAGCAACTTGCACTCTATAAATGGCTGGTTAGAGTGAAAATTGGTATCATCACTTGGACACCTGCTTGACGGCATCTACTGAAGCTGAAGATGTACATACTCTATCACCTAGCAATTCTACTCCCAGGCGTATACCTAACAGCAGTACTTAGATATAGTCATCAAAGGAAAGGTACAGAATATTCATAACAGTAGTATTTGTAATACCCACAAACTGGAAAAAAATCCAAATTTCAATCAACAATGAAACACTGTGGGACATTTTTACACTAGGATTCAGTTCAGCAATGAGAATGAACGAACTCTAGCTACACCCAACAACATGGATGAATCAATCTCATAAACATACTGCAAGGAGGAAGCTAAGCACTAATAGTACATATTCTAGGAGTCTATTCATATATAAAGTTCATAAAGAGGCCAATCTAAATGATGGTGCTAGAAATTAAGATAATGGTTATCCTGGGGGCTGTAGTGATGGGGAGGGGGCAAAAAGAGCTTCTGAGGACTTAGTGATATTATGTTTCTTGATCTGGTGCTGATTACATAGAAGTGTTTCCTTCATGAAAATTCATCAAGTCATATATACTTATCATTTGTATAACTGTGTGTACATATCAATTAAAATAATTGAGACTAGGAATCAATTGTACTGTATGGATTCTAATTTGAACTACACATAAACATACATCTTACAATTCATTCAAATTTTATAGATTGAATTTATACATGAGCTATAAATATACATGGGACAACTGAAAAACTTGAACACTAACTCAACATTTAAAGATCCTAAGGAATTCGTTATAGTTGTGATATTGGCATTAATATTTTGATTTTTTAAAAAATGTCTGTCTTTTAAATATACACATAGAACTATTTTAAAATGAAAGTATATGACTGACATCAAAACAATCCAGTAAAAGGAAACAGATGTGAAAAAAATGCAACATGTCTGGCCATGAGAGTTAACTGTTGAAACTGAACGATGGGTACATAGTAGTTCATCACACTATTCTCTCTCCTGTGTTACACATTTGCAATTTTCTATGAAAAGATTTGTAAAATAATAATTATTTAGAAAACCCATCAAGACAAGTAAGTGTCTTAGTCATGTAGTGCTGCTGTAACAGAAATACCACAAGTGGATGGCTTTAACAAAGAGAAATATATTCTCTCACTGTCTAGTAGGCTAAAGGTCCAAATTCAGGGTGTCGGCTCCAGGAGAAGGCTTGCTCTTTGTGTCAGCTCTGGAGGAAGGTCCTTGTCATCAATTGTCCCTTGATCTGGGAGCATTTCAGAGCAAGAACCTCAGGTCCAAAGGACATGCTCTGCTCTGGGGCAACTTCCTTGGTGGTATGAGGTTCCTACGTCTCTTTGCTTGCTTCTCTCTTTTATAATCTGAAAAGAGACTGGCTTAAGACACTACCTAATCTTGTAGACCTCATCAATATAACTGCTGCTAATCCATCTTATTACACCATAGTAACAGCATTTACAACATATAGGGAAATCACATCAGAAGATAAAATGATAGACAATCATACAAGGGAATCATGACCTAGCCAAATTGACATATATTTTGGTGGGACACAATTCAAACCATGACAATAAACCTATTTCAAACCAGTAGACCAAGTAGCCTATTTAAGTAAATGCACATAAATACTCAATACAGGTGAGTATGAATATGTTTATCATGTATTATATTCATCTGTCAATAGCATAGACACTTTTCTAACTATATCACCTTTTCTAAACCTCCATGAAGTTCACTGCTAAAGATATACCTTATAATATTTTCTTTCTTCCAGCCAAAAGCAAACCTGAAGGGTGTTAATCCAAAACATCATTTTGTATTTCCTTTCTTTAGTTATTTTAAATAAAAGTAAATTTTTGACGTGGCAGGATTGTAACTATTCATGCTCTGCAAGCAGTATTTAATGTTAAGAATCATAAAAATTTAACCCCAACCCCACAATTAAAGCTCTCTTTATCATATAAATAAATTCCTAGGTTGAAAGATTTTTAAAGTATTTTTATTCAAGGAAAATATAATACCCGTTTTTGGGTTTTTTTAGGAATCGGATACAAACTTCATTTCACTAAGTACAGGAGAAAAGTGGTATAATGTGTTCCTTCTTGATTTGTTTAGTGCTGTTAAACTTTATCAAACAAGCAAAGTCAGAGAGGATGTGACCAAAGGGAAACCCAGACCAGAGGAGGAAATCACATGACGCTTCTGAGAGTAAGGAGATATCCCAAGCATACTTTATTTCCTCATATGTTTGTAAGCATATGCAAAGTGCCAAATATACAAACATGTTTCTGCTAAAATCTCTATCGGTCTGTATATTTCTGGGGGATAGCACGAGGGTAAAAATAATATCTTCTGTACTGCACGTGTGAAGCCCTGGTGGTGCAGTGGTTAAGAGCTCAGCTGCTAACCAAAAGGTCGATGGTTCGATTCCACCAGTCGCTCCTTGAAAACCATGTGGGGCAGTTCTACTCTGTCCTGTAGGGTTGCTATGAGTCGGAACAGACTCGACAGCAGTGGGTTTGGTTTTTTGATTTGGTGGCTCTTGCAGCATTCTTTTGTGTTTAAAGGAATGCATTATCTAAATGTCTAAAATCATGGGTGTTGATAATGTAGCGTGTCAGAGGGGAATGGCCCTGCCTACTTCTTTAGTTTTATGTCAATATTAGTTTCTTATGGCCACTGTAACAAACTACCACAAACTGGAGGGAGGGGTGGGGGGGGGAATGGGGGGTTGGAGGGCTTAACACAACAGAAATATATCTTCTCAGAATTCTGACAGCCCGAAATAAAAAATCAAGGTGTGGGTAGGCCATGCTCCCTCCAGAAGCTCTAGGAGGGGAATCTGTTCCTTCCTCTTCCAGCTTCTGGTGGCTGCCAGCATTAGCATTCCTTGGCTTGTGGCTGCATCACTCCCACCTCTGCCTCCACCTTCACTTCCCCTTCTCCTTTGTGTGTGTGTGTGTGTTTAATCTCCCTTTGACTCTCTCTTAAAGAACACCTGTGATGGCATTTAGTGACCACCTGGATAATCCAAAATAATCTCCTTATCTCAAGATCCTTAATTTAATTAATCTGCAAAGACTCTTCTTCCGAACAGAATAACAATCACAGGTTCCTGGGGTTAGAATATGGATATATCTTTGGGAGTCACCACTTTGGGGATGCCCACAATGTGCATCACTGTCTCTGTTTTTTGTGCTCTCATCACACTGGCCTTTCTCTTCCTCAAATACCCAGGCTCCCTCTGCCAGAGGGAGCAGAGTGTTTCCTCTGCCTGGGATACCCTTCCCTGGTGCTACCAGCCCCTTCTCAATACCCCTAATAAATTCTTTTTCAACCCTCACATCCAGTTTATCACTCACTTCCTACTAAAGAGGTCAAGTTCTTCCACTCTGTATTTTCCTTTATGGATGTCAACTCAGTATTCTATAGCTACTATTTATGCTTCTCTCTCCTAAGCTCCATGAAAACACTTGATCGTGTTTATTTTGTCCACAGTAAGATCACAATTAATATATACTGAACAAATGAAGAAACTAACTCAGATTAAACAGTGGTCATAAGGCTTAGAATTTGCTGATGCCAATATCAGAGGTCAGTATCTTATAAAAAAATGGACATAGGAAAGAGCAAGGGATTGAATACATGGAGTGCGTATTTGGATTACACACTGTTCTTGGCTGGGGGAGCTGTGGAAAGGGCTGGAAGAAGAGAGTGAACTCCTAGGATAGGCAGATTATCCTTGTAAGGGCCAGCAACTCATAAGAAAGGGGAAAGGAATCTGGCCACTGACTCTTGTGTATCAAAATGACCAGTGCTTGTCCCCCCCAAAAACAGTACACCTGTCATATCTGTTGTGCCTGTGAGGGGTTACCAAACCCAGGCCTGAAAGATCATCACAGCTCCTCAACTGAGGAAACAATAGGGGAAATAAAGTTACTTCAAATCCTAACTCCTTTCCAAGGAGAGTGGATGTCTTAGTCATCTACTGCAGCTATAACAGAAATACCACAAGTGGATGGCTTTAACAAAGAGAAATTTATTCTCTCATTGTCTAGTAGGCTACAGGTCTAAATTCAGGGCGTCAGCTCCAGGGGAAGGCTTTCTCTCTGTCTGTCAGCTCTAGAGAAAGGTCCTTGCCAAACCTCCCTTGGTCTGGGAGCATCTCAGCACAGGAACCTCAGGTCCAAAGGACATGCTCTACTCCCAGAGCTGCTTTCTCAGTGGTATGAGGTTCTCCTGTCTCTCTGCTTGCTTCTCTCTTTTATATCTCAAAAGAGACTGGCTTAAGACGCTACCTAATCCTGTAGGCCTCATCAGTATAACTGCCAATAATCCACTTTATTACATCATAGTGATAGGATTTACAACTTACAGCAAAATCACAAAGATAAAATGGTGGACAATCATACAATCATACAAAGGAATCATGCCCTAGCCAAGCTGACAGACATTTTTGAGTGACACAATTCAATCCATAACAGTGGGTCCTAATGACTAAAAAAAAAAAAAAAAAAACTAGGGAATATAAATAATTTTGCCAAGTGCTAGAATAGGTTTGGGTAAGCAAGATCGTGGGTAGCAGCTAGAGAAGTCCTAAATTGCTCTGCATAATGGGGAAAAGGCAGACTCAAAGGCGAGAGAAGAGCCAGCTGAGCAGAGCCCTATACTATTACATTAAAGATGACGGCTCTGAGAGAAAAGTTCCTTGAGGCAGTACAGCCAAAGGTTTGGAGAACAGGGAGTCATGTTTGATATAAACATCCTCTTCCATCTCTAAGGAACCTGCACTGTTCACTAATGCCTTTCTGCTAAGTGAATTCCCCTCAGTGGAATGCAAAGAGGCACTGAGATCCACATCTGAGCTGGCTTTAGTATGGCCTCTGGTAAGGAATGGGTATGTGCAAGGGCTAGGTGATAAGAGGCCATGTGGTATGTGGGTTACACTGCAATTTAGGACCTGGGAGGATACAGGTCATCTTTCCTAAGAAGAGAGACCTCTGTAAGGCAATTCAACAGGGATGCTAGAACAGAAGAACATTCTCTGAGGAATGGGATAAAGCCTGATGTAGAAAGAGACTTCAGGAAACACTTCTGTCCATCCAGGCTCTGCAGTCAGAAAGACCTGATTTGACTCTCCACTCCAATATTTACTGGTTATATGACCTTGAGCAAGTTACTAAACTTCCCTAGCTCTCAGTTTCCTCAGCTGGAGAAAGGAAAGATAACAAGAATACATGCCTCTCTGGGAGGGTTGGGATAAGGATTAAATTAGGTCAAACATGTAAACTGCTTAGTCCAGTAACTACAGCACAGTGAATATTCAATTAATGTTGTTGTTGTGTCGTATACTGGTGAGTCAATTCCAACTCACAGCGACCCTACAGGACACAGCTGAACAAGATTTCCTAGGCTGTAATCATTATGGGAGATTGCCAGACCACTGCCGACCTTTTAGTCAGCAGCTTAATCATTGCACCACCAGGGGTCCCTCCAATTAATGTTAACTATTTTTATTTTTGTTACCATCTGAAAGTCTCTTCTTACTCAGCTATAGGTCGGTAGATATCATGTTGAACATGCCAGGAGGGGAGAGTAATGTTCTTGGAAAGATGTCTAACTGTGTCACCAAATGGTCAAGGGCTAGTGGGATGCCTGCCAGACAGATACTAAAGTGATCAGCCTCCTGGGGGCTGCTGTCTCACTTGATCAGGGAGTCTAAGATGCCTACCTCTGAGGCCAAAGCGTCCACAAGCCACTCATCCAAATTCTGCTCCAGCTGCCACAACAGCCATCTAAACTGCTATAGCTTCATCTTCACTATGCTGGTGGGAGAGAAAGGCTTATGATCTTTTTTGGTCTGGCTGCTGAGATCCTGGTTTCCTCCCTTGTTGATGAGGACAGAGAGATTGGAATGTAGATGCCCTGGGTACCACGTGTTTCAGGCATGATTGTAGTGCGAACTGGTGGCATGGAACTCCCCCACCAGCAACCGTGAGGGGCATTCAAACTCAAATGGTAAAGTGAGGCTGAAGTCATAGACCCTAGTGGGGCCAACCTGAGCATAAGTTCTACAATGAGCTGGAAGGAGCTGTGGTGGGGACGTCAGAGTGTTCCTCAGTGTACAGTGTATTCCAGCCCACAGGTGCTTTGAGGATCTGGCCCTGCTTCTGTCAGCAAGTTCTCCACAGACAGCAGTACCAGCCTCCAAAAAACCAAAAGATAACAACCCAGTAACAGCAGTTCCCATTCAACACCACCCATTATGTGCCAGAAAACATTCCAGGTAGAGTCCCTGGGTAGCACAGTTAACATGCTTGGCTGCTAACGGTAAGGTGGGAGGTTCAAGTCCACAGAGAGGTGCCTTGGAAAAAAAACACCTGTTGATCTACTTTCAAAAAATCATATACTGACAATCCTATGGAGCAGAGTTATATTCTGACATGTGTGGGTTGCCCTGAGTCAGAATCGACTCGATGGCAACTGGTTAACTTGTTTATACACATTACTTCTAATTTTTACAACACCAAACTTGTTGTTTTAGAGCTGAGGAAACTAAGGCACAGAAAGGGTAAGTGACTTACCCAAGACCACACAACTGGTGTCAGCTCTAGATTCAAACCCAGTCTGTTTGACTCCAAAGCCCAAGCTCTTTTCAACTGCATCATATCAAAAAACACCCGAGTTTAATTTCCAGCTGGGAAACAGTTGGGTAATTGAACATGAAGAAAACATTGCCTACTAGGTATTTAACTGTGTGGGTCAATGGAATTATACAGGGGGAAAAAAAAAAATCACTGTACCTTTCGATAGCCTGGAATTACACAGAAAACAGGAAGTCGGAAGGCATGCAGCCCTTAGTTGCAGAGGCTGGCACCCTAACAGCAGAGGGCTTCACCACTGCCTATTGGGGCCAAGGGAAAGCTATTCTGTCAAGGACACTGCTGAAGTGTTACAGACTAAGTCCTGGGCTGCAGGGTTTAGCTTTTAAAGCTTTTAATGGTAGAAGAAAACCCAAATGAATGGCATTAGTTTGCATAAAAATGAACATGGGGAAAATAAAATGATAAACCAGAAATTGGTTTTCAGAAGTTTCTTTTATATCCTTAAAGCATGCTATCAAGCTGCAAGGAATTGAAGCTCTTCAGGCACTGGGCACACAGCTTCAGCCAACCCTGTGTATAGACTTATGAAACCTACCCCTCCCTTGCCTGCTGGGGCTTAAGGCTCTCCACCCAAAGAAATTTTAAGAAGAAGAAGAAAAAAATTGACAGTACATTAGCTTTAAAAAGCCAAAAAACAGAAAACCTTACACTATACAACTAGGCAGCTTTGGTTTGTGTGTTTTGTTTTTATAACACACTGTTGACCACACCTGCGAAACCAAAAACTGAAATTTAGTTCTTAACAGGGGCCAAACCTCAGGTTGAAGTCAAGGCCATAGCACTACGGGCGTCAACAGTCAACACAACCAGAAATCAGGTTGTGGTTTCCATTGTCTTCCTTACTTGTACATACAGTTTCTTAAGCATTCAGCATGTTCTTGGGGCTCCTAAACTCTCTGAGGAAAGGGCTGCATTTTGCACAATTCTGTATCTCTACATGTACACACACATATAAACACACATTCAACTTATGCTTTGCACACTATCAACCAGCATTTACTGAAGTCTAGAGTGTGCCAAGGTAGTCCTGGGTGGTACAAAAAGCTAATGTGCTTGGTTGCTAACCAAAAGGATGGGGGTTTGAGTCCACCGAGAGGCACCTCAGAAGAAAGGCCTGGTGATCTACTTCTGAAAAACCAGCTACTGAAAACCAAATGGAACACAGTTCTACTCTGACACACATGAGGTCACCATGAGTTGGATCAGTTCAATGACACCTGGTATAATATGCCAGGCTCTTCGCAGATGGCTTTATTGAATTTATGCACCAAGTCCCTGAGGTATGTGTTTTTCTCACTGAATAGGTGAGGAAAGCAGTTCAAAGAGGTTACGCACATTCTGTGACCACAGCTATAGAAAGAGCAATGGCTGAGATTTAAGAGTGTGTCTGACACCAGTCATGCTCTTACATCAGACCTAAACCTCTTGTGGTGAGACGGATTGCTTTTCTGTGCCCTTTCTTGCCATGATATTGTAACTCTCACTCAAGTGATTGGGTGGGGCTGTGCAAATAAGGTAATTGTTGCCCACCGAGGGAATGAGTCAGTTTTGCCATCCCACTAGGGTTAAAGGAGAGTCGATTCCAGAGCAGAAAGAGGATCTCAGCACCACCAAGGAAGGAGATCCATGAGTGGAGCACACCCTTTCGACCTGGGATCTCTGTGCTGAGAAGCTCCTGGAACCAGAAGACAGAGAGAGCTGTAACACTGAAGATGGAGAGAAGTGGCAGCAGAGAAACAGCAGCAGGAGAGACCTGCAGGAGACAATGTGGTGGGCTTCCCAGCCCACGGAGTGAGAAGGCTGAGCGCCTTTGGGCAGGAGGCTTACTGGTGGAATGGGGTGCCTCTGGGCACTTATCGGCAGAGCGAAAAGAGCTCTGTAACACTTGCCGGAACAGGGCAAAGGCCCAGCGACCAGAGAGAGGTGTGCCTGCAGGCACAGCTGAAAACAGGCAGACATGATGGAAGGACCATATCCTAAGAGTTCCTGAACCTGAACTGTAACCTGTTTACTTCCCTCATAAACCCCATAATCATGAGTACTGCCTCTGAGTTCTGTGCGGCCATTGCAATGAATTATCAAACCGATAAGAGAAGTAGAGAGTGTCCTGTGAGGGGTGACTGGTGTCAAAATTAGTAAAGATGGTGTAAAGAGGGGCATATCTGACCTCTGCCTCACAGAAATCAACCTTGGGCTGTTGCTCTTAATTCCTCTACCCCCTTGTGAATTTAAAGGAGGTCAGATGTCTCTGCCACGCCATTTTCACACCTCTCAACATATTTAATGATATTAACAAGTATTCCGTTTCCTCACTTCAAAGTAGAACTCCATTGTATTGTCACTGGTTTTCTCTCTTCAGAACTGATACTTATATATTAGCCAAGATGGCAGTGACAAACTCATGACTGGGCCCCTAACGTATGTCAAGCACCCTGGACTAGAAGCTGTGTTTGGTCCTTTGTTAGAACTTCGATTCCTGTTTGAAGAATGTGCAAAGTCACCTGCTGCTTCTGCGCCCTATTCTAATCCAGTCCCTTACAGACTGGTGGCACTACCTTTTTTTTCATCATTAGAAGAGTGCTTTTAAAAGTCTGATGTAGATAATGAAAAAGCTACCATTTAGTAAGCATTTACAATATTCCGGAACCAAGCAAGGAGGTATATGTATATCTTCTCATTCAAATTTTCTTTTAGGTCTCGTAATAGCTCTCAAAGACAGATATTTTTAATCAACATGTTGCCTAAGAGGAAAATGAGCTCAGCAAGGCTAAGTGACTCTCTCTAGGTTACACAGGTTACATGGCTAGAAGGTAGAAGAACCAGGATTCGAATGCACATTTTTTTTTTTTTTTTTTTGGTCTCCAAAGCCTTTGCTCTTACACACAGTTGCTTCTGATCAGTTACTTTGATCCTAGAAATAGAAGAAACACAGATTATGCACACAAACTATCACCAGATCAGCCATTCCTGGGCTATAGGTTTTCTCCATTTGTTACTTTATATATGACAAAATAAAGCCTCGTATCAAGACGGGGCTTCTGCAGTTGCTCACCAGTATGGTATACCTGACCTATCAGGGTACACAGAAAGCTTCATCTTTTCAAGACTCATAAGAATATTACGATGTGCCAAAGAGTGTATCTCATAAGACAAAACTTGAAAGTTCTAATTAGACTCAATGTGGTTAGGCTAAAAATAGAACCCAATTTATAAATCTAAGTAAATCATTTCAACCCAAATCTCATTTTTTATTACTGTACGGACTCAACTATTAACGACACTAACGGCATTGTATGATGCCAAGTGCTGTATCCTAAAAGGACTCTAAGTATCACCATCCTTTTCCTACATCTAGGCCAAGACGAAACTGGTCACGGGGAGATGTAAACCCATTTCTGCAGAACTTCCCGCTTCCTTGTGACCTGCAAAGCATTTCCAGCCTGGGCTCAAAGGGCTCCTTTTATGTGGAAGAAGATGCCTTTCTTCCTCAGACCTCAGCGTTTCCCAGAGCTGTACTGAAGCTCAAAATAAAATTAGATTTTGGAAGGAAGCGAGTTTGAAATATTATGTAGAAGTCTTGGCAACAAGATTTCTATCATGTCATAGTTTCAAGCCAGAGAATTTTGATCTGGAAGGCCTGCTAACCGTGATTCTAAAAAAATTTTCCTGAAACTGAAAAAAGAAACTGAAGACGGCATTTACAATCCTAAGTGCTCTTGGTTAGTTAGAGGATTTATGGAAATGAGCAGTGCAAGGCTCCTTAGTATCCAGTTGCATTTCTTTTCTATAATACTCTTTGTTAAAACTCATAAATCAACAGAAGCCAAATTAGATGAAATCAAAGTCCATTTTGCAAACTTTCTTCTAAAATTCAAGGTAAAAAAAAAAAAAATCATACTAAAAGATTTCCAGCAAGTGTCCTTAAATAGCAACGCTGAACAAATGTTTCTAGCAGATATATAAACAAACAGGATAGGTACTAAGGAACAATGACCAAAATGAGGAGCCCAGATGTTTATCACAGTGTGTATCAACCCCAGATATAATTACCTGGTGAGCTGTAAAAATGAATGGTAACAGTTGCTTAATAAATGTTCTCAGCGTTACTGCTGCTACTATCACAATCACTAGTATCATCACCAGGACTACTTTTAGAGCAATTACCACTTTTTGCAAATACAAATGTCCTCAAGGAAAGTATTTAAATTACAGATCAGTCTTTAAAGGTTTTTGAAAATTACATTATTTCTCTACTACCTTCTCAGCTCAGCCACTCTGAGGAATTCCACTTTTAATAGTGTGGGCAAGGGAGAAAGTGATTTTGGAGCCTGGAGCCCTGGTGCTGCAGTGGTTAAGCATTCCACAGTTAACCAAGAGGTCAACGGTTCAAACTCACCAGCTGCTCTTCAGGAGAAAGATGTGACAGTCTGCTTCCAAAATTATTTACAGCCTTGGAAACCCTATGGGACAGTTCTACTTTGTCCTACAGGGTCGCTGTGAGTTGGAATCGACTGGAAGGCAGTGGGTTTGGTTTGGTGGGTAGCACTTTGAGGAAGTGAGTAGTGGCCAACCATGACGGGTTGGAACAAGAGGCTTTGGGAAGCAAAGGGCAATCGTTACCTGTTGGTAGGTGAACAAGAATCCTGAAATGAGGAGCAGAGAATAAAGGAATGGAGGGTACAGACACTCTCTGAAATATATACTCACAGAAAATCACACTCAATCTCAAAACTGTGTTATTCTGAAAACAAAAGTGCTATTTTTAATAGTTTCAAATTCCCTGGAAAAGAGGGTGTTGTGACTCATGTTTGTCTCTACGTAATATGTGGCACATCTAACTGTCTTTCAGAGACCTAGTATCGGAATTTAAATTCAAAACATTTCTTTCTCAAAGTGAGCTGGCATCACAGTGCTATAAGGAAATGTTGACATTGCCCTTATGTATAAAGTATAACAACTGGCAAATAAAAGAGGAATAATAATGTACAAAAAGAAAAAGGCACTGGCTCAAACAGAATTACCCACACGGGAACCGAGGACTCTGCTATATCAGCAAAGAATGAGTTTCCCTTGGATGAATCAATAAACGTCAGGTCCAGATAGGAAATGAGGGTTTCCCTCTTTTAAACAGTACAAAAGGCCAAGGAGATTCAGAACTAAATAAACCGGGCCCAACCTGATGATGGTGTATTAAAAGCAAAGTAATAGATGTTTACAACCAGCCCAAATCAAACCCAATATTGGAACTGAACAAGTAACTGTCTCAGCCAGATATTCAGGTTTCAAAAGAGGAGCAGACACCTTCTGAAAGGAGAGCCATCTCTGCAACTACTCAGTGCTCAGCACTGTGACAGGGCCCTTGCCTGTGTTAGGACACTTAGTCCTCATAGCAGTTGGCTCTCTACCTTCCAGAAAACCCTGGAATCATTAGGGAAGGGAGGGCAGCTGGGAGTGATCCCAAAGGGCAGATATGTGCTGACTACTTTGGGCAACTATCCCTAAAAGCCAGAGATTTTGATGTCAGATTACTGTCCCTTCTTCAGTGGCCAGAAGTTATTACTACTATAGCAAAGACCTCCATCTCACCTATAGCTGGGGGTCTCCAACAGTCTTTGATTACGCATCCCCTCAATATAAAAGCTATCAGTATAAACCCCAATTTGTAAAATTACGGTATTTGTAAATTATGGACTACGGTTCTGATAAATTATAGTGATTATAAAGCAGATATGAAGTGTATAAACTAGAAAACAATTATATTTTAAATAGAAATTCTAATATTTTCTTCTCTTAAGCCAACGGACAGGCAATGCACCGCATTTAGAGACCATGGCATTTCTGTCTTTCCCTTTAAGAAATCTCCCACTAGGTACTCTCTGAGAAACCCTGGCCGTGCAAATGGTTAATCACTCAGCTGCTAACTGGAAGGCTGGTGGTTGGAGCCCACCCAGCAGCTCCACAGGTTAAAGACCTGGCAATCTGCTTCCATAAAGATTACAGCGAAAAAACAAAAACAAAAAAACCTATGATACAGTTCTACTCTGTCATGTGGAGTCATTATGAGTCAGAATTGACAACAACACCAAACAACAAAGCACTCTCCACTTTATGAGTCCCAGAGCCCAGAAGGAGGCAGTAGAGAAGCATATCAGGGCTGTACACTTGGTCTTTATGGTTGACCCACATCCAATTTCTTACAATAACCAAACTTTGGGAGAGATGCCACTTCCTTGATTGGCAGCTGACAGGTTCTTCCCAAGAGTGAGTGGTACAAACTGATCCTGCATACTGATATGAAAAGGAACTGCACAGAAATAAGTCCTCAAATTCATTTTACGCACTGATCCCAACTCTTCCTCATCTAACCCCACCCCCAAGGTCCAAATTCCCAAGGTTCAAAACCAAAGTGGCAAGAAGATCTGAACACATTTTTTTTTTCTTCTTTTGCCTGACTATAGTGGTTTCGTGATGTTGGGTAAGTCATCCAACCCCTGTGCGCCTCATTTTCTATGTAAAAATGGGTGTTAAATTTGAGAATGACTAAGGATTCTTCTAGATATACAAATCTAGAGTTCTTTAAAAAAAAAAAAAAAAACTAAGAAGTTAATTTCCCCCATTCTCCCCAGTAGGTTCAAATGTTGGTTCTGATATAATGTCAGATGTGAATCATTAATTAAACACACTGACCTAAAACAAACAAAAACCATGAATATGTTTGGTTGACATTTACCATCTCCCCATCCCTTATTTAACAACAATACCATAGAAAATGCTGTCTAACAAATTCATAACTGAAGCAGACCAAAAACATGAGGTAAAGAGCTATCTCTTTTGAGGAACATTATGACTAACTTTAGGTAAGACGCATACCTTCTTGTTCTCTCTTTTTCTGCAAACACAGACATAAACACATGCACAGCACACTTATGCACACATGCATATGGAAACCAAATAATGCTATAACTCTACAAGGAACAGGCATCGTATACACCTCAAAGAAAACTTGGTGAGCAGAAGAAATACGATGAGGATTGTTAACCAGTTCTTAAGCACACAAACTACAACAAGACGTTTTATTTATAAAGTTCTGGTGGGCTTCGGTTTTAAAATAGTTCCATTTTAGTCCACTGCAGAACACTGAGCAGAACACAGAGGACTGAGGCCCCATTTGACCACTCACAGTGTAAATGTTTCCTCTAACAAGTTATCAGTCTATTTCAGTTTTCTCATCTGTAAGATGGGTATTAAAAAAATACTATTTCTCACTGTGAAAAACTGAAAAATCAAAATATCGAGCAACAGATAATGGTTAAGTATTCTACAGTGATCTAGAAGTCATTAAGATCATCTTTATAAAGAGTGTATAATAAAGAAAAATGATCACTATAATACTAAATGAGAAAGTGAGCACAAAATTGTACCTAGATGATTATAAAAGGGGAGGAACATTAGTAAACATGAAGCCTGCAAAGTCAGTCACCATGTTTGTATGATTTTCTCCCCTTGGTTTTCTTTTTTCTTTCTTTCTTCTTCACCTTGATATTTTCAATAAAGAACATGTATGCAGTTATAATACCACTTGTCTGTCAGTTTGTCATACTGTGGTGGCTTGCATGTTGCTGTGATGCTGAAAAGTATGCTACCGGTATTTCAAATACCAGCAGGGTCACCCATGGTGGGGAAATCTCAGTGGTGCTTCCAGATTAAGACAGAGTAGAAAGAAGGACCTGGTGGTCTATATGCAAAAAAAGATTGGCCGGTGAAAACCTTACAGATAACAGTGGAACACTGTCTGACATAGTGCTGGAAGATGAGCCCCTCAAGTTGGAAGGCACTCAAAACACAACTGGGGAAGAGTTGCCTCCTCAAAGTGGAGTTGAACTTCATGACACAGACGGAGTAAAGCTTTCAGGATATTCATTTGCTGATGTGGCACAACTTAAAATGAGAAGAAACATCTGCAAACACCCACTAGCACTTGGATCGTGGAATGTACAAAATATGAATCTAGGAAAATTGAAAGTCATCAAAAATGAAATGGAACGCATCAAGATTGATATCCTAGCATTAGTAGGCTGAAATGGACTGGTACTGGTCATTTTAATTGGACAAGCATATATGGTCTACTATGCCGCAAATGACAAACCGAAGAGGAACGTTACTGCATTCATCATCAAAAAGAACATTTCGAGATCTATCCTGAAGTGCAACACTGCCATTGATAGGATAATATCCATACACCTACAAGGAAGCAAGTTAATACAACTCTTACTCAAATTTACATAACAATGACTAACGCCAAAGATAAATTAAAGATTTTTACCAATTTCTGCAGTCTCAAACTCATCAAACATGTAAACAAGATGCATTGATAATTACTACAGATTAGAATGTGCAAGTTGGAACAAAAAAGATCAGCAGTTCGAAAATATGGCCTTGGTGATAGAAACAACACTGGGGATCACATGATAGAATTTTGCAAGATCAACAACTTATTCACTGAAGTATCTTTTTTTCAACAACATAAAGGATGAACATACTTGTGGGCATCACCAGATGGAATACACGGGAATCAAATTGACTATATCTGTGGAAAGAGACAATGGAGAAGCTCAATATCATAAGCTAGAGCAAGGCCAGGGGCAATAGCAGAACACACCATCAATTGCTCATATGTGACTTCAAGTTGAAGCTGAAGAAAATTAAAACAAGCCCACAAGTGCCAAAGTATGACTTTGAGTATATCCAACCTGAATTTAGAGACCACCTCGAGAATAGGTTAGATGCATTGAACACTAATGACCAAAGACCAGAAGAGTTGTAGGAAGACATCAAGGACATCATATATGAAGAAAGCAAAAGGTCATTAAAAAGATTGGAAAGAAAAGAACAAAATGGATGTCAGAAGAGACTCTGAAACTCATTCTTAAACATAGAGTAGCTAAAGCAAACTGAAGAAATGATGAAGTAAAAGAGCTGAACAGAAGATTGCAAAGGGCCGCTCAAGAAGACAAAGTAAAGTATTACAATGAAACGTGCAAAGACTTGGAATTAGAACCCCAAAAGGGAAGAAGTCACTCAACATTTCTCAAGCTAAAAGAACTGAAGAAGAAATTCAAGCCTCAAGGACTAATGTTGAAAGATTCTATGGGCAAAAGATTGAATGAAACAGGAAGTATCAAAAGAAGGCAGAAGGAATAAACAAAGTCACTGTACCAAACAGAACTCCTCAACATTCAATGATTTCAGGAGGTAGCATATAATCAAGAACAGACAGTACTAAAGGAAGAAGTAGAAAAAACTGGAAAAAACAAGGTGCCAGGAATTGATGGAATACCAGTTGAGATATTTCAGCAAACGAACTCAACACTTGAAGTGCTCGTGAAATTTGGAAGACAGTTATCTGGCCAAATAACTGGAGGAAATCCATATACATGTCCATTCAAAAGAAAGGTGATCCAGTGAAACACAGAAATTATCAAACAATATCATTAGTATCACACGCAAGTAAAATTTTGCTGAAGAGAATTCTAAATTGGTTGTAGCACTACATCAAAGGAAACTGCCAGAAATTCAAGCCAGATTCAGGAGAGAGCAAGGAACAAGGGATATCACTGTAGATGTCACAAAGATCTTGGCTGGAAGCAGGGAATACCAGAAAGAGGTTTATCTGTGTTTTATTGACCACACAAAGCCATTCCACTGTGTGGATCATAACAAATTAGGGGTAATATTGCAAAGAACGGGAATTCCAGAACGCGTAATTGTTCTCAAGCAGAACCTGTACATAGACCAAGAGGCAGTTGTTCAAACAGAACAAGGGGATATTGCATGATTTAAAATCAAAAAAGGTGTGTGTGCCTTTCACCATACTTATTCAATATGTGTGCTCAGCAAATAATCCGAACAGACTATATGAAGAAGAATGTGGCATCAGAAGACTCATTAACAACCTGCAGTATACAAATGACACAACTTTGTGTGCTGAAAGTGAAGAGGACTTGAAGCACTTACTGATGATGATCAAAAGCTACAGTCTTCAGTATGAATTACACCTCAACATAAAGGAAATAAAAATACTTAAAACTGGACAAATAAACAACATCATGATAAATGGAGAAAATAGTGAATTTGTCAAAGATTTCATTTTAATTGGATTCACAACCAACACCAATGGAAGCAGCCATCAGGAAATCAAATGATGTCTTGCACTGGGCTAATGTGCTGTAACAGACCTCTTTAAAGAGTTAAAAAGCAAAGACGTCACCTTGAGGACTAAGGTACACCTGATCCAAGCCATGGTATTTTCTACTACTTCATATGCATGGGAAAGCTGGACAATGGATAAGACTGAAGAAGAGTTGATACCTTTGAATTATGGCATTGGCAAAGAATACTGAATACACCATGGACTGCCAGAAGAACAAACAAATCTTTCTCAGAAGTACAGCCAGAATTCTCCTTAGAAATGAGGATGGTTAAGACTTCATCTCACATACTCTGGACATGTTATCAAGAGGGACCAGTCCCTGAGAAGAACATCATGCTAGGTAAAAAGTAGAGGGTCATTGAAAAAGAGGAAAACTCAACAAGATGGATTGACACAATGTCTGCAACAATGGGCTTAAGCATAACACCAGTTGTAAGGATGGTGCCAAGACTGGGTAGCCTTTCCTTCTGCTGTACATAGGGTTGCTATGAGTCAGAACTGACTCCACGGCACCTAACAACAATGTCATGGATTGAATTACGTCCACCCAAAAAGGCGTGTATCAATTTGGCTGGGCCATGATTTCCAGTATTGTGTGGTTGCCTTCCATTTTGTGACTGTAATTTTATGTTAAAGAGGATTAGGGTGGGATTATAACACGCCTACTAAGGTCACATCCCTGATCCAGTGTAAATGGAGTTTTCCTGAGGTGTAGCCTGTACCACCTTTTATCTTACAAGAGATAAAAGGAAAGAGAAGCAAGCAGAGAGTTGGGAACCTCATACCACGAAGAAAGCAGCACCAGAAGCAGAGCGTGTCCTTTGGACCCAGGGTCCCTGTGCCTGAGGAGCTCCTCGGCCGTGGGAAGATTGATGACAAGGACCTTCCTCCAGAGGCGACAGAGAGAGAAAGCCTTCCCTGGAGCTGACAGCCTAAATTTGAAACCTACTAGACTGTGAGAGAATAACTTTCTCTTTGTTAAAAGCCATCCACTCGTGGTATTTCTGTTATAGCAGCACTAGACGACTAAGACAAACAATAACCATATACATTTTTAGGGGGAATATACTCGAAAATTCATGGATCCAAAAACACAGTTGTCTCTTACCTACCAAGAAGATGAAAACGATTCTGAGCAGAGCAGAAATCTCTAACTGCTGCTTACATTTTCCAGAAAGTCAAGAAGGCAGCTATCAATCTCATTGCTTCCTTTTATGACAAGTGAAACTTGGCTCTCAAGGAATCCAGGCCTGGTATATTGTTGACTTCTCAAATCCCCTTGCCAAGCCCTCAAAGGTTTCTCTGAGCAGTGTACTTTATTAAACTGATATAAATCTCAAAATCCAGCCTGGCACAAGGTCTACAACCTATGCCACATGGGACCCACACAGGACAGATGAAAAATATTTTGGGTTTAAAAAGGTTTTTTTTGTTTGTTTGTTTTTTAATACCCCCAGATCCAAAACCAAACCAGCTGCCACCAAATCAGTTCCAAATCACAGTGACCCCATGTGTGTCAGAGTAGAAATGCGCTCCACAGAATTTTAAATGTCCATGACCTTTTGGAAGCAGCCTGCCAGGCCTTTTTTCTGAGGCACCTCTGAGTGGATTTCGACTGCCATCCCTTCTGTTAGTAGCAGAGTACTTAACAATTTGCACCACCCAGGGATTCCACTAATATCCCCAGAGAAGTTAAAACTAAAAAGCAAAAATAAAGTTCCATTTTCCTCCTGAAAGCTTTCTTTGAGGATATGTAGAACTGAACTCAATTACTGTGAAAAAGGGGCATTTGGGGAAAGTTTAGATATATTTACTGCCCATTAAATGATCATTTATTCCTCCATAACATGAACTCTTCCTTCAGGCGAAACACTCAGGTACTTCAAAAATTTGAGATAACAGCTTCCCACTGTAGGCCACAATGGAGGCACTTATAAGTGGCTCATTTTGGATCATTCTAAAAGTTTGAATAAATCAGAGAATTTTGCATTTTCTTCTTGGCAACTAGGCCATTAGTTACCAAACTCCTTCTCAGTAATCTGATGAATTCCAAGGGAATTAAAAGACCACCCAGTAGCATCTCAGTGTGAATAACAGCAAGTTTTTAAAAACTGCCAAACCAAGTGCCAGCTGGTAGAACCCAGAATGGCTGTGTGGGCTCACAGCCCATTCGGAGCTCAAATCCTGAAAGCAAAACTCAGGAGTCTCAGCAGACGTGGGATGTTGCCCCATTCTCCCCCAGGCACTTCATTTGTTCCACATAATTCAGAACACTGGGGACAGGGAGGTCTCTATCACACAGTCTCCACCCTCTAGAGGCAGGCAGTCTGGAGAAGTAAACGGAAACCAAATGGACAGACGAAAACACAGCAATGCTAACAAATATTATGGGGACGGTATGGTAAGATAGAGGAGGACAGCATTCTAAGCACAGCAACTAAAACTGGCCATCTATTTTTCACGATACTGGGTGAGTTGGCACCCTCATGGTCCTTGCAGTTATTTACAGTTCCTTAAAAAAAAAAAAAAAAAAAAATTTTTTTTTTATATGCAGTTTAGCATGACTGTACCTCATTCATTCATTCATCCTCTCCCTTACCCTGTTTCCCCAAGGGTAACAGCAAATGCAGTTGGAGAAACAAGAACCTGATCTTGGCTGAAAAGCTGGGTCCACAGGCATTTGTACCAGCCTCTCCCACTTCTACTGTTTGCTTAACAATGCACTCGATTGACCCCAGGGAATGTTTTGTTTTATTTTGTTTTAATTTTTCTTTTGATCCAGTGAAGTAGGTGTAGGAAAATAACATCTCCCATTTCAGGGGCAGGGATTCAATCTCCTAAGCCAGTTCTGGCTCCCCACGAAGTTAGATAAAGAGGCCTGAACACAATGGACTTCAGTGTCCAATATATCCAGCAATGCACAAACACACATGAGGTCAGAGCGGAAGTTTTCAAACTCTCTGAAACAGAATAGTGGTGTGATGCCCCCAAGCATTCTGGTTTGGGAGAAAATAATTTTGGGAAGATAGAGAATCAAGAGAGGCCTGGTTTAGAAAGTGGAGGTCAGAAGGAACTTGAGAGCCTAGGGAGAGCTAGGAAATAGAGGGGAGGTGAGAGCAGTGTGGAATGGAGGTGGGACACCTGCAAGCCCAAATCTGGACTGCCATGTGATTTTGCCTCACAGGACATGAGTCACAGATGCCTGTCACAGACATACATTAACATGGTTTTTAAAAACTGCAATTGAATTATCTTCATACGGAAAGAACCAGTGGGCATCCTATTTAACGACAATAATATTGCTAATAAAGCTGAGCACCTTCCATATATAAGGTATTATATACACATATATATTGTGCAGATGGCACTGGGTACTGGGTTGACTACCAACCGAAAGGTGGCTGCTTGAACCCACCCCATGGTATTGTGGAAGAAAAGCCTGGAGATCTGCTTCCATTCAGATTACAACCAAGGAAACCCTATGGAGCAGTTCTACTCTGTAACATATGGGATCTCCATGAGTGAGAACCAATTTGATGGCAATGGGTTTGGTTTGGTTTTAATCTTCAAAATAACCTTGGACTATTTTTTATAGATATTATTCCCATTTTATAGGTGAGAAAACTGAGGATCAAAGCCATGATAAAGCTACTATAGCCAGCACTGTATTTTAAGTCAGTCTTACTCCTAAGCTTGTGTCCTGCTGTAGTTGGGGTGGAAGAATACAGAGAGCAACAGGGACTCTTAGTGTTGGGCATCTAACTACAACTCAGCTGACACATGAAAGCCCTGATGGTGTTCAACTCTTAGCCCAAGAGCAAAAAGCACTAACTTCTAAAAGGAGTAACTTAGAAAATCACCAGAAAAAAAGAACACATCTACATGCACTGTGTCTTCTTGGTCAGCTGTTGTTTTGGAAGTCTGCCAGATGTACAGAGCCTTGCCAGCCATCTTCCAGAAGGAAAGATGTCTTAGGTTGCAATCTCCCTAACCACCACTTGCTCTACCTTTGCAATCAGTCAAAACTAATCAAATGGGACCTAAGTGAGTCAGCTGTGAAACTCCTGTTCTTCATAGCGAGCTGGGTCATGGGAGAGCACACAGATGGAGCTTCATTTTTAAATAAATGTTTTGGCACTAGCCTCTGTTAAGAGTTTTCCCTTGTTCCCATCCGGTTTTAGTACTGGAACACATACGTGAGAGAATGGAAAAAGAAAACTCTGTGGAAGTGCTAAACCACTATAAAAGCTGAAGTGGTCCACAGATCATTTCCTAAATCCTCGGAGATTAGAACGCTTGCCCAGGGAATTTTGTCACATTGTTGTTAAGGAATGGGCGAGTCCTGTTCTTTTTCTGACCTAGGCTTGTTCTGGAAAAGAAATGAAAAAAATGTGTATACTTTGCAGTCGGATGGACCAAGGTGCAAGTTTCAGCTCACTACTACTGAATACCTGACCCTGGGCAGTGTATTTACCCACGTTAATCCTTGGCTACTTCGTCTGTAAAGTAGAAGTTACAACACAGCCTATAACACAGGACTGTTGTGAGTATTAAATGAGATAATGCCTCTTAACTGCTTAGTTAACTATTGTTAGGTTCTACTATTCCCAAGGCTTTAGAAAAGACAAATACCCTTGCTAACAGATTTTATAGGAAGAGCTCTAGAACCATCAAGAAAACTCTAAAGAATGTGTAAAGGATTCACTTTTTTTTCTAATATACAGTTGAACAAAAGTTCATAAGTGGTAGTGTCCCTATCAGAAGCTGATCAGAGATTCTCTGGGGAATTAGCATTTTCTCTAAGAGTCAAATACATCCACTAAGACTATTATTTCAATATGTGGCTTCCTTAACAGCCCAGTAATTGGTGTGCAGGATCGTCACCACCCAGCCCAAACCAACCAATACTTAAACTGTAGGAGTCTGGAGTAATGCTAAGACACGATCATCATTACAGTTCTGTAACAGGGTAAGAAAAGATGTGTTTGGTTTTGGAAGTCCTCTCTCATACAACTACAATGCCTGAGAGACAGGGCAGAGCACAGTGGCTGAAGTCCTCAATTTTCTCACCTACAAATGAGGACAGTCCTATTACCTACCTCATAACATTTTAGTAAGCATTGAATGAGTTAATACATGTAAAGAGCATAGAATCATATAGGAACTCAGTAAGTACCATCCACTACACAACTAGACCAATAAGCAACATCATGATTCATGGAGAAAATATTGAAGTTGTCAAAGATTTCATTTTACTTAGATCCTCAATCAAAGCCCAAGGAAGCAGCAGTCATACCGCATATTGCATTAGGCAAATCTGCTACAAAAAAACCTCTTTAAAGTGTTAAAAAGCAGACATGTCACCTTGAGGGCTAAGGCATGCCTAACCCAAGCCATGGTGTTTTCAATTGCTTCATAAGAATGCAAAAGCTGGCAACCAACAAGGAAGACTGAAGAAGAATTGATGCCTCCGAACTAATGTGTTGGCGAAGAATACTTAACATACCATGAACTGCCAGAAGAACAAACAAATCTGTCTTAGAAGATGTACAGCCGAAATGCTCCTTAGAAGTGAGGATGGAAAGACTTCATCTCATATACTTTGGAGGTGTGATCAGGAGGGAGATTAGAGGGGCAGTGAGAAAGAAGAAGACCCTCCATGAGATGGATTGACATAGTGGCTGCAACAATGGGCTCAAACATAGCAACGACTGTGAGGATGGCACAGGTTTGGGCAGTGTTTCATTCTGTTGTACGTATGGTCACTATGAGTCGGAACTGACTCCATGACACCTAACAACAACAGCTCTTATTATTACTATTACTAACCCAAAGGTAGGCTGGGGCCACCCTGACCATACTGAGCACTGAAGTATGTGATGGGTGCACTCCAGGTGCTACACTGATGGTCATTTATAATTGATACCTGGAGGCCAAACCTCCTGGGCCAGAAAACATTTCAGAAGAAAGCTCTCTTCTTTTAACTCCCTGTCACCAAGGGTTACTGTTGTTACAAATGTTTTAATCAAATGTGTCTATGCACATACATCACTAAAGGACAAAATTCTCGAGATATATCATAATAGATGCTGCGTTTTTATAAAAGATTGTAGGAAGAATCATAGAATCAAAGCATTGGAAATAACTTTCTGTTTTATAGTACATTGTCTTCTAGAGCTACTTAAAAGTTTCATGGCTGAAACATACCAAATCTCTATAATGAGATAAAAGGTCCACCCTGGTATACATTCCAAATTTAAGAAATTCTATTAATTAATAACCTTAGAAATGAAATAGGAAGACACAGTGTAGGTCAAAACTGTTTATGTCTCTATCAATTTTGAAAAGTTGGAGAGAAATCTGTTCCTTAAAACATAGTCCTCTCTACAACATCCTCCCTACATCCTCCTGACCTACTCCAGAAGCAATAGGGTACTATAACAGTCAAAGTATAGCCATTGGTGTCTCAGATAGATACTGGGTGAATGGTCAGTTTTGTCACTTCCAAAATGGTGGCAGTACACTGTATCTCTGATGAGCATTGGTTCTTACATCTGTAAAATGAAGAATATACCACCTAAGTGATAGGGTTGCTGTGAGGATTAATTAAAATTAAACTAAATAACATGTAAAAAGTTTTTATTTACTTCATAGTTTTTCTAAAAATTTGTATTTTCAGCAATACTTACTACTTATATAACAATCCATATTATTATAGTTGCTTTGTATTTATTCTTTCACTGCTAATACCTTTGTATGCCTCAGATTTTGGAGTGAATTTCTTCATTTTTCCTGGGTAAAAACTCTCAGAAAGTCAATACTCACCACTTCGGAATAAATCATTTCTATCAAGGTCAAATTTCATCTGTCTTAAATTCTTTCCTCCTCTCTCTTCTAATATTTATAGACCTTAGATGAGATTCAGTCTGAATGAGAAAGTGGATAAAAAGATTTGTTTCTTGTCTTAGGCTGTGTTTTCTAGGGAAGCAAAACCAGTAAAGCATATAAATACCTATATATAGAGATATATATCAAGGAAATGGCTCACATGGTTGTAGAAACTGGAACATCGCAAGTCTATGGGTCAGGGTGAAGGCTTCTCCTGATTCACGTAGCCACAGGGGCTGGTGAACTCAAGATCAGCAGGTCAGACAGCAGGGCTCTTACTCACAGCCTGTGAAGACTGACAAATCCCATGATCAGCAGGCAAGTGGACAGGTAAACTGTTAGCTCGAGTCCCAAGGACCAGAGGTCAGACAAACAGGATCCAGTTGCAAAATCCAGAGCAAGCAAAAGCCCTGGAGCCTTGCCAAAAGGTACACCTATATCAGATGTAGGCCACACCCCTAAGGGACTCCCTTTCAACTGACTGACTACTCACAGCAGATCGCATCATGGAGGTGATCACATTTTATCAAATCTCACAGTGGAAGTGATCACATCATCACAGGATTGCCAAACTATATTGTAACTGCCAAACCACTGAGAATGGTGGTCCAGCCAAGTTGACACACAACCTTAAAGATCACATTGCCTACACTAGATTGCTAACACCTACATTTGGTTACCCTAACTCCAGTAACAACTTGCAAAGAATTTTCTCAAACATCATAAATATTTTAAATGCCTCTTCAAATATCAACTACTTGAATTTCTCCCTACATGATAAGCATGGAATAGGAATGAAATTTGGTATAAAACTTCCAAGGGAGCTCAGAATCCCAGAACCTCAGAGCCCAAAGGAACCTCAATTTAACTACGTTGAACTTTTCAACTAAATAAAGCAAAGCCCAGAAAATTCAGCGATTTGACCATGGCCAGACAAGACTGAAACATACACAACAGAATTGAGTAGCAAAAATATATTTTTATGTCACATATACCAATAACACAAATCAGAGCATAACTTCTAAACTAGCTTCTAAATCTCTTGGGTCTAAAAAAACAAACAAAATACACTGCCATCAAACTGATTCCAGCTCTTGGTGGCCCCATGTGTGCAGAGTAGAACGGCTGCACATAGTTTTCTTGGTTGTAATCTTTATGGAATAGATTGCCAGGCCTTTCTTCTGTGGCATCTCTGGGTGGTTCAAACTGCCAGCCTTCAGGTTAGCAGGTGAGTGCAAACCATCTGCACTACTTAAGGACCTGAATATCTTAGATAACACTCTCAAAATACAGATAAGCTTCCTCACTACCCCCATGCTGCGTTAGTAAGACCTAAGATGGAGTCACGGTGATGCAGTGGTTAAAGCAATCAACTGCTAACCAAGAGGTCAGCAGTTCGAAACCACCAGTGGTTCCATGGGAGAAAGATGTGGCAGTCTGCTTCTGTAGAGATTTACAGCCTTGGAAACTCTATGGGGTCGCTATGAGATGGAATCGACTTGACGGCAGCAGTTTTGGTTTAAGGTGAACCAGGCCATCTGTAGTTTGAAAAATTCTAGAGTTTATTTTTAGGAACACGTAGGCCTTGACAACCAGGGAGATAATGGACAGTACTGCCAGGCTCATAATCCATGTCATTGCCTTCCACGTATATACATTCACAAAAATTATTTCATCAAAGTACATTCGGAACTTTTTTTTTTTTTTTTAAATAGGAAACTTTTGCTCTTTCTACAAACCTAAAACCATTTTTAAAAGACTGATTTTCTGTTTCAACAAAATGTGTAAAAGAAGGTACTAATCACGAAAATTAAAGTCTCCCCACGTTCCTTCTATAGGAACAATGAACAGCAGCCAAGTCAAAATTTTTATCCATTTACGGACATGAAGTCTAGCATTATACATTATGCAGACAGAATTAAAACAGATCAGGAAATAGATTTCAAACATGAAATTACATATGTTCAATAGCTGTTCAATAAGCTGATTTTAACTTCTTAAAGTTTCTAGACTAGACCCAAATTATCATAGAAGAAACAACTGACTGCAGAAACTGCTATTGGTGGGGCTTGTTTTATGTTTTGAAAGAGGTAAGAGTTACAGATAAGATCTAGTCATCATCAGGTCTATAGTAAGCCACACAGTCACTATTCCTCTGTCCGTGGAGGTTTGTGTGTTGCTACGCCGCGGCACACGTTTCAGTAGAGCTTCCAGACTAAGACAGACTAGGAAGAAAGGCTTTGTGATCTACTTCTGAAAAATCAGCCAGTGAAAACTCTGTGGAACACAATGGTTCAATCCTGTTGTGTGTGCTGCCTCCATGAGTTGGGGCCATCTCGAAGGCCGCTAACAACAGCGGTGCGCCATCCATTTAAATAGCATCTTCCGTTAAGTATCTTTTGTGTTTATATGTAGCAAAGTGCCAAGGGCTATCAGGAACTTAGGAGGACACCTAGACCTGTGTTTGAGCAACTGAATCCATGTGTGCGAATAAAATTTAAGAGGTAGCACAAAATAAAGATTTTCCAGTAGATAGATAATACAGATAGAGACAAAGGTTTACATGAGACAAAGCTGCTTCTGAGTGACCGAACAGACCATCTGGGATAACTCCTTATATCTACAAGGAAGAGAGCTAGTTTATGCCCACCTTGGAGGGCAGGCTGAGATAGGAAGGCTAATAAATTCTCAGGGTCACCCCACTTGTGACTCTGTGAGACTTTTTTTTTTTAATTCAATTTTTTGGAGATTTATTTACAAATAATAAAATGCATCCATTTTACGTGTACAGTTTGAGAAACTGTGACAAATGTACACACCAATTAACCTCTGGCACAATCAACACCATTACAAAAAATTCCCTCATGTTCCTTTGTGACAGTCCTCTACCCCCGGCAACTACTGATTGGTTTCTGTCACCATAGCTTAGTTTTGTCTATTCTAGAATTTTACGTAAATAGAATCAAATAGTTTGTAGATTATTTCGTGTATGGCTTTTTCGTTGAATATAATGCTTTTGGTGTTTGTTCATCTTTCTTATTGCGAAGTAATATTCCGCTGCACAGACACAAAGTAATTTGTTCGTTCATGTGTAGATGGACATTTGAGCTATTTTTGGTTACTATGAATAAGCCTATTATGACCAATTGTGTACATATCTTTATGTGGACACATGCTTTCATTTCTCTCAGGTAAATGCCTAGGAATGGGGTTGCTGGGTCAGATAAGAGCATATTAACTGCCAAATTGTTTATCAAAGTAGTTATATCATTTTTAGATTCCCACCAGCAACATTTGACTGTTCCAATTGCTCCACGTGTTTGTCAACATTTGGTATTGTCAGTCTTCTAATTTTTAGCCATTGTGGAGAAGAGAAAGCAGAAACCAAAGCTTTAAGATTGCTAATCACAGAGGAATGTCAGTACACAAGCAATTACATACCATTCAAAAAGCTCATCAGGAAGTCCAATGAGAAACACTTGAATCTAATTCCAAGACTCTATGAATGACCAGAAAGATTACCTCTCTTACAGAGTTACAGCTAAGTAACCCGAGAACAATAACTTGTTTTTCCCATTTCAGCACCTTTTTTTTATAGCTCCAGAGGATATATAACCCACTCTGAAAAGAAACTTTATGATCACAGACCTCAACTTCACAGATAGTAAATTCTAACAGACCCTAGGGAGGAAAAAAAAAAAAAGATTCACACAAAGAAACATTAGTGAAAGACACTGGGATACATAAGACACCCATGCTTAGATGCCTGTTTTGGCAAACTTTTAAAGCTATGCTATTTTTTCCTTTTTTAAAAAATTTAACTTAATGCTGGTTAAAGAGTGATTAAAAATTATTCATAGATACTGCCCTATATTGAGCACATTTTGTCTGTTCAAAATGGGTAGCTGGTTTTCATCAACCAAACCACAAGCATTACGGACCTGACTTCCAAGAAAGCACAGGCAGTTCACACTATTAGCAAGAAGGAAGCTGTCATTCTGGGCTCTTCTTTTATTTCACAGCCTCCTATGTGAGTTGAGCTACAAAGAGGGTTATCCTTAGACTGAATGGGAGAAAAGAAGAAACACAAAATCCATCTCAGTCTTTTAACAAAGCTGCTATTCCCTGTGTCAAGAATACCCTCTGCACCTATGCTACCCTTTCTTCAAAACCCAGGAAGCCCTACTTATATCTCAGCTCTTGGTTCTTCCAGCCAGGCAAAATTCTCCTCATACATGGCTTTCATATCACTGTACTTTTCCTTTTTAAACTTGTCACAATTTAAATTATGATTCTTGTAGTAAACAACTAATTAATGTCTACTGCCTCTCCCCCACCAAATGAGGTAAGCACCATGAGTGAAGTTAGCATGGTTAGCACATTAAAAAAAAAAAAAAATGTTGTTATCAAGTCGATTCCAATTCATGATTACCCCATGTGACTCAGAGTAGAGTTGTGTTCCATAGAGTTTTCAATGGACAATTTTTCAGAGTACACTACCAGGCCATTTCTTCCAATTTGTTTCTAGGTAGACTCGAACCACCAACATTTTGGTTAGCAGTTGAGAGTTTAACCATTGGCTTCACTTAGGGACTCCTGCTCAGCACACAGAAAGGACTTAATATTTGACAAATTAGTTAATTAATTGATCAAAACATTACCTTATCTGGTGTTATGGATTGAACTGTATCTTCCAAAAAGATAGGCTAAAGTCCTAATTCCCGTACCTGTGAACGTGGGAAATAGGGTCTTTTAAGGTATTATCAGTTAGGTTCATATGAGGTCACAGCAGAGTAGGGTGGGTCCTAATCCTATCTGAGTGGTATTTTATAAAAGAGAAAAACAGACACAGAAACACACATAAGGAGCACAGTGGCAGAGGAGGGAGAATACCTTTAAATGTAAAGACGCATCTATAAGCCAAGGAGTGCCGGGAGCCACCAGAGGCTATGAAGGAGGCACAGAACCAGCCCTCTGAGAACGCACAAATGAATTGTCCAATTTGATTTGGACTTCCAGCCTCCAGAACTGTGAGACAATAAATTTCTGTTCTTCAAAGCCACCCACGTTGTGGTGTTTTGTCATGGCAGCCCTAGGAGACTAATGATGTGACTGATAAGTCTCTCAGCTTCACATACATTAAAACTCCATGGTGGCTGCTGCTTTCTCAATTATAAGAAAAAAGCCAAACTGTGAAAACCTTGGGTGTTAAAGCTGTTCAGCCTTCTTCTGTCCCAATTTCCATTATACTGCCTGCTTAAATATCAGATCCACTCTATCAATCTATCCTCTCAAAATTCAAGACCATGAAAAGGATGAAGACTTTCAGAACAAAAGATTTTCTTCCAACAGAATGCAACAAAAAAGCAATTCTCATAGTTTCAGACTTTAAACCTGAAGGTCTTGGTAAACTGTAAAGGAAATGCAGCTATCCAATAAGTCCCAAGTCATTGTCTTCTATGGCAGGAGAAATATTACGCTATTTCACTGAGATTAAGTTGTAAGTTGTTAAAGTTTTCATATTACTCTTGCAGACTTCATAATCTAAAACAGGCAAGATAATAACAGCATATGCCTAAAATGAAAACAACACCAACAACAAAAAACTGCCCTCTTTTTTAGTTTTGTGCATAAACAGTAAATCCCCAGGTTATGGGCATCCAATTTATGGACAACTCATATTTGCCCTTTAATGTTATGCAAATTTTCCCTCCCTTTAAAATGAATGAACTAACCAACCCCTACTTGCAATAAATTCGTCATAATCAGCACTTGCTGCATGTACAGCTTTTAAATCACTGAAGAGGCTTCAAGCCTTTTCTTGTCCTAAAGTAATGCTAAATGACAACTGTATGCACCTGTTCCGACTCCCCTACATTCAACTTAAGACACACTCAGGAATGGATCTCGTTCGTAAGCCAGGGACTACCTGTACTAGGTAAAACTCAAGTGGCTTCTGGACCATCCACCTTTCCTTCAACTAACCCATCTACAAAAAATCTCAGTGAAATATTGAGAGAAAAGAGTTTAATAAAATTAGAATCACTAATTTTCATGCTCAGTCCATGTTTGGCTCAGACCAAACACAAAACAAATTTTATTATAATATATTCTATTCATTTTGGTGCAAGTAAAAACTCTACAATTTAAGAATATAAGCATATTCTTAATACCCGAATCTCATGAACACAATCGTTGAAATGTATTATGAAAGGGTGCTTCTTTTTTTCACTTAGTTATTAGATATTAATTGAGCACCTATTATGTGGTAGGCACTGCCTAGCTCACTAAGGAAATGCAAATATCCTCTAACAATATCAAAATTTCATTGACCTAATCATCATTTGGAATTAAGAAAGAAAGACCAATGTTTCAGGGTCAGTTCTTCGCACTCATTTTAAGTTCTCTTCTAATCATTGGAAAGACATTCTTACCCAAAATTATTTTCTTATTTTATTTTAAACTAAGATACAATGTTATTATTATCTTTACACTTTCTTTCTGGAAAAAAGACATCTCCAACCCAAAATTCTGATAAACTTAAATGATCAGAGCCTTAATTTAAAAAAGCAAAACACGGGTTCAAAAACCAGTTTTATTCTCAGTCCCTTATTGAGGGAAATTTTTTTTAAAAAAGGGATGAATTAAAGTAAACCTAATTTTTCCGTTGCTTTATTATAAGAAATATTATCAGAAATATAACAAACACCCCATGTGTTCAGATTAGCATCACCCATTACTCCATGAAAAATTCATTCAAATTTTATCTCCAAAAACTTGGTATAAATCCACAGTAAATCCCACAGATCTCCTACAATCACAAACAGAAAGGGAAAAACATAATCCAACAAAACTTGAAGCTTAATAAAACATATGCCTCTTCCTGACAAGGCTACAGCTGTCAGGAAAAGCAGTGATTTTTCAGTTGAACCTTCTTTCTCACATTCTATAAGGTTCCAATATTCATCTTGAGACCAGACTACTACTGGTTATTCGCAACTATTAAGAAAAAGAAAGTCAATGCAACTCAGGCTGCTTGTAATGCCAATTATCCAAATACCAGGAATTGTTCTAAAACTAAAATCCTGAAAGACAGGCTACTTTCTGTCAATGTTCTAGTGAAGGAAAAATATGACCAAAGAAATAAACAATCCCCCAAGTGTGCCTGCCATACCCTTTACATAAACTCTTAATGAACTGGAAAATAACATTGAAACTGAACCTCCTTTCCCTTCCAATACAAGGCAACCTCACAAGTAGATGTTCCACAAGTATACAAGGATCAAAGGAAGATAACAGAGAGATAGGAGTGGAAGAGCCAACATTTATGAAATCTGTGTATATAACTCTCCTGGATGCCTTAGAATGAAATGTCCTAAAACAGAAGTTGTTTAAAAAATATTAATATTTGGTTTTCATTACCTGACAGGCAGATAAAAGTTAAATATTCGCCTTGACCCCCAGTTGCTAGGAAAGGAATCTTTTTCTTTGTCCTCCTCTTGACTTGGACAGCTCCCAGCATCCTTTCATCAAGAGGTGCAAAAATTTCCTTGCTGATGGCAGACTTGGCGCTCATTGTAGAACAAGCGAGGAGGGCACGCAGTGAGTTTCCTAAAGAAGAGAAGGAAAGTTGGAATTAATGTTGTTGGCAGGGCTCATAAAAGAATGAGCAGCAAGTGGGTTTGCATGTGAAGTAATTCAACTTGCAGTTTAACTTCTTACTTGCTCGAAATGTGTTATAGAATCACTAAAACCAAGGTCTTCACATTTGCAATATTTATGGAAAGCTACAAACAAAAGGGAATTTCGATTTATTCCCTGAAAAAATCAAACGCAATGGGAGATGGGCAGCAGGGGATGAGATCTAGAAAGTTTGTCAGTCTGTATCCCAACTGCGCCTAACTGAAACCGGCAAGCAATACCCACCCTCCTCCTATGCCGTAAGGAGTACGATTTCACACTCCCATTGAGAAGTCTTTCCACTGCCCAACAATCCTTAAAGTCAAGAAGTTATTTGTTGTTGTTAGGTGCTGTAGAGCAGATTTTGACTCATAGTGACCTCATGTGACAGAGTACAACTGTCCCATAGGATTTTCTAGGCTGTTTAATCTCTGTGAGGCAGATCACCAAGTCTCTCTCCTGCAGAGCCGCAGGGTGTGTTCAAACCACCAGCCTTTTGGTTAGCAGCCTGGTGCTTAACCCATTTGCCACCAGGGTCCCTTATACCCCTTCAAAATATCGTTTAACTCTAATGTAAGTCCATTTCCCTAATTATATTCATATGGAAATAATTACATCATTTTCTACATAATAGAAGCCCTGGTGGCACAGTAGTTAAAGCGTTCAGCTGCTAACAGAAAGGTCAGTGGTTCCAATCCACCAGCTGCTCTGAGGGAGAAAGATGTGGCAGTCTGCCTTTGTAAAGATGTACAGCCTTGGAAATGCTATGAGGCAGTTTTACTCTGTCTTATGGGAAGGATCTCTATGAGTCAGAATCCACTCAATAGCAGTGGGTTTGGTTTTTGTCTACATAGTAACTATACATTCAACAGGAGACCACTAATTTAATTACCCATCACCTGGCTTTGATCACACTAAGTAATTAATCCTTATTTATTAGCTTCTTTTAACGGGTCCTATTTTCCAGTGCTCCTCTGCCTCCGGTTGCCATGTGATAGACCCTTGCCAAATTCCACATTTTCCTTCGGTCCAAGTGGACACAGGATTCTAAAAAAATGTCTGACTAATGCAAAGTATTTTGAAAATGTTACCCAGCAGTTCCCACATGTTATGTTCCTATGTTTAACTTGCAGTAGGTGCCCAATAATTAAGAAAATAAAGCAGTATGTTGCTGACTCACAGTGAGTTCCCCCTCTCCTCATGCCCCAAGCTTACACACACACAGTCCCCGTGGTATATTTAGTTTTCCAAAAGCTGTACTTTCCTAATGGTCTTAATTCTGCTTACTTGTGTCTGCTACACTCAAGGTCAATCTGAATTTCGACCACATCATGCAAGAAGCTCAACAGCAAACTGAATAAACTATTGCATCATCCTAACCAATATTTGTTCAGGCAATAAAAAATGAGAACGAGAAAAGCCAAGGGGGCCTATGGGTTTGTCATGTGGATTGTGCAAGGTATTTAGAGACCCTGTTGTACAGAGTCGGAATTAACACAATGGCAACAAGTTTGTGTTTTTTTTTTGGTATACAGATAAACAACACAGCTATAGATGGCAATATCAGCACAAAGAGTTGACCAGCCTGGGGTAAAATTGAGCCAGTTGGTGAAGAAACACCTACTATGTGCTGCCCTCGATGCTCAATATTAGAAATACAAAAAATAATTGAGATATTACCACTGATTTCTGATGAAGAACTGGGAAACATTCTCCCTGCAAAATTCACAACTGTAATCTCCTGGGAGGAAAGAGACATATTAAAAAAAAAGAACACCCCTCTGGTTAAGAATATTCCTCCTTGTTTTATTTCTGTAAAAGAACAGAATATTCCTCCTAGTTTTAATTCTGTAATAGAACAGATTTTAATAGTGGCACCAAGAAAAAAAGAATAAAAAGGGCTCCTGTATATTATTATTTTATTATGTATGTGTATATGTATACACATATATATTTCAGATCTATACCTGCTCTGACCATTAGACTGTACCACTGCCACCAGGTTCTTCATATGGCCAAGAACAAAATGACAACAGTGTAGAGGGACCCGTGTTTCATTTCCTAGAAGCCAGCAAACAGAATTTCCCCTACCATGATTTACCTCAGGGACTTTCCTAAGCAGGTATTACCATTTACCAGGGACTTTTTAATGAAGGAGAGAAACATACACTAGCTCTCTTCTAGCTCTAAGGCTTCTCATCTCTGTTCTGGGGCATGTGAAAAAAAAAAAAAAAGGAAGTCATATTTCCAATCTCATTAGGCTGTCTCTTCTTGGACCAACACCTTCCCAATTGCAGCATGGCCTTCACCTTTCCAACTCAGATTCACATTTTTCTAGAACCATAGTTAAAAGAAATAGAAAGCTATCATTTTATCGTGTGGGATTTGTCAGGGGGGAAAAAAAAAGACCAGAAAAAGGCATGTGCATTTAACCAAACTCTTAGGAAATCAGCTCTTTGGAAAAAAAAAAAAAAAGTAACAAATGAAAATGACTTTCTGTTGATTTCTATACTGACATTCAAAGGCCAGGAGCAGAAAAAGAGAAAAGGTAATACCAGTAATTTCACTGAGCACACGTTTTGAAATCCAACAAACCTGGGTTCAAATTTCAGCTCTAACACTTAAGATCTATGTGACTTTGAGTAAATCTCTTAAAATTTCAAAGCCTTAGTTTATTAACTGTAAACTGGGGTATCTTCACCAACTTCATGGTACTGCTGTAAGAATTAAGTGAAACAATGCATGCATTAGTTGAGCACCTGAACCATAATAAAAGCTTAAAACCAGAAAATTTTCATAGCTCCCCTGCTACAATATAAAAGACCCTTAGAACTTCTAGAAACTGAGTAAATATAGCCATCTATACCAGAGTTACTTGTAAAAGTGACATCTAAGTTTATTTGCCAAGGCCTTATTTTTTTTTTTTTAATTTATGGATATGAAACCCTCTAAATATGGAAAAATGGTCTATTATATGGAAGGCTCTTTACTAAGTATTAGAAAAGTGAGGAATTTATACATTTCACCCTCAAGAAACTCATTAATAGATTATCAGACTCATCCTATGGAAATTATCAAAAGATTTTGCTCAGAACAATGTGCAGGTATGTGTACAGTATACATTTAATACCACTCTGGGAATAATAACGTACAGTGGATCGGAAGAGCGGGAACCAGAGGTTATAGGGAATACTGTTAGAGCTGTGTATCAATAACCTAGGGACATCTCCCAAACCTGGTTGTACATCCAAATTTATCATGAGGAGCTTTTCAAAGATGCAGACTTCCTGGCACCTCCTCCATACCGACCAAATCAGAATCTCGGAATTTTTATTTTAAAAAACTCTCTGGCTGGTTCTTATGCAGCCATCCTACCACCTAATTTAAAAGCCATCAGCCTGAAGAGGAACTAAAGCCTAGACTAAAAATGCAGTGATGGGAATGGAAAGAATCATTTCAAGAGAGAATGCATTAGATTTTTTCTCTTGATTCAACCAGTAGCTTTATCAACTCTTAGACCTTACTTTGGTAAGTCAATGTCCAGCCCAGGGCCAGGGCCCCACTGTAAGGAAGAGCAATACAACACCAATGGTGCATCAATGATCACTAGTAACTCCAATATGTATCACCCAATGGAGGGTTTTTTTTTTAAAAACCTTTTCCTGGTCCACAGTTTCTATAGGCTATAATTACAATGTTTTTCCACCCAAGAAGCCAAGCTACAATATGATTTCAAGCCAAAGCAGCTGGCTGTGTTAAGTAGTAGTTGTAGAAACTAAACACAGTTTTGAGCTTCCTCAAGGCCCTTTCACCTATCCTCTTCCCACTTTAAGATATCTAAACCATATCCACTTTTGTTAGTCCATGGGTAAGGAAACGACCGACCTACCCGACCCTCAAGTAACCAGGAAATATGATTACCCTTGAGGGTAAAAGTTGCAAACTCAAATGACACCAGGGATCAGGCAGATGAAGTACATAAGTGGTACAAATGTAAGATGCTTTGTATTCCAACACTAATAGTTTTTGTTTCTAGTAGTGGAACTGATACTTGTCCTATGTGGTCAGGAGATAAGGAGGAATGGTAAGGACTCCAGCAAATTAAAAACTGCCATTAGCAAGGCATGGCACAGCGGTTATGAGCTGGGCTGCTAACCAAAAAGGCTGGCAGTTCGAATCCACCAGCCGCTCCTTGGAAACCCTGTGGGGCAGTTCTCCTCTGTCCTATAGGGTGGCTATGAGTAGGAATTAACTTTACAGCAATGGGTTTCACTATCATGTAGATGGTTCCAGGGGGTGTGGCTTACAGGCCTTAAATATTTCTCATCTGAGAGGCAAGACCCTCCTCTGCTGAGACAGTGACACCATTTATTTTAATTCAGTATTTTTTTTTTTATTATTAGAAATGTGATTCATCTAACCTCATTAACTTCCCTGTTCTGATTCTGTCTTTAATGTGCAACCTCCCAATCATGTATTTGCATTGGCTGTGCCAACACAAGTATTTCGGACTACATGACAGTTATAATTCTCACTGTAAATCAGTGACCGGAATTCCTGATTTTAGATATCAATCTCTTAAACTAGTTAATGTGACTCAACTCTGAGGCAGATGCACTCAAAACACACACATATCAAGTTTCAGAGTCCTCAAAGTTAACAGCCAAGGTGATATCCTAGATGACTTTTGAGAAGAGTTAGTTGGTCTTCCCCAGTGCATGGAACTACGGTGAGGTGACCCCCGTTAAGTTAGAAATAAGTGGAAAAAAAGATTATTTTCTAAAATAGGACTTCTCTGCATTGTCACATTCTTTTTTTCAATTTCTTCAAGTACAACTTCAACTCCCACCTATAATCTGCTGATACCAATCATGCACGTAGCTCAGATCACTCTTCTGGCTTTAGATTCATATAACCAGGTACCAAATGGGCATTTCCACTGAGAGTTACCCTAGACCTCTCTGGTTCTCTCAAACGCTCCAATCCCCCACAACTAACCAATCACCAAGTCCTACAGATTTGATTTACTATCTCTGGCCTCCACCAGTTTTTCTCCATTCTCATTTCCTATGCCTTGGTTCAGGTCCTCATCATCCCTGGCCTGAATGATTTTGAAGTCTCCTAAGAAAACCTCCAGAAACTGTTCCCACCTCCCCACAATCACCCCTCTACACTGTGGCCAATTCGACATTCTAAAGCACAAATAAGATTGAAGCTTAACATCTCCACGCCTCAGGTCTTGACAAAGAAACACAATTACTCTGACAAGGAAAAAGTCAATGTTGTAATTGTTGAAACCAAAATATAGAAATGTTAAATCACCTCCTTAAATACCATAGAGTTTAATAAATATTAAATAAGTCAGATGTTAGTACAATAAGACTAAAAATAATTTTAAAATGTCCATTTTTCTCCAAAGTGCAAAGACTCACTCTACTTGGTAGTCAGAAATATGCAATTTGTTACGCAATGAAAATTCAATTTTATTTTTCCTGGTTTCATACATAAAGACCAATGAGATAATTTGAGGTCAGCTTAGTCCCTTTTAAAAAGTTGACTCAAGTAAGAGTTGTGATTCTAAATATGCAAAAATTCTATTCTATATAGAAGTATACCTACTCCTCACTTATTGACTGTCTCGTTATCTGACATCTTACATTTACAACAATAGTAAAAAAATCTACTATCTAGCTATTTTGTGCATTGGCGAGGCAGCAGGCACGGCAGCAACAGCGGCGAAGCTCCCCTCTCTGGAAGAGGGTCTCCAGAAGGCCTCAGGGACTCTAGGCGTCGCTGTCCCTAGTCCTCTGCCAGTGGGGGTGCCAAGTCCAGCTGCCTTGTGGGCCTGCCTCCGTGGCCAAGGCCTCCAGGCTGACACACAGGCCTGAGGCCCTTTGGCTCAAAATTGCTGTGGGGTGGGACAGGAGGGAAGAAATAAAGAGGCATCTGAGAGGGTGTTCAGAAGAAATACTTGTGAGTTTAATGGCATCCCAAAGTGAGCTGAACTGGACCTGTAGCCTTCACCTAGGTGGGGCCTAGTGCTCTACCAGGCTCCCAGTACCCTCACAAGAAGCCTCAGCCTCAGTGACTCCCCAGGCCTGAAGGGCAGAGCAAGCTCTGGGATCATGAACACAAGGCTTACAGGTGTGGGAGTGGAGCCCTGAAGATGGCTCTGTGAGGAAAGCTCTGACCCAGCACAGGAGGAGGGTGAATTGGTTAAGCCGTGGACCCTCCAGCCAGATCACACAGGCCAGCTTTATCCAGCTTTGCCTCCTCCAAGCCTCCTTCTCCACAGAGGAATAATCCACAACTGGACTCCTCACAGTGATGAAAACAGATATATCTTAGCTGTTATTATTTCTCTGATAATATTAAAAAAAAAAAAAAAGTCAAATGGATGGTCTGAAAACAGGAAAAAAAAAAATCCTCCATTTTCTCATGACAACCTGGTTGGTCTTTGGAACCTAACCACATCAATAAGTGAGGAGTGGGTGTACTTTACTCTTTTATAAGACAGGTCTCAAGACAAAATCTCCAGTCTCTGCATGACATGTAAGCATGCGGATAAAATGAAAAATTAGACAAAATTTTTAGTGCTCCAGCCAAATTCTTCTATGTACTTCAACTACCATTTTAACTAATAGCCCTCATAAGCAGAATCTAAAAAGGGAGTCAGATATGCCACTAAAAGACAGTATAACTTTAACCTGGTGGTAACATTCAAAGTTGAAAAGTGCAATCACTGCAATTGGAATCATTCTTTTTGAACAAACAACAAGGGCTACAGAATGGGCTTGCCATGGTGTCAAACCAGATGCGCACAGCAGACCAAGAATCCGTTGATTTACAAGCTTTAAAAATATGGGGGCTGAGTCAATAAATTACACAGAAAATCGTTCTAAAAAAAATTTTTGAAGGAGCCAGGAAGTTCCAAACAACAACAAAAATAATTAAAAGTATATGAATAAAAACTAAAAATATTCTCCATTCTGCTAGAAAAATATTTGGATGTTTACAAAATAATATCTTACAGGAGGAACTCCAAACAAACAACATTATCTATAGTGCCTAGGCCCAGCTCAGAGATTCAGGGTATCTGGGGGTGGGGTCCCAAGATCTGGGTTTTTGATGATCACTTCAATTTATTCTGCTGTACAGCCAGGTTCACAACCATTGTCTTCCCCCCACCCCCGTATTTATTTATTTAAAAAAGAAAAGTTTTCCGTAAACATTTTTGAAAGTTCGTGGCAGATACTCTGTGAAATTCTAAGTCATGCATCGCTAAAGTTTGTACAGCACTTCGTGATTTAGAAAGTGCTTCCATATTAGATCTCAAGTGTACAATCAAGACAGCCAATAAATACGTCATTCAACATTTTCTTCAAAACTATAAATTACAATCTATTAAGTGCTTGTTTTTATCAATGGTAAATTAAGTCATTTTTAAACTCACCCCTATTGGTCTAAGGATTATGAGGGACTGTTACGATTCTTCTCTCATAAAAAACAAAAAATCCAAACTCATTGCTGCTGAGTCAATTCCAACTCAAGGTAACCTTATACGACAGAGCAGAAGTGCCCTCATAGGGTTCCCAAGGCTGTCAATCTTTACAGAAGCAGACTGCCACACCTTTCTCTCATGGAATGGCCGATCTTTCGGTTAACAGCCAAGTACTTAACCACTGTGCACCAGGGCTCCTCTTTTCTTATAGGAGATTAATATTTGCAACTCTACTACTAGAGACAATAGTGTGAGCACGTGCATGTGTGTGTATTATAGATGTATGCTCACCTGAGATTCATTTTTAATAGCAAAACGTTATAAACAACCTAAATATCCATCAACATTGAACCAATCTTCATTAGTTGCATACAGTATGGCCGATCTCTACAATGGAATGCTTTGTAACCTTTAAAAATCATGACATAGGCCTACAGTTACAGGCTTAGAAAAATGGCCATGACATAACAGAAAATGAGCTCATAAATGTAAAATTCTAAGTGTATATTTGTATGATCAAAAAAAGATGCCTAGAAAAAGGTTCACCAAAATCTTAATATGATTATATATGGATTTTGAAAAAGAAAATTGGTCAGAGATTCTGCAAGGCAGTATCCTTATTCCACTACAGCCTGACTAGAGTCCTCCTTAAAAAAATGTTGTTTTGCAGCACACTTTTTCCTCCAAACCTGGGAGAAATATCTAAAAGCATTTTTTGAGATTCAATTATCTGTCTGTCCTTCTCACTTTCCAACTCCCCTCCAGGCATGGTGCTGGGGAATCCCAAAAGTGATATTACATAAATCCCCACCTTCAAAGGGTTATGAGAAAGGAGAACAAATGTTGTGAAAAATTACAACAAGGCCTGGGAGCCTTTCTATGTGAAGAAAATGACACCTTCTTCTGAGTAAATCCAGCCCCTGGCCTGGTAAAAAAAAAAAAAAAAGCACCAGCTACATGTTAGCTTGCACTTGTTCCCTCAGACACATGCTTCGGGGTAGTACAAAACAGTGCAAAAAAACAGCACAACCATACGCAAGCAGCCCTAGTCATGATGTTTAACACTTTAAGAAAGGAAAAGAGGAGGCTCTTTTCTACCTCCCAGGCTACCAAGTACTATGAGATTTAGTTGGCTTTCTCCTCCCGGTATATACTAACCCTCCTTGTGTAGGAGACATTATGCTCATAGGATTCTCTGAGCCAGTGACTCACGTCTGCTTCAATTATAAACCTAGACTATTTTCATCTCCTCTTTTCCTTGTTTATATGTTCAGTAAGCACATTCTTCTTGTTGATTTAATATCCAAAGAACAAAACGTGTTCTCTTTAGTCCACAGACCTGTGTTTACACAAGTTTATTTGCACTGTGTACTCTTTAGCTTTCTTGTCGATCACTACATCGTAACTTTAACAGATAATACTACAAAGCCAAAAAATAACACAACCGATAATAACAACAAAAGAAACTGCACAGTACATGTAGTTTAGAGAATCTGTAAAGATGAGAACAGGATTTCATAAGCATTACTCATTTTAAAGGAAACAATAAAAGAATCAGCACATTCACAAGTATAAATTCCAATTACCAGCAAACCTGGAAACCCTGGTGGCGTACTGGTTAAGAGCTACGGCTGCTAACCAAAAGATCAGCAGTTCAAATCCACCAGGCGCTCCTTGGAAACCCTATGGGGCAGTTCTACTCTGTCCTATAGGGTTGCTGTGAGTCAGAATCAACTCAGTGGCAATGGGTTTCGGTTTTTTGTTTGTTTGTTTCTTACCAGCTAAACTATAGTAATGAGTAGAAATAAAGTACCAAAGGGAAGATTGAACTGGAATGAACTCATTGAATTATGACAGGATTATCAAACCAAAAAGTGGGACAGCCCTTAAAAAGTGAAATTCAACCATATCAAACAAGAACAAAGGGGAGTATGAGAAAACGAGCCAAAAGGAGCGCAAATGGTTTGAATTACCCACCTGAGCTGTCCAAACCTAGCTGGCAAACTAAGAACACAATATACTGGCCCTGAGTGCGTTATTTATAGCAGAGAACGCTGGCAAAAGGCAAATCTGTTTCAACCCTGTGAAAACATGATCAAAAACCACAAAAGAACTGACTTAACATGAAAATAAACATTTTAATTATGTCCTAGATTCTGTACTGTTTGTTGAACTTGTATGTTTCTTTTATTCTGGCTGAAGAAAAGACTGACTCAGGAAAAAAAAAAAAAATACTAAACTCACACAGGAAAGGAAAGAGAAGTTTCAGGTAGTAGCTCGGGTATTTTCCAATTAGAGGAGGGGTTTGATTTATAACAAAGTTATAGATTGAAAAAAAAAAAAAAGACCAAACACATCAACCATTAAAAACAAAGAAACAAATCATGAATAAGCCCTTCTGCAAACATGAGATGAGCCTTTTATATCAGGTATTTGTTGACTCAAATATTAGGTAAACTTTAAAGCCTCTTGATTAAAATATATCTTGGAACAGAACACTAAGAAGTCTTTAAAAAGAATTTCTATTTTTTAAGGGCATAATAAAAAAAAAAAAAAAAAGAGTTTTTTTCTTTTTTTTTTTTAAGACCTAGAAAAGCCTAGAACACAGTTCAAAATAGAAACGAGTTTAGGCATTTTCTAAAATTTTCAAAATCAGAGCCAAACTTACTCAAAACATTCTCTGAATCTAACATCAATTTTAAAACAATTCCTACTGGAACCCGTGACTTGGAGAATTTTATCGTTTTGTAAGTTTTTTGGGTAAGTTTCCATGAGTTTTCTGCAACTGATATTTTATCAATGTTATACTCAGACATGAAGTCCTTTACAGTGACAAGAGAGCACAGGAGAAATCTGACACATTCATTCAAGGCCCACTTCAGACATATTTTCCTGGCCAGTTTAAAAGGTAAGATATCCTGTCCTTTGGCACCTCAATTTCACAAATAAAATTTCTAGTAATATCAACTAACATTTCTGATCTCATAAGGACCTGGCCACGGACTGTAATTTCAACTTTAATTAGTCTTCCCAGTGGTCAACTTTATAAATTCACTGCTATGGAGTCGGAATCAATTCAACGGCAATGGGTTTGATAGTATAATCTGAACTAGTCTGGAAGAGCTCCCTGCCATCTTCCAAAAGCATGTTCCCCAATCACTCTGTCAGCTACCTCATATTCCAGCACAAGAAGTGGCTACACTTAGATATGGAACTCTGGTATCCAAAAATCCATACTATTATGTTTATATACCCTGGGAGGAGGAACTCCATTTACAGATGGGGAAACTGGGAGAAACTAAGGCTCAGAGTGTTTACTTTACTCACACAACACATAAAAAGAGAGCAAGGAACTGAACCTAGGACGTGAGATTCCAGAAGAGTCTTTGCTTTTCCTCACTATCTCACACTGGAGAAATAAGCAAAGTAGGAAGAGGTACAGCTGGAATGCATTCAAGGTAAAAGAAGACAAAATTTGTCTGCTTCAGTTTTGCCTCTAATCCACCCTGCTTCCTGGTGGACACGATACTGTTATCACCACTGCCCAGCAGTTACAAAGATAATGAATCAGGCTGTAGTTTGAAGTCATTCTTTCTGGCTATCTGTTCATCTCAGTGTGCGTGTCATGCTGTTAGCTGCCATGCAGGATCAGACAGTCTAGTTAGGAGAGAGCTTGTCTTGATTCCACAAATAAAACCAGGGGGTTGCAAATACTTTAGCAGGGAGAGTCTACAACAGATCTCTGTCTCCATAAAATAGGATGATGCTCACAGAAGCTTCATCACAGCTGTTCGCTACCCTCCTTTCCCCAATCAGCGTTTCCAACAGGAGTCAACTCCTGCGAAGATCTTGGATGGCTGCCACAAGTCAGTTTTATGACCCTTGTAGGCTATTTTCCAAACGGGAAAAGACTTAAATACGAAAGGCACATATTTCAAAGCTTTCTGCTAGTTCTCAAGGGAAACTCCTCTTTCCACTTCCTTTGCTGTATTACCCCCCTCTGGCATCGCAAAAGCACAACCTGGACCTACTTTGTTGCCTCCCCCCTCACACTCTTTCTATTGCCTTCTATCTTTTGCTGCTGGTGCTTCAGACAACTTTAGTGGCTCCCCTAGCAGCAATGCCCTGAGCTTCACAAATCTAAAAGGCTCCACAAGGGGAATTCCATCCACCTCATTTTATGGAGAAGGATCTTGGCAAAACCTTTGCAAATGAGTCAACCAAACAACCATTCCCTGCCAACTTTTGTGGCCCTGCCCTCCAGCAGCCTATACTGAGGCTAAAAAGCATGACATGTTAGAATGTTGGCATTCTTAAGCTTACAAATTTAATACTCGCAAGTGATTTTACCAAAAAAAAAGCAAACCTGTTGTTGTCAAGTCAATTCCAACTCATAGTGACCCTATAGGACAGAGCAGAACTGCCCCCAAGTTTTCCAAGGAGCAGCTGGAGGATTTGAACCACTGAGCTTTTGCTTAGCAGTCGAGCTCTTAACCACTACACTGCCAGGGCTCCACAGGTGATCTTAGTGACTGCCTATCTCATCCAATTCTCTCGCTTATCTCATAAGGAACCAAGTCCAGGTGAAAATTCTAAAATCATTCAATAAGAGAATACCAAAGCCAAGAGTCAGGCGAGACATTGCTCTCCACTTTGGTCCACTGCTCTTTCAAGTCAAAGTTAGACAAGTAGGAAATGATAATATTATAATAGTCCTGGGTTTGTGAAAGGTGAGAACAGGTGGTTTGTGGGGAGGTAGTGGTTGGGGGGGGAGGGGGGCAGAGAAAGAGAAAACATGTCTTATCGCAGTGGGGACTCTTCTCAGATTCATTCTCTTTCTTATGAATTGGCAGGGAACTAAGTATTAGACTAGAATTCTAACCCATAGATTTCTAAAAACCTCAACTTTTGGCAATCACCTTTTTTCCCCTTGAATTTTCACAGCTTATGCTTTCTCATTTGGTTGTCAAGGCCAAAAACAATGATGGTCTGCCCAAGTGGAACACCCTGGAATAGCTCTGGCCAAGTCCCAACCCAAGGGTTCTATGCTGTCCTCAACTAGCAGGAGCCCTTCCTATAGTCTTGGTGCTCTGAGCCACTGGAAGAAAAACGCACCCTGTACAAAGCCACAAGTTCATCATCAGTCTGAGAATTAAAATGCTGGCATTGGTGGCCTCCTGAAAGCACATACTAACCACTCTAAGAGCCGGAATCAGCTGTAGTGAGGGTTTCTCAGGACTTATTCCAGGCCCTGGCAAACAACAGAGTAGGAAAACAAGAATCTGTCAAGCCCAGTTCTTGTCTTTGGAACTGCACCCTTCAGCCTCAGTACAAAAAACACCACCAGGTGCCTGCAATCTGTAATCAGTGCTCTATTAAAATGCACTCAGAAATGCCAGAATTATCCTGATTTCCACATGCAGCTGCACAAGGTCCTGTTGGGTAACTGAAGAGTCTTTACAGGTTCACTTGAGCCTCCCCAGAAGCAACAAACTAGGATGCCTGGGATAGGATCCAGCATCCATCCAATTACGGTGAAATCCCCATGTGAAAAGGATGGGTAGGTAGGTGGGCATCCCTGTTCTATGTCTTGGGGATGTCAGAGAACAGCCTACAAATCCAGGTTGGACTCAAAGATCCACATGCAAATACAGACTCTGCCCCATTCAATCAGCAATTCTGTCATTCAATGTCAACTCCTTTTTTAATCAGCATGTTCCAGAAAATAACTAACTTCTGACCTAGCTAGCTGTGCAGTGTTTGATAGGGGTGGGAAAATGTATAAACTGGACACTACCTTAATGCTAACTCAGGCTAACATCTGTACAAATTTAATGGTGTCGTGAATTAACGAATTACAAAGACATTCATGTACACGGGATCAGGCTCACTATCTAGAATCTGGAAGCCAAGGCACAGTGCCCCATTATTGGCTAAATAAGCTTGGACAAAATTCTGCTTCTCTGAGACACACATCTTTGGCTTTAAAATGGGATAGTGCCACCCACTCCACAGGACTGCAACCTGGGGCTGACTTCTCCCACCTGGGGAGCCCCAGTCTCTGAAAGGCAGATGAGCATGTAAGCATGTCAGTTTACATTTGCAAAAGCATGTGCATCGCAGTGTATTTTACAAACCCTTTCCTCAAGTGTCATCCTATTTCACTTTCCCGACTTGTAAAGGAGATGGGGAGGTATTAGCTTCTCTCCTTGATAGGTGAAGAGAATGAGGTTCTAAGAAGGGACCTATATAATGAGTCCACTAGACTAGACTTAACCAGGAAAGGAACAAGTCTTCTACCTGCATCCTGTCCTATTTCCATTGTACCCTCTGCCTACCATAGGGAACTGCCAGTTTGAGCAGGAAGAATAATGACAGAAGCCAACTTATGTCTGGTCCACTTTGGGTGGAGCCTTGTTACCTAAAGAGGTGTAGAGCGGTGCATACATTAAAACACACACATATACAAACAGAAAATAAACACACAGAGAGGAAAGCAGGATTGGGATAAGACACCCCTTCACTCATTCAGCAAATATTTATTGAGAGTCTGCTGAGTGTGCAGCACTGTCTGGGAACTGAGGATACCATGAGGAACAAGACCAACAAAGCCCTTTCCTTCATGGAACTTACATTCTAGAGCAGAAGAAAAAGCAACAAAATAGCAAATCAATACAGCAGTCGAGAAGAAATCAAATTAGCTATGTCCTGTGGGTTCAGCAATTAGGTAAGAGGATACAGAATAATTGTGACTATCACTCACCACTAACCAGGAAATCAAATAATGTACAGCCAAAGCCCTCCTAGCCTTCTAAGAGGACTTCTGTCTGGCTCTGATGAATATTTCTGGTCTAACTCATATTGTTCTTTATTAGTACAGTTATCAAAGAGATTTCATCTCGGGACGGAATCTATCATTCTTCATTCAGCAAACACTCGTGAGTGATGACTATGACCCGTGTTCTCCGCAAGGATTAGAGATCACACACAAATTAGACATATTCAAGGAGAAAACTGGCTAGTTGAGGAAAAAGACAAGAAAACCAGGCAACCAATCAGGCTAAATTAAGAACCTTAAGCGGTTGCTCCACTGAAGCAGAAGAGGCAGGTACGATTTAAATCCTTCGGTGACCAGTGATCGGGAGATAATTTATTTTATTAAGCCTATCTTTAAAATGGAAACCCTGGTGGCGTAGTGGTTAGCTGCTACAGCTGCTAACCAAAGGGTCAGCAGTTTGAATCCGCCAGGCACACCTTGGAAACTCTATGGGGCAGTTCTAGAGGGTCGCTATGAGTTGGAATCAACTCGACGGCACCGGGGTTTTTGGTTTATCTTTAAAATGTAAATAAAGAATTTAATTAGGTCTGCCTGCGTGGATTACCCAGGTAGAGCTGCTTCAATTAAAAGTCATAAGGAAAGCATCAGGAAGCTGTTAGTTTCGTGTGAGTGATCTAGAAAACATGCCTGCCTGGCTCTGCTCCACGTGGGACCCATTCAGGGCTGTGTCCTGAACTACTTCAGCCAGAGACAGATCCCAACCAAAAGGAGAAAAGATGAGAAAACGTGGCATGGAAACATTTCTGCACAGAGCCAAAACACTTTAAGAGTAACAAGTAACTTGGGTTACATGTAAGGAAAACAAAACAAACAGTCACAGAGAAGCCGCCACTGGAAAAAGCTGTCTGAGACAAACATGAACTCTTCAAATATCCATTCAAAAGACTCTTCAATGTCTCATTAGAGGGAATAAAAATGAAAGGAAAAGGAAAAAAGGTGGAAAGAAAATTACTTTTAAAATGCTGATCCTGCTATCAGTCTATGAAAAAATATGAAGGAATCTAAAATGCATATTTAGTGGAAGAAGCCAGTCTGAAAAAGCTCTGATTTGTGCTATGTGATACATGATTCCGACATTCTGGAAAAGGTAAAACCAGGGAGACAATAAACAGATTGGTTGTTGACAGGGACTCAGTGGGAGGGGGAAGGGATGCATAGTGGAGCACGGGGACTTTTTGGGCAGTGAAACTATTCCACGTGACACTGTAATAGTGGATGCACGACATTAAGCGTTTCTCAAAACCCATGTTGACATTGGGTGCTGTTGACTCATAGCGACCCTATGTGACAGAGGAGAAATGCCCCATAGGGTTTTCTTGCCTGTAATCTTCACGGAAGCAGCCAGGTCCTTCTCTCACAGAGCCACTGGGAGTGTTTGAACAGCCAATCTTTCAGTTAGCAGCTGAGTGCTTAACTGGTCACCAGGGCTCCCTGTCAAAACCCACAGGGCTGTACAACACAAGCGTGAAATCTAAGGACACTAGTTAATGATAGAGTATCAATCTTGGCTCAGCAAATGTAATAAATGTACCATCCTAGCACCCAGTGCTGTCAAGTCGATTCTGACTCACAGCGACCCTATAGGACAGAGTAGAACTGCCCCATAGAGTTACCAAGGAGCGCCTGGCGGATTCCAACTGCCGACCCTTTGGTTGGCAGCCGTAGCACTTGACCACTACACTTACAAATGCAAAACGTTAATAATAGGAGAAAATGTGTGCCAGGGGAGAGAGGGTATATGGGAACTGTTTGTAATCTCCACGCAATTTTTCCGCAAGCCTAAAATTGCTCTGGGGCCCTGGTGGTGCTGGTAAAGAGCTCAACTGCCTACCAAACAGTTCGAATCTACTGGCCCTTCCTTGGAGATGCTGTGGGGCAGTTCTGCTCTGTCCTACAGGGTCCCTATGAGTCAGAATCGACTCGAAGGCAAGGAGTATGGTACCATAAAACAGCTCTAAAAATAAAAACTATTTTAAAAAATGAAGGGAAAAAAGAAATGCTCATTCCCACCTGTGCAGAGAAATCCACTGGTTCCCTGAAGTGGGAGAGTAAAGCCAGGCTTTGAATCAGTTTGTTTCAGTTGGAACCCCTGCTGAGAATTTGCATTTCTAACAAGTTCCCAGGTGATGCTAATGCTGCTGGTTAGGGACCAGTTCTGAGAACCACTAGTAGAGCAGTGGTTCTCGAAATTTATTACACGTAAGCATCACCTGGGGATCCTGTTAAAATGCAGATTCTGATTCAGTGTCTCCAGGGTAGAAAAGCAAATTCTCAGCCGGGGTTCAAACTGGAATGAACTGGTTCAAAGCCCTGTACACATATAAAAATAATCTATTTTATGTAAAACTGATTCTCTGGCAACACTGGGCCCACATTCCCCCCACCCCCTGTATCACCTCAAATTCACCAGTCCTCACTACTGCCTACTTTACCAACCATCTGAGGTAAATGACAGTTGACCGTCATCATCCAAGTGGCCCAGCTTTTGTCATATATGGCCTATACACAAATTAATTCCTGTCTGGTTACTGAGTATGTAAAACGTGGTATTGATACTAAATTAACTAGCATGATTGAGAAAGCTGTAAGAATATATTTTCAGAATGGAAGAGCACATTAACAAAAGCTATTGCCCAATGGGAGAGTGAAGCTGAGCTCAAGAAATCATCACCTGACTTTTGGGAAATTAAACGAAGGGCATCGAAATAAACAAAACACAAGCCAAATATCTGAATCACACAGTTATCTTAGAAGTTTTATAAACACTTTTATATTCTCTCCACCTCCCAGATGCCAACTACTCTGACAAAGCACCATGAGCAGATTCGGAGGCGGGGCGGGGGGGGGGGGTGCCAGCAGTCTCCTATATCGCTAACCGTGTAACTTCCTGGAGGAGACTGCAGTTATATTTCTCAAAAGTTCTTAAAACGGTCACAACCTTTGCAAAAGCAACTCTACTTCTAAGAATGTATCCTAAGAAAATCATCAAAGAAATGAGCAAAGACATATATTCAAGGATGTTTATCTATCTAAGATTCTTGTGTAGTAAAGAATTGATCTTTGGCCAAAGAGAGATCTAGCTCTGGCTTCTGGGCAGTAACCTGATAGGATCCTAGGCATGCCACATCTGGGATAAGACACATACTGGATCTTAGGGCGGGGCTGGCCACACTCAACAGTTTTAGGGTGGGAGCTGGCCTTGCTAGAAAGACTAACCGCAGTGATTTAAGGTAGGGGCTTTGGGTCACCTGTTATCAGGTGACCTAGGGTCTGAGTTTTTTTTAACCACTGGGCAATCAATATATCAATCATGCCTATGTAATGAGGCCCCAGTGAAAATTGAGGACACTGAAGCTCAGGTGAGTTTGTCTGGTTGGCAATACACTGTGAATACTGCCACATATCAATGTTGGGAGCGTATTATATGCTGACTCTACAGGACAGAACAATGGAAGTTTCACATTTAAAACCATCCCAGTCTCTGAACTATGTGTCTCTTCCTTTGTTGGCTTTTAATTTGTATCCTTTCCCTATAATACACTGAAACCATGAGTATAACAGCTTTCAGTGAGTTTCCTGAGTACTTTTAGGGAATAATTGAGCCTGGTGGCGGTTTTGGAAATCCCCTAAACTTGCAGTTAGCAATCTTGCGTAGGACTGTGTGCCCTCTAAACTTGACAGTTGGCTCTCAACTTTGCTAACTTTGGGCACTCTTAAAACACAGCCAGGTAGTTTTCTTTCAGTGATATCCTAAAGTGTCATTGTTCTATAGAATCTCGAGGGCCAAAATTTAATCTTTTCATATTTTCATCCTTTCAACCAGGCATTTCATTAAGTATCTACTATGTTTCAGGACTGTTCTAGAAAGCCAGATCCCAAAGATAAACAATGGTTGCATGACAGGGCAGGCACTGTCAGCAGACTGCTTGGCCAGAGCACAGAAGCTGGCAAGGAAGCTGTCAATAACTATGGCTGTCTAAGGACCACTTACTTCAAACTGAATGCTTGAACATAACAAAAATAAAAAAAGTTGGCATCAAGTCAGCTCTGACTCATGGTAAGCCCATTTGTGTCAGAGTAGAACTGAGCTCCATAGAGCTTTTCAAGGTTGTGACCTTTTTGATTTCCAGGGTACCTCTGGGTGGAACTGAACCATCAACCTTTCAGTTAGCAGCCAAGCACTTAATTATTTGCACCACCCAGGGACTCTGACTCTTTTTTCTTTTTAAACAACTTTTATATCTAGTCATTCTCTCATAGCCCATGTAGCATACTGCTTAGATTTCTCTGTCCACCTCCAAAATACCTGGAGTGCAATAAATGATATGAAGCCAAAGGATCATTCCTAGAACAATCACCATCTGTTTTGGTCCCTATATGAAATACCTAACACTACATACACATCGCTAAGAGTCAGAACTGACTGGACAGCACCTAACAACAACAACATATTACATAATTTGGTCTATCAATCCTGTGTCTATACGTGTATGTGTGTGTGTGTGTTTCTATAACATACAATCCCACTATGGTTCTGGCTGGTTGTATCAATGTGACAGCTGATGGAAAAGTATCTCATACAGTAAGCCAACCCAACCCAGAAAAAGCTAGGAGGTTCTGAAGGGAAAAAGTGTAGGGCTGGAAATCAAGAACTTCTGCTAGCCAAATTAAAGCTAGATAAGTAATACTTCTGGAAAAAAAAAAAAAAAAGAATGCCAGTGCCTTAATTAGTCTGAAGTTATCTGGTATTGGTTGATGACTCGGATGCTTCTTGGCTGCAGCATCTCTTGAAGCTTATTTATAAAATGCCTATGCCGATTTCTTCTATTCTAATTGTACTGCTCATTTGTCATATAGTTCTCAATAGTATGTAAAATATAAAGACAGCTCACTGTACTTACTAAGATAGAGGAAGCTCAAATTATGAAATGCAAAAGTCATGTCAATACAGTGCATAAAACTAAATTTTTCTTTTTTTTTTTTTCTATGCAAGTAACTTAGAAACCACATGGAAATTAGCCAGGAAAGAATGCTCAGAAATAAATAAGCTTGATTACAGAATCGAAGTCCCATAGATACCTACTCTATTACAAAATTAGGATGGTCCAAATTCTTAACAGGGAGTTGAAGGGAAAAATTCCAAAAAGACTTAGGTTTTGGTTTAGGACACGTTCACTGAAATATCAATTTTATGTCATATCATTAGCTACCAAAGAACTCATTTAAAACAAACAAACAAAACAAAAACCTTCATAACCAGATTTTAACAAGGAAAGGCACAGAATACAGGAAGAAAAGAAGAGAATTCAATGATATTTCCAAAGACCTAGGTCAATCAATAATCTAGAGACCACTAACATCCACTAAAGGTCTTACTAGGACATTAGCAAATACTTTTCCAAAGCCCCACTTAGATCTTGTCACTAAGAACTTTGGTGAACACTTGGAATACTGCTGAAATAATATTGAACGATGTACAAAAAGAAGAGGAAAACAGAAATAAATGACTTTAGCCACTACCTGTTCTCACATTAGATTCATTGCTTACATTGCAGAGTACTCTAAGACACCCTGTGCTCGGCCCCAACCATCACCCATGCAATGAAGCATATGAGATATCTCTGCTATACATATCTCAGGATATTCCTAAAGCTATGGAAAATTGTTCCACCTTCAAAGCAAGTGTAGCTTCAAGAGGCTGCACAGGTGACAGATGGCAGACATGGACCACCAGAAAAACTTGGCACCCGGATTGGAGGAAGAGTAATTGACAACCTGTGACATGCAGGTAATGCAATCTTGCTTGCTGAAAGCGAAGAGGACTCAAAGCACTTACTGATGATCAAAGACTATAGCCTTCAGTATACATTACGCCTCAATGTAAGGAATACAAAAATCCTCATAACTGGACTGATAATCAACACCATGATAAGCGGAGAAAAGACTAAAGTTGTCAAGGATTTCATTTTTGCAATCAACATCCACAGAAGCAGCAGTTAAGAATCAAATGATGCACTGCATTGGGCAAATCTGCGGCAAAAGGCCTTTTAAAAAGTGTTAAAAAAAAAAAAAAAAAAAAGGCAAAGATGTCACTGTGGACTAAGGTGCGCCTGACGCAAGCCATGGTATTTTCAATCACCTCATATGCATCCAAAAGCTGGACAATGAATAAGGAAGACTAAAGAAAAGTTGATGCCTTTGAGTTATGGTGTTGGCAAAGAATATTGAATATACCATGGACTGCCAGAAGAATGGACAAAATCTGTCTTGGAAGAAGTACAGCTAGAATGCTCCTTGGAAGTGAGAATGGTAAGGCCTTGCCTCATGTGCTTTGGACAGCTTATCAGGAGGGACCAGTCCCTGGAGAAAGACATCATGCTTAGTAAAGCACAGGGTCAGAGGAAAATCCTTAATGAGTTGGATTGATACAGTGGCTGCAACAATGGGCTTGAACACATCAAAGATTTAAGGATGGAGCCAGACCAGGCAGTGTTTCACTCTATTGTACATAGGGATGCTATGAGTCAGAACCAACTTTATTGGCCCCTAACAACATACTATGGAGTAGCTGCCATGTTGGGAAGGTATTGGAAGGAGGCAAAGAGATCATCACTGTTTAAGGTCAAAGAGGTAAGCAACCCAATCCCACAATCCCATTTTTATGGCCTATTACCTGGGAAATACTCCTGTTAACAAGTAGAGAATCAGTCAGGGCCCAGTCAGAGGGAAAGGGAGAAGGCAGCACCCAGAGCCACAGGGGTTGGCCCAGCTTTCCAATTCATATGCAGGCAGATGAAAAACTCCTATTTTCCTGAAGTAATTATTTCACGAAAATACAGTAATTACTTTTCCCGAAGTAACTGGAAATAGTTGCTGTTAGTTCAACCAAAAGAACCTAAGGAAGGTGTTTTAGTCATCTAATGCTGCTGTAACAGAAATACCACAAGCAGATGGCCTTAACAAAGAGAAGTTTATTTCTTCACAGCAAGACAGGCTAAAAGTCTAAATTCAGGGTGTCAGCTCCAGGGGAAGGCTTTCTCTGTCAGCCTTCTCATCAATCTTCCTCAGACTAGGAGCTTCCTCACGCAGGGACCCCAGGCCCCAAGAATGCACTCTGCTTCTGGCACTGTTTTCTTGGTGGTATGAGGCCCCGCCTCTCTGCTAAGTTCCCTTTCCGTTTATCTCTTGAGAGATAAAAGGTGGTGCAGGCCACACCCCAGGGAAACTCCCTTTACATTGGATCAGGGATGTGACCTGGTAAGGGTGTTACAATCCCACCCTAATTCTCTTTAACATAAAATTACTATCACAAAATGGAGGACAACCACAGAATACTGGGAATCATGGCCCAGCCAAATTGATACACACATTTTTGGGGGGACATAATTCAATCCATGACAGAAGGCAATGAATAGTGGCAAATAACTTACAATCTACTAATATGTGTCTCACTTTCTTTATCTGTACGTTAGTCCTAAAAGCTGCCCAAATCAGTGCATACAGATCACTGGGAAAACAGAGATTAACGTAAATGTGTAATTGGTTATCAAGGTGTGAATAGTAAAATGACAGCAAGTCCAGGAATTTTCAGAATTTCCAGAGAACTTTCACTGCCTGTGACAGATGCTCAGCTCACTGAGCTTTCATCATCCCCAAAGGCAAGACAGATCCAGTCCAAAGACTTATTAATTCAAGATGACTTCTGTACTTTATGTAAGGGGAAAATTGACCAATTCGAGGTTATGATTCCCACAAACTAAAACGCACTAAATATGTCATCTGCAAAGACTTAATGCCTAGAAGACAAACTTTGGTGAGGGACAAGTAGATCTCTCCAAACTGCCTTTTCTCCATGGCTGCACAGCCTCAAGGGCCCTATTTCTCACACAGGACTTCTGAACACAGATGGTAGAGGGCCCCGCACAGTTTCATATCCTCTCCATCTGCTTCTGCCTCAGAAGTAGCAAAGGGGAACCTGAGGCAACTGGTAGCCTGCCACTAAATATGACCATTCCTCCTCCCACTCTGTCTCCCCAGGCAGGGTTAGGTGCTGCTCTCTTGTACCACATGTACATACCTTTATCACATTACAGTAGAAAACTACAATATTCTGCTTATGGGTCTGTGTCTCCAACTAGACTCTGAATTATAAGAGAAATCCCAGCACCTAGCAGAGTACCTGATACATCACAGAGCTTAAAAAAAAAAGAAAAGTTTTAAATGTATTGATCCATCCTCCCTCTTTTTCTACTTTCCTTGCCCTAGCAGTTTTCCTTATAAGGATACTACTTAGTTCCACAGAACCAAAAACCAAACCAGTTGCCATGGAGTTTATTCCAACTCATGGTGACCCCATGTATGTCAGAGTAGAAATATGCTCCATAGGGTTTTAAATGTCTGATTTTTTCAGAAACTGACTTTCTTCTAAGCTACCTCTGGGTGGACTCGAACCTCAAATCTTTCGGTTGTAGCCATACGTGTTAACTCTTTGCACCACCCAGGGACTTTTAGCCCCCTTCACACCGAAAGAGACTCATGCAACTATCATCTTTCTGTTTCCCTTGGCTATTTTGCCTCCATACCAAAGACAAGGGCATAACCAACCATGGGAAGGAATAGTATCTTTCCCTAAATGTAGATTGATTAAGCCCTTGTTTTTGGTATGGAGGCAACAGAGCCAAGGGAAAGATAATTATGTATACATATAAAACCACCTTACCTCCCTTCAATATATCCCCCACATGGCAACTACTATGATTTTTCTAGAACATCTGTCTTATCGCCTCAATGGCTCAATAGCTTACTACTACCATCAGGACGGTGGGGTGGATGAGGCTTATAGGATTCTAAAATCACTGTCTCTCTCTCACGAGTCTCTTGCCACTATGCCACTACTTCCTCCCCCGTCATGCTTCAAGCTCCAAACCACTCTGAACTCCTTTCCATTTCAGAAGCACCATGACTCTTATGGCTCAAATCTACCCAGCAGCCCCTAGGGAGAAAGACCTGGCAATCTGCTTCCATAAAGATTACAGCCAAGAAAACCCTATGGGGCAGTTCTACTCTGTCATGCGGGGTTGCTATGAGTCAGAATTAACTTGGTGTCATCTAACAATACAACAAGACTCTTTTACCTCAAAGTCTTCACAAAGCTCTTTCCCCAGCCTTAGGTGCTGTTCCTAACCCTCTCTGTTCACTCAGTGAACTCCTACTTAACTTAGTAAGCACTTTTTCTAAGAAGCCTTTCCAGTCTATATGCAGCGTGAACTTCATGCATTGTAGCAGTAATGATACTGCCTGTTGACTCTGGGCACTTTGTATTCCCCATGAAAACATAAATTCTGGGAAAGCAGGCACCGTATTTATCTTGTCACAGTTTTAATCCCACATAGTAAAAAAAAAAAAAAAATAGGTGTTTAATAATAGTTTGCTAAATGAATATGTAAATCCATCAACAGGAAGGTATACATTAACTCCAACTGGGAAGATTTGAGAATGCTTCTAAAAGAAGGCAGACTTTTGCACTGGACCTCTAAGACAGTATTTGGACTTGAAGCCCAACCTCCAGCATTGTAGAAATTTTACACAAAATATCTTTATCCTTAGCTTCCATGTACTCCCTAACAAGTCGGGTAAAAAGATTTCTTTCTCTTTTAGAGGTATCCAAATTATCAAATAGCTTTTGGAAAATACAACAAAACTGTTCTTTCAGGATTCACCCACAGGCCAACCAGATAAAACTACCTTAGAAATACAGTAACTAAACTCCTTTGGATGTTTTCTCAGCATAGGCCTTTTAGAAGGCCTAGCCTGTTTCAATTTCTGTTCCAGAATAAAACGTGTATTGAGGTCCCAATAAACTTACTTTATTGCTTTCTTTTCAAAAAACCTCATACCAGACTTCAGAAACTATCTTAAACCAAGTATGCTATATATCTGAACATTGCTTTCAGGACTCAATAAATGGAAAGAAAAGTGCTTCGGTGAGGTAAAAATCTTTATATTGATCTCTTCATATAGATTTACTATATAAATTGGAGATGTGTTCCCATATTTGGAACCTATCACCCCCACCTCCCAAATGGTTGAAATAATAGGAGAAACGGCTGAGTTTCCCTATAGTTTTGTAACTTTAAGGGTAAAAGTAACAAACCTAAGTGAATTTTACTTCTCAAAATCAACCTTCCATACTTTGAATGTATTTCTGATGAAATAAGCAGAACATGGACCCAAAACTCCTAGGTCATTTATTTATTTTAATGGTTCTTGGGCATTTAGAAGACTTGCTTTAGCTGAGTAAATATCAGAAAATATTGTGGTTCAAAGGTTTTAGTCCTTAGGCATTTGGTTAATCATTTACATTTTTTCTTGATCTCTTGGTAGCAACAATATGCTTAAGCAGAAATCAATGATACTACTTATTCCCGAGTATTTATTTTTAGGAAATGATACTAAGACTATCTCTGGCAAAAGTTAAAACAGGACTGCAGCACAAACGAAGAAATCATTCTCTACATTTGCTTAGTATTTTAAACAGAAAATTGCGCCCACTTTCAATTGTTACTTTATCATCTCTTGACTTTGGCAATGAATCAAATGCCTGTCCCTGCCCTTTCTTCTCCCAGCCTTTCTTCCTCACACCACATTCCTTGGTAAACTTGCAATTGTCAACCTAAATGGGTTTCCTATACCTGAATCCCTAAGCCTTATTTCCTTCTGCTGCATTCCTCGACAGCCATTCAAAACAATAAACCCCCAAATCACCTCTCTTGTGAGTTTCGTTAAATTCAACCCTGTCATTCTCACAGAGGCCGTGGTGGCTCCGTAGTTGAGCTCTCACCTTCCATGCAGACCTGATTCCCAGTCAATGCCCATCAGGCACAGCCACCACCCTTCTGTCAGTGGAGGTTTGTGGCTAATACAACGCTGCACAGGTTTCAGTGGAGCTTTCAGACTAAAACAGACTAGGAAGAAAGACGTAGTGATCTATTTCCTAAAATCAGCCAGTGAAAACCTTGTAGATCACAACAGTCTGATCTGCAACCAATTATGGGGACAGTGCAGGAAAGGGTAGTGTTTTGTTTCATTGTGCACAGGGTCAAGGGCCAACCCTATGGCAATGAGTCAGGGGCTGACTCCATGGCAGCTAACAACAAAAATCTCATTCTTGGCATCACATAGAGTCTCTTTACTTCTCCCACTTCAAAAAAAAAAAAAGGAAGGGAAGTGAAATTTTGGTACCAGAGACATAGCTCCAGAGCATACAGAGACACACAAATGAATGAGAATATGCCCTTCCTGATAACTGACAAAGAAGCCCTGGTGGCACAGTGATTAAGTACTTGGCTGCTAACCAACAGGCCTGCAGTTCGAACCCACGAGCCTCTCCCTGGAAACCCAATGGGGCAGTTCTGCTCTGTTCTATAGGGTCACTATGAGTCAGCACTGGGTTTGGCGGGTTTTGGTTATACCCTGTGGTTACAATTCCATTTAGGGATGAGTCTTCTTTGTTATGTTAATGAAGTCGTTTTAGTATAAGGTGTGTGTTACTTAAATCAATCTCTTTTGAGATATGAAAGAGCACATTAAGCAAGCAAGCAGCACAAACAGAGGGGAAGATACATGCCACAGGATCGCCAAGGAACCTAGAAATAGAAGCAGAAAAAGAGACAGGACCTTCCTCTAGAGTCCACAGAGAGAGAGAGCTGAAGCCCTGAATTCAGACTTCTAGCCTCTTAATCTGTGAGAAAATAAATTTCTGTTTGTTGAAGCCACCCAATTGTGGTATTTATGTTATAGCAGCACTAGATAACTAAGACAAGCAACAAATAAGTCAGCAATAAATGTTCATATCACAGACTTCTAAACGTAAAAGGTCAAAGATGTGAAAACGATCTTCTCCTTCATCAACTTTTGGCAAAAGAAGCGAGAAGAGGAAGAATAGAGAAAAGCTCTTTCAAAGTCACTTCTCAGCTGAAAAGCAAAGGGAAGACTAGTTAAGCCTAAAAATGAAGAAGACGGGGATGTTAGCCCCACTGTTGCTCAAAGGATTAGATATGCTGATGAAACCCCTAATTACATAGGGAAGCGGAGTGTTCTTCCTGTAAAATCCTTCTCTTGTAGCTCCAGTATTTTAAACCCTGTTAAGTTACCATTCTGTTCCGCTACCACCATTAATACGTACCTTTAGGAAGGAAGAAATATAACAAGGCCCCTAGAGAAGGATTTCAGCTGTATTGCCTAATTATGGATGTGTTGCGTCCCTTTTAAGAGAATTCTCCTGAACCTTAGGTGAGTCGAGCAGAACCTAGATATAAACCTAGTTACCAGGCAGAAAAAGATCAAGCTCTTGTTCTTTTATTAGATAAACAATAGGTACATATGACATGAGATGATACTTTTGCCGTGAAAAGCATAGGAATGTGGTCCAGTATCATCCACCAGACATAAACCCTATGAGTACCTTTTGGCCCAGGTAAGGGCACACCCTACTATACTCATGCAGCAACCATTTAGCATGTAATCACTTTCCCTTCTTAAACCTTATGCTGGGTGACTCCAGGCCAGTGTCACAAAGCTGATTAACAAGATGAAACATCACATGAAATTCACAGCAGCACAATGGCAGCAGGAAGTGATACAGACTCCATATAAAAACTATTCACCAAGCAGGAAACTAGCTCAAGGAGTTCTACCAGTTTAAGGAACTTAACTAATTAATTAATTCATCATTTATTGAGTCATATATACGAAATACATAAAGCACTGTTCTATGCTCTGAGATAAGGAACTGGGGGAAAAAAAGATAAAGATACCTGAAGCATGGTGTTTACCTTTAAGGAGTATGCCATCTCAGAAGGAATACAGACAAGTACACTGTACCAAGCCTAAATAGGAGCAACAGAGCAACTTGAAGAGTGAAACTGACAAAGGGCTGAAGAAGAAGGAGGCAGCCGATCTTCTAATTCTAATCTGAAATACAGGTCAAATGAAGGGGTGCGTTAAATCTTCTGAAACTAACAACTCAAACACAGTTGAGCAGGGTGTTCTCAGGTTACCCGCTCTAATCCTTCACCTCACTATCCACCACTGGCAATATTCTGTACAATAAGAATTTTGATTCTTCCACTGGGGGCCCAACTTAGTGGAATTCAAGGACAATCTGCTGGACAATCTGCAACACCCACTAAATGGTCCGTGTTAGAATAAAAGGTATAGGAAGAGGGCAAAACAATGCAGGTAGTCCCCAACTTGCAATGGGGTGATGACTCTGTCATAAGTCAATTCAGACGTAAGCCAAATACTCAAATACCTCATTTTTTTTCTTTTAGTTTTCAGTACTATTGCCTCTTATGATCAGTATCTTTTTATAAATCCAATCTTTATTTGTCTTCGGAGATTGGCATGAGAATAATAACATCAGCAAATTATGCACTGCAACATTATATGTAGTATATATTACTAAAGATAAAAAAAATTAAAGATAAGCTGTACCAAAAAGAAAAAGTCGTCAGTGTGGTTCATTGTAACTCAAATACAATGTAAGTTGGGGACTGCCTGTACTATGCCAGGTATATCTGTGGTTGACTACCCAAAATAAAGCCTGACTGAATTAAAAACCACAGAGAAACAGCACCTGAAGCCTCTGTCTCTCTCAGCCTGTGATAAAACCGCTCACTGTTTAAGCAGTTTGACTTGAGTTTTCTATACATCCAACTGAGAGGCTCAAGCATTTAAGGCCATCTGGTCAACTAGAGTCGTTAACTCTTTGAGGGAAGAGTTCATGTTTCTTTCATTTTTGTATCCTCAATAGCACCCAGAACAAGGTAGAGATAAAACATTTGAGAGGAAGAGAGAAGGAGGAAGAAAATCAGGGGTCAACTAGTACTCCCTGGACTGTATCCTCAGCCACTTATGGGAAGGTACAAAAAGGAGTATAGGTATGTATATGTCATTAGTGGTTAAGTGTAGTAATAAACACACACCCTCTCATAGACACACAGCCTGAGCCTATCAGCACAATAATCATCCTCACCCAAGAGTACTGATTCTGCCACTCAGGTTAAAACATCTTGATCCGGTAACCTGATGAAGTAAGACTATAACCCTGGAACTGTAGCCTTTGCCTCTCTCATTTACCACACACAGGATCAGCAATAGTTAGGGAAGACTAATCACTGACAAAATAGACCCCCAAATGTGTATCTGCTCAAACACCTCAGAATTTTATTTCTTGCTTTCATGACAGGGAACAGGTAAATGTGGTGTCCCTCTTCCTCACACTGAAACAGGAGTTCAAGCTAACAGGCTCTGCATCTTCATCATGGTCACTCTATTGCCTGGAACTCAGTCACATGGCTTTACCTAACTACACGGAGGCTGGGAAATCCTTTCATGTTATAGGCTTAAAAACCCACTGCCATCAAGTCGATTCCTACTCATAGTGACCGTATAGAACAGAGTAGAACTGCTCCACAGAGTTTCCAAGGACTGTCTGGTAGATTCGAACTGCTGATCTTTTTGGTTAGCAGCCGTAGCTCTTAAACACTAAGCCACCAAGGTTTCCATTACAGGCTTAGGAAGAGGAAAACATGGACTTTGGTGAGTAGCCAACAACCTCTGTTACTGCATTTTATGGCTTTTCCTCCCTCTTCCACGCTTTCCCTCACTCAGTTTCTGTGTACATACTGGTATACATAAGAATATTCTATACGGTAAAAATGATAAATACCAAGTATCCTCTGAAGGAAAGGAACTAACCTGATATAAGGGCTCAGAAGCAGCAGCTCATGAAGAAGTTTTGCTTAGCTTCTCTTCAAGAGTCATCTTCAGACAAGGGAGACAAATTCTCCTGTGTCCACTCCCCTGAGGGCCCTTATTCAGGGTCCAGTCCTAATAATACACTCATGAAGGGCTCACTTCCAAACTGGCAAGTACTACTACAGCATATAATTTCCTTCATAGACCCAAAAATATTAAGTAATTACTTGAGACCATTTACTGGCTAAGAACTATCACTTCTTAGCCTCATTGCTTTTATCTGCAGCACCACCACCTGGATTTCTTCTCACAGCAATCTTTTACGAAGAAATCATATTTCACTTCAAGAGCTTTTTATACATTAAACAATGGGTTAAAACAAAGCTACACTGAAATATGGACACTGAGAAGTTGGTTAAATGAAAGCCTAGGTGTCATAGACTGAATTATGTCCCTCCGAAATATGTGCTGTCAATCAACCTCTATGCCTGTGGTTATAATCCCATTTGGGAATGGGTTTTCTTTGTTATGTTAATGAGACAGTATTAGTATAGGATGTGTCATAAATCAATCTCTTTTGAGATACAGAAGAGATTAAACAAGCAACTAAGTGAGCAAGCAGAGATGGGGGAAGAGAGATGACAAGCCACATAATGATCGCCCAGGAGCAGAAGCTCAAAAGAGACAAGGACCTTCCTCCAGAGCCAAGAGAGAAAGAAAGCCTTCTCCTAGGCTCGGTATCCTGAATTTGGACTTCTAGCCTCCTAACTATGAGAAAATAAATTTCTGTTTCTTAAAGCCACGCACTTGTGGTATTTCTGTTATAGCTGCACTCGGTAAACTAAGACACTAGATTAGTTACCCTAGACTAGCCTCCCAAAGCACCTGACTCAAAATCATGCTCAACGAAATGACAAATCAGTAGAAGTCATGGACCTTCCATAGTCTATCTCAAATGTTAAGACACTGCCATGCAAATAATCTACTATGCGCAAACATATGAGACTTTAAGCTTGCTTACCAAACAAAACCCAGTGCCGTTGAGTCGATTCCGACTCATAGCGACCTTATAGGACAGAGTAGAACTGCCCCGTAGAGTTTCCAAGGAGTGCCTGGTGGATTCAAACTGCCAACCCTTTGGTTAGCAGCCATAGCACTTAACCACTATGTCACCAGGGTTTTCCCGTAAGCTTGCTCGGCAAGGTACATTTACGGATTACTTTGCTATCCTCCACAATGCCTTGCACATATCATCATTCAGTACACATATGTTGAATGAGTACAGTCATTTGATATTTTTATATGTCATCTGTAAGTCCTCAGTATATGTCCACATGATCCACATGAGGGTTGTCAGTCTTGAGGACAAACACGAAGCTATATGACTCATTCTATACGCAACCCTGTAACAGGTGTGGCATAAATGCTTTCTGACTGTGACTGTGATGATGGCAGTGGTGACTATGATAGCACAATCAGATACCATGTGTAAAAGAATCTGCTACTTTATGCCTGAGGGTCCCATAAGTCACCACACATACTGTGAGACCCCAGGTCCTAATATGGTTCCCTTGGCCTCTGGCACAATTCCTCTTCCCTGTTCTAATTTTCTCTTTAGCTTGTATTACCATCATATTACACACGGAACTAATTTGTGTGCCTGTCTCTCCCACTAGAAGCTCTGTGAGGGCAGGAAATTGTATCCACGTTGTTCAGCAATCGAAACAGTGACTAGTACATTGCAAGTGCTCAAAATACAAATGGGAAGGAATGAATGAAATAAACAAGAAGATATTTGGATTCAAATTCTTTCCTCTCATCTGAAGAGTTTAGCCACAAGAGAACCTACTTCTACGGAGCTTCAGCATATTCACGTTCTATTGACATAATCAGAACACCCGAAAAGATGATCTCAGAGACAAGCCACTTTTTGTATCACAAGGTTTCTAGAAACCCAAGTTTTTGTCATGCCATCATAAAGTCCCCAAATAAACTGGGAATGAACAATCTCCAGGGATGGACACACTTTTGGCAGCCTTTCACAAAGCAAGGGCCCCATGTGCAGGGCTGGCTCACTTGCCCATCTGCCTCTTATTCCACTCAGAGTCCTGAGCTGGCCCCACCACCTGTGGCTTGAAGTCAGAGACAAGCATAGGAAATTCCTTCCAGTGGCTTCAGAAAGGAATTTGCTAGAGTCCCCCATAAACAAAACGATCAGGCCCTAGACCCACATCCACATATGGGGAGAATACACAATTCATTTAAAGAAACAAACAAAAATGGTTCAAGTTAAAATTCTCAGCTTTCCAAACGTGGTCATGTACACGGTAAGATAAATCACTTCCGGTTATTAGGAATTACTGAATATTATAATTAATTTCCACAGCTATTGCTTGATGGAGCTTTCAAATCCATGTTTTATTTAATTTTGGGCTTATAGAAAACAGTGTGTATTAGCAACAATGTTCCTATTTTTCAGTTTACTCTTAAAAAGTAATGAAATAATGCTCCCAAAGTAATGTAAAAGAGACTACCAGCATGAGATGTCTAACACAAAAGACATTTTACACATAAGAAGTTTTTACTCAGAGAGAACATTTTATACTTAAGTTTTTAGAATAGTAGGTATTAGGATCTAAGAATTTGTAGAAGAGTGGCAAAAGTTTTAAATCCCAAAAAGGAAAGTTCTAACACCTCCCACCATACTTCTAAAACTTTCCACCAAGACTTTCTTTAAATATATCCTGGTCAGAAGGTTTGTTTCAAGTTTTTTTTAGTAAATAGTACCCTAGACAGCCTGCCAGCCAGCCAGCATCTATAATATGTTAAATCAAGAGCTAGTGAGAATATCAGGACTAAGTTATAACTTGTATCACAGAAGAGTTACTGGACGTCACTAGCAAAATGAAGACTGGATGAGACTTGTCTTAGTTATCTAGTGCTATTGTAAGAGAAATACCACAAGTGGATGGCTTTAACAGAGATTTAGTCTCTCATAATCTAGTAGGCTAAAAGTCCAAAATCAGGGCACCAGCTTCAGAGGAAGGCTTATCTCTGTAGGATCCGGGGGAAGTTCTTGTCATCTATCTTCCCCTGTTCTCAGAGCTTCTCAGCACAGGGACCTTGGGTCCAAAGGATGTGTTCTGCTCCAGGCACTGCTTTCTTGGTGGTATGAAGTCCCCCTGTTTTTCCGCTTGCTTCTCTCTTTCATATCTCAAAAGAGATTGACTCTAGACAAAACCTAATCTTGCAGATTGAGTTCTGCATTATTAATATAACTGTCTCTAATCCTGCCTCATTAACATCACATGGGCAGGATTTACAACACAAAGGAAAATCACATCAGATGACAAAGTGGTGGACAATCACACAATACTTGGAATCATGGCCCAGCCAAGCTGATACACATTTTGGGGGGATACAATTTAATCCATAAGAAGAGCTAAGATCGTTTCTATCTAGTTTGTTTTGCTTTGACATTACAAGGGTCTCACACAACTGTAAAATCTTATAAGACATCAAGTTAAGTTAGCAAATAAAAATTAAATTTCAAAAAATCAAAATAGTTTCATAAGTGGAGAATTCTTGATCACGGAGTCCTAAAGTTTGCTGTTCTAAAACTTAAGCAGGTAGCTTCAAATCTTATTTCATTTCCTAGAAACTTTCCCCCCTTAATCTCATTTGCAAATCACCTGGGTTCTTTGATTTTCATTTTCCTGCTTGCCTCTCAAACTAAAAGGGAGAAAATTATACGTTATACAGAACTATACAATCAGTAATTAAAACATAGTTCCTTCACAGAGCTAAGCCTCAAAATGTAGTGTTCCACAGTATCACGTAGCAGAATCAAATTCCTAGAAAGCTCCTCCTCCGTGAACGAGAAATCCAACAAGCCCAAACTAAGGACAAACTATGGCAACAATGGAAACCCCGGTGGCACAGTGGTTAAGTGCTACAGCTGCTAGCCAAGAGGTCAGCAGTTCAAATCCACCAGGCCCTCCTTGGAAACTATTGGGCAGTTCTACTCTGTCCTGTAGGGTCGCTATGAGTTGGAATCGACTCAAAGGCAGTGGGTTTTTTTATGGCAACAATGTCACGTAATCTTGGAGAAACAGGAGTTCAAACTCACTCCAACACGGGGCAGACCTTCAACTAAGCAACACAGGTTTTCCAGTCCCACTGCTCTCTGTCACTGCTTTCCCAAGCACCGCGTATAACCTCTTCATGCAAAATGACATAAAGCAAAAAGCTTGCATCTAGAGCCAAACCAAAATACCACAAATGTGTGCATGACATTTTCCTACATTTCCAGCAACAGTGACTGCTACTGTATGAGCTGCAAATCATTCAATGTTGATATTTATCTTTTCTAAAAAGAGAGGCCCTCTTCAGAAAGAAATGCTATTCTAACAGGCTATCCCCAATATCCACATCAGATAACTTCAGATTATTATTATTTTTAATCTCTAAAACACCTGATGGATACAAAACAAGACTGCTCCCAATAATAATAATAAAAAAAAACCAAACCCAGTGCCGCTGCATTGATTCCGACTCATAGCGACTCTATAGGACAGAGTAGAACCGCCCCATAGTTTCCAAGGAGCGCCTGGCGGATTTGAACTGCCGTAGCACTTAACCACTAGGCTTACTAATATTTGGGGGAACTGGAAAGAGCCCTTTGGAATCTCAAAAGCCCCCTTGGAGGCACAGCCTCATTCCCACTTGAAAACCATCAGAATAATCAAGTCCACCTTCAGATGTATTCCTGGATTCTGAGTTCTCGCCACAGAACCTTTCATCCCAGGCAGTCATCTTGAAGAGTTGTTAAGGCTTGTTTTATGATGGGCGCCTACACTTTAGATTTGAAAAGAGATTTATGAACTACTCCAAAATCATCTCCAATTAGACACAGAACAAGAACAAAAATAATCTGGGCTTTGTTTTCACTTCAGTAAGTTTTTTTTTTTTTCTTCAGTCAACCTGTTTCAGCAATTATAGTCACAATTTTCACTTCTCAAGCCTTTATCTTTCTTGTTCTTAGGAGAAAAAAAGGAGGATTAAATAAACTGAAACTTGACTTTTGAATCTGAATTCAAATTGCCTGGAGCTACTCCATATTTTGTAAATAAACACATGGGGCATAAACTAATAAATGTTTCATATATATGTAAAACATGTTTTAATAAAGCATTCACCTACCTTTAACCCAGTCTTTTAGTTAGGACTGCATTGATGGAAAACACACACAAAGCACCTTTCCTCCTTGTACTTCAAGGTCCTTATGAAGGAGCAGAACTTTCTCAACAGGAAACCAAAGCACAGAAAGGTGGGGCTATTTTCCTCGGTGACCTTAGAACCCCAAATTCCTGACATTCCCTGGCCATAAGTTCAAGGCTGGCATCATCATATACCACACGTTTTCCATGTGCAGACAGGTCTGCTCTGTGACTTTAACATGAGTCTTAGCCCATTCAATCAAATTTAGTCAAAGTGACAAATATGAAAGAAAATAAAATTTTAGCATGACTAGTGGAGGAGCCCTGGTGGCACAGTGGTTAAGAGATCAGCTGCTAACCAAATGGTCGGCAGTTTGAATCCACCAGCTGCTCCCTGGAAACCATATGGGGGAGTTCTACTCTGTCCTATAGGGTCACTGTGAGTCGGAATCGACTCAATGGCAACAGGTTTGGTTTGGAATGGTAGTGGCATGGAATTTCACAGGCCATTCCTATGAAAGACTACCTTTCTACCTTATACTTTGACTTTCAGGTATTCTAAAACTACTTTCAGCAACGTCAATGAGAAGGCTTGCTAGAAAAGTCCAGGCAGGTACTCTGCTTTCCAAACACAGAAATCTAAAGATGAACCAGTCACCTAAGGCAGACATTTAAACCATTTCACTAGAACAGATTTGATGTTGAAACAAAATAACAAAACAAAAACACCGCAGTGAAAAATACATTTGTTCAAAAATATAAAAACTTATTTAGTATTTAAAATCTACTTTCAGTGATCAAGAGCTTGGCTGCTAACCAAAAGGTTGGCAGTTCAAATTCACCAGCTGCTCCCTGGGAATCCTACAGGGCAGTTCTACTCTGTCCTATAGCATCACTATGAGTCAGAATTGACTTGATGGCGACAGGTTTTTGGTTTCCAACAAAGAAATCTATACTAAGAACCCTGCAACCTTTGACATCGTCTTTGCCTCACTCTTCACCTGAACCACAGAGTAATTATGAAGCACCTGAATGGTGATATGGGCTCTGGGCCAAGGTTCCTACGAGATGACACTTTTCTATCTAGCACCTGAGGCTGTCAGGTGCAGTCAGGTGTTTCTTACGTTGGTAAAATACTCAAGGACATTACGTAAGGCCATTCCTTTCTTATACACGCAGACTTCAGAAACCTACTACTAGCTGATTGGAAGCACACTTCTTATGATGGAAACTCTTTCATGGGCCTGGGAAATAAGAGCCAATGTTGTCATTAGCCAAAAGAAGCTACTGAGAGTGGTGAAGGAACGGCAGGTTACTCAGTTTAGCCCCACAGAGTAAGACAAAATAAAGATTTCCCCAAGTTCCCAGAGAATGAACACTCCAGTAGTTTTAAGTAGCCATATTTTAGAGATTTGCATACTATTCAGTGATGGAAAAACGAGAGGCTGAGGCTGCAGCAGCACCATTATTCAGCTCTGAAAACTGCAGGGTGCTTTCTTGCAGGATTTGGTTCAACGAACTACAAGACAAAATTTCTAAGCTACATGATCAAGCAAACTCCTGGGTCCTGAGTTCAGAAATCAGTGGAATGAATGAGCCATTAATGAAATGCCACAGGCCAGGCAGGCTTTTCTCTGGATTGCTGGAAGCTTCAAAGGTTAACACTCTACTGAGCTACTACTGTATCCTGAATTTCCCTGCTGTGACCAAAAAAAATAACATATTCAGAGCATTGTTTTTCATTAGAGCATGAAGGTATAGCAACCATTCATTGCCTCTGTATCTGTTTCCCCTTTTTGAGGACCATTCCATTTGAGAAAAAGAACTGCCAATTTTGGTGGTCCCTAAAATGTTCATGTCTAGCAGAGCTGATGGTGTTTACAGCCTCTGAACTTTATAAACTTTCAGACAGCCATGATTCTGTTTTATGCGGAAAAACTATTGTGTAAACATTTAGGTTCAAATTCTGGTTTTGTCACTTGGATATAAGACCTGGATCAGAGCTCTCATACATAAAAAGAGAATTAAAATTAAAAAGGAACTAATTTATAAGGTAATTAATAATTATATTTATAAATCTAAATAATAATGAAATTTTAACAAATAATATTTATATATTTATAATGGTACACGTATGTGACAGGAAATGTAAAAGATGAGCCTAGTACAGCAGTTCTCAAGTTTTTGGTCTTAGGCCTCCTTTACATTCTTAGAGATTAGTGAAGACTCCAAAAAGCTTACCGTTGAAAATTAAAGAAAACACAAGAATACACACACAGACATTCCAATAGCCAATGTGTAGCTCTGGCAAACTTCAGTATACACACATGAAAGAATGAAACAGAGGTAAAAAATGACTTAGTACTATTATGAAAATTGTTTTGATCTTGCAGACCCCTTAGTAGTGTCTCAGGAACCCCGAAGCATCCTTAGACCATACTTGAGAATCACTGACCTAGAACATCTCAGTGTACAGAAACCAGGGGAGCTATTAAAGACAACGAGGGTCATATTAAAAAGGATTCTGAAGCCAACACAAAGGGTCTCCCATTGGCCAAAGATGGGACAATGTGAATATCAGTAAGAATAACTGTAATCAATTAAAACCCACTTTTTAAAAATTATTTTATTGTGGTAAAATATACAACAATTTTGTCATTTTACCTCTTTTTTTTTTTTTCAATTTTGAATTTTTTTTTTTTTTACTATTGTACTTTTAGGTGAAGGTTTACAAAACAAACTAGCTTCTCATTAAACAATTAGTACGCGTATTGTTTTGTGACATTGGTTACCAACCCCAAGACACGTCAACACTCTCCCTTCTCAACCTTGGGTTCCCTACCCAATATTTTTAAATTCATGAATTCGTAATGAATCAATATACAAAACACATCCTTTCTCTCTCTGTGGAGCCCTCTCTCTCCAAGTCACCTTTGCAAGATGTTAGGGAGCCAACTAATTATTTCGAAAATGCAATTAAAGCGAAAGAAAGAAGCATTTTCCTGACTTTCCTATATAAACCATATCTCAGGATAATCCAATAGTTGATTAGTGGGAGTTTCTCTTTATGAATTATTCCAGTTAATAAACGCAAAAGAAAGAATTGAAATGAAATATCAACATTTGAAAACCCTCATGGATTGATGGAGCTAGGCAACAACAATCATCGATGGCTATGGAAAACCAAAAAAAAAAAAGCCCATTGCTGTTGAATTCCAACTCAATATCAACTCTATAGGACAGAGTAGAACTGCTCCATAGATTTCCAAGGAGCGCCTGATGGATTCCAACTGCCTACCTTTTGGTTAGCAGCCATAGCTCTTAACCACTGCGCCATCAGGATTCCACCAATGGCTATCAACACCGCACAAACACCTAACAAAGCAACTGACATTAAGTGCCTCCTGACAGGGGTACACAATACCGCTCATAAATATCCTGGACAAAAAATTAAAACTGAATTTGATCCAGCCTCTTGATGTAACTACCATTTCACAAGAAATACAGGGGATAGAGGAATATGTTAAACAAGGGAACATTTACCATTTTACCTCATGGGATGTAATCTGCAAAATCCAGACTATGGGAAACTTTACAGGATAAGTGGCACGGCTTCGCCAAAAAGTAAATTACAAGCAAAAGATGGTGAAGGGTAAACCTATACATTAAAAAGGGACTGAAGAGCCATGTCAACCAAATGCAGCATATGGATCTTATTTGAAATAAACAAACTGAAAACAAAATATCAAGGAAAACAGATATATTTGAATATTGACAAGGTATTCTGTATTCAATTATATTAGAGAATTTATTAAACTGTGATAATGGTGTTACAGTATTTAAAAAAAAGAGTGCATACCGTTTAGAGATGTGGACAGAAATATTTACTGATGGAATGATAGGATATCAGGGATTTGCTTCAAAATAAACTGGGGTGGGGTCTAGATGAAGCAGGACTGGTCACGAGCTGCTAATTCTTGAAGCTGGGAGAAAGGCATATGGGATTAACTGTCATATTTCTCTACTGCTGCATATGTTTGAAATTTCCCATACCAAAGAGAAAAATGAAAAGTAACCATGAAAATATCTGCATGTCTTCTGCAACTGTGCTATGTGATGCCCCAAAGCAGGAACTGTACACTCTGCCTGCCCAGCTCTCAGCACTGCTCAGACACACATCACCAATGAACGAGCGCTTACTAGACCAAGCTGACCAACAAAGGTCTGCAAATCTGAACTGGGACAGGGCAGGTTCAGCAAAGAAGTTCCAAGCCAGCTGTCTCTAAACTTGAAACACCTTTCCAATAAAGCAGGAAACAAAATTATATTTACAGTTTGAACAAAGAAAAATAAACAAAAACTCTACACAGAAAAATATACACGAAGATACCTTTAGAGTAGAAATAGTGTTTTCCTCTTGTTTGCAGAGACTCTTGAAATTTTTCTTTATTTCTCTGAAATTTACGAATGTTCTGTAATTACTTTATTACTTTAAATTTGAGGAAAACTCCAATACACTATATTTTAAAATCACTTACATTTTCAAAGCTCTAAGATACATGATTTTATGTAACCATTTTTGTTGCTTATATTTCTGCAACCCTTCCTATGGTTTGTATACATGAAGAAGAGTACAATAATGAAGAAAGTGTTGAAACCTATTGTTGAGGATTTTTTAAAAATTAATGATAAAAGCCATATAAGAACACACTTATTGATATTTGGGAGGAAGGATATCTCCTTCATTACTTTTCCTTTATGAAATAAAGAACTGCTATAAAAAAATAGTATTATCCGTCTATATGCTGCCTACAAGAGACACACCTTAGAGTTAGAGACACAAACACACTAAAACTCAAAGGATGAAAAAAAAATATATCAAGCAAACAACAATCCAAAAAGAGCAGGAGTGGCAATACTAATTTCTGACAAAATAGGTTTTAAAGTTAAATCCATCATAAAGGATAAGGAAGGACACTATATAATGATTAAAGGGATAATACACCAAGAAGATATAACAATATTAAATATTTATGCACCCAATGACAGGGCTGCAAGATACATAAACTCTATCAGCATTGAAAAGCGAGATAGGCAGCCCCACAATAATAATAGAAGACTTCAACACACCACTTTTGGTGAAGGACAGGACATCCAGAAAGAAGCTCAATAAAGACATGGAAGATCTAAATGCCACAATCAACCAAATTGACTTCATAGACGTATACAGAACACTCCACCCAACAACAACCAAGTATACTTTCTTTTCTAGTGCAAATGGAACATTCTCTAGAATAGACCACATATTAGGTCATAAAGGAAGCCTTAGCAGAATCCAAAACATTGAAATACTACAAAGCATCTTCTTTGACCATAAGGACATAAAAGTGGAAATCAATAACAGGAAAAGCAGAGAAAAGAAATCAAACATCTGGAAACTGAACAATACCCTGCTCAATAAAGAATGGATTATAGAAGACGTTAAGGATGGAATAAAGAAATTCATAGAATCCAATTAGAATGAAAACACTTCTTATCAGAACCTTTGGGACACAGCAAAAGCAGTGCTCAGAGGTCAATTTATATCAATAAAGGCACATGTACAAAAAGAAAGAGCCAAAATCAAAGAATTATCCCTACAACTTGAACAAATAGAAAGAGAGCAACAAAAGAAACCCACAGGCACCAGAGCTGAACTAAATGAACTAGAAAACAGAAAAACAACTGAAAGAATTAACAAGACCAAAAGCTGGTTTTTTGAAAAAATCAACAAAATTGATAAACCATTGGCCAAAATGACCAAAGAAAAACAGGAGAGGAAGCAAATAACCTGAATATGAAATGAGATGGGTGATATTACAACAGACCCAACTGAAATTAAAAGAATCATATCAGATTACTTTGAAAAATTCTACTCTAACAAATTTGAAAACCTAGAAGAAATGGATGAACTCCTAGAAACACACTACCTACGTAAACTAACACAAACAGAGGTAGAACAACTAAATAAACCTGTAACAAAAGAAGAGATTGAAAAGGTAATCAAAAAACTCCCAACAAAAAAAGCCCTGGTCTGGACAGCTTCACTGCAGAGTTCTACCAAACTTTCAGAGAAGAGTTAACACCACTACTACTAAAGGTATTTCAAAGCATAGAAAAGCACAGAATACTACCAAACTCTTTCTATGAAGCCACCATATCCCTGATAACAAAACCAGGTAAAGATACTGCAAGAAAAGAAAATTATAGACCTTTATATCCCTCATGAATGTAGATGCAAAAATCCTCAACAAAATTCTAGCCAATAGAATTCAACAACACATCAAAAAAATAATTCATCATGACCAAGTGGAATTCTTTTTTGCAGGGATGGTTCAACATTAGAAAAACAATTAACGTAATCCACCACATAAACAAAAGACAAGAACCACATGATTTTATCAATTGATGCAGAAAAGGCATCTGACAAAGTGCAACACACATTCGTGATAAAACCTCTCAGCAAAACAGAAATAGAAGGAAAATTCCTCAACATGATAAAGGGCATTTATACAAAGCCAACAGCCAACACCACCCTAAATGGACGGGGCCTGGAAGCATTCCCCTTGAGATCAGAAACCAGACAAGGATGCCTTTTATCATCACTCTTATCCAACATTGTGCTGGAGGTCCTAGCCAGAGCAATCAGGCTAATTAAAGAAATAAAGGGCATCCAGATTGGCAAGGAAGAAGTAAAAATATCTCTATTTGCAGATGACATGATCTTATACACTGAAAACACTAAGGAATCCTCAAGATAACTACCGAAACTAATAGAAGAGTTCAGCGGAGTATAAGGTTACAAGATAAACATACAAAAATCAGTGGATTCCTCTACACCAACAAAAAGAACATCAAAGAGGAAATCACCAAATCAACGCCATTTACAGTAGCCCCCAGGAAGATAAAATACTTAGGAATAAATCTTACCAGAGATGTAAAAGACTTATACAAAGAAAACTAAAGTATACTTCTGCAAGAAACCAAAAGAGACTTACATAAGTGGAAGAACATACCTTGCTCGTGGATAGGAAGACTGAACATTATAAAAATGTCTATTCTACCAAAAGCGATTTAATGCAATTCCAATCCAAATCCCAACGACATTCTTCAATGCGATGGAGAAACAAATCACCAACTTCATATGGAAGGGAGAGAGGCCCCAGATAAATAAGGCATTACTGAAAAAGGAGAACAAAATGGGAGGCCTTACTTTACCTGATTTTAGAAGCTATCATACCACCACAGTACTCAAAACAGCCTGGTACTGGTACAACAACAGATACATGGACCAACGGAACAGAACTGAGAATCCAGACATAAAGCCATCCACATATGAGCACGTGATATTTGACAAAGACCCCAAAACAGTTAAATGGGGAAAAGACAGGTCTTTTTAACAAATGGTGCTGGCATAACTGGATATCCATCTGCAAAAAAAAAAATGAAACAAGACCCATACTTCACACCATGCACAAAAATGAGCTCAAAATGGATCAAAGACCTACATATAAAATCTAAAACAACAAAGATCATGGAAGAAAAAATAGGGACAATGTTAGGAGCCCTAATACATGGCATAAATGCTATACAAAACATTATTAAAAATGCAGAAGAAAAACTAGACAACTGAGAGCTCCTAAAAATCAAACACCTATGCTCATCCAAAGACTTCACCAAAAGAGTAAAAAGACTACCTACAGACTGGGAAAAAGTTTTTACCTATGACCTTTCCGATCAGCGCTTGATCTCTAAAATCTACATGATACTGCAAAAATTCAGCTACAAAAAGACAAATAACCCAATTAAAAAATGGGCAAAAGATATGAATAGACACTTCACTAAAGAAGGCATTCAGGTAGCTCAGATACATGAGGAAATGTTCATGATCATTACCCATTATAGAAATGCAGATCAAAACTACAATAAGATTTCAGCTCACTCCAAGGAGGCTGGCATTAATCCATAAAACACAAAAGAATAAATGTTGGAAAGGCTGTGGAGAGATTGGAACACTTATACACTGCTGGTGGGAATGTCAAATGGTACAACCACTTTGGAAATCAATTTGGCACTTCCTTAATAAAAGCTAGAAATAGAACTACCATACGATCCAGCAATCCCACTCCTTGGAATATATCCTAGAGAAATAACAGCCTTTACATGAACAGATATAGGCACACCCATGTTTACTGCAGCACTGTTTACAATAGCAAAAAGATGGAACCAACCAAGGTGCCCATCAACGGATGAATGGATAAATAAATTATGGTATATTCACACAATGGAATACTACACATTGATAAAGAACAGTGAGGAATCTGTGAAACATTTCATTACATGGAGGAACCTGGAAGGCATTATGCTGAGGGAAATTGGTCAGTTGCAAAAGGACATATATTGTATACGACCACTATTATAAGAACTTGAGAAACAGTTTAAACTGAGAAGAAAACATTCTTTTCTGGTTACAAGATGGGGGAGGGTGGAAGGGTGGGAGGGGGTAGTCACTAAAGTAGTTAAGAACTACTTTAGGTGAAGGGAAAGACAGCACACAATACGGGGGGGGGGGGGGGGCGGTGGTCAGAACAATTGGACTAAAATAAAAGCAAAGAAGTTTCCTGAATAAACTGAATGCTTTGAAGGCCAGTGTAGCAGGGGCAGGGGTTTGGGGACCGTGGTTTCAGGGGACATCTAAGTCAATTGGCATAATAAAATCTATTAAGAAAACATTCTGCATCCCACTTGAAGAGTGGTGTCTGGGGTCTTAGATGCTAGCAAGCAGCCATCTAAGATGCATCAATTGGTCTCAACCCACCTGGACCAAAGGAGAATGAAGAACACCAAGGACACAAGGTGATTACAAGCCCAAGAGACAGAAAGGGCCACATGAACCAGAGACTACATCAGCCTGAGACCAGAAGAGCTCGATGATGCCCAGCTACAGCCGATGACTGCCCTGACAGGGAACACAACAGAGAAACCCTGAGGGTGCAGGAGAGCAGTGGGATGCAGACCCAAATTCTCATAAGACCAGACTTAATGGTCTAATTGAGAGTAGAAGAACCCCGGTGGTCATGGCTCCCAGACCTTCTGTTGGCCCAGGACAGGAACCATTCCCAAAGCCAACTCTTCAGACATGGATTGGACTGGACAATGAGTTGGAGAGGGATGCTGGTGAGGAGTGAGTTTCTTGGATCAGGTGGACACTTGAGGCTATGTCGGCAACTCCTGCCTGGAGGGGAGATGAGAGGGTGGAGGGAGTTAGAAGCTGGCGAAATGGACACGAAAAGAGAGAGTGGAGGGAGGGAGTGGGCTGTCTCATTAGTAGGAGAGCAACTGGGAGTATGTAGCAAGATGTATATAAGTTTTTGTGTGAGAGACTGACTTGTAAACTTTCACTTAAAGCACAATAAAAATTATTAAAAAAAATAATAATAATCTTTGGATAACCTCAACCGAGGGAACCTCTTAAGGTTCTTCTGACACTTAAACAGGGATATCTGGGACCTAGTGAAAGGGCCTCCTGCTTCTGTGTTCTCCTCTGCTCACCCTCTGCTAGATAGATACTCTGTCCGCCCCCACTCCTATCCCAATCCCCCCACTCAAAGATGGGAAAGGAGTTTAATTTGATGCCAAGATTCCACAGCTGTTAACACCATATTTACCAAGGGAATATGGGTCCAACGAACAGAAATGAATATATTCTTTTTTAGAGAAAATGTTCCTTTTAGATAAAGTGTCTTCAAGAATGAGGCAACAGCTTAGAAGCCTTTGCAAGCTTCAATTATTTCACTTGGAAAATAAATGAAAGAATATGTTCACTAGTGACTATTAATAATTGAACACATAAAAAGAAAAACGTTGGAAATTTGGCACGGATAATTGTTATGTTTTCCACACGGGTCTAATTAAACTTGATTTAGACTGCACACTGCCTTTTTTTAAACCTGCTATTAAATAAACAAACAACAACAAGAAAAAAAGCTGGAACTGCCACTTCTAAGCTTTATAGATATTGTGGGAGGCTGTGCTCAAACTAAAGAAAAAGTCAGAATGACTCAATATATGGCAGTGTAGCCTTGTAGCGAAGCACGTGAGCCTTGGACCAAATTGCCATGGTTGAAATCGCTGATCTGACAGTTTACTAGCTGTGTGATTTGGGGCAGCCATTTAATCTCTCTGTGCATCATGGATTCCTCACCTATAATGGCAGTGGAGTATCATAGGGCTGTTGTAATAATTGAAATGGGAAATGGTAAATGTTGAGGACAACACCTAACACATGCATGCTCAATAAATGCTACCTATTATTCTTATTATGGAGGTCGGGTAGTGCCGTGGTTAAGCGTTTGGCTGTTAACCAAAAGGTCAGCAGTTTGAATCCACCAGGCACTCCTTGGAAACCTTATGGGCAAGTTCTACTCTATCCTATAGGGTCGCTATGAGTCGGAATCAACTCAATGACAATGGATTTTATTCTTACTTTATAACCTATTATGCTTTTTTCCTACCCTCCTCATCTCCTTTTTTTCACCCGGGAAACAAAGAGTTTACAAACTTCTACTCGTTTTGTCTCATCATTGAGTATTGTAATGACCCCTCTGTCCATTTTTCCCCAGAGTACAAATTAACATTTTCTGTATGAAGAAAAAGAAAACAAAGACAGGGTTAGAGCCCACTTCACTTTGTGCTAATCAAAAACAAGAGCAGACTCCTAACTCCTTCAGCCCAGAAAAAAATCTCACTGTTTCTGAGGTCTTAGGAAATCCTTAGGGTGTTCTTGGGTGGTACAAACATCAAAGTGTTTGGTTACTAACAGAAAAGCTGATGGTTCGAATCCACCCAGAAGCACCCTCAGAAGTCCTGACAATCTGCTTCCAAAAGGTCATAGCCATGAAAACCCTGTGGTGCACAGTTCTACTCTAAAGCTCATGGGGTTACCATGAGTCAGAATGGACTAGATGGCATCTGGTTAGGCAATCCTCCAGCTGGGACTCAGAGTGAGTGTCCCTGCCCCCGAAACACTGCTCCCCCTACAAAAAGTCCTTTGTACTAAGTATCTATTTTCCAATTATATTAAATCCTCCATGGCTCTTTCAAAAGAAAAGAAATTCAGAAAACCTGTGCCAAAAAGAAGCATCAGGATAAATTCACATGATTCCAGAGAAAGGAATACAGGCCTTAGCCCTTGCATGCCATACACAACTTCCATTCAAAAGAAAATGCTAGGCGTGTCTATACCATCGGGTGGATCTGTGGACTGTGAACTTCCTAACAAAACATGAAAAAGATTACTGGAATCAGAAAGTAACCATAAGAAACCATAAAACTTAAGGAAAAAAAAAAAAATCCCAGGCTATAAAGACAATGATGTGGGAAAGGAAAGATGGAATGGAATTCAGATCTAATGATATGGGAATTGGTATAAGAGCTAAAAGCAAAGTTATAAGTTTGCATTGAAGTTAAGAAGTTGGCAGATAAAAGAGATTTAAAAAAAAAAAATTTGAGATGAGCGCTGTCCAGACGTGCTAAAATGTATGCGCAGTGCTGAATAATGCAGTAAAACATTTCTTAGGAATTAATAAAGCAGCCCAGTAATGGCATGATCAATGGCCTAGGCAATTAGATGTTAGGTATAAAGTAGGATCTCTGATTTTATATATTTGTACCCAAGCAGAATTGTCTGTAATGAGACAGATTTTTATTTGCAGGAATTCTTGGCAAATAAATAATATATATTTGTGCTGGAGTCCCTGCATGGTATAAATGGTTAATGCCCTTGGTTGCTAACTCAAAGGTTGGAAGTTTGAGTTCACCCAGAGGCAGCGTGGAAGAAAGGCCTGGCAATCTCCCTCCAAAAAATTAGCACTGAAAACCCTACAGAGCACAGGTCTACTATGACGCACACGGGGTTGCCATGAGTTGAAATCAATGCAAAGGGAACTGGCTTTTTGTGTGTGTTTGTTGTTAGGGTATAAAAGTCAGGACTCCTCTTTCTTCTATGGCAGCCCCAATGTGGGTAGAACATTGATTGATACTCAAGAAAGAATATGAAGCAGGGATAGAACCAGCAAGCTGGTGAAAGGCCACACGCATCAAACTGTGACCCTTCAAATGTCCACCAAAGCCTATTTCATGGGACTAGGTTCCCTGTTGAAATCGGTGCAGTCAGAAGTGCTGCATTCACAATCTACACGAGTGACAGAGACAGCTATTTAGGAAGCAGAAGTTAGGAGGCAGAGGGAGGCATGAGGGAGTACAGCAAAGGAACTGCCAGGAAGGTTTGGGGTTGATCCAAGTTTAACTAAATCGCCAAAGGGCAAAGGTGCCAGTTGGTAGCCATTCCCGAATTTTCCCGCCGTCCAAATGGTCACCAACCTATCTTTTTCCCAAGTCAGGAAACAGAAGACTTCTCTGTAATATATACCATAATTAAACATTGACACTAACTTAGCACATTTAGAAAACACATTCTTAACTTGATCTTTAAATGTATTGACTCCTTTCTGATTCAGCATCACTGTGCTATATTCTTTATTTTCCTAGCGTTCCTACACTATACACAAGATTCCCAGAAATTCTCAATACACCTCAGGTTCCAGCCATTGTCTGTGACTTTTGACTACAACTCACTCAGTTAGATATTGAGTGCCTACTCGAGGCCTAAAGAGTCCTGTTGACACAATGGTTAAAACACTCAGCTGATAACTGAAAGGTCCGAAGTTCAAACCCACCAGCTGCTCCTAGGGTGATCTGTTCCCATAAAGATTACAGTGTAGGGAACCCTATGGGGCAGTTCCACTCTGTTCTATAGGTTCACTCTGAGTTGGAATTGACAGCACACAATGGCAACAACCCCAGGCCTAGGCAGCAATGTATTAGGACCCCACAGTTCTCACAAGGTCCCAGAGGCCTCTGAGCTCGGGCTCTTCTCTCACTCTTTGCCAGCTGCATCCTGAAACCAATAATCAAATATTTTTATAAAAAAAAAAATATTATAGGAGTGTTATAATTATCCTGAGGACCCCCACCTCTCCTGGTTTTCCAAAGTACTGGCCCAGAATTTATTAAGATGCACCCAATATAGAAGCCAATCATTAGAGAGGAGCAATGTGATAAACTACTGGGGAGCCAAACCTCTATATTTAATGTCATTCTTTGGCCATTACCACCCGCAATTAGGGTATCCTCCTGACACACTATCCCTTTCCTTCTGTCTTTTCACACCCTTCCCTCAAGAGTGACTTTTCAGAGTTGTAGACTTCGGTGTAGTGGGAAAATCCTGGTTAGAGAGCCTGGAAAGCTGCACCCTAGTCCCAATTTGCCAATTCAAGAAACATGGCCTGGGCACAGTCACCAAGCCTCCCCAGGCCTCAGCTTCCTTCTATGTAACAGATTAAATACAAAACTCTGTTTTCTGTTAGCTATAACACTTGATTTTTCTAATGTAATTATTTATACTTTAGCTGGCTTAAGTGTAGAGAGTCACCACGATGTGAAAATCTTGAGGCACAATTCATGTACAGAGTCTAGCATTGTCCAGCCTGGCAAATAATTTCCTAATCATACACTGCTTCAATGTAGATCCTTTCAGGTCAGCCACCCAGGCAACTATTAATCACCTATAATAAGAACAGTTACCCTTAATGAATGACCTAATATGTACAGGCACTGTTTTTGACAGTTTGCAAACACACGTAAGATTTATTAGAGGATCTTAAGGAGACTAAGGCTCTTGGCTGCAGTTTAACTCAGCCCCCTTCCTCTCTGTTGAGCCCAAGAAGCACTGCTAGATGGGATTATACCTCATCTTCAACATTTACAGGCTTTATAATACCTAATATCTTAGTTATCTAGTGCTGCTATAACAGAAATACCACAAGTGGATGGCTTTAACAAACAGATTTACCCTCTCACAGTCTATGACGCTAGAAGTCCAATTCAGGGCTCCAGCTCTAGGAGAAGGCTTTCTCTCTCTGTTGGCTCTGGGGAAAGGTCCTTGCCATAAATTCTACCCTGGTCTAGGAGCTTCTCAGTGCAGGGACCAAAGGCCATGCTCTGCTCCTGGCACTTCTTTCTTGGTGGTATAAGGTCCCTCTCTTCTCTACTCCATTCTCTCTTTTATATCTCAAAAGAGATTGGCTCAAGATACAACCTAATCCTCTAGTCTGAGTCCTGCCTTATTAACATAACTGCCTCTAATCGTGCCTCATTAACATCATAGAGGTTAGGATTTACGACACATAAAATAATCCTATCATATCACAAAATGGTGGACAAACATACTATATTGGGAATCATGGCCTAGTCAAGATGGCACACATTTTGGGGGGACACAATTCAATCCATGACACCTAGTAAAGATGTGGAGCCCTGGTGACGAAGTGGTTAAGAGCTTAGCTGCTATCCAAAAGGTTGGCAGTTCGAATCTGCCAGCCACTCGTTGGAAACCTTATAAGGCAGTTCTACCCTGTCCTATAAGGTTGCTATGAATTGGAATTGACAACAACAGGTTTTTTGTAAAGATGTACACGGAATAAAGGCCAGGCAACCTACTTCCAAAAATCTGCCGGTGAAAACTCTATGGATCACAATGGTCTGATTTACAACCAACCACAGGGATGGCTCATTACTGGGCAGTATTTCATTCCACTGTGCATGCGGTCACCATGAGTACAGGGTGATTCAGTGGCATCTAACAACAAAGATATACACAAAACCATGGGGGAAATTTATAAGCCATAGGTAGACGCATGTCCAGAATGGACTAAAACTTTCAGAAAAATGCTAAGAACAAAGCAGATAGCTTAGTTATTTTGAAGCGATAAAATGATCAAGGCAGGGCCAGAACTATTGCTTGCTTAAAATGGAATAAAATGGATGTCAAGGAGATTCACTGCTCATCAGCAACTCTTCGCTTATCTTGTTGCAACAAACTGGAGCAATCTTTATAAGTCTGAAGCTCCAGATTAGCGGAACCCAAGTTCCAGGACCCTTTTGAACACCTCAACATCTAAAGGAACTAGCATATTTTTATGCCTTGAGTTGGGTAGAGCAGCAATTCTTGCCCTGGGAAGAGTCTGGAAAGAAAAACTTAAGCTTTCTCAGAACCTTATCAATCTATGAATCTATTGGAGAGCTAAATTACTACATTACACATATAGACAATAAGCACAAAGGAGTCTAAGAAAAGGAAGAACTAGGACTATATTAAACTTGGTTTTGACCTTTCTGGGCATGCAAAAATAGATGAGATATGAAGAAAAGGGGCAGAGGTACTACAATGGGGCAAAGTAAAGACAAAGCAGGGGTGAATAAACAGATTCCTTAGGGAAGAATAAGGAGGCAGGTCTACAGAAAGCAGTGAATGTGCTGGTTGGCAGGTATCTTGAGCGTTCAAGGGCTCCTCCCGCCATCTTTCTTCATCAGCACTCTTGCCCAGTGCTTTGTCATTTACTTAATCTTTTCAGAATCAGTAACAAGTAGGTGCTATATCTGAAAGCCTGTAGGCTCAAATATTTGTTTTTAGATTATAGACTTCTGCATCCTGATTACTTGGTGAGAATTTTTATCACAGGCTTCAGATGTTTTAAGATTATCAGGTGTACTATCTTATTATAAAATCCAAATCCTTTTTCTTTTCTTGGTCTTTCAAATTCTTTTTCCCTCTCAAATATAAGGAAGCTGGCTCAGATGCCTTGCCATTCAGAGAGGTATTTTTTGAGCTCTCAGATTTCTGCATATAAATTACAGCCAGTTACTGCCAAAGCATGATATGCTTTACACTGGACAACTGATGTCTCTAGTATAGCCTCCTATTTACTCTCCCAACCAAAGATCAGCACAAGGGAGCTAGTTACACTTGGCCTGTTCTTGAACGTTTTGATTGCACAGCAACACATTATCCTAGCAACTGAGGATTCTATCAGCTTAAGAGGTTTTAAATGATTTCCATTTTCTAAAATAACACAAAGTGATTAAGGATACATTTTTCCCCTATAAAATGATATCACTCTCCGTACATATTGCAAAAAGAGAGAGGTGGCCCCAGCCACTTATATGTACTCTCTCAGTTGAACTTCTATTGAAACCAAACGTAACATGACTTTAAGGAAACGAATAACCTGTTCTTAATAAAAAGCCAGCCCAATTACCAATTACCTCATATGACCCCTAGTCAAAAGTTTCCTCTCCTTTCCTAACTGTGCAATCAGCATGGGTGGCCTCAATATTCAAACCCATGAACACTGGTCTCTACTCTCTTGACTGCTTCACCTCCTTTGATCCTTTATACTCCAACTCAGCCACCCACTGCCAAGTCAAACATCCCACCCTTTGATTCCAATATCTGCACCTGTAACTTCCTTGTTCAAATCTTCCCATTTGGGCTTCATCAGAAGTTTCATTTCACAGCCCTTCTAACTAACCTTCCTTTCCAAGGGCCATCATTTCCATACCATCCTTTCTATGACACCCTTGCCAACGCCCTATATTTACCTTTGTCATATTTTTGTCCTCCTTCTGCCAAACTACAGCCATAGGTGAGGACTACTTTGGTACTGTCTGCACCTGCAATTGAGCCCCTGGCACTGCTGGAGAAAGTCAAGGGCAGGCTAATCGCATCACTCTACATTCATGAGCAGTAGCTGCAAATGAGCCCTCAGTAATGCTGGGCGGCCCTACCACATTTTCTTTGCCAATGCATTCTCTCACGCTCCTCAGCTAATATCTCACTTTCAAACCTCCCCCCTCTGATATCCACACCCATTCACCCCCTTCTCAGATGACCTTGTCTCCTGACAGAGAAATGGAAGCCATCTCCCATAGTAAATTCCTGTTATCAGACTAATGTATATCTGTCTCAGTCCTCAGCTTGTTGCCTCCTTTCACACCCTGTTCCCTCCTCTTATCTAAGGTCCCCATTGCACTTGTGCTTTAGATCTGACTCTGTCCAACCTTCTCAGGAAACTCACATAATCAATTAACCCTTTTCTCTTGAATTTATTCAGTTTCTCCCGTTCAACCAGATCCTTCCCATCAGTACTTCAAGATACTTTAAAGTGCTGCATCTCAACCCCACATCCCTCTAGTTACATACGCTCCTATTTCTCTGCTCCCGTTCACAGGAAAAGGAAAAAACTGTCCTCCTTGGCTGTCTCCATTATTTCATTCCTATTCATTTTTCAACCCATCCCAATCTGGTTTTGACATACATCAGTCCTGAAACCACTCCAGTTCAGGTCAGTAATGACCTCTTCATTGTCAAATTCAAGATATATATATATATATATTTTTTATTCTTCATCTTATTTGACATCTTGGCAGCATTTGGTAATGCGGCCCACTCTCTCCCTGAAATGCTGTCTTATTTTGGCCTCCACGACCAATGCTTTCCCTCCTACTTCTCTGGCCACCTTCTCTTTACAGACTTATTCTCTTTTTTTTTTTTTTTTACCTGATCTTAGGGTTAGAAGCTTGAGCCTAGGCCCCCTTCTTTTTTTCACTTACATCTGTGGTCAGAGCCCAACCACCCAATTAACTGAAGCAAAGTTGACTCTTGCTTCTTTCTCAACTTTATTTCTTTAAAACGCAGCAGAATAAGCAGTATAACTGGCAACAGACGGTAAGCATGAGGGTAAAATGACAATAGGGAGTGGTGTGGATTGTAACAAAATGGAGAGCAGAAGCTCCAGCTAAAAAGAACTACAATTACTCAGCTCAAACCAACTGTTACCCAGAGGGAATCTGAGTTAATTACTGCCAGATCTCCTAACTTTTCAAGAAAAAGCCAAAAATCCTGATTTGTATGTGAAAACTCAGAATTTTTAAATCCTGGCACCTGCATCAATTAAGATTCTTTCTAGGGCAAGTAAAAGAAAACATGATTCAAACTGGGTTACACCAAAAGGGGAATTTACTGACTCATCTAACTGAAAAGCCAAGATGTACAGCTTGACAGAGCAGTTTAATCAACACGATCAGGACCAGTTTCTCCATCAGGGCTTCACTTCTTGTCCCCATTCTCAGATAAGCTCTACCCTATGTCAGCAAGGCAGTTGCTAGACATCCAGCCCATATCCCGCCGGGTCTAAGCAGAAAATAAGAAAGTCTCGAGATTCCCTCCGACTGGGACAACTTGGATTGCAAGCCTATTTTTTTAGCCAACTATTATGACTAGGTGACTCAAAGAATAACTAGTCAGCCCTGGGAGGATACGAAAAAACCCACTGCCACCAAGTGGATTCCAACCCATAGTGACCATATAGGACAGAGTACAACTGCCCCATAGGGTTCCCAAAGAGTGGTTGGTAGACTTGAACTGCTACCCTTCTGGTGAGCAGCTGAGCTCTTAACCACTGTGTCACCAGGGCTCACGAGAGATGGGAGGGTAGGGACGCTTAAAAGAAAATTAGGGTGCTCCTACCAAAAGGAAATGTATTCCTGCAGCCAAAAAAACTGCAAACATGCACTGCACCAACCGATTCAAATATTTAAAAAACACAACACAGGCCAAATAAAACTACGCTGGATGAAGGTGGCTTGTCAACCTCCAGTTTCAATCCTTTTTTACTTATTTCTTAAGTGATCTCATCCAACACCAAGTCTTCTTTTAACAACCCTGGTGGTGCAGAAGTTAAGAGCTATGGCTGCTAACCAAAAAGTCGGCAGTTAGCAGGAAGACATTATCCCCAGTCTACCAGGTACTCCTTGGAAACCATATGGGACAGCTCTATTCTGTCTTACAGGGTCTCTAAGAGTCGGAATCAACTCGACGGCAACGGGTTTGGTTTTCTTTTTTTTAATACTAAAAATACCATTTTTTTTTTTTCAGCTCTGACTCACAAATTCAACTGCTGACTCAATATCTTCACTCGGCTGCCTCAAACTCATATCAAATTCAATTTGTCCAAAATGAAACTGACGATTTGCCATTTCTGCCATTCAAAGCTGGCTTTACTCAGAGGTCTTATAACAAGGGGAGGTGAGGGAATACAAGTTGTTACTTTAATATTCAAGTATCTCTGGAAAAGCAATTTTAAATAGGGATCCATAAAAAAAAAAAAAAAATCCTAACCCTAATGTCAGGTTGTCCTAAGAATCTACTCAACAGCTACTAACAATAACAACACCCTGAATACTGGCACGGTACATCTCCAAAATGCATTTTCAAATCATCAACAAAGAAACGAAACTTTTAACAGAATTCCAAGGCTGCAAAGAGCTACTTCACTTATAAACAAGGGCAGACCATTAAGATATGTTCTTCTCATGTCTTTAATTTTTAACTATGGTTTGAACTTGGCAGAATTATATTCTATTCGGTGTAACATCAAAAGGCATATTTTACTATAATTGCATCATGATTCCATAGAAAATTTATTTCTTTGTGTTTGTTTATTTGTTTATTTATTTCCTATCCTTTAAAGTCAGACCAGCATGGTTGAGGTATTGTTTAAAAAGGAAAAAAAAAAAATCTTTCAGGAAGTCAACTCAAAAACTCCACTGAAATTCTTTTGTTATTTCAAATATGCAGCAACGATACATGTTATCTTAATTCACCTAAATTTGCAATTTCCAATTTCTATCTCTTTCCGATTTAGTCATAAAACAGAGAAATAAAATAGCATCATAAAAAATACAAAGGAAAGAAAGCTTTTCAAGGGATAATTGTTGACTAGCACTGCTGTAGTTTTCTAGCAAAAATATCCGCTTTGATCTTGACAAGAACTTAGAGATTGGTAGGGTAAATATTACCATATTTCATCAAATCTGAGAAGCCGGTGATGATAAGATGTACCATTATTTTATGTACCACTAGGTTAGGGGGAAAAAAACAAAACAAAACAGGAAAAAAAAAACCAAAAACTAAACCATTACATACAATGTACTCTAAGACACATTCTGTTTTCAGATGTTATCTGAAATAAAAAAAAAAAAAAAAAGTATGTCTTAGAATCTGTGGAAAACATGATGATAAGACTCACTTTGCAGATAAGGAACCAGAGGCTCACTTAATAAGCTAAAGAATGGACTTGAACCCATGGATCTGTTTTTCCCCCAGTCCAACCCGTGATCTGAATAATCTCTAGAGTTTCTTCTCAGGGAAAGCCTTTCTGACCCAAAGCTGGTAAAGAAAAAGTCAGCTCAATAGATACTTTTAAACTGATATGAATTCTAAGATGGGGAATAATTGAGAACTCGACCACTCTCTGACTCATAGACAGCCTAGGAAATACTGCTAGCCCAAATAGCAATACATGCCAGGTGTGCAAGAAAAAGATTGCATCATTAATTCTGCTAACTCAGTAGGAAGCAGGTTGACACAAAAACAGTTAACTAGTAATTTTTACTGTGATTCACGAGACGATTTTCACTGTGAAGTTATATTATCTGGCAGTTAGTGGAGGCTAAAACTTACGTTCTTCCGTAATAAAGTATGTCCATTTAATGATTTTTTTGTTTGTTTCAAAAAATACTCATTTGGAAAGGTGCCATGTTATTGCTAATTACTGCAGAAAGTAACGCAGAGCAAAAGTGTAAGCCTAATAGCTCTAATCAGTATGTGCAGGAGGCCTTTGGATGTAAACACTAACGGTCATTAAAAAGAAAATTTGTGGCAAAAGCCAATAAATTTGCCATGTGGGATCTGAATGAGACAAAAGAGGCTTAATTCATGACAATGTCCTTTATTTAGGTCTAATTGCTGTACATTTTGTAATCCACACAGCACCTAGAGCAGGGTCTTAAACATAGAAACTGCCTAATAAGTACATACGATGAGATTCAGAAACAAGAAAAACGGCATTCCTTCTGTTTTCATAAATTTCCTAGCCCTGCGCTGGCTCTGGAAAAGACAGCATTTAGCAAATTAGTGCCCCTGTGAGTCTGCCTTTGTGCTGACCACTTATTACATTAAATACTGGAAGTCCTCAAGGAGTTGATGTCTAAACGAACGAGTACAAACATAAAAGTTACACAGGTGATAGATCACCTTTAAGTATATTTAGTAACTGAGCAATACATTATGTCCTAACATCATGTCCAGCATCACTGGATGTACAGTTAGGAGACCTGGTGCAGCCAGTTACTGTTACCTCAGCTAAGTCACTTCTCTGACCCTGCTTCCTTAGTTTTGCCTACCAGTTGCCCTTGAGCCAATCGAACTGATGGCAACCCCATGTGTGTCAGAGTATAACTTTGCTCCATTGGGTTCTCAATGGCTGATTTTTCAGAAGTAGATTGCCAGGGCTTTCTTCCAAGGCAACTCTGGATGGACTCAAACCTACAATCTTTTGATTAGCAGCTGAGCATGTTATCTCTTTGAGTCAATCTACCCCTAATGGCTACTGCAAAAGAAATTAAGACAGAAGAGAATCTTTACAAACTCTAAAGCACTGTACAATGCAAAGTATCATTAGGGATAATGTCTTCTTGGCCATAGTACTGCAATGACTTCCTTTTGGGTGCCCTTATGATACAGATTCAATCATGCCATTCCCAGGTTGAAGAACTTTCAATGGATCCTTAATGCCAAAGGATAAATTCTCAACTGGTTAGCTTGGTAGATTAGGCCCTTCAAAAGCTGGCTCCTCTTCAACCCCATCTGTGGCTTCACTTTTCAAAGACCAAAGCAAATATGCAACTCCTTCCTGAGCATATTCTCTTCCACACTTCTTTGCCGTGGCATTTCTGGTGGCATTTCTGGCTGTGACTATTCTTCCACACTCAGGATTCCACAGACTATTACAGCAGCTTCTACTTTATCTCTAGGCTCAGAGTTTCTCCACACTACTACTACTACTATGCCCAACCTGCAGCACCTCAATAAATGTTCCTTGAATGAGTGTTCAGGCAAGGGAGACCCAAAATTTGTATACCATAAAAAGATGATGCCAAGGAGAGTCTCAAGTAAAGGCTGTCAACTGAAAAACGGCTTAGAGGGCATAATGAATCTACTACATGGCCACATCTCTTACCCGAAACCCCTGAGGCCAGATGTGTTTTGGAATTCAGGATTTTGGGCATTTTAGAAAGGTAATGTGGTGCATATACCTATGCTCTCAGGATGGTCTAGGCGAGAACTCCACGCTCAAACACAGTTACACTTTTGTGGCAAAGTATACAGTCACACTAAATAAGATAAATGAAGACAGTAAATAGCTGTCATTCTTTCAAGTCAGTTCTTGCCCCCAAATGAGTTAGGAGAGCTTCCAGAGCTTTTCCAGAACTTTTTGGATCTTAGAATTACAAAGAAAGGGGAGTAGATCTATATCATCTTATTTGTGCACATAGTTCTTTCACATCCATGTTCTTGTTTGCTCAGAAATTCACTACAGCAGGACTGACCCATATTTAGGCAACACATAAAACTGACCACACACCCAATCAGCAGCAGACAGGCTATAAAGTACTCCGAGAAGGTACAAATGATCGTCGTCACTAGCATAGGGGAAAAAAAAAAATCACTGGATCCAGCACTGAAGGACCAGCTGTGAAAAGCAGTAATACACAGAGCAGGGAAGAAGTGAATGAATGATAAATAAATAGCTGTTAGGAACTAACTCCTATATCACTGATCTTTAAATGGCTCTTCAGTTGTGTGGACAGAAATGCCCTTACAAACAATGGTGTTCACAAGCCAAAAACCAAGCTGTCTCAGACAAACCAACTTGTTTTCACATCAAAACAGAAACAGCAATGCATGCAACCTTGCTCTCCAGGACTGCAGGCAGAAACAGAATAACACATTGTGCAAATAAGTATACACATATAGATACGTAAATATAGATATAGGTATACACGCAAATTCTTTTAAACAGCCAGAAAGACTCTTACATGATACCTCCCTGTGAAAAATTTATTTTAGAACCGAGGAAGAGGAAACCTTTTCCCGAAGAGCCAGCGGATGTTTCCCCTTTGGAAAAGAAATATAACATAACTAGGAGGGGGAAGGAGAATGCATAATCCAATTTGCAATGAAATACTAACACCTGGACATCCATTTTGTGGTTATCTATGAATCTAAAAGTTCTTACATCAAGGAGCTAGAGAACATTTGTAACAGGTACCACTTGACTCTATCAAACACCAGGGCTCAGTCATAATGTAATAGCTACCATTTACACTACTGAGCCCTCACTAAATCCAAGCAGGATGCTAAGCGCTTAAAGTCTCAATTAATCCTCACATTAAATAGAACATACCTTATTGTGTTATCATTCAATTCTATATATAAGAAATGGGATCTTTCAATAAAAATTCTAGAGCTTTTAAGACGGAAAGACAAATGACTGTGATGTTCTCTCTTGCCAGTCGCTTGGTTTCTATTCCGATTTTAAAAAAAAGCTCATTTCAACTGTACGCACTTCTAATATACATACATCTTTTTCAATAAGCATGGGACAGAAATAACTCTCCACTCCATACCCACAACCTTTCCAGCTATCCAGGAAAATATGTTCTCTCTCTCTCTCCCTTCCTCTCAGAAGTTCACCTTGAGCGTGCTCCATCCATCCATCCCTTTTGGGGCACCTACGGTATACTGTGGAAGTTAGGATGGGAAAAATCGATCTTGCTTACTTTGGACAAATCATCAGAAAAGACCAATCTTTAGAAAAGGCCATCCTGTATGGTAAAGAAGAGAGTCAGCGAAAACAAGGGAAACCCTCAATGAGATGAACTGACACTAGCCACAACAGTCTCAAACATATCAAAGATAATGAAGATAGCACAGAATTGGGCAACATCTTGTTCTGTTATACATAAGGTTTCCATGAGTTGGCATCAACTCAATGGCAAATAACAACAACAAATGGTGTAACAGGAACCATGCTGAGGATACATGTACAAAGCACAGTCCCATCTCAAATTTTCAGTACAGACATACTTGAGCATGATTACGTTACATATGGCAAAGGAGTAGCACAGATCAACTCCTCAGGAGAGGAGTCCGGTGGTCACAAAAGGCCTCCCAGGGTGATAATCCTTGACTGGATCTGAAGAAAAATTACAAAATACAAGATTGACAGAGAACAGAAGAGCATTTTAAGGACAAAAAATGAAAAAGCATGACGCTACCAAACTATGTCAAGCCTTTCAGAATAGCATCAATGACAATGTGGAGATGAAGCTGAGAAAGAGGGACAGACGCTAGAGAGGTAAAGATGAACAAATCTCAGTCTCCAAAGTCCAGTCCCCCACATCTGTCTCACACAGCACTGACAGCAGCACCCTGCCCTACAAGAGGGGGAAAGAAAAAGCCTGGGGCAGCTAAATTGGCAAAGGAAGCCAAGGTGGTCATCAACTCAGCAGGAGGACCTGGCCACCTCTTTCCCAACTCTCCTGTCTGCATCTGTATTCTTACCATAAGCCTGGTGACTTATGACTAAGAACTAGTCTCTTGCCCTTTTTTGAGGTAATATCTGCCAATTAATCATGACTCTAAGACCTTAAATTGAGCACAAGATGCTGTTCCATTAAGGGATCTTCATCCTGAGGGGGGAAACCCTGGTGGCGTAGTGGTTAAGTTCTACGGCTGCTAACCAAAGGGTCGGCAGTTCAAATCCGCCAGGTGCTCCTTGGAAACTCTATGGGGCAGTTCTACTCTGTCCTATAGGGTTTCTATGAGTCAGAATTGACTCTACGGCACTGGGTTTTTTGTTTTTGGTATCCTGAGGGGCAGCTCCGAGGGAAGCACGGAAAACAAAATGTTCACTGAGGAAACAGGAGAACTCATTTTAAATAGACAGCTTTTAAAGCGAAATACCTAGACCATATGTATCATCAGTTACATGCAAGTTCAATTATTATTCGCTCCTCCTGGTCCTTTAAAGCAGCGATCTTCACGCTTTCTGAAATTGCTGTGGCCTCTTTCCGACTGATTCACGGACTCCCACCTTCTCTTTAAAAGAAAGAACAAAATTCTTTTGCTACATAATATGTTCTTTATTTTTAATTAAAGTGGATTTAAATTAACTGTTATGAGAATTTCCTGACACCCTGGATAATTAATTAAACACATACTGATCTCTTACACAAACTCAGGGTGAAAAATCATTGGTCCAAAGGCTCACCCTTTGTCTTAGTTATTTGGTGCTGCAATAACAGGAATACCACAAGCGGATGGCTTTAACAAACAGGAACTTATTTTCTCACCATTTAGGAGGCTAGAAGTTTGGTTTGAGAGCACAGGCTCTACAGGAAGGCTTTCTCTGTCAGCTCTAGGGGAAGGTCCTTGTCTCTTCAGCCTCTTTTTCCTAGTTCCTCAGAGATCTCCACATGGGGTGGCATCAATCATTGCCCATCTCTGTTTCTCTCTTGCTTGTTTAATCTCTTTTCATATCTCAAAAGAGACTGATTTAAGACACACCCTACACTAATCCTTCTGATTAACATAACAAAGACAACCTATTCCCAAATGAGATTATAACCACAGGCACAGAGGCTAGGATTTACAACACATATTTTTAGGGGACACAATTCAATTCATAACATTCTACCCTTTGGCCCCCCAAAATTCATGTTCTTGTCACATGAAAAACACTTTCACTCCATCACATCACAAAAGTCTTAAATCAGCTCCAAGTTTAAAATCTTATCTTCTGAAGCATCTAAATCAAATATGGGTGAGACTTTAGGAGTATTTCATCCTAGGGCAAAACTCCTTTTCATCTGTGAACCCGTGGAATCTAGAATACAAGCTATCTGCTTCCAAAGTACAACGGTAGAACCAGCACAAGGTAGGCATTTCTATTACAAATGGGAGAAATTGAAGGGGAAGAAGGGATAACAGGCAGCAAGTAAGTCCGAAACCCAGCAGAACAAATTAAATTAGCTCTCAAAACTTGAAAATAATCCTGTTCTCTAACACCATCTGGGCAACGGCCCTGCCCTCCAGAGTTTGGGTGGAGGCCCCTTGGCCCTGGGCTTCAGCTCCACCTTCCAGGCCCTCTGGGATGGCAACTCAGCTCCCTTGGCTTTAGGTGGCCTCATTCTCCTAGACCATCTGAGTGGTGATCCCACCCTGGCAGGTGCCCATTCTTCTGCCCCCTGGGCTAGGCAGCACCACCCCCTCAGCTCTGGGCAGAGGCCCCATCCCCCTTGCACATCTTAAGGGCAGCCCCACATTCCAGAATCCAGTTGGTAAAGATCTGACTCTTTTAAATGTAGGAGGCTGTGGCCCCATCCTTTGAGATCCACCCTTCAAAACCAAGAAGGCTCTGCTTCCAATGTTCCTTCCAGCAGTTCTGCTAATCTCCAAGCTGCTCCAGGGATGGTCTTTTTCTTTTCTTGGAGGACAACAGATGTAGCTGCTTTGGCCTGTTTCCTGCCTGTAGAATTCCAAGAGACAGACAGCATTCTTTCATTCTTACTCTGTTCCCTTCAGCCTAAGCTGATGGGTTTTCTGCTGTGATAAACCAACCAAAAATCAAACCCACTGCTGTCGAGTTGATTTTGACTCATAACGACCCTATAGGACTGAGCAGAACTGCCCCACAGAGTTTCCAAGGAGCACCTGGCAGATTCAAACTGTTACCAACTGCCAATCTGACACAAAGGGTCCTTGTCTTTTCCTGAGTAAGAATACACACGAAAGACAAACTTTATCTTCAGCAAGCTTTATTTTGCTTGAGTCAAGCAAAAGGAGTCAGTGGGGATCTAAGTCTCTCCAAAACACTGACTTGAAATGGGAAGCAAGGCTAGGGCTCATATGGGTTTGGTGGAGACAACAGAGTAATGAATATTTAGTGGGCTTATTTCAAGAGGCAGATACTTCTCAGAATGTTAGTGCATGTTAACTAGGTTGTGCAGGCATCTAGAATCCAAGATGGAATCCACTGATATTCAAGATGGAGTACTCTCTGGCAGCCCTCGGCATCACTTATTATGGGATATAGTGCAAGCGCACTGATGTCTGGCACTATATCACCATTTCAGAGAGCTAAGGAAGGTCAAACAGTGGTCACGCTTTGCTCTTCTGCACATGCAAGAGCCTGTAAAGGGGCAAGGGACTAGAAAAACACTAAGAAGGAGATAGTAATTCACTGGTTGCCTCAGCCTTATCTCATGTTGACAGGGTGTGGTTCTTGTTTACCCGACTTCTAGATGGTAATCTTTTAACAGCTCTTTTGTTCCACTAGCACAGTTAACCCTATCTGTCTCAGAATTGCCGACCCTTTGATTAGCAGCTGACCCTTTGGTTAACAGCCATAGCACTCAACCACTACACCACCAGGGTTTCCTCTGCTGTGGTAGTTGTTTAGATTTATCAGTTACAGGCTTAATCTCCTTAACAAAATTTGCGTAGCCATGTCTGTCCTTGGTGAGCTTTCTAGGACACGTGTCCTTAGTTTGTACAACAAAATTTTCCAAATCTTTAAGTTCTATTTTCATTTTGCACATTCCACTTTTAAGTCCATCTCTTTCCTCTCACATTTTACTACAAGTGGCAAGGAGAAACCACATGGCCCCTTTAAGATCTTGCTTAGAAATCTCATCAGCCCGATATCCAAGTTCATCACTTACAAGTTCTATCTTCCACTAAATATTTGAACATAATTTAGACAAGTTCTTTGCCACTGCATAAAAAGTATTGCCCTTCTTTCATTGTCTAATCACGTGTTCATCATTCCTATCTCCTGATTCCCCAGCTCTTTGTGATTTTTCTACAATTTTAAAATATTTCTAAGACTCTTCATTTCGAGTCACCAGAAGCCCATTTAATGTCTGCATTTCTGGCAGCATTCTGTTGATGGCACCATATGTACTCTCTAAGACGATAGAGACTTTCTCCTTAACTCTCCTCACTTCCTTCTGAGCCTTCACCAGAATTGCCTTTGATGTCCATAAATCTACTATCTCTTCAACACAATCTAGGATTTCATATTAAAAAATTAAAACTCTTTCAGCCTCCACTCATTACTCAATTCCAAAAACACTTCCACATCATAGGTATTTGTTAGAGCAGTACTCCCACTTTTCGGTACCAAATTCTGTCTTAGTTATCTAGAGCTGCTACAAGAGACATATCCAAGTGGATGTCTTTAACAAACAGAAATTTATTTTCTCACAGTTTAGGAGGCTAGAAGTCCAAATTCAGAGTGCCAGCTCTAGGGGAAGGTTTTCTCTCTAGGCTCTAGAGGAAGATCTTTGTCTCTAGTTCCTTGGAGATCTCAATGTGGTTTGGCAACTATCCTCCCCCATCTCTACTTCTCTCCCTTGCTTGTTTAATCTCTTTTCATATCTCAAAAGAGACTAGTTTAAGGCCCTAATCCTGTCTTATTAACATAACAAAGGCGACCCATTCCCAAATGGGATTATAACCCCAGGCATAGAGGTTAGGATTTACAACACATATTTTGGGGGGGCACAATTCAATTCATAATACCCCTCGTAAAGACTAAGATGATGGAAAAAGGAGAGTATATTTAAACATAAATGCAATCTCCTCCAAGTTGAAATTTGGCCAGACTAGACAGAAAATATTGGTATACCTCAAAATTATTTATTAATACATACAAATAATATTGTCAAAGTCAGTAAATATTATTTATAAAGCTATAAATCTTTACATTAATTTCAGAACAAGACATAACCGTCAGTCGCTTCTTCCCTTCTACTGAACCAATTAAAGCTTGAGTTACCATAAAGCACAGAAACCTCTAAGAGAATGATCATAAGCTGAAGGTTAGATTTCAAAATGAAGAGTCTTAGAAATATTTTAAAATTGTAGAAAAATCACAAAGAGCTGGGGAATCAGGAGATAGGAATGAAGAGCCCCAGGTTTATCACTGATTCATGGTAGAACGATACAGCCTTAGTTTTCTCATCTATAAAGCAGAGGTACATAGAAAGGGGGAGTATGGGAACAAGGGAAGGAGAAATGGTTAACAAGTTACATAAGGCCTTTTCCTTCTCAAAAGTACAATGGATTTGGTGACAAACACAGAATAGACTCTAGAAAAAGAAGAATTTTCTGTTTCAATTATAAGATAAAAGCTTAGAAAAATCAAAGAAAATAAAGATGAAAGACAATAAAACTGTTTCAGTCATCTTAACACAACAGTAAAATTCCATTTTTATGCAAACGTCAATGACTGAGTGATACACAGTATTTTTAAAGGATGCCTGTATGAGTCTCCCAAGCAAATTTTCTTTTTTTGCCCAGTTTTGTACGCCCTAATGTACAGAAAGAACAATAATAATTTGTTATCTGCTATTATTTCCCATCTTCTCCACCTATTTCAAGGGAGCAGTACATTTATTAATAGCATGGTTAGGAAAACAGATCAGCACAGTAGAGCAGAAACACCACAAACTCATCCTCTGATGCTAAGACAGAGGCTTAGAAATGCTCTCCTTCCAAATGAGGGATGGAATGCACAATGGTATCACTGAGCTCAAGAGGGTAGAAAAGACAGGGGGAATATAGTGGCAAAGACAGGGAAGAAAAAAAAAAAAACCAGTATCAAAGAAAGACAGAGATGGGAAAAATAAAGAGGCCTGAAATGTAAATTCTATTAAGTCCTGGAAGGTGTAAATGGTTAAGCGCTCGCCTACTAACCCAAACATTGCCAGTTCAAACTCACCCAGAGACACTGTGAAAAAAAGGCCTGGTGATTTGTTTCTGCAGCCTTTAAAACCCTATGGAGTACAGTTCATGGAGTCCGAATAAGTCAGAATCAACTTGGCAACTGCTTTGTTTTGTTTTGTTTTCGTAAGACAAAAGAGGCACATAAGAGCAAAAACGACTAACTATAGGCAAATCATTGTGAACAAGGTTACCAATGTCTAAGTGAAGCATTCCTTCTGGGTTACAGCACTATGGGAATGTTGCTGACATGATGACCACCACACTTTAGAACGATCTTCTTGCCAGTGTGCAAGAAGGTAGCTGTTGAGCACCATCATTGTACATATGCCTACAAGGTCGCTATGAGTCGGAATCGACTCGATGGCAACGGGTGTACTGGGGTTGGGGCCCTGGTCGCACAGTGGTTAAGAGCTACAGTGAGTTTTGGCTACTACCAAAAGGTTGGCAGTTCAAATTCACCAGCTGCTCCTTGGAAACTATGGGGCACTTCTAGTCTGTCCTATTCAGTCACTACGAGTCGCAATTGGCTCGATGGCAACGAGTTTTTTGTTATACTGGGGTTCAGGATTAACAAATAATTTGTCCTCAGCACACTCTTAACCCTGGGGGTGTGACTTGCCTTGAACATCCATGATCTAAAATTTAAGACAATCTCAACTAAAAAAAGAAACTAAATCCTCTCCCTCATTTTTTGAACCAGTTCACAGAGTCACATCAACCAAAATTTAACCTACTGACTCTTTATTTTGCAGAAAGGTTGGGTGGAAAAAGAAACTTGGGTATTTACCTATCTATGAGCAGCCATGCAAGAGAGTCCATATGGACTCTGCCCTCTTAGCAACAGCACCCACTAGTGGTGGGGAGGAACACAGTTATTTTATGCATTGGTTTTTGCACACAACTCCTTTTTAAAAATTCTATAAAAGCAGAAACCATGCTTGGCTTTGTTCACCATGGTAATCCAATGCACATAGTAGGCACTTTTGCTGAGTGAATGAGATTAGTTCAATACAAAGCAAAATGAGAAAGGTGCCCCTGAGAAAGGTGCATATAGCCAGCCCCTGAAGGATTCTAAACTACATCTCTCCCCTTTACTACGGATGTTTCCTGGGAATTTCTTGGGAGTCTCTTCACCCCAACATAGCACTGTGACAGGTGCCCACGTGAAAAAGAAGGAAATCATAGTATGTTTCTCTGCCCTTTCTTCTCTCCCAAACCAGGAGACAAAATAGGCAGGAAGGACGTGGTGCTCTGCAGAGAAGGAGTTTGGCCCTGTATGTGTTTGCTTTTCGGAGAAGGAAGTACTGCTAACCCCTGCAAATCTACTTAAACAGTTGTTCCAGGTAAAACTGCTTCTTAGAACTCACTGACCAGAACCGTGTCATCAAGCCTCACCAGGATGCTGGTCAATACCCTTATAGAAAAAAAGCTGAATACCTTTCCCTCTCCTTTGAATGTCACTGGAAGTCTCTCCCCTTCTTCAAAAACTGATTTCTATTCAAAATCTACAATTCATTCCCCCACCCCTCACCTAAACTGAGCATATTTAAAATGCAGGAGCTCCCCACACTGATTTACCTCCTCTGATCATCCCTCTTTCTATATCCAGTTCTCAGGAATAGCCTCAGGTCCTGACCACACTCTCTGGTTGCTCATAGCCTCAGTGCAGCGCCGTCCAGCGGTCCAGACTCCAAACCCTGGAGTTCCACTGATGGGCTGTGTGGCCCTGGGACCAGGGAACAACTCCTCTGAGCCTTGATTTCTGACTCTGTAAAACGGGGCTAATAATAGCACCTAACTCACAGAGTTACAGAGTCCACAAAATGTTAGCACAGTACCTGGCATATCACATGTGTGCAACTATCAGCTATTATAATTTCTATCATAATGAGGAAGTCTCCAGTATTCCCTGATGTGGGCTCCTTGTTTCCCAACCAGAGGCTTATAAAGAACTTCTTCACATACTTCTCAGAAAAAAAGAACATTAGACACCTGTACCTTATAAAACATGGCAGGTCTATAGGGAGACAGATTTATGGCAGTTCTACCGGAGACGTACAGGGGACCATGACCTATATCTTAGTAACACATCCAGGAACTAGTCATGAGTTACACTCACTCAAAAAATAAGGATGTGGGCAGCTCTTTACTCCCCCTATCAAAATGTATATATTGTGTTTACTCAGTGTACCGTAAAATTCAAAATACAAAGCACTATTTATAAGTTTCTTTCTTTTGGCAGGAGGTGAACATTCAATTTGACTTCCACCAGCCAAGTCCGAACCTGATGTATACAAAGTACACCTGTGTACAGGATAATACATTATACCTGGTGGCCTTCTTTGACCATTTTTAACATTCTAGGATGCTGGGTTTTTTGTTTGCTTGTTTGTTTGCTTTTCTGTCTTTACCAGTATATTCTTCCTGTCGTTTCTACCCTCTTGAATTCAGTGATACCGTTATCTATTCCATCCCTCATTTGGAAGCAGTACATTTCGTAGCCACTGTCTTAGCATCAGAGGATGAGTTTGCGGTGTTTCTCCTCTACTGTGCTGATCTATTGTAGGATCAAGAACTCACAGCCACAGGGGGACAACCAGCTCTTTGTACCTGTTGTAGAATCCTCCACAAGAGTTAAGTGTGGTAGACTATAAATCTTACCAACAGAGATTTTCATAAAAATGCCCTCTATGTTTTTCTTCCTCAGATACCTCATCTCATCGATTGAAAAATGTGTGAAAATAAATGAAATTTAATTCTAATCTGTATAGGAAATCATTTGGCTTTCTGGTCACCTGCATCCCAGGGCTCCACCCTGAAAACCAAGCTGACACAGGAGTGCAGGTGCTAAAAATAAAGACACCACCAAATGAATGGTGTCTGTGTAGTCTCAGGAGGGGTCCAGGTGTTTTTGTGCTACCGCTGTAAGGCAGAAAAACTGGCTGTAGCTTTTGCTTTCTATGGATTCATTTTTTAGACAACACTCCCAATTCCAGAGGAAGAAAAGGCCAGCTTGCTGGGGTCTATGAGCCAGGAAGGGTAAAAGCAGGCCTCTGGGATGGTCAAGTGTATTTTCAGGTCTCTCTTGGGGCACATCACATCGTGGGGGCAGCTGAATGGCCCAGGGTTTATCTGAAAGCAATCTGACCATGACACTGTTTTCCAGAATAATTTACGAAGGTCTTCACTGCATACCAGAGACAGTAACCCATTCTGTCTCAGAGAACACATATGAGTGAATTCTCTTTTACAATCAGGAATGAATGGACATTAAAGGCCTCTGCCTCTACTGGTCAGGTTTTATGTAAGAATCCATCTAGAGAAAGGCTATGTTCAGCATAGCATACAGTTTCCAAAAGGCACAATATTCATCAAGATGTCTTAAAGTATTTCCTGGAGGTTTGATGCGCTCGGCTGCTAACCAAAAGGTTAGCAGCGGTTGGAACCTACCCTGAAGTGCCTTGGAAGAAAGGCCTAACAATCCACTTCAGCAAATCAGCCATTAAAAGCCCTATGGAGTACGGCTGTACTCTGACACACGTGGGGTAGCCACGAGTTGGAGGTGATTTGCCAGTAACTGTTTTTGTCTTGCTGGTCAGGAGGCGGAAACCCTAGTGGCCTAGTGGTTAAGTGCTACGGCTGCTAACCAAAGGGTCGGCAGTTCAAATCTGCCAGGCACTCTTTGGAAACTCTATGGGGCAGTTCTACTCTGTCCTATAGGGTCACTGTGAGTCGGAATCGACTCAATGGCACTGAGTTTGGTTTGGTTTGAGTCAGGAGGGAGAAGATGCAGATATAGCTAGGTCCACAGATCTGACTGTGCCTGGCAGGGCTGAGGCAGGACACCAACAAGCCCCGGAGAGTTCCACAGACAGGAAGACCCCAGGAACTGAGTCTAGGAAAGAGTGAGAGTGCGTTAAAGCCCACCACAGGCCACTGAGGACTCCTCTCCCCACAGAGCCCCATTGTGCAGAGCGTGGGGCGAGTCCCTGGGGGTTCTGTAACGGGTGAGAGTGAAAAGCAGACCTTCACGATCAACACATGCTTTTCTGGCTGCAGCAGAGTTTTGTAATTCCTTTAACACTGTCAGAGGAGGGGCAGCGCAAGGGAAAAAGAAAAAAAGGATACTGGTATCTATCGAGGAAGAAACCGCTAGGTTTGACTCCTAAATCATGCTTTCTCTAAAACTCCGGCTTCTCATCTATAAAATGTAAACACTCACAATACAAAGTACGGCACAGGTTGTTGTGCGGATTAAAAGATCGTGAAGTAAGATATTTGCAGTGCAGTGTTCTCTCCCCCTGCTAAGGTCTCCAGTCTTCGCCCAAGAAAAGAAGTTCCATCCCTTGATAGGTAAGCCTTTAAAAAAATGTCTGTTTTGTTTTTGTCTAATCCACCCTGGAAAGACTCCTCCTTTATCACCAGGCTGGGTTCTGAAAGGTTGTTGGCTATTTTCCAAAACTAAACACCCTCTCAAAGGGCATTCTGATACCAACTAAAAATATTCAAAAGAGTATACTCAAAGCAATTCCAAAAATGTTTTCAGCAATACTTTTGGAGCTGGTTTACAGTCTTGCAGTGACTTCCATAAAAGGGAAACTCATTTGTAAGTTAAGTGCTGTTAAGCTTTCAAATGGTCTCATGACTTTCTGATGCTCTGGGTCACATACCCTGGCTCCCCAACTCTTCAACAAGTTTCTCTTGTTAAGGGTTTTAGATCTGTGTATTTTTTTTATACCCCTGGTGCAGCACTGTGCCTCGTGCACAAAAGGGACTCCAGAAACCTTGGAGGGTATGATCGGGTATCACTGACGATGACTCCATGACTAGAGACTTCAAGAATTTTTCACAGATGTCTCCATGAAACTCTTTGTTTTAAAAAGTAATACAGAATAAAGAAATGAATTAAATAACAGCAGCAACCAGATCACACAACTGAAAAATAGGCAAGCAACATGAACAAGCACTTCACAGACGAGGCTGTTCAGCTGCAAAATTGCAAATACACACTTGCAAAGAGGTTTCCAATGGTAATAAGAGGAATGCAAATTAAAACCACAATAAGAGACCCCTATAAAACCAGGTCACTGGGGGGTGCAAACAGCTTGCACTTGACTACTAACCTAAAGGTTGGCAGTTTGAACCCACCCAGTGATGCCATGGAAAAAAGGCCTGGTGATTTGCCTCTGTAAAAACTACAGCCATGCAAGGCCTCTGGAGCAGTTCTACTCTGTAACACTTGGGGTTGCCATGAGTTGGAATCAACTCGATGGCAACGGGGTTTTTTTTAAAATAAAAACACCAGCATGGCTCAAATTAAAATGACTTATCAAACTAAGTGTTGGTGAGAATGTGGAGCAATGGAACACACTTGATGAGACTATAAATTGGAATGGCCGTGCTGGCAAACTGTTTGGCTCTGTCTACTAAAGCTAAACATATTCACATCCTAGTACTCAGCAATTACACACACACACATTCATCAGAAACGCATACTTATGTTCACCAAAAGACATACACATGAATGTTTATAGCGTTATTCATAATGGCCAAAAACTGGAAACAATTCAAACGCCCATCCTTAGTAATGGTTGCACACTCATACGAAGGAATACTATTCAACACTGAGAACGAGCAAACAACTGCTGCATGCATGAAATTGATGAATTTCAGAACAAAAAAATGGCCGAGGGAAAGGAGTCAGAAAAGAATACAAAAGTATGAGTGCATTTGTATAAATCTTAAAACTAGGCAAAAGAGATCTATAACGTTAGAAGTCAGGACAGTGGCTACCATGGAGAGGAAGGGACCAGAGGAGGCACAGGACAGATCCTGGCAGGCTGGTGGTGCTATCTTTCTTGATCTATGTTAAGATTAAACGAGCTTGTTCACGGAATGAAAATTACTGAACTGTTCTCGTATAATTTGTGCCTGTTTCTGTATGCATGTTATTTTTCAATAAATTTATTTTCTCTAAAAAGTAAACCCGTCTAGGTGTCTCTTCTTCTGCAAGGCCAAACAGGGAAAGCCAATTTAACTGTCTATTGGCATAAATTTACTAAAGCAGCCAGGCCCAGTATAAACAGTGAGGGACACTAAGCCATGCTCTGTCACTCAAGCCTGCTCCCAAGTCTGTCACTCACGAGCTTGCGATTCTGAGGGAGTCTCTCTATGCTTCGCTACTCTCTAAAAAATACCTGGGTAATTATGACAGTCAAATGAGATGCTACAAGAGCACTTTGTAAACCATGAATTAGTATTCCAACATTCATTTTATGTCATCACATACCCTGACTAATGAAATCGAAGGGCAAGGAGAACTTGAGGAGGCTAAAGGGGGATCCTGAGGAACTTTGGGGTTACTGTCAAGAGTTTTAGGGGCCAGTAGCATAGTCTGTTTCAATTCAAACAAGAATTTAGTATACTTTTCCATTTTACAGTTTTATCACTAATTATTGTTACTAGGTGCCTTGGAGTTGCTTTTTAACCCACAGTGACTCCATGTGACAAGGTAGAACTGCCCTCTAGGGTATTCTAGGCTGTAATCTTTACAGAAGCAGATCACCAGATCTTTTTCCCACAGAGCAGCTGCTTGGGTTTGAACCGCCAATCTTTTGGTTAGCATCTGAGTGCTTAACCATTGCACCACCAGGGCTTCTTGTTTTATCACTAGATTTTCACTCTGCAAGAAGTTTTTCCATCATGATTGGAGAGTTCTTTCGCTTACATGTAGAAATGAAGCATGCACGTTATTTTGAAGGTCTCAAATGTTCTTTAGTTTCTCTTTCATTCTGTTTTAAGCTTCTCTCTGGGTTATTCAGGCAAGTGCTTGGATGACAAGGCTTGGCCTCAAGAACCAGCAGCCTTGGCATTCCCTGAAAGCTTGTTTGAAACACAAGAATCCCAGGTCCCACTCCAAAACCCATGAATCAGAATTTGCACTTCAACAAGATGCCCAGGTTGTTCACATGTCCACTAAGGTCTGAGAGGCACTGACTGAGGTCATATAGTCTGTTGCCTGACAAACTCAGAGGTCTAGAGCTAGAGGTCCAGCTTTGCCTAGAAAACGGAATTCATCCTAAACAGCCCCTGTGTGACTCACCTCACTCCAAGCCTGAGTCCACATGAATGAGCCATGGCCCTGTATCTTATTTCCTAAACTCAAAGTCACATCTTTCTGAAACTTGAGGGTGAGAGGGAAGGGGATAGTAGGAAAAGGAAGTGGAAGATGGAAAGGCATGTCTGACATCTTCTCTGTGACTCTCAGGAAAGCCAAGGGGAGGGAAAAAAGGGTAACATTTGAGAGAGGCAATAAGGAAAGGGAAGTCAACTGAGGTTAAGCCTTGCTTACTAGCTGAGAGCCTGGACTCTGAAACCTGAGCACCCAGGTTCGTATCCCAGCTCTGCTACACAGTAAATAGCTGCAGGACCTTAGACAAGTTGCCAAACATTTCTTCCTCTGCCTCAGTTTTTTTCCAACTATAAAATGGGAATTAGTAAAAATACCTACCTCTGACAGTTGTGCGGATCAAAGGAATCAATGTTTATAAAACCATGTACTGTGTTAGCTTGTAATAATCTCTAGGTTAATATTTGTTGAATAAATAATAAAAATAATATATTGACAGAAGAATTAGTAGACTAGACGATGCAGAGTGTCCAGCTCAACTTATTTTTATTGCTTCTCAACTAAATGCCAGACACATGGGCCTCAGAGACATAAAAATAAAGATCACTGCCTTTGAAAGAGTTCACACTCTAGTTGGGTTTAAGAGTCCCCGTTGATCACAAACAAGGTATCTGAGTTCAGGATTCCCTGTTCCATTTTTAAAAATCAACTACTATAACGACCTCTTGGCAATGCCAGAAGAGGATCTGATTAAAAAGAAAAGTCTCATTTCCCATCTTTCTAACGGATGAGATTCGGAGTAATGTCTATTTTATTAGCTTTGAGCTCCTTATATAATAAGTACCAACTTTCTACCTTCAAGGTATTTTTTTCTTTAATTATTGCTACAGTTGCATAAGGATTTTAATTTTCAAAGGACTTTCTTCAGAACACCCAGCTTTATATACCTGGTTCTTTCTCAGCAGCAGGACAGCTTCCTTATTGTCATTTAATAATACCCGGTAGATTAAATTCTTCAAGAATAATATTAACTTCTCAACCCCTAGATGCTCCTGGTTTTTACCTCAGGCTGTGTGAGGTGACGTATTCCTAGGCAGTCCAAAAACAAAGAAAAACTCATCGATTTATAACCTACCCAACCGAGCTTACTTACCAGACAGTGGTTATGAAAGGTGACTAGATTGTGGCACACATACCCACCCACCTCAGAAATCAGATAATTCTCATTTCCAAATGATACCAGCACTTCCACCTACTGGAAGGACAGTAAGTCCCAGTGAGTGTTAGCGTATTAGCTTTCAACCTGAATATCTTATCTTCCAGCATTAAGTGTTGATCCAACAACAGTTTAAATGCTCGCCTGGCATTATAATTAAGTAAACAATCTTTTTTCCTCAAAGTTACCAGGCATTAAAGACCCAAATCCGCCAGTCCATAAAAGAGTCAAACAAGACAGCAGAACAAGAGTTTCACGGGGAAGAATTACCATCCTTCAGGAAGAAATGAATTTCAGGCTACAAAGGCTAGAAACTAGTTTGATTTACTGGACTTGTGGCATTGTTAGTTTAACTCTTAAAACTATTTTGTATGTTCCCAGGAGAAAGTGAAAAGGATTCTAACTTAATTGAAATATAAACACAATATCTTATTTCCTCCCACTTCAAATGATGGCAAAGGAGATGGAAACAGAACAAAGGTTAGCAAACTACCAACTCACCTTGTGTAATCCCACAAGGACATAATCACCTAAGCCAGCGTTGCACAGCAATGGTGCAAACTTCATATAGGTACATCATCTTATATCTTCAAAGTGCCCTCACATACACTAGTCACTTAAATCTCATGCCAACCCCATGACATAGACAGGCAGGGATCATTATTAGTCCCAGACAGCAAGAGAGGAAGCTGAGGCTTGGTGAGGACAAGTGACAAGGGCTCAGAGTAGAGAAATCACAGTCAGTGCCAGATTTTAGTTCCCAATTCTAGCTCTTCCACTGCTCCCCACTAACCTAATTCAATTTAACCTTCCCAAAATTAAGAGACTCATAAAAGGTAAACTAACGAAATGCCCAGAATTTCAAAGTTAACAATGAAGCTAATATTTTCAACCTCATTTTCAGAACCTTTCTCATGCTGTTAACAAAGCTCAGTGGTTTGCATTTTAGCTCCCTGTATTTCTTCTCCTCTCCAGAAAAGATAAACTTCAGTAACCAAGGACAGAGACTAGGCAAGGATGGGTAGACAGCACCACACTAAGAAACTGTAGCACCAACTGAAAAGCTCGGGCATGACCTTTTAGTCAAAAATCAGCACCTCTGACTAAAAACTAGCCAAACTCAGCTGAGGCTAGCATAGTAACTTTACCAAAAGCTATGATTCTGAACAGGTTTCAGCAGAACTTCCAGACTAAGACAGACTAGGAAGAAAGGCCCAGCCTGTGAAAACCCTGTGGATCATAACAGCATCTGGTCACCATGAGTTGGAGGCCTACTCCATGGCCATTAACAACAACTTAGCAACATGGTAATCTGAAAAACATCAAGCCCATTAAGTTTGCCCTAGGACTAGGATTCACATGCTCTTCTTCTATTACCCGTCTTCAATTTCTGTTACCTTGTAAATAAAAAACCTTTACATTGGGACTTCCTTGATGTATTTTTTTCTTTAATCCTAACCATGAAAATCTTGACTCTGGTGGGAAGGAAAAGGCAAATAACTTTCACTACCACAGGCACATCATGCCAGGCACTTTTCTATGAGCTTATGCTGATTTTACAGGTAAGAAAACTGTGGCTCAGATATTGATTAACTTGCCCAAAGTCCCCCAGCAAATTAATGGTAGAGCTGTGATTCACACTCAGCCCTGTCCCATTCCAAAGCCCAGCTTCTCTACACTGCATCGGCTTCTTCTCCAAGTGGGATCTACGGGCCCATGGCAGCATCAGTGTCAGTGAGACCCTGCTAGAAATAGACTTCTCAGGCCCCACCCCAGGCCTTCTGCATCAAAATGGGCATTAACAAGATCCCCAGGTGCTTCCTGAGCACTGAGTTTGAGAAGCCCTGCACACCACACCACTAACAACAGAAGAAACAATCTCTCCTCAGATGATAAATGCCTCGGCTCCAGAGGTATTCAACCTCATTTAGTATCATGACTCTTGGACCCAAATATGTTTATGCTCATGTAAACCAAGTACCACGTGAATCCTGTTTGAACACAGTAGTAGATATTAAAGTAGGGGAGGGGCAGTCTTGACAGAGTTCCACAAACAAATTAGCAGACACTAAAACGTCTACCACAGTCAAATCTTCGAGGAAAAATTAAAACATAAGCTGCCCAGTCAGCACTACTTATTGTCCTCTGGTCGATCACAACAAGGAAGCCTAAATATGGGACCACTCTGTAAAAGGGAAGTTCAGAAACACACTGAATTTGAAAATCACAAGAAATTTGCTCTGAAAACTGTCCCACTAACTCAGGAGCAATGTGGACCAAAATTCCTTTAATTCAGAGAAACGGCCCTTGGATGAAAGGGAAATAGAAAATCCTAGAAGGCCCAAAGACATACAAGAAAAAATCCAGATATTTCCCTCCAAGAGCAGAAAATGTGATCTAAAATTGATATGGACCTCTCTTACCCTCTTTTTTATAACTTTCTTTCCATCCTGGCCACAGTGGCTTTCTGGTTATTTTTTTTTAATTGAGTTATGATTTTTATAACATAAAATTCATCCTTTTATGGTACACAATTCAGTAGTTTTTAGTATATTCACAAAGTTGCGCAACCACTCCACCACTCTATAATTCTACAACACTTTCAACACCCCAAAAGAAACCCATACAATTACTCCCCATTTCCCTGCCTCCCCAGTCCCTGGCGAACAGTAACCTACTTTCTGTCTATATGGATTTGGGCTGTTTTCACTTTTTGGCTACTATGAATAATGCTGCTATGAACACATGTGTAAAATTTTTTGTGTAGGCATAAATTTCAATTCTCTTGAGTATATACCTAGGAGTGGAATCGGTCATAAGCTAGTTTTGCTTAACGTTTGAGGAACTGCCTATTTTCCAAGTGACTGCACCATTTGACATTTTCACCAGCAATGTATGAATGTTCTGACATCTCCACTTCCTCACCAACACTTGTTTTTGTCTGTCTTTGTGATCATAGCCATTCTGGTGAGTGTGAAATGGTTAACTCATCCTGGTTCTGATGTACATTTCCTAATGACTAATGATTTGGGCATCTTTTCAGGTGTTTATTGGCCATTTGTATATCTCCACTGGAGAGTGTCTACTAAAATCCTTTGTCTATAGTTTATTGGGTCGTCTTTTTATTGTTGAGTTCTAAGAGTTCTTTCCTCTTGGTATTTTTTGAATCTCCACCCAAGACCCTACCTCAGAACCTTTGTACTTGCTGTTCCCTCTTCCTGGAAAGTTCTTTCCCCAAATACCCAGTATTCTTCAACTGGATCTACATTTTAATTAATGCTTCTGTACTTGGAACCACTATCCTCAAAAGGCCGAGGAGCACTTTCATTCTCCTTTTCTGTTCCACATATCCCCCCCCTTGCTTTCATCCCTAGTGTTGTGCCCCCACTACCGTTTATCCACAACGAGCTCTTCTGCTGCAGTCATCTGAACGCATCTGCTACTTCAGTGAACTTGCAGAATCAAGAAAGAACTTAGGATACGGTTCTTGGACCACCACCACAGATTCACTCAGTCCCACATTATGCTAGGCAAATTTCTTTTCCTGTGTGCTCTAAAACTTATTTATATCGGGCACACATACAAGTCTTCACAGTGCTGCTCAATTATGTTGTTGTTGTTAGGTTCTGACAAGTCAGTTTTGACTCAGAGAGGCCCTATATACAACAGAACAAAACACTGCCAGGTTCTAAGTCATCCTCACAATTGCTACTATGTTTGAGTCCATGGTTGCAGCTACTGTGTCAATCTATCAAATTGAGGGTCTTCTTCTTTTTCACTGACCCTCTACCTTAACAAGCATGATGTCCTTTTCAAGGGGCTTGGTCCCTCCTGATAACATGCCCAAAGCACGGGAGACAAAGTCCTGCCATCCTCGTTTCCAAGGAGCATTCTGGCTGTATTTCTTCCAAGACAGATTTGTTCGTTCTTCTGGCAGTCGATACTATATTCCATATGCTTCATCAACACCATAATTCAAAGGCATCAGTTCTTCTTCAGTCTTCCTTATTCATTGTCCAGCTCTCACATGTGTATGAGACAACTGAAAATACCATGGCTTGGTCAGGTGCACCTTAGTCCTCAAAGTGACATGTTTGTTTTTCACTACTTTAATGAGGTCTTTCGCAGCATATTTGCCCAATGCAGTGTGTTGTTTGATTTCTTGACTGCTGCTTTCATGGGCATTGATTGTGGATCCATTATACCACCAACCTAAAACACCCCTTCTTCTCTCTAGAAAGGTCTTACTATCATTTACAACATCACCAGAGTCCAGCCCCTCCATGGAGACTTTCTTAGCCACAACAGCTTAAAATTGTTTTTCTCTACTCTGAAATAAAAACAGCAATCACATATAGAGTTCATTAACCAATTAATATTTGTATTTAATGAATAACTTCTATATTCTAGGAGTATACTAGGTGAAACCACCCTATCCACAGATGATGTTAATATATTGGATTTGTTAGAATGTGCTAAAAGATACACACCAACATATAACCTCAAAAATATTCTGTGTTCTACATTCTTTAAAGAGATAGAAGAAATTATATTACTTTTACATGGAAAGGGAAGAAGCGCCGGATAAGTAAAGCACTACTGAAGAGGAATAAAGTAGGAGGACTCACACTACCTGACCTCAGAACCTACTATACAGCTACAGTAGCCAAAACAGCCTGGTACTGGTACTGGTACTGGTACTGGTTCCAACTCTAGATGGAAACAACCCAGATGCCCATCAACAGATGAATGGATAGACAAACCGTGGTACATACACACAATGGAGTATTACACAACGATAAAGAACCACCATGAATCTGTGAAGCATCTCATAACATGGATGAATCTGAAGGGCATTATATTGAGTAAAATAAGTCAATCACAAAAGGACAAATATTGTATGAGACCACTACTGTCAAAACTCATGAAAAGGTTTACACACAAAAAGAAACAATCTTTGATGGTTATGAGGGAGGGGAGGGGTGGGGATGGAAAAACACTTAATAGACAGTAGATAAGTGGTAACTTTGGTGTTCCCCATAATCCTGGGGAAGCCAGCACAACTTGTACAAGCCAAGGTCATGGAAGCTCCACAGACACATCCAAACTCCCTGAGGGACCAAACTGCTGGGCTGTGGGCTGTGGGAACCATAGTATTAAGGAACATCTAGCTCAACTGGCATAACAGTATATAAAGAAAACGTTCTACATTCTACTGTGGTGAATAGCATCTGGGGTCTTAAAAGCCTGTGAGTGGCCATCTAGGATACTCCACTGGTCTCACCCCTTCGGGAGCAAGAATGAATGAAGAAAACTAAAGATACAAGGGAAAGATTAGTCCAAAGGCCTAATGGACTATATCTACCACAGCCTCCACCAAACTAAGTCTAGTAAAACTAGATGGTGCCCAGCTACCACCACTGACTGCTCTGATGGGGATCACAATAGGTGGTCCTGGACAGAGCTAGAGAAAAATATAGAACAAAATTGTAACTCAAAAAAAAAAGATCATGGTTACGAGGGGGGGAGGGAGGGAGGGAGGGAGGGAGAGGGTTTTTTACTGATGAATTAGTAGATAAGAACTGCTTTAGGTGAAGGGAAGGACAACACTCAATACAAGGAAGGTCAGCTCAATTGGACTGGACCAAAAGCAAAGAAGTTTCCGGGATAAAATGAATGCTTCAAAGGTCAGCGGAGCAAGGGCGGGGGTTTGGGGACCATGGTTTAAGGGGACTTCTAAGTCAATTGGCAAAATAATTCTATTATGAAAACATTCTGCATCCCACTTTGAAATGTTGCATCTGGGGTCTTAAATGCTAACAAGCGGCCATCTAAGATGCATCAATTGGTCTCAACCCACCTGGATCAAAGGAGAATGAAGAACACCAAGGTCACACGACAACTAAGAGCCCAAGAGACAGAAAGGGCCGCATGAACCAGAGACCTACATCATCCCGAGACAAGAAGAACTAGTTGGTGCCCGGCCACAATCGATGACTGCCCTGACAGGGAGCACAACAGAGAACCCCTGAGGGAGCAGGAGATCAGTGGGATGCAGACCCCAAATTCTCATAAAAAGACCATACTTAATGGTCTGACTGAGACTAGAGGAATCCCGGCGGTCATGGTCCCCAAACCTTCTGTTGGCATAGGACAGGAACCATCCCCGAAGACAACTCATCAGACATGAAAGGGACTGGACATTGGGTAGGAGAGAGATGCTGATGAAGAGCGAGCTAATTATATCCGGCGGACACTTGAGACTGTGTTGGCATCTCCTGTCTGGAGGGGGGATGGGAGGATAGAGAGAGTTGAAAGCTGGCAAAAATGTCACGAAAGGAGAGACTGGAAGGGCTGACTCATTAGGGGGAGAGCAAGTGGGTGTACGGAGTAAGATGTATATAAACTTATACGTGACAGTCTGACTTGATTTGTAAACGTTCACTTGAAGCTCAATAAAAGTTAATAAAAAAAAAAAAAAAAGAAAGAAAGATCAGACTTGCTGGCCTGACAGAGACTGGAGAAACCCAGAGAGAATGGCCCCCAGACACCCTATCAGCTTAGTAAGGAAGTCACTCCTGAGGTTCACCCTTCAGCCAAAGATCAGACAGGCCAATAAAACAAAATGAGACTAAAGAGGCATACCAGCCCTGGGGCAGGGACTAGAAGGCAGGAGGGGACAGGAAAACTGGTAATAGGGAACCTAAGTTTGAGAAGGGAGAGTGTTGACATGTTTTGGGGTTGTTAACCAATGTCATAAAACAATATGTATACTGTTTAATGAGAACCTAGTTCTGAAAACCTTCATCTAAAGTTCAATAAAATAAATAAAAATATTCTGTGTTCTGGGAAACACTGAATTAAGGTTTTTTGCTGTTGATGTTGTTAATTGTACTTCTTCTCGGAGTCTCTGCTATGATGATGCATATGTTGAAAATCTCTAACCTCAATGCTTCCCAAAATGATTTGCTCTTTGTAAGAGCACACCCATTAACAGCCACCCCAACTGCATTCCTTAGACATACTCTGGGAAATGCTGAGCTAATTCAATTGCTGCTCAATCCTATCAGCTGGACAACACTGAGTAGAACCCATATTTCCTACTGGAGTATGGAACCACGTTTGCTTTCTTTTAGGATATCATCAATTGGAAGACACTCTATTAACATGCCAACTATACAGAAAATGAAAAAAGAAGCCGTACATTAAATGTGCACATAATTTTTAAGACCCATCTGGATTTCTGAAATTGGAAAATGCTGAAATGTTAAAAATTGTATCTTAGAACTGAGCTAGTGCACTGTAACCAGGATTTTAGTTTAAAAGCACCCTCTAGGAAGGTTGGGGAGAATAGTGTTCCAGGAATGGGCCTTGACCCTCTGTGACCCAGTAATAACCACCTGATGACCAAAATGAAATAAAGTATCACAGTAAGGGTCTCACAACAGGTTTATTCATGAGAGCAAAAATATCAAGTGGCCGTGTGTTGACAAAAGTCAACCACAGTGATAAGAGGCTTTCCTCACACTGGAAAAAACCTTAGCATCATCGAAAAGTAGGGGTAACACCCAAAACATAAACATCGAGTTATGGGAAAGAGTTTTAAAATGGAAACGTTTCCCACTTATGTTAAGTGGAAGAAACCATTTAAATTAGCTAGTAAATCTTAAGAATTACAACCTGAATGCTGTTCCTTGGCCAACAGCTGTTTATGGTCAGGAAAACAGGCATGAGCCTTGCAGTTTTATCTACTGAAACACTAAGTGGTACACTTGAGTTTTTGAATAGGTTTCTGATTTACTGATAGGTTTCTCTACTGCTAATCATTTTAAAACTAAAACAAAGCACAAATGGAAAGGTGAGATAAAACATTATGGTCCACTGGGACTCCACTTGGCACAGCAACACAAGAACTAGTTAAAGTGCTGACTGACAATTTCTTATACCTAGTCCATTTGGGTGCAACATAAGCTTTTATTTTTTCCTTAGGATGTTATCTCAGGAACCTTTCTGGCTCGAACAGGTTCCCGAAGCCTCTTTAACACACAGCGGTTAAAATTCAAGGCCGCAGACCAGGCCATAGTAAGTCACGGAGAGTTCTCAGCGTAAGACCACAACTTGGGGTGCAAGAGGAAGACGAGATTGGGTTGAACTTTAGTAGTTCTTGACTATAAGCTAAACTGCACAGGGTAGCAGGCTGATACCACACAGCTGTTCCTGAAAGTCATCCTTCTTCCCTCTGGGAGAGGTAAGAGAGGTTCTCAAACACTGCTTCCATCTTTCAGAAAGAATGCACGACCTTGTCCTAGTGTGACCACCACGGATCTGTCACAGGGTCTACTCCACACTCTCGCCCAAGGCCTGGGTAAGCTGTCCATTTAAAGATGACATCACTGCAATTACTTTTTAAACTTGTTCATAAAGGTGCTTAAAGGTCAGGCTGCCAAAACTTTATCCAACCTCCTCTCCACACATGTTGGAGAGCCCCAAAGAAATGAAACAAGGTAACTGGTGGATTTATCAATAAAAGGAGTCACCTATCTCAGTCTATTCTTGTTGTTGCTATTATTGTTATTTGCCATGGAGTGGATTTGAACTCATGGTAACCCATGTGTAAAGAATAGAACTGCTTCACAGAGTTTTCAAGGCTGTGGTCTTTCAGAAACAGATTGTCAGGCCTGTCTTCTGAGATGCCTCTGGGTGGGTTCGGACTGCTAACATTTTGGCTAGTAGCTGTCAAGCACTCAACCATTTGCACCATCCAGGAAGCCTAGAAACCAGAGGCTGAGTATTTTACCACATTAAAGAGAAGAGCAAATCTTATATTTTCGTGCAGAATTCATTCATTTGAAAAGTAGCCACAATTATTAAAACTACACAATGGCATAGGCATTGGAATATCAAATGATTTACGCAAGTTCCTAAAATATGCCCCCTAGAAACCCTGCCCCTGTAGGTGAGGTACTAAAATCATGGCATTTCAGAACAAATCTCACCTTTCTTACTCCCTATTACCCTCTAAAATCAATGATTCTAACGGTTTGGTTCCTGGACCAGCACTATCAGGATCACCTGAGAACCAGATAGAAAGGCAAATTCTTGGACCCCACTCTAGACCTATAGAGCCCAAGGTCAGTGATGCAGCCCATCGATCTGTGGCTTCACAAGCCCCCTGGCGATTCTGAGGCATGCTCTTGTTTGAGGACCACTGCCCTAGGATTAGGAAGATGGAGCACCTGGGATGGCTGAGGAAGGAGCCTGATTCAATCCTTAAGACCAGACTGAGAGACAATCTCACCAGTTCCTGCATCGGCTCTCAGTCTCACAGGCTGATTTCAATGAACTAGGAGTTGAGTCCATAGTTCAAAGTCACCATTGGAGGCCAAGTCAAGATCCAGCCCAGGGTCTGCTGATTGCTTTGTCAACCTTGGCTATGAAGCATGTGGCCTTGCTCACATGTCAATTCTGGGGCTCAAGACTCTGAACCTTGATAAGGCAACCCTGGTGGTCTTCTAATCTGCACCACACCACCTCCCTGAGATAAACATGATGACTGGACCCCTAACCCTTCTATGACATGTATATGTGTGTAGGGGGCGAGAGTTGCTTGTGGGCCCTCTTGGTGGGAAATTAATTATCTTTAACTACTGAAAAGGGATAAAGCTCAATAAAGGGGAGTTTGAATGTAAAGATAGAACAGATTTGAGAGAAGAGGAAAAAGATAAACAGCTACTTCCAAAGACCTGAGAAACCAAACCTCTTGGTGAGGGATGAGTAGAGGGAGAAGACTTAGGTGTCTTGCTATAATTAAAAGAATCAGTAAATTAAAAAAAAAACTGAGTAAACAGCATGAGACCGTAACTAAGTCATGAAAGGTGCTTTAAAATTTTCTAAGTACTCTTCATTCCCATTATCTCATCCAAGTCTCACAAGCCCTGTAACAGAGAGGGAAAAGGCCACTATTACCCCATATGACAGAAGAGAAAACTATAGTTCAGAGTGGCAATTTGTCCATCAGCAGTCATCAGTTGCAAAGCACAAACTCAACCTCTGGTCGATCCGACTCCAGAACCCGTGTACTCACACAGTGATCCTCTCATCTTGATATCTGCCCCAGAGCAGACTGCCCCCAAGGCAAAGGCAAAGAAAAAATGCAGCAGAAATGGTGAACACCTTCAGTATGACATTTGAGCAGCATGTGGGTGCCCCTTTAAGAACTTAACACACAAACCGAACAGCCAAGGTGTTCAGCCAAAAAAGGGGAAAAAAAGAGAGAGAGGCATATTTCCAGCCTGCATAATCATTTCTGGACCTATTCCCACTAGCAGCCTCCGAGGCGAACAGCAGCTCACTGTCTAGGCTGAAGCTCCTCCACCCCCTGGGTTATGACAGCCCCGTTCTGACTTGTGTGCAGGCAAAACCTCAAAACTCAAAACAAGAAGTGAAAAAAGTGGAGCCAAGAGAAGCATCCTTCACACCCTCGCATTTTGCACATCCAGGGCCCTAGGGAGGCCGTGGGATGAAGTGGAGGTTCCTGTGAATCCACCAGCCCAACTCCTTCCCACTCAGTCCCTGGGGAAGAATAATAGTAAGGGGAGAGAATTCGTTAAGAAGTCTTGGGGCTGGAGTCAAAGGCAGATACACCCTAGTCACCCTCTGCTGAAGAACAGTATGTCATCACAAATGCTCCACCTGGCCCTTCCCTCCAAGGCCTCTCCTCTGCGAAAATGGACCGGGGTGGGAGGCAGGGAGTTCATAAACCAGAGGAAAGGCTGGAGGAAAAATCAGCTCATGCACCTGCCCTAGCCACGCTGCCCTGCCATATGTGTGAGGCTGGATTCCAGCGCGCACCACAAGCGCGAACTCAGAATCCGACGCCCTTGGCCACGTCTGAGGTCGGTGAGGGGGCATCGCCCAGTGCTAAGGGCCCCAGAAGGGGAGCCATGCCCGCATCAGTTCTGGCAGCAATGACTTTCCTAGAAGATGCCGGGGAAGCGAACATCGGGGTGATTCACAGATTTCAGCCGGGGATGGGGAAGCTCTGGCAGGGGCGCAGCGACCCACTCAGTTCCCCACACTGAGGGCCTCGGGGCAGCATCCTCCGGGCCCATTCTACTGCGGGGACAGAGCGGTAAGACGGGCTCCATCCTCAACTTTCTGGGAGGAAACCTGCGCCGCTCCGCGGCTTGTCCAACCTTGCTTGCACACGGGTCCCAGGTATGGCGAGAACCCGGGAGCCGAGTCCTCTCAGCGCGCACAAAGCAGCTGCGCTGAGGCGCGCAGTCACCTCTCCCGCCGCCCGCCAACTTGAAAGCATCTCGCTGGGAGCCTGCCTCCACCCCTAGCCCCGCTGCCGGGTCCCGGTCCCGGCCGCCTAAATAGGACCGAGCGCCGGGCGCCCCAATCGCCATGGCTGCTGCAGCCGCATCCCCCCTGGCCTGGCCTCCGTCTTGGCGGCCCGGCTCTCCAAACCCTGATCCTACCGTGCAGCCTGGCTCGTGCCCCGGTGCTGCCAGCGAGCGGCACGCGTCCCAGCCCGCGAGGCTCCTCCCCGGGGGCGTCCCGCGCGGGGCTCCGGGCTCCGGACAAGGCTCGGTCGGACGGGCGCTCGTTCGCCGCCGCCTCGCGGCTACCGCGCCGGCTCCTGCTCCCGCGCGCGAAGAGGGAGGGATGGGGGGGAAACTCCCAGCAACTCCAACACGGGGCACTGAAGCTCCAGCTGCAGCCGCGCGCCGCCCGCCGCCGAGTGGAGCGCCTGCCAAGCGGACCTGCCCCCGCGGCCGCCTCTGAGCATGCCCAGTGCGGCCGTGGGCAAGCCCGTGTGTCCTGGCCGGGGGCAAAGGGCTGCGACTGGGGGCCCGGGATCCGCCCCAGGCTCCAGGGCCCGCGGGGGGAGTGAAGAAGGGGAGGGCCGCTGCTGGGGCGGGGGCCCGGGAGCAAGGCAGGGAAAAATCAGTCAGTGTGCGAGGCCCCAGGCAAGTTTCACGGGTTGTGAGAAGTTTGTGGGCCAGAAAGGTAGGCTGTTTCTGTGAGTCTCTCTGCCTGGCTGAATTCAAAAGGACAAGAAGGACACATTCATTCTCCGGGAAGAAAACGAGTGGACCCAGCAAATGGGTTTTGTGCAGTGCCTTCTTTCCTTCACGTCTAGGGTCTTAAGCTCAATGAGCTAACAGGGCCTGGCAGGCAAAGAGTGAACCGGGTGGGCAGAGGCGAACTGCAGAGGGCTCTAAAAAGGCAGGGTTAACTGTTCTTCTTGTAAATGTCCATTGCTACCATACAAAAATTTGGACCTAGTTTTGCTACATTTTCTGATTTTTGAAGAAATGACAGACATCTAGATTTTTTTCATGTAAAATATCCTAATTTTTGAAAATTGATAACAAATTCAATTCTTGAAAACACATTGCACCAAAAAAAAAAAGACATGTCTTGGTCGGTGTCATTTTTAGCCCCACAGACAGCCAATTTGAGGACTGTGATTTCAGCATTCTTTCAGCAAAGATGCTGAGTACCCACTGTAGTTTGGGGAGGTGCTGGAAAGAATCCAGGATGATTCAGACTGCCTTTAAAGTACTACCAGTTACTAGGGGAAGTACAGTTTCCTGAAAGAGGAACACTAGATTAAAACTTGGCCTTCATGAAAAGAGAGGTTACTAACAGAGAAAGAACTAGTGAGAACTAACTTTCGGAAAATATCATTAATACAGGTATTCTTATCTACACATCATCTATAGGAAATCGGAATTTAAATAAAGAAGTTCTTCTGTTGTTTACAAACCCAAAACCAAACCAAACCCAGTGCCGTCCAGTCGATTCCGACTCATAGCGACCCTAGAGAACAGACTAGAACTGCCCCATAGAGTTTCCAAGGAGCGCCTGGTGGATTCGAACTTCCGACCCTTTGGTAAGCAGCCGTAGCACTTAACCACTATGCCACCAGCGTTTGTTGTTTTATAAAAGATAGCTTAAATATGAAGCATCTTCGATTGGCACACTCTTTTACTGTGTCCAAGATTGGGCTATTCGACAATTTTGTGAATTAAGAGATCCTATTTTTTTTTTATACTAGTTAGTGGCGTAGTGGTTAAGTGCTATGGCTGCTAACCAAGAGGTTGCAGTTCAAATCCACCAGACGCTCGTTGGAAGCTCTGTGGGGGCAGTTCTACTCTGTCCTATAGGGGCGCTGTCAGTTGGAATGGACTCGACAGCAGTGGGTTTGGTTTGGTTTGGTTTGGTTCTATACTAGTTTCTATTGCTGGTTGTCCTCCCTTCCACCGCCTTCTGTGTTAACAAGCTTTTATTTTTCTTTTTTTCAATATCGCAGATCTAACTCCAGATGACACCCTCCCTCCCCTCCCCCCAGCCAGTACATAGTGTCACCTTCTATCTCACTTGCAGATCATGGATGTAGGCTACAGCTGTGACTGCCTCAGCCAGACATCTGGGACTTACCTCAGTGCTGCAGAAGATTCTCCTTGCAGGTGAGTTAATGTTGCATTCATGGAGAACAGACCACCACTTATCTCTGTGAAGCATTTTAAGCATACAGAATTCGCAGAGGAAAAGAAAAGAAATGCTTAGGTGTTTACACAAGAAGACTCCCAGAAGTTCTGGAAAGAAGGAAGTGCCTCGCCCAAGACCTATCATATAACAGGTAGCTACAAATATTTGCAGAATAAATAGCAATCTCCATCATCACAATCTTCTGTGTCTCTGTTCTACCTCTCACAGTTCCCAAGAATTATTATTTTTGAAAAGCATAATAATGGTAAGATTATAAAAAAAGAACAAGACCCACCTGCATCAAAGGAGAATGAAGAACACCAAGGTCACAAGATAATTGTGAGCCCAAGAGACAGAAAGGGCCACATGAGCTAGAGACTTACATCATCCTGAGACCAGAAGAACTAGATGGTGCCCGGCCACAACCGATGACTGCCCTGACAGGAAGCACAACAGAGAACCCCTGAGGGAGCAGGAGATCAGTGGGATGCAGACCCCAAATTCTCATAAAAAGACCAGACTTAATAGTCTGACTGAGACTAGAAGAATCCCAGCAGTCATGGTCCCCAAACATTCTGTTGGCCCAGGATAGGAACCATTCCCGAAGACAACTCATCAGACATGGAAGAGACTGGACAATGGGTTGGAGAGAGATGCTGACGAAGAGTGAGCTACTTGTATCAGGTGAACACTTGAGACTGTGTTGGCATCTCCTGTCTGGAGGGGAGATGGGAGAGTAGAGAGGGTTAGAAACTGGCAAAATTGTCACAAAAGGAGAGACTGGAAGGGCTGACTCATTAGGGGGAGAGTAAGTGGGAGTATGTAGTAAGGTGTATATAAGTTTATATGTGAGAGACTGACTTGATTTGTAAACTTTCACTTACCAAGCACAATAAAAATTATTTTTTTAAAAAAGAACAAGAATAGGATTATAAAGGGAGAGACTCTGTCAAATGTCAAATTTTAAATTAATTGTATTTTTCTTAGTATGAATTAGTAAATAATACATTGTATAAAAAAAAAATGAAAAAAGCCCAGACAGGGAAAAGTAAGTTTCCCTCCACAAGAACTACCATTGTGACCAGTTTCTTGCATATACTTACAGAAATACCCTATTCTTACAAAAGCAAGTATAGTTGTTTCTTTTTTCCTTAAAAGCCTAATAAAATCATGAAATGATAGAATTGGAAAAAACCTTCTAGTTCATCTAGATGCCAAGTTAGAGACTTTAACTGAGAAAGAAAAGGAAAACACAAAAGCTGTCTTCCCTACAGCTCAGGTAAACTCATGGCAAAACCTTCCTTCTAAGCATTAAGTACTGCAAGAAAAAATTGAGTTCGCCTAGGGTTGTCCTGAGATACATTTTGCTCACCATCATCCTCAACCTGAAACAGCCTTGGATTTAGATTTTCTAGTTTGCCTAGGGCTTTAGGAGGAGACACTGTCTAAATAACAAAAAAGAATGAATCGACATGGACACAGAGAATCTGAGCCAGGGAACTGGACATTATAACTCTTTTTAATAACATCACTTATGATATAATACCATCAATCATAGTATGTCTTCAAAACTAGTGGAGTCTATATTTTTAAACTAATCTCTTCACAGCATAGCTAGTAAACCCAGTACTGTCGAGTCGATTCCAACTCATAGCGACCCTATAGGACGGAGTAGAACTGCCCCATAGAGTTTCCAAGGAGCGCCTGGCGGATTCAAACTGCCGACCCTTTGTTTAGTAGCCGTAGCACTTAACCGCTACGCCACTGGGGTTCCCAGATAGCTACTAGCATGTCAGATTCTTCATTCTGATGATGTCAATTTAGGTTAAAAATCAGGAAGTCATCAACTTATCAACACTTAGGTTGAACCATGTGAAATTGCCATTTTGATTGGTCATAGTCACTTGGATATTGGCAATTTCATATGGTTCAGTTTCAGCTCCTTTCCCAAAAATTAGTCATTGTTTCTAGAGCCGGAAGGGTCCTTCCTTTAAGTTGCTTGGAACACCATACATTTTTCCACAAGAGCTGTGTCACTAAGCCTATTTAATGTCTTACTTTCATAATGATACTAGATTCTTATCTGATACTGGGAAGCTAGGCCCATTCTGTGCAGTAGGGGCGGGAAAGAGAAGGAAATTTCTCTTCCTCTCTTGGTGAATATGGTGCCAGCCCTAGTTAGTCTTGAGATAAAGATAATCTTTAATGCTTTTCTCTTCCTTCTGGACCCTACTTCTCCAGTGTTCTCCTGAAACTCTTTTCCATGGGCCTATTATCTGAGTTCGCCCATCTAACCTAGCTTGTGTATTGTACCACCAGCTCCCTATTCTTAAAAGCCATCATTCTTTTAGTATACTGCAACTTAGAACTGAGTAAAATAACTTGATTAAATTAATTCTCACTCTTGTGTAGAAGACTGTCAACCTCTCCAATTTTGTAGTCTCAAAAAACATTTAGTTAATAAAATTTAAGAGAATGAGAAGTGACAGAAACAATTCTGGCAGTGAGGGGATTGAGGAAGAGCAACTATTAGTTCAGGTCCTCTAAGCTGCTTCTATATCTTATCGTTTCTTCCCATCCTCCTTCTTCAAAGCTATGGAATCTTTTAAAGTTCTGAGTTTTGTTTTGATTCTCACGACAGCTCTCCTGGCAGTAGCATTGAGCATCCCCAGACTAGGGGTAGGCCTGTGGCTGTTGCATGTGTGTGTCATTTGCAAATCGGAAATGAACTCTGTCACTTCTAGTGACACTGGTATGGTGGGGGTCTGGGAGACCTGTGGAATTCAGATGTGTTTATGGAGCTTATGCTTGGGACCATATTCTGTTTCCCACACAATTAACCTCGGCCTTTAGTTTTATTGTTTAAGCATCCTAGGTGGTTTATAACAGGAGTCCACATCCTTTTTTGACTGAGTTGCCATGGTACAACATTCTATCTCTAGTTTACTGAGCTTATAGTTTTCTTCTCTCCTGTGCTTTTAAGAACCAAGGAAATATTGGTTCTATTGACATCACCATCAGCCCACTGCTTTGGCTGGGAATTGAACCCAGGTCAACTGCTTGGAAGGCAGCTATGCTCACCACTGTACCACCAATGCCCCACAACCTCCCATCTTCCTCTCCTGGTTTATCGACATCAAATTTGGTGAACTTCAACCCTCTACCATTCACTGTAAGATGGAGCATTCCTGAGAGACATGGAAAACTGCAGTTTTTGTTTCTTTCCTCTCATTTTTTTCTGCTTCTCTAATTATATTGCTTTACCCCCTAAGCTGCTTCAGCCTTCATACACCAAAATATGGATACAACTTAGACTAGAAGGGGAGACAGTTCCTTGAGAAAAATAAAACCAAAGCAATTTTCATCTTGCAAAAAGACTCAGTTACATCCTGGACTTGGCTACTCTGTAATAGCTTTATATTTCTTAGCCACATCTTTCTAATCAAGTTGTTAGTTCCTTGAGTACAGGGAACAAGTCTTAAGGTTCTTCAATTTCCCTCACCCAAAACCTAGCACAGAGAAAGGAGCCTGTGAATAAATGACAATTAAACTTGCCACCGTTCAGATGGGTCATCGGGGACAGGAGACAAGTAGTAATCAGATAAACACACATAAATGTGAAAGTGCATCTATGATAAGTTTTGCAATCAAAACATATGTTGTGCTATTGGTAGAAATATTGAACAAAGGAAAGGAAGCATCATAGAAGAAGTAATGATCGAGCCAAGGCCTGAAGGATGAATCTGAAGTATTAAGTAGACAAGAAGCAAAGAAAGAGAATTTCAGGCAGACAAAACAGCATATGCAAGGACACTGTGGCAGAAGAATGTATATAAGCATTGGGAAGAATCTTTAAAGTCTTTGAAGTTTAACCAGCCACTAATCTCATAGATTCTCCAATGTGACTCAAGATCTAATAAGAACAGCTGCCCTTAGAACCACTAACATCTCTCTAAAGAAGCAAACTGACCTCAGCAAGAGCTATAAGACAATCTGCAGGTCAGAAGCAACACGCCACGGTAGAAAAGGATATGGATTTTATAAGTAGATGATTTGGGTTTGAAACTTGACTCCACCTCCTTCTTGCTATATAATCTTGGACAAATTCTACAATTCTCTAAATATCAGAATCCTTATCTGTGAAATATGCATATTACCATCTGTGGTTTTGTTTTGATGACTAAATGGGAGCATATATGGAATATAAGTCACATAATACATACCCACAGCAAGTGCTAGACAAATCCTGCTGCTTTCATCCCATGGCCACCATCTTGGTAACTTCAAGAAAGATGGGAAGGGGATACCAAGAGTGTGCTTTGAATTTCCCATCCAAGGTATTTCTTAGAAGCATTGCTGCTGTTACAGGCAATACAGCAAGATTCAATATAGCATTCCTATTTTCACCAAAACTGTTTTACATAGACAGGGCTAAAAAAAAATAATAATAATCCCACCTTCTCCTGTCCAGATGGCCTAGTGTTTCTACATATTACTATAATTTCAAAGAAAAGATCTAAAGGGATAGATTAATAGTTTAGATGTTTCAGCATTTATGTTCATTACATTAGGACTCCATTAAGATTTACCAAGAAATCCTTTCTGTAGCATAAATAAGTTTAAAGCGTGACTGGTTCTGAATTTCTATTATCAAGAGCCAAGTAATGCTCTTCTTCCCTTATCTCTTCAATTGTTTGAATCAGAAATCTTGGAGAACAGCATCTAGCAGAAAAATAAAAATAAGCAGAGACTGTTCTTGCACTATCCACTATTCTAGGGCCTCCACCTTAGCTCATATGTGGTTTGTTGTATTAAGTTCAGAGTTTGGTAGACTGAATCATCCTGGTTATTGCTTTCTTTATTTCTGCAAGGTTTTTGAAAGGCCTATTTTTGGTTTAAAACGACTCTGTCTCCACCAAGATCCAGAAAAGCTGGTAGGCTCTGTGCTAACAAAGAATCTCTTATTCTGCCAGGACACAAGCGAGGCAGAGCCACTGTCTCACCCAGGGACTTTGCTGCCAGTTTAGAAAGAGGATAGAGCGGTGCAATCCAACCGCAGTCCGAGAGCGAGAGGTTTCCTGTATTGCATATGAGAGCTCCTTCTCTTCTGTTTGTTAGGGTCCCTGAGCTCTCTCAAGAGACTAACAGTACGTACTTCACCAAACTCCGTCTCTGCCTCCGCTGCTGCTGCTGCTGCCATGGTGCCCATGAAAAAGCTTGTGGAAAAGGGCACCAAAAAAAAAAAAAAAGGCAGGTTCTGAAGTTCACTCTTGACTGCACCCACCCTAAAGAAGATGGAATCATGGATGCTGCCAATTTTGTGCACTTCGTTCGAGAAGGAGACCCTGCTGGTGTAGTGGTTAAGAGCTACAGCTGCTAGCCAAAGCTTCAGCAGTTCAAATCTACCACGCACTCCTTGGTAACTCTGTGGGGCAGTTCAACTCTGTCCTTTAGGGTCGATATGAGTCAGAATTGACTCAATGGCAACAAGTTTGGTTTGGATTTTTCTTCAAGAAAGAAGCAAAGTTAATGGAAAAACTGGTAATCTCAGTAGAGGGGCTGTACCCATTGAAAGAAGCAAAAGCTAGATTACTGTAACCTCCGAGTTGCCTTTTGTCCAAAAGATATTTGAAATATCTCACCAAAAGTTATTTGAAGAAGAAGAATCTATGTGATTGGGTGCACGTAGTTGCAAACCACAAAAAGAGTTATGAATATGTTGCTTCCAGATTAACCAGGAGGAAGAAGAGGAAAAAGATGACAATTAAAACTCACTTCTCAGGAATATTTTATATGAGTCCTTGAATAAAACTTAAGAACCAAAAAAGGTGAAAAGAAGAAAAAAAAAAAAAAAGACTAGCGGTAGAAGAAGCCCCTGCTGCTCTGTCCCTGGAGGCTGTTGAGGCCAAACGGAGCTGCTCAGCTACAAATGGCCCTACAATTTCCCACTGTGACTGCCTCATCTTGGAAACAGGCAACCTCGGACTTGGCTACTCCAGGTGTCATCCTTGAACTAACAGCCTCAGCATCACCCGGGAACTTGTTAGAAATGCACACTCTCCCGCCTACCCTAGAGCTGGTGAATCAGAATCTGCATTTTAACAAGGTCCCCAGGTAATTATATTGAACCCTAAAGTTTAAGAAGCACTGCCGTACCCTAGGACACCCAGCCAAGAAAGAGAGGGAGAAAAACAAAAAGCAATTTAGACATGAATCTATTTCCTTTGCCCTTGGTGTTCTTTCTCAGTCCAATCTTAGTCACATCTCCATATATCTAAGCCCTTCCCTGTCTTACATCGAGCTCTCTGAAATACATCTCCTGTGGCAGTTGTCACTGATTATGTCACCCAAAAGGCATCCTCCTACTCCTTTATCTGTATCTTTCCTTTGGCTCTTGCCACAGTCTGCTGACATCGTAGAATTATGCACACATAGGTCTAATCCATCCTGCTTGAGTCTGGAGACTTGCCTGGGCAGTCTTTATATCTTCTTTAGTGTCTAGCACAATGGGCCCTGAAAAAAAGTTTATTGAAAGGAAGGAAGAGAAAGAGTTCCATTAGTGAAAACTTGGTTCAGCCCGGGGCATAGACTTGGGCTTGCTGGACACAAGAACCTAGGAGCCACAAATCTCCAACTCAGAAAAGCCCCAATACACTCTGATGCAGAGCTCTCCCAGTCTTCCGGAAACCAACTGGACTGCATTAGGTTCAAATCTACCCCATCACAGCACTGATCAGTCAGGCCTGGCCAAAAACAGGCCTCTTTCTGGAAATCGTATCTCAGTGCTGTTTCCAAGGGCCTTTGACTCCTAGCCTTAAGCAAGCTGCAGACTCTTAAAGAACTACCTCTTTGCCTACTCTTTTTCCATGTCTATTCTCACTTAAAGCTAATATACTTTTTCTTAAAAAAAAAAGCATTTTTGAAAACTTTTTAAGATTCTTGCGTCTTTATGAAGAAATCTTATTAAAAATATTTACAGCGTTCATAATTCAAGTTTTTTTTTAATACATAATCTGTCCTTGGATACAGGCAATGTGTTTCTGGCTACCAGTTACAAGGTAAAAGAATAAGACATTTTATTACTTTTGGTTGATAGGTGAGCCAAATACAAACCTTGGTTTTAGATCAGATTTATGATGTCATATTCACAGTAAGCATATCTTCCCAACAGACAACTGGTGTCATTGTAATTTTACCACACATTAAATATAATGGGAACTGTTCCAAGACTTATAAGAAATTAGACTTCACTAGTGTCAACATTGTTGTGACTCATGAGTATATGACCTACGTGAGGAGACTTTGTGTCAAGGCCTCAAGTTCATATACAGTAGGCATGTTTTCTTTGATAAGCATTTAAAAAAAAAGACCGTCTTTCCAATCAGTCATTTTGGGGATATTGTAATTTGTTACACTTTTGAAGAAAATTTGGTGATCCTATGGAAAAAAAAAAAATATCCCACAAGCCATCATCCTGTGATTTCCACCTCTATGAGTTTCTCTCAGGGAGATATTTCAAGAAAAGGAGTTTTATGTCCAGAGATGCTTATAACAAGCTTAGTTATAATAGCAAAAGTGGGTAACTTTTTTTTTTTAGGAAATGGGGAAATGATTAAGTATATGTTGTCATATTTATTTGATGGAAGGTATGTACCTATTTTAAACAATAGGATGATTAACTGCAGACTATGAAAATAGCTTGATTGAAAAAAAATCGGAACAAAGTTGAATAGAAAGTATCACTCTTTTTAATCACATGTCTGATATTAAAAATTTTCTCTGGGCCAGGCACTGTGGTAGACACTGGGGATACAGCAGTGAAAACGATGACCGTAACTCCTGACATCATGGAGCTCAAAGTCTGAGGGGAGAACGATATTAAACAAATAGCTGTGTAGAAGGTAGGAGCATGACTAGATGAAGTGAGGATGGTAAAATATAGTAGTGGGGACTAAGCTAGTTGGAGGGCCCTGGTGGCACAGTGGTTAAAGACCTCGGCTGCCAAGCAAAAGGTTAGCAGTTCAAATCTACCAGCAGCTCCTTGGAAACCCTATTGGGCAGTTCTACTCTGCCCTATAGGGTTACTATGAGTCAGAATCGACTCAAAGGCAGTGGGTTTTAAGTTAATTGGGGCAGGGGGTTAGTCTGAGGAAGTGAAGAAAGAAACAGAATTAGCCCAAGGAGGATTCAAGGAAAGGGCACTCCAGGTGGAAACAACAGAGGAACAGACCCAGAGGTGGGAAAGAGTTTGATGCCCTCACAGAAGTGAAAGAAGGGCCAGGGTGATGGTAGCATTGTGGTGAAAGGAGAATGGTGTAACCTGAAGGACCACATCATGCGATGTCTTCAGGATTTTTCTTTTTAATTCTATGAGAAGCTATCTGAGCAAAGGAGTGACAGGGACCTGTTTATATTTGAAGGCCACTCTTGAGCTACATGGGCAATGAAATAAGAGTAGAAGCAGGGAACAGTTCTACTTTGTAACACATGCGGTCACCATGAATTGGAATCCACTTGACAGCAATGAGTTTGTTTTTTGTTTTGTTTTTTCTTTTTCAAAAGCAGGGAGACCTCTTGAAGACTATTGCAGTAGTCCATGTGAGAGATGAGAGTGGTTTAGACTAGAATTTCTACGGGGGAGATGAGGAAAAGTATATATATTGAAATATATTCTGGAGGTAGGAAAATAGAATTTACTAGTAGATTAGGAGTAGGGATGGAAGCATTAATTACAGTCCCCATAAACCAAAACCTGTTGCTCTCAAGTCAATTCAAACTCATAGCAACCCTATAGGACGGAGGAGAACTGCCCATAGGGTTTCCAAGGAGCAGCTGGTGGACTCAAACTGCTCACCTTCTGGTTAGCAGCCTGAGTTCTTAACCACTGTGCCACCAGGGCTCCTTAACCCACTGCATAGATGGTGATGTCATTCAACTCCTTGGGATGGCTGGAAGTTCACATTTAGATGGTATTTGATGCTATAGAAATATAGGTAGTCACCAAGACTGGAAACAGGGGTAAATGTATAATAAAAATTTTGTTGTTATAACATTATAATGATAATATAATATTATCTTTGTTTTCAGACCTTATAGTCACTCTGTAGATGAAATTTTTCATAGTGACAGTATAGAATGGGTCGGGAAAATCTCATTTTCAGACCCAAGAACTACACCATTAAGAGGTCTTGCTGAGGAAGAGAAGCTATTAGAAGTGACTAAGAAAGGCCAGAAGGGTGTTGAGTAATTCTGGAGAAAAGAGTATTTCAAAAAGGTGGGTATGGTCAGCTGTGTTGAATGCTGCTGGGAGGTCAAGTAAGATGATGTGCTACTATGGATAGAAAATGGTGGTTTTATTAGGATGGTGGCTTTAGAAGTACATTTTTTTTTTTTTACCATGTTTAAGCTGTATTTAATAATGAAAACAATGTCTGATTGTTTTAGTATCTTAAATTCAACATAATAATACTTTGATGTATTTACTTAATCTTGACTCCCAAACTTTATTCTTTGCACCTTTCTGTTTGTTATCATCTCGTATAATGGACAGTTAACACCCTCATCCCCAGTCTAGGATTAAAACTTGATTAAAACTTCAGCTTGTCCAGCTGTCCAGCCCAACAGCCCAGCTTCTAAACAGTTTCCTTTGTAATTGATACCACATAGACTATACATTTGCTACATATAAGAGCATTTGAGTACTCTATTTTTATACCAGATAAACTATTTCTTCCTTTAGGTTTTTTAATGGAATTCTGCCAAGTGCCCTTTTCCCTTAATACATACTTTATTTGGGTAAAAGAATTGTCTTCATTTGACAGATATGCATTAGGCAAAGTTGATTGAAGTATTAGAACAAGATGGCCTTTTTTTTGTTTGTTTTAATGACATTCTGGTATTACACTGAAACCTATGAGAGCTGGAACATTTTGAGATGGCCTTGTTTTTCCAGGTCTTTCAAGTTTTCTGCCTTTGACAGGGTGCAGTCTTACCACTTTTCTATTGCTCAGTTTAGTGGAAAATATTTGAATTTTCCTCCTCTGACAGGTTCCTACCTTACACAGATTCCGGCTTTCATACTATATTTAGGAACCAAAGAAAGGAAGTGAGATGGTTTGGATAGGAACTGTTGTCTTGCCCAAGTGGAGACGAATGGCAAACCCTCCACTGTCTCCCCCTGCTTAAATGCCTCGACTACTCATTTTCTCCATACTGACTCAGTCTCACCACCCTATGGTACTCATCAATAGAAAAAAAAAAAAAAAGAGGAAGAAGTCTCCAAAAAGGGATTGGTCTCAGCAAAATTGATAGGACTTCATTCACTTCCCCTTTCTACCTCAGGCTTCGATTATATAGTATTCTGTCATCAAGCACAATTTCTTCTTGGCAAGAATTCAAATTTATGCAGATTGTCTTCTTTAGCCCTCTACAACTCTGTCAAACTTACTGGAACCATTGCAAAGTGACAGCCATAGTGAATGTCTCATGAGACGGAATAGACTTCCATGTCAGTCACTCTTATTCTTAATTTTTTACCTTTTGTTATCTGTATGATTGTGCATATTCAAATTGTCTTAAGAAAGTATGTTCTCCTTTCTTTGTGTTTTATGTATATGACAACGTGACACGCACAACTGGGGACAAAGGGGGTCAATAGGGATGTTGGAGATCTCTGACAGCTGGATGGAGGGAAATAAGGGGGACATGTTTAGAGGTATTACAGGGTAGATGAATGGTGCCAGAGAAGGGGATACCAGAGAGGGAAGGATGATTGCATTTTTCCAATGATGTTTTTGACTTATAATTTCATCTAAAAAGAGAATTCAATATCATCGTGTTTAACTTGAAGTCCCTGGGTGGCACAAGTTGTCAGGCACTTGACTGTGTTAAGCACTTGACTACTAGTCAAAAGGATGGCAGTTTAAACCCACCCAGAGGCACCTCAGAAGACAGTCCTGGTGATCTGGTTCTGAAAGATCCAAAAAAAAAAAAAAAAACCAACAAATCCAAACCTGTTGCCATCAAGTTGATTTCAACTCGTAATGACCCTGTAGGAGAGTGGAACTGCCCCATAGGGTTTCCAAGGAGTGGCTTGTGAACTCAAACTGCCGACCTCTTGGTTAGCAGTTGAGCTCTTAACCACTATGCTACCAGGGCTCCTCTGAAAGGTCACAGCTTGAAAGCCGTATGGAGCAGTTCTACTCTGCACACATGGGGTCACCATGAGTTGGAATCAATTAAACAGCAACTAACAACAACAACATGTTTAACTTTTAAACACATCTTCCCATGATTAGCTTCTCTCTCTCTCTTTTGTTTTTTTTTGTGATTGGCTTTTTTAAAAATTTTATTGTACTTTAGATGAAGGCTTACAGAACAAACTAGTTTCTCATTAAACAGTTAGTATACATAGTGTTTTATAGCATTGGTTAACAACCCCACTACATGTTAACACTCTTCCTTCTCAATCTTGGGTTCCTTATTACCAAGGAACCTTATTTTCTATTCCCTTCTGCCTGCTAGTCCTTGCCCCTGGGCTGGTGTGCCCCTTTAGTTCATTTTGTTTTATGGGCCTGTCCAATCTTTGGCTGAAGGGTGAACCTCAGGAGTGACTTCGTTACTGAGATGAAAGGGTGTCCAGCGGCTGTACTCTCAGGACTTCTCCAGTCTCTGTCAGGCCAGCAAGTCTGGTCTTTCTTTTTGAGTTAGAATTTTGCTCTACATTTTTCTCCAGCTCTGTCCAGGATGCCCTATTGTGATCCTTGTCAGATCAGTCAGTGCTGGTAGCCAGGCACCACCTAGTTGTACTGGACTCAGTCTGGTGGAGACTGTGGTAGGTGTGGTCTAATAGTCCTTTGGACTAATCTTTCCTTTGTATCTTAGTTTTCGTCATTCTTCCTTGCTCCCAAAGGGGTGAGACCAGTGGAGTATCCTAGATGGCTGCTCACATGCTTTTAAGACCCCAGACAACTAGCTTCTCTTTTATCCATCATAAACCTGGTACTGTTTTTGGAGAACTATTCAACCGATCTTGGTTGTTCTTGGGTGTAGGGTTATTGTTGTCCAGTTACGTGGAAAACCAAAAACCAAACCCATTGCTGTCAGATCGATTCTGACTCATAGCGACCCTGGAGGTCAGAGTAGAACTGCTCTATAGGGCTTCCAAGGAGTGGCTGGTGAATTTGAACTGCTGATCGTTTGGTTAGCAGCCGAGCTCTTAACCATTATGCCACCATGGCTCCAATTATATGGAGAAAAGATGTTTTTCACAGTGTGGAAAGCTATGTTGGTACACAAAGAATTCCTGTTAACACAGCGTAGTACCCATCCCACATATGGACAAATGGTTTGCTTAAAGATTTAGTTGGACAGGAAAGAGGGAGGAAGTAGATGTGTAATTAAAGCAAACCACAGAATGTGGCAATGCCTATCCCAGAAATGAGTCAGGGTTTCTTACAACCTGCAAACTAAAGTCTCCTTTTACAAAGTTCCCCATTGGTTGCTCCCCATCACTGATTGATTTACTGTGATAAGTAAGGGTATTGTTTAGCCAAGCACATTCCCTTCCCTTTGGGGCAAAATATACTTCCCAAGTTCACCGACTATAGGTTTGGCTATGTCATTTGCTTTGGCCAGTGGACGTCAGAAGAGACTATAAATGTGCTTGTGTAATTTTGGCTGGAGTTTTGTTCTCTAGTGACCTGCCGTGAGAAGAGCGTGTCCCAGGTAGTTGCTGCTGCTGCTGCTTCATCCTGGATCCCAGAAGGAGCACAAATGGAGCAGACTCAAACCATCCAAATCCTAGAGACAAGTCCAGACATCCTGCATGCTGAAGCAGAAAATTCACAGCTTAGATAAGCTGAACCATAATCCTGCCCATTCATAAGTGTTTTATGCATGTTATTGTTTTACCATTTGCCCTGAAGTTGATTCTGACTCATGGTGACCCCATGTCTGTCAGAGTAGAACTGTGCTCCATAGATTTTCAGTGGCCGATTTTTTAGAAGTAGATTGCCAAGTCTTTCTTCTGAGGCACCTTCGGGTGGACTCAAATTTCCAGTCTCCTTTTGGTTAACAGCCAAGCATAGTAAATGTTATTGTTAGCCACCAAGTCTTTGGTGGCTTGTTATCCAGTGTTATTGTGGCAACCCCTGACGTGTATCTACGTAAACAGTTTTCCAGTCTAAGCCCTGAAGGGAAACAGCATCAAGATCACTTAGTCATGTGATTAAGTTTGAAATGAATTGAGCTCACTGTATATTTCTTTATAAGGTTATTCAAAATTAATAAAGTCTTTTCAAGTATTTTTAGCAACACAACACAAATATTTTTAAATAGGTTGTCATTATGTATCAGGTCTGCAATAATGTAAACTATTTATCATCAACTCTCCATCCATCCGTTCATCCATTTGGGCACATTGATCGTGTTTTGCAGTTTATATAGTCATCTAGAAACAATGCAGTAGGTTTTAAGTAATTCACACGAGAAGAATTTAGAATTAGACACAAGTACTTAAAATGGCAGCATTCAAATTACATAAGAAACCCATGATCATTGTAACAAAATTAGAAAATACAGGTAAGCAAAACAGAAAAAATGTCCTCCATAAATCCACCACCTAGAGATTTAAAATTTCATTGTTTATCTTTACAAAATTTCTTTCCTATGCGTATGCAAGCACTTGTGTGTGTGTAAAATATTTAATTACGGTGGGCTCATACTGTGCATAACCAAAGAATCCATTGCTGTCAAGTCGATTCTGACTCATAGCGAACCGAGAGGACAGAGTAGAACTGCCCCATAGGGTTTCCAAGGCTGGTATCTTTATGGAAGCAGACTGCCACATCTTTCTCCTGAGGAGCAGCTGGTGGATTCAAGCCACCGGTCTGTAGGTTTGCAGCTGAGCAATGCTGTGCATACTGTTCTGTAAATTGCTTTTGTGGCATACCCTCTCTCCCTGACAATAATATAGTCTGCTGTTTCATAGAATACATGTGCTGTGATTTGTTAAGCAGCCCTGGTGGTACAATGATTAACAGCTACGGCGCGCTACGGCGCACTACGGCACTAACCAAAAGGTCGGCAGTTCCAATCCAGCAGCCACTCCTTGGAAATCTGTGGAGCAGTTCTTCTCTGTTCTACTGGATGTTTAGGTTGTCTCTAGGTTTGTTTCCATTATGAATAACACTTGGATGAATATTCTTGCGCATACTTTACTTTCTCCCCCCCCACCACCCCCCTTTTCAAATTATTGCCTTAGGATAAATTCCTGGAAGTGCTATTGCTAATACAAAGGGTATGTTTCAGACCCTCATCAAGATAACCCCAGGAGGGTGATACCACTTAACGTTCCCACCTGCATTGTGACCTTCACCACACCTTCTAATCAACACTCAGTGTTGCCTTTTGAGATTTTCCCTCATCTGTTTCTTTTTGTATATCCAGTACCTACTCACTTCCACTTAGAACAATTTGAGAAATCTCCTCACTTTGTTTTTTCCGTGATATACAAAGAAATAAAACACCAGTTAAGAAATGTGTTGAATGAAATAAGTAAAAATAATCATGATAGCGAAGCAGTCTTCCTTTCCAGAGGGGGGAAAAATACTCTTAATTTTTGTCTCAAGATTGTTTGGAATTATATATAACTAAACCATCACCCTTTGCAATTTTATGGTATTAAATAGGGCTTGTTGGAAACAAGTCATTTGATACACACTGGGATTTTTGTGGTTAGTTTAATGTTGCTGAATTTAGTTATTTTTATGTTATTTGCACATCGTTATACTCTGGTAAATACTCCTCGTTCAGGGAGCTCTTAGCACTGTAAAAAGTATGTATAGTTTCTCTGCGTTTTAAGATCTATGTGTCTAATTTAGGTGGAGAAACTGAGGCGCAAAACAGTAGATCTTCCAATAGCGGGAGGACAAAATATAAAGGTAACAGATGTTACCAGAAAGGAGAAAATTAGCATAAAGAAAATTTTCATTCTCTGAACTGCCTTTTGCAAGCGCTCATAAATGAGATTACAAACTAGTGCCAAAATGTTAAACGAAGTTGTGGCTTGGAAGTGACAAAGGGCATGGGAGCCAACCCCTATGCGTCTTCCTCCTCCCAGAGATCGTTACTGAATGGTTTTGTTTTAAGAAGGCAAAACCAGAAACAGTAACATTTTGATATTATGAAATAAACTATTATGGTGAAGAATTTGGGGACAACCTAAGAGCTCATCGGAAACCGTGGTGGCGTGGTGGTTAAGAGCTCGGGTTGCTAAGAGCTCATTGGAAACCGTGGTGGCGTGGCGGTTAAGAGCTCGGGTTGCTAACTAAAAAGTCGGCAGTTCGAATCCACCAGGCGCTCCTTGGAAATCGTTATAGGGCAGTTCTACTCTGTCCTATGAGGTTGCTATGAGTCAGAATTGAGTTGATGGCAACAGGTTTTTTTTTTTTTTTTTGGTTTTTAAGAACTCGTAAAGATGAGTCCCTAAGATGTCTTTTTATCATCTTAATTATTCATGACTATTTTCAGGTAAACTAGGAAGTTCTGATTGCAAAATAAGACTTTAAAAGACGTTCTTCCAATAACCCTTTTGCACAGCTAATTTCTAATAGGTTTTTATACTCAGTGCTTTCTTTTTAACATTTACACAGCACTTTATGTTTCAAAATGCTTGCCTGACAATTGCTAACATTTTTCTGTACAACATTATACTCGGAAACAATACTGTTTTTAAATAATTTATGCTTTTAGAAATAGATCTCTCTTGGTCTTTATTTCTCATCCATCATGTATATTTTCTGAGAGTGCTTTTTTATTTAAATTCAGTTCAATAAATATTTACTGAATAGCCATTTGGTACATGATTTTGTGTTAAAGCTTTGAAAGAGCTAGGAGGATAGAGAAAGAAAGCAGCATAGTGGTTGCCAGGGACTGATTGCTTAATGGGTATGATGCTTAACTGAAGTGAGGAAGAAGTCCTGGAATTAAATAGTGGTAATGGTTGTACAACATCATCAATGTACTTAATGCCACTGAAATGTGTACTTTAAAGTGGTTAAAATGGTAAATTTTATGTTATGTATATTTTCCCATTTGTTACAGATTGAATTATGTCTCCCCCAAAATATGTATTGTAAATCCTAACCTCTCTGCCTTTGGTTATAATCCCATTTGGGAATGGGTCGTCTTTGTTATGTTAATAAGGCAGGATTAGTGTAGGGAGTATATTGAGTCAATTTCTTTTGAGATATAAAAGAGATTAAACAAGCAGCAGGGGAAAGATGGGGTAAGATAGATGCCAAGACACATGGAGATCTCCAAGGAACCAGGAAGTAGAAGCTCAAGAGACAAGGACCTTTCGGCTTTCCATAAAACCAACACTCTGAATTCAGACTTCTAGCCTCCTAAACTGTGAGAAAATAAATTTCTGTTTATTAAAGCCACCCACTTGTGGTGTTTCTGTTATAGCAGCACTAAATAAGATAACACAATTAAAAAAAAATTAGGCAGAAAAAAAAAAGAGCTAGCATGGTCACTAGTGTATAAAGCTTAAGTATTCTACTTCAGAAGTTCAATAAGTCTGAAAATATATTTAACTTATCCTTCTAATAGCACTATCGATTTCATGTAGTAACTGTGTCAAACTCTATTTAGTAAGCATGTATTATTAGGAAAGTCATGTTATTGTTGTTAGGTGCTGCCCAGTCAGTTATGACACGTAGCAACCCCACGTACAACAGAATGAAACTGCCCAGTCCTGTGCCATCCTCACAATCATTGCTGTGTTTGAGCCCAGTGTTGTAGCCACTGTGTCAATCCATCTCGTTGAAAGTCTTTCTGTTTTTTTTTTTTTAACCTTTTTATTTCTTTATTGTTTTTCAGGTGAAAGTTCACAGCACAAACTAGTTTCTCATTCAAAAATTTATGCACAGATTGTTCTGTGACATTGGTTGCAATCCTTGCAATATGTCAACACTCTCCCCCTTTCCCTTTATACTCCAGGTTCCACATATCCATTTATCCAGGTTTCCTTTTCCTTTGTGTCTTCTTGTCTTGCTTTTGGGCAGGTGCTGCCCATTTGGTCTTGTATACTTGATTGAACTAAGAAACACGTTTCTCGTATGTGACATTATTTGTTTTATAGGCCTGTCTAATCTTTGGCTGAAAGGTGGACTTTGAAACGTGGCTTCAGTTCTGAGTTAACAGGGTGTCCGGGGGGGCCATAGTTTCAGTGGCGTCCTCCTGTTTTTTACTGACTCTCTACCAAGTGTTGTGGATTGAATTGTGTACCCAAAAAATATAATGTGTTGTAAATCCTAACATTTGCGAATGGGTTTTCTTTAGTATGTTAGTAGACAGAATTAGTGTAGGTATATGTTCAGTCAATCTCTATTGACATATAAAAGAGATTAAATAAGCAAGCTAAAGAAGCAGAGATGGGGGAGAGAGATCCCAAGCCACATGAAGATCACCCAAGAGCAGAAGCTCAAAAAGACAAGAACCTTCCTCCAGAGCCGACAGAAAGAGAAAGTCTTCCTCTAGAGCTGGCACCCTGAATTCCGATTTCTAGCCTCCTAAACTGGAAGAGCCCTTGTGGCGTAGTGGTTACGACCTTGGCTGCTAACCAAAACGTCCATTTGCTCCTTGGAAACACTATGGGGCTGTTCTACTCTGTCCTGTAGAGTTGCTATGAGTCAGAATTGACTCAATGGCAACGAGTTTGGTTTTGGGTTAAACTGTGAAAAATAAAATTCCGTTTGTTAAAACCACCCACTTGTGTTATTTCTAATATAACAGCACTAAAAAAAAAAAAAAAAAAGAAAGGAATTTTTTTTTTTTTTTTTTAGATAACTAGACACTAAGCATGATATCTTTCTCCAGGGACTGGTCCTTCCTGATAACATGTCCAAAGTTCCTGAGACAAAGTCTCACTATCCTCACTTCTAAGGAGCATTCTGGCTGTACTTTGTCCAAGACAGATTTGTTCATTCTTCTGGCAATCCACGGTATATTCAATATTCTGTGCCAACAGCATAATTCAAATGCATCAATTCTTCTTCCTTATTTATTGTCCAGCTTTTGCGTGCATCTGAGGTGATTGAAAATACCATGGTTTGGGTTGGCTGCACTTTAGTCCACAAAGTGACATCTTTGCTTCTTAACACTTTAAAGTGATCTTTTGCTGCAGATTTTCCCAATGCAATATGTCGTTTACATAGGTGTAGGCAGTCATTATACTTAAAACTTCACAGGAATGCCGAAATGAACAATATATGGTCCTTGACCTCAAGTAGCTTTCAATTTTATTATATATAATAAAATAAAATATGCATAATACAAGACAGACTGGTTTAAGCATCATACTAGGGAGATAAACATAGTGCTAAGAAAGCAAAGAGGATAATTAGATAAGTTATTGGCAAAACAGCAGGGATGCAATGGCTTTGTACTTGATCTGAAAGGATGGGTATGATTTTGCCAATCACATAAGATGGGAAAGGTCAGTCCAGATGAAGGGAACAAGATGAGTTAAAATACAGAGGCCAAGAATGAAAAGCAGGTATAGGGAACGTGTTATATTCATATTTGACTGATGGGCATAGTTTAGTAAACCTAACAGTGGGAGTTAGGTTGAAGAGGTATCAATGTATCATAGATATGATCGTTAAGGTTGTGTGTCTACTTGACTGGGCTATGATTCTCAGTGATTTGACAGTTATGATGTGGTTTGGCAGCCCTATAATGATGTAATCACCTCCATGATGAGATCTGATAAAATGTGATCAACTTAATGATTGGATCTGCTGTGAGTAGCCAATCATTTGAAAGAGAGTTTCCCAGGGATTGGCCTGAATCCAACATAGGTGGAGTTTCTGGCAAGAGTCGTGGGTTTTTTTCTCACTCTGGATATTGCAGCTGGCTCTTATTCTTCTGACCTGTAGTTCTTGAGACTTGAGCTAGCAGCTTACCTGCCATCTTACCTGCTGATTTTGAGATTCATTGGTCTCTGCAGCTATATAAATTAGGAGAAGCCACCAGCCTCACCCAGGGACTTGGGACTTTCCAGCCTGTACAATCGTGTGAGCTATTTCCCTGATGTAAATCTCTCTCTGTATATATTTACACACTTTGCAGTTTTTACTTCTCTAGAGAACATTTTTTTTTTTTTTTGTTTTAGAGAATATAGCCAAAGACATTTGGTACTGAGAGTGGTTCCAGAGAAACAAAATTGTAAGTATAAGTTTTCTAAATTGGTTTTCAAGTCTGTTTAGTCTTAAAGATGTCGATGATATGCTTCCAGTAGTAAAGAGGGAACTGATAATCTATGGCATGAAATAGCATTAGAAATATGCAAAATATCACCACCAATAGACCATATAGTGGTGAGAGGCAAGGCTCTGGGTGATCACATGTTTGATAACTTTCTACAATTTTGACTTAATGAGAAGTATAAGGAAGCTGGTTGGTTGGACCTACTTTCTCTAGACAAAGTGGTGAAAGAGATGTGCTCAGGGTCTCAAAGCTCAAGTGCCACGTAAACAACTTCAAAGTTTCCACTTGCGCCTTGAAAGAAAGGCTTAGTTCTTGTAATAACAGAGCTGATATTGCTGGAAATCAAACCCAGAGTCTAATTGTAAGAGTGACTGAATTATAATGCCAGCTCAATTACATTTCAATTACAACCATGTGACCAGTGGCAGAAACAGGGACTGTAATTGTTATGATTATTTCTTCCTTGTATGCGTTCATCAAATATTTTTGTTTTCTTCACTTATAAAATATAGGATGTAAACAGTGATAGTGCGTTTTTGGTTGTATGCTTGTTATTTGTATCATGTTAGGTGCAAGTATGACTTTATAATTGTCTTTATTCAGTTTATGTATGGTTCAAGGAGTGTGCACAGGTGACAAGTTGACAAGGGGTGGACATGATCATTAAGGTTTTATGTCAACTTGACTGGCCCCTAATTCTCAGTGGTTTGGCAACCATATAATGATGTAATCACTTCCATAATGGGATCTGCTCTGAACAGCCAGTCAGTTGAAAGAGAGTTTCCTTGGAGGTGTAGCCTGCATGAAATATAGGTGGACTTTAATGGGCTTTTGCTCACTCTGCATACTGCAGCTGGCTGCTGTTCTTCAGACCTCTCTTGGGACTTGAGCTAGCAGCTTACCTGCCATTTGCCTGCTGATCTTGGGATTCAACTGTCTCCACAGCCTGTGAGCCAGAGCCTTGCTGTCTGACCCACTGATCTTGAGTTTGTCAGCCCCTGTGTTATGTGAGTCAGGAGATGCCTCCAGCCTGACCCAGGTACTTGGAACTTTTCTGCCTCTACAAACATGTGAGCCATTTCCTCTATGTAAATCTCTCTCTACATATAGTTATACGCTTCACTGGTTTTGCTTCTTTAGAGAACCCAACCTAAGACAATAAGGTTAAAGACATTTAAAATTTGAAGGTGATTTAGAAGTAATTTATTCCTGCTGTCCCCCTATAAAGTGATTCTTCCTTATAGCGTCTGATGAGTGACCATTCAAGTTACTTTTGGAATCCCTCTGGTGATTCAGATGGTATTGTTGTCTAAGGCAGCCTGGACCACTGTCAGATGGCTGAAATGGTTTGAGAATTCTTGCATTGATTGAAAATCTGTCTCCCTACAGTACCTGTTTATTTTAGTTCTTTTTCCTGAAACACAAAAAATAGAAAGCATTTTTTCTTTTTTTAATATCAGCTCTTCTAGTATTGGAAACCCTGGTGACGTAGTGGTTAAGCGCTATGGCTGCTAACCAAAAGGTTGACAGTTCGAATCCACCAGGTGCTCCTTGGAAACTCTATGGGGCAGTTCTACTCTGTCTTATAGGGTTGCTATGAGTCGGAATTGACTCGACGGCAGTGGGTTTCTTCTAGTATTTGAGTCAGGAAATAGGGTATCCTCCTTTAATTTTCTCTTTTCAAAGTTAGACATTCCTGGGTCCTTTAATTGTTTCTCTTATGACATGCTTTTGAAAACTCCTACAATTCTAGTTAATCTGTTCTCTGTAAATTCTTTCTTATCTGTGTTCTTATTTCAGTGGAGCAACCAGTACTGAATTTGATTTTTTCTAGGTCTGGCCCGAGCAGCATCACTTCTGCTTCTAATAGAGCCTAAGTTTGTATTCAAGGTTCTGGAAGTCACAACACTGACTTGATTTATGTTAAGCTAACACCTGCTGAAAAGTGTTTTTTATAAGTGCAAATATTAAGTCACTTCTCCCAAAGCCACTACTCAAATGCTGAACTTTTAAATTCATCATTTAAAATTTAAAAATACTATCTACTTTTTAGGGTTGTCATTTGGATTAAATAAGCTATTACATAACAATAGTAAAAATAAGGAAGTGTTGATTATTACCATCACTATTATGATGGTTTTAAAATATGTCCACATAGTTTTCTGTATGTGTGCAGAAGGAATCCACGGAAGAAAAATGGAAGCAAGGGAGTGTTTGAGTTGCTATCCAACAGCCCAAGAATAAAAATAATATTTTCCTCCAAATTGCTGAGGTGACAGAGGGATGGGATAGAGCGGTTGGATGGGGAAATCGTTGAGGAAAATACAGGATTTAGCAAGTTGATTTACTATTGAGTGTTGTAGGAAAGTACTGGGACTTTAGGGGTTAAGAAATAGAGGTGAGGAAAAAAAAATATATGTGTATATTGGAGTAGGCCTTCAATGGTGTTAATTGCCTAAGTTGTGTGTGGATGATATGGGAAATTGTAAGGAAATAAGAGATGAAAGAAGGATGTTAAAGGCTCTTAAATTAGACATGTGAAAAGTATACAGTCATAAAGAGAAAGAAAAAAAAATTTATGAAGTAGGAGGAGAACCAGAAGAGTTAAGTGGGAGGAGAAAGTTTCAAGAAGGAAGGGAGTAAGTAACATAGATTTCTTCCAGAGAGGATGAGGACCAAGAAGTTATATTACAATGAATTTGTCAGTGTATTGTAAGAAAGAAGAGGAGGCAGCCAGTGTATTTCTAAGGGCAACAATTTGAGAAAGCTGGCATAGAAAATAAATCAAATACATTTCTGCTTAAAGATGGGGACAATGACCTGGTTTCTGAAAATTGTTTTGATTCTGATGTTCTTCCTCATAAGAGTTACAGAAAACGCGGAGATTTCAGAGGATGTCTAGTTAAATATTTCTCTTAGTGTAGGTTGTTCATTTAATTCATAACCAAAAATAACAATGGTACATCTTAAGTTCTTCCTGAATTAAAAACCCTGGACTCGTAATTTGGGCGTTGGCCATTCACTGCTCTCAAAGCCACCTTGAGGTCATTCCTCTCACATCATAGCCACCTGATACCCTACATCCCAGGCACCACCAGTCATCAACCAAACTGGTCTGGACCGACTGAATTTCTCCTGACTTGTGGGTAGAGTGGAGGTGGTAAGAGGTGGAATGGGGAGGAGAGAGGACAATATTATCCAAAAACATTGAACAGGATTATGTATACATGGCTAAGGAGTGCTGGTGCAGTGTTTAAGCACTTGGCTACTAACCAAAATGTTGGCTGTTCGAACCTACTAGTCATTCCCCAAGAGAAAGATGTGGCAGTCTGCTTCTGTAAAGATTTGCAGCCTTGAAAAACCTATGGGACAGTTCTACTCTTCCCTACAGAGTCCCTATAAATTAGAGTCAACTTGACAATGGATTTGGTTTGGTTTTGGGTATAATATATGAACGAGATGGGCAACTAGCAGAACCACAATGAATGAATTTGAATAAGCATGTGTCAGCTCCTTGTATCTTTTCTACATTCCACATGTCAGCCAGTTGTACTGAAGACAATGCTTTTTTCACAAGTGTATACATCATTGTTAATCTCATTATTTTTTTTCTTTTTCTTCTAACTTTTTTCTAGTTACTTCAGGAAATCAAACTCTCAACTCCTCCATTTCCCTATTTTTCCATTTGCTCAAAAACCAGCCTTAATCAATTTTGATAAAAATAAGAGTAGTGTTGGAGAAGGATGCTGGTGAGGAGTGAGCTTCTTGGATCAGATGGACACTTGAGACTATGGTGGAGGGGGTTAGAAGCTGGAGAAATGGACACGAAAATAGAGAGTGGAGGGAGAGAGCGGGCTGTCTCATTAGGGGGAGAGTAATTGGGAGTGTGTAGCAAGGCGTATGTGGGTTTTTGTGTGAGAGACTGACTTGATTTGTAAACTTTCACTTAAAGCACAATAAAAATTATAAAAAAAAGAAAAAAATAAGAGTAGATTCATTATTCACCTCTATCAAGAAAATTAAATTTATATACTACATTTTGAAGGTAAGTTAGACATTGTGAAGAGCTAATACCATTAACTTCTGAAGTCCATGTAATGAAGACGTATTCCCTTGAAAACATTAAAAAATATCTCTTATACATTATCACAGTCTTTTAGAATGTTTTCCCTTAAGCAGCAAAATTCTTAGTCTCTCATGCTTTCTCTCTCTCTGTGCGTGAGCGTGTGTGTGTTTAATTGCTAACATTGCAGAAGTTTGGTTTTTCTACTACCTTTTCATTGCTAATGTCTAATAATTCAGTTGTGTTATGAGAAAAATAGGATTCTGTATAGTCCAGAAGTCCAACCACTATCTATAGTTCTATTTCTAGAAGAAAATAGATTCTATATTCCTAATAAATGATTTCCAAGTTCAGAGTACAAATTATTTGAAAGTCAAAGACTGTGCATGTGTGGCCATCTATTAATTAATTGATATAGATCAATTAAGACAATCAATATAAATTTTCTGCTATTAGCCTGTTCAAGTTATTTTGCCTTATGGTATCACCATAGCACTTTTGTTCTGTAGTTATGAAAGTGGTAACACAGCGTGGTCAGGATTATGCCCTGAGATCCAGAAAGAACTGCATTCCAATCCTCACTCAGTCATTTACATGCTCCGTGACTCGAGAAATTCTTTAATTTCTTTTAACCTTACTATGCTATTCTGTTGTTATGAGTTGGAATCAACTCAATGGCCGTGAGTTTATTTATTTATTTTATCCTATTCTGTTAATTAGAAAGAATGTGAGTGCCTATCTCATAGGGCTCTCATGAAGAATCAATAAGGTCATGTAAGTTACTGGCAGATAGAAGTCACTCAATAATTGTTGCTTATAGACAGTAGAACGGTGGTTTCTTTTAATCATGTACCCATATGGGTAAAAATATTTTCATCATATAACTTTTATTTATAAATTATATCCATGTCCCTTCTAGACTAACATAGCATAGGCATACACAATTTAAAAATAATATAACAAAAAATAAACATTACATAAAAATACAAAGGTACAAATGGTATGTTGTAGCATTTTTAATTTTTCAAGCAATTCCAAATGCTAACGCAACTTTTTGGATTTCTTAAAACAAGCTGGAAAATTCTGTTTCCAGGTTTTTTGTTTGTAGAAGTAAAAATGTCAATGGATGACATACATCATTTTCACACAGAGTCACAGAATGATGTAAACATTTTTAAACAACCATTTTCAAAATACTTTTTCATAGCATGTGCAAAGAAGCATTTCCTTTCTCACTCCTTGCTAAAATACCACCTTTACCTTGAGGGACATAATAGTTTTTTGTTGTTTTTCTTTTTTTCATATCTGCTAGGAGACTCAATATTGATAGCCACTTGTCACAGAAATGATCAGCAAATTTGAAACACATGTCTTTTCTATAAGAAGAATGCTACGTGATTCATCTTTAAGTTTGACAAGAGTTTTTAAAATTTTACCAAGGAATAACCAGCGAGATTCTCTGCTGAACAAAATATTCTCATAGGTACCTCTCATCTCATGAGCACTTATTTATTTAACAGAGCTTTGTATGGTGCTTGCTACATGCTGGAGCCCTGGTGGTGCAGTGATTAAGTGGTTGGCTGCTAACCAGAAGGTTGGCGTTTCAAACACACCAGCCGCTCCTTGGAAACGCTGTGGGGTAGTTCTATTCTGTCCTATTGGGTTTCTATGAGTCAAAATCAACTTGACAGCAATGGGTTTTGTTTTTACTACATGCCAGGCAGTGTTTTAAGCACTTTACATGTGTTAACTCATTAACTTTCATAACAACAGTGTGAATTAGGTTTCATTCCCATTTTACAGATGACATAACTAAGGCAGAGGGAAATTAACAAATAACTTGTTCAAAGTTATGTAGGATTTAAACCTAACCATTTTGGCTTTAGAGACTATGCTGTTAACAACTGGACTCTAGTGCTTATATAATAATCTGTAAGTCTGCTTAACCAGGCACGTGTAGACTATATTGCAGTATATTTGTAGCAAAGATTGGATGAAGTGGCCAATACCAGCCCCTTACTGTCAATGAACTCCTCTGCTACCCTCTGGAAATCTCTTCCATTGTACATGCATGTGACTACCTAATGTGTGGACCAAGTGAAGGCCCTACTTTGGGCAATATTAGTAACTTTAATCTCTTTCTTTTATATAGATATATATATGTCATATATTTAAAAATAAATATAAATAAAAAATATACACATACATATGTATGTATATGTAAGCAGATGTTCTAATATTGTCTCCTAAAGTTCCAGTGAATCATTTTGTGTTCCCCAGGGGTATGTAGGCCTCACTTTGGAGATTACTGCTGTAGAACAAGAATTCATATCAAAGAGGAACTTAAAAGATTTGCCTGTGTCTGCTTCCAAAGATGGAAGTTATGTGAAAAAGCATGAGAAATGATCTCTCCGAACATGTGGATATCCAAATATATATATATATATATATTTTTATAGTACATCTCTATACATATATATAAAACATGCTAGGCTGCAGGCTACTTGTATAAATGAATTTGTACTATATTAACAGTATATTTTGGAATCTCTCAGGAACATGTCACAAAATACTCTCCTAAGGCTTTTTCCAAGGATAACGTGAAGCATCTAAATCGTTAGTTTAGTCTTCTCTATGTCCAGGCATAGAGAGAACTGCTGGGTGAAAATGGCTGCTTGTAGTCCACATTATTGAATTGGCTGAAGGAGTTGGATTCAGGAGGTTTACATGAATCTTTCATTTATATTTCAGATTGAACACTATCTTTTCCACAAAGAAATATTAAAAATGTTTTAATGTTCTCTTTTTTATAGAATGTCTCCATCATTGGTTGTGGGACTATTCTTTTTAATATTTGGCTTAATATATAGCTTTTACATTGCTCTTCAAAAATAATAGAATCGGATGTTTGATTTCCCTGTGACTTCTGAATTTTTCAGAAGTTTTGAAGTGACCGTTACATATTTATTTTTCATCATAGGAATATTACCATGTTACCTAGTCCATTATCATAATGCTGCTGTCATTATTGCTATGGTTAAAATGCACCCTTAGTTATTTTGTTTCTATTCAGTACTGTAATAATATAAAATAGCTGCATAAATTGGAACTTCTTGAACATTTAGATGTGACGTGACACCCTAAAAAAAAAAAAACCATCTCCTGCTGAGTTGTATTTTGCCACTTCAGGCTCAGAATGGGTGTGGTAAGTTAGTCTCACTGATCAGATTGTAACATCCTAAAGGTGGGAACAATTTTTATGCTTCTATGTAACATGTACTCTGTCATATGGGGTCTTTTTTAAAAAAATTTTTTATGAGTCAACAGCATACAAGAACAACAACATGAATTCACATCAGTGCCTAGGATGAGGCTGCTGAGCAGGGCCTCGATAAGTATTGTTGAATGAATGAATGACTGAATGAACCTGGGAGATTCAGCTTCCTTAAAGAATGCCACAGAACAGAGCTGAGCTCAAGTATCTTTGGAAAATGGTCACATCTGCTTTCATGTCTTTCCCCAGGGTCCAAAATGACCCCCCTCAGCTATACAATTTTTCCTATTTTGTTCCTTCCCAGGTCTCCTAGGTAGAGATCAAGAGGGCTTTTATGATGGAAGAGAAGGTTATATTTTATCAGGGTGAGGAAACTGATCTCGAAATAGATATAAGTGCATTTTAACATCAAGCACAGTTAAACATTATATTTGACACTTGCTTATCTAACGTGCTTATTTATCCATTTAAATTCTGGAGAACATGACCCAAAGGGAAAGAAAAAAGCAACAGAGAACAAAGAGTACAATTCAATTAAGTTTCTCCCTAAAGCAAAGGCTCTGGAAGTGTAAGAGTCCTTATTTGGGCTGTGAACTGATCTAAAACAAAGACCATTCTTCCTTCAGTTCTCCCAGGCAACTGATGCCCAATTACATGGCCAGTCAATTTTTACACAATTTGACTCTGCTCTCAAACGAGTTCTTAAAGGTTACTAAAATTTTGTATTTATAAAGTAAAATTAAATCTATTCTACAATGAAGTCAAGCTGCCATGCATTGTGAGTATGCCTGTGAGTGGTAGTTGCTTTGTAGGTGCATTATCAGGGTGGTCTTGTTCTGGTGTGATTTTCAGTCTGGTGTGTTTTTGTTGTGGTGGTGTTTGATTACTCAGGAATCTAATTGACTACAACTGTGGAAAGAAATGATGGAAAAGCTCAAGGTCATTAGTCAGAAAAAGGCCCGGGTCCAACTTCTGATCAGACCATCACTCATATGCAAGCTCAAGTTGAAACTGAAGAAAATTAGAACAAGTCCATGAGAGCCAAAATATGGCCTTGAGTATATCCCACCTGAATTTAGAGACCATCTCAAGAATAGATTTCACACGTTGAACACTAATGCCTGAAGACCAGACAAGTTGTGGAATGAGATCAAAGACATTATACATGAAGAAAGCAAGAGGTCATTTAAACAGACAGGAGAGAAAGCAAAGCCCCAAAAGGATGTCAGAAGAGACTCTGAAACTTGCTCTTGAACTTTGAGTAGCTTAAGCAAAAGGAAAAAATGATGAAGTAAAAGACCTAAACAGAAGATTTCGAAGGGTGGCTTGAGAAGATGAAGTATTATGATGACATGTGCAAAGACCGGGAGATAGAAAACAAAAGGGGAAGAACACACTCAGAATTTCTCAAGTGGAAAGAACTGAAGAAATAATTCAAGCTTCAAGTTGCAACACTGAAGGATTCTACGGGGAAAATATTAAACGATGTAGGAAGCATCAAAAGAAGATGGAAGGAATACCCAGAGTCACTATACCAAAAATAATTGGTCGATGTTCAAGCATTTCAGGAGGTAACATATGATCAGGAACCAATGGTACTGAAGGAAGAAGTCCAAGATGCACGGAAAGCATTGGCGAGAAACAAGGCTCCAGGAAATGACGGAATACCAACTGAGCTATTTTAACAAAGGATGCAGCACTGGAGGTGCTCACTCATCTATGCCAAGAAATTTGGAAGACAGCTACCTGGCCAACTGACTGGAAGAGATCCATATTTATGCCTATTCCCAAGAAAGGTGATCCAACTGAATATGGAAATTATCACACAATATCATTAATGTCACATGCAAGCAAAATTTTGCTGAAGATCATTCAAAATCAGCTGCAGTAGTATATCAATGGGGAACGGCTAGAGATTCAAGCCAGATTAGAAGAGGACATGGAACCAAGGATACCATTGCTGATGTCAGATGGATCCTGGCTAAAAGCAGAGAATACTAGAAAGATGTTTACCTGTGTTTTATTGACTGTACTAAGACATTCGACTGTGCGGATCGTAACAAATTATGGATAACATTTCAGAGAATGGGAATTCTGGAACACTTAATTGTGCTCATGAGAAATCTGTACATGGATCAAGAGGCAGTTGTTCAGACAGCACAAGGGGATACTGCATGGTTTAAAGTCAGGAAAGGTGTGCATCAGGGTTGTATCCTTTCATCATATCTATTCAATCTGTATGCTGAACAAATAATCTGAGAAGTTGGACTGTATGAAGAAGAATGGGGCATCAGGATTGGAGGAAGACTCATTAACAACCTGCGTTGTACAAATGACACAACCTTACTTGCTGAAAGTGAAGAGGGCTTGAAGCACTTACAGATGAAGATCAAAGACCCCAGTCTTCCATATGGATTACATCTCAACATAAAGAAAACAAAAATCCTCACAAGTGGACCAATAAGCCACATGATGATAAATGGAGAAAAGATTGAAGTTGTCAAGGATTTCATTTTACTTGGATCCACAATCAACAGCCATGGAAGCAGCAGTCAAGAAACCAAAAGACACATTGCATTGAGCAAATCTGCTGCAAAAGAAGTCTTTAAAGTGTTGAAAAGCAAAGATGTCACCTTGAGGACTAAAGTATACCTGACCCCAAGCCATGGTGTTTTCAATTGCCTCATATGCATGTGAAACCTGGGCTATGAATAAGAAAGACCAAAGAACTGATGCCTTTGAATTGTGGTGTTGGCAAAGAATATTGAATGCACCGTGGACTGCCAAAAGAATGAACAAATGTGTCTTGGAAGAAGTACAACCAGAATGCTCCTTAGAAGCAAGGATGGCGAGACTACATCTCATATACTTTGGACATGTTATCAGAAGGGATCAGTCCCTAGAGAAGGACATCACGCGTGGTAGAGAGTCAGTAAAAAAAGAGGAAGACCCTCAACGAGATGGATTGACACAGTGGCTGCAACAACGGGCTCAAGCATAGCAGTAATTGTGATGATGGTTTAGGACCGGGCAGTGTTTTGTTCTGTTGTGCATAGGGACACTATGAGTCAGAACCGATTCAGCAGCACCCAACAACAACAGTTTTTGTTGTTGAAAGTAAATCGTGATTCATTTACTTCCAAGATTACCAATTTATTTTGATTTAAGGTCATGTGGTTAATCCTACAATGTGTAGTGATGCATGTTTGCATTAGTAGTATTTCAGCCTGGCCTTTTATTTATTTATTTATTTCAATAACTGGACTTTAAAGACACATGTGTAGTCAATATAAATTACCCCTTCCTCTTTGTTAAAATGGGTATATACTTACACCCCAACAGAATTTACTTGTATGATCACACTTTCACTGTTAATCATTGAGCTTTTTTTTTTTTTCTTTTACTGGAGAGTGGGCACCTTTTTTCCAGTTTAGACCATCTTGATTTCGTATGCCTGATTGTATCCAGTTCCAGTTGATTCTAATATATGAAACAGTTATGAAGACTATGTCAGGGTTTGTTAGTGAACTTCAGAGAAAAAGAGAATGACCCAATCTCAGATATTAGGTTTACCTCAAAAGAAAGGTAAAGAACACTGGAGATCGAAGAGGCCAAGATCATTTTTTGAGTATTCGACGTCTTGATCTACAATGTGCAGTTCACTGACTACTACCTGCATGTAGCTATTTTCATTTCAATTTAAATTCATTAAAATGAAATAAAATGAAAAATTCAGTCCCACGGTAGCACTAGCCATATTTCAAGGGCTCCGTAGCCTTATGTGGCTAGAGGCTTCTGATTGGACATTTCTAACATCACAGAAGGTTCTGCTGCAAACGCTGGTTTAGACTATAAAACATTTGAGCAATTTTATTCAAGAACTAGTAGTGGTAGCTGACAGAATGATATACAGCGCTCCCAATCTGTTCAGTTTGAAGAAGAAGAAAACAGACTATTCTATCCAGGACAAATAATGGAACCCACTAAATGGAAGAAATTGTCAGCCAACTTGGTAAGCCTGGAAAAGGAGAATGCATTTTCTAGAACAAAGGCCTTACCATTTATTCAAAATGATGCCACATATTAGCTACAGTCAAACTTGTGAGAGTACCTTTGTTTGCCGTAGGAAAGAGTCTCACATTTTTGAAGGGGTCTCAGCTTGTGACATATGTGCAAGGACTATTCTTTTTTTCACTTTGGGTGAATCAGCTGGGTGCCTTGCTTAAATGGGCACTTAAGGTAATTTTTAAATACCATCACAAGATAAGTGAAGCTATGCACATCATATGCATGGCTACCCATCATCGTTTGAATAGACTTTGTATATTTGGGGAATTCTCACATTAAGAGCTCCCTCCTTCCCAGCATTCATGTTCTGGCTTTGAAGCCAGAATTCAGATTCCTCAGTCTCCCTTGCAACTGAGACTCAGGAGAGAGGCCCAGGCTCCACCAATCAGATACACCTGCTCAAGACTGGACACTAGAAGTGAGCAACCCTAGAAACAGGCTCTACCTGCGGCTTTGGTTGTTGCTGCTCTGGGTGGCAGCAGAGGGGTCCCGCTTGGTAGTGGTGGCTGCAGCAAATGTGTTGGCAAGGCTAAGTGCCTAATAAAGAAGTGGTACTGGTACCAGCCATAGCAGCCATTTCGGGCAAGTTCCAAGTATTTAATACTTTGCATTGGTGGTGGTGGCACCAGTGTCCTCATCAGACCAGTTTGGTGGTTTGGATTTCAGCATTATTCCTGAAAGCTTAGTCTCCAGTCTGATTATCCAGCTTTCCCATTACTTCTGTGAGCTACCTAATACCCTTTAGTAAGTCCTTTTTCTGCTCAGCTAGCCAGAGTGGATCTGGTGGTTGCACCTAAGAACCCGATGATACAGACGATGATATTAACTCATGTTTTTGACTCATATTCCTTAATTAGTTAACTCAGTATGCATTCATTGGATGCCTATCAGCCTCTGTGTAAGGACCCCATGGATGTTTCTAACTAGAGCCCCTTTATGAACAATAGTATCATTAACTGAGAGATGAACTACAAAAGGTGAGGCAGGTGCTGGACATGCTGTGATTGGGAAGATTCTCTTTTTTACCACCCCAAATTCAATTTGTCACCAAATTCTTGCAAAATGTATCTCTTAAATATCTTCTCCTTTCTCCTTCCATAGCCTTACATTCATTCGACAAATATTCATCTTAGGTACTTATTATATCTCACTTTAATTACTGAAATAGCCAATTGTAACAGCTAAGACCATGTAATTCCTCACACACCATGCTATTTCTTTTCCTGCGTCTTTGTTTATGCTGTTCTGAGAGCCCAGAAAGCTCTTCCTTCTTCTCAGTCAATTGGATACCACCTATTTGTTCTTTAAAACTTAGATTGTCTTTCCTGTTTCACATGCTGTATTATATGATGATTATGTGTTTATTTATTTGATTTATCCAATTGGACCATAAACTCTTAGGATACATATGATGTTTTATTTACTGTTGTACCTCCATAACTTGTCCCAGTGCCTGGTATACATTAAGTATACAGTTAATATTTGTTGAAAGAACAAATAACTTCTAATTATTTTTTCCTTTTTTTATTGTGCTTTAAGTGAAAGTTTACAGTTCAAGTTAGCTTCTTATACAAAAATTTATACACACATTGTTATGTGACCCTAGTTGCTTTCCCTATGATGTGACAGCACACTCCTCCTTTCTACCCCAGATTTTTTGTGTCCATTCTGACTTCCAATTATTTATTACATGTCTATTTCCCTGTTGTGTATTGAACTGTGTCCCCCAAAAATGTGTTTGAACTGGACTAGTCCATGATTCCCAGCACTGTGTGATTGTCCATCATTTTGTCATCTGATTTGATTTTCTTATGTGTTGTAAATCCTATCTCTATGATGTTGATGAGATGGGATTAGTGACAGTTGTGTTAATGAGGCAGGGCTCAATCTACAAGATTAGGCTGTGTCTTAAGCCAATGTCCTTTGAAATGTAAAAGAAAGAATTGAGCAGAGAGACATGGAGACCTCATACCACCAAGAAACGAGAAGCAGGAGAATAGCGCATCCTTTGGACGAGGGGTCCCTATGCTGAGAAGTTCCTAGTCCAGGGGAAGATTGATGACAAGGACCTTCCTCCGGAGCCAACAGAGAGAAAGCCTTCCCCTGGAGCTCACACCCTGAATTCAGACGTCTAGCCTACTAGACTGTGAGAGAATAAACTTCTGTTTGTTTATTTCTGTTGTGATATTTCTGTTATAGCAGCACTAGATGACTAAGACACTCCCTGACCAGTTTATGAGCTTCTTCAGAAAAGCACAATGTCTGGTATATAGCAGCACTAGATGATGAAGACACTCCCTGACCAGTTTATGAGCTTCTTCAGAAAAGCACAATGTCTGGTATATGATAGGTACTCGTTAATGATGTCAGTATGGGGCATCTGGTGGAGATATTTGGTAGCAATCAAAATTATGAATTTAAAGCTCAGAAAAGAAGCTAAGCCTGGGACTAGAGTTTGGGAATTGTCAGTTGTTGATTTGTGGTGGCCATACGAATACTTCTCTCAGATCTCTGACTACAGGGAGTGTAATTAACCAATGTACCCAGCTGCTGCACTTTGAAACGCATCCCATGTTTACATGGGGGGCAAGCTTCCCATGGGCTCCTCCCAGACAGTGACTGACTGTAGAAGGAATACTAGGGCAGGCCCATTCCTAGGCCATGGGGGCTTCCTCTGATAAGTGATTTTGGCTTGAGGACTCTTTGAAACCTTGACAAACACTCCTTAGAACTGCAGAACAGTCTAAGATGCATCCATCAAATTTTCCTTCCTTCTCTCCTTCACTTGGGGTCAGATTGGCATCGTAGACTGATGGTTCTCCCAGCCTCTCCTGGCTCCCTCTTCATTTTCCTCTCACAACCATTTCCCTATTTTTTTCTTTTTTTGCAGATTTAGCCTTATCTTGCCTTCTTTTTATTAGAGAACCCAGAGCAACACATGATTGAAACCATGGGAGTAGATTAGGTTCCTTGAGGAGAGCCAAATAGAGAAGCTTATAGACAATGAATATTTAGGGGGTGGGGAAGAGAGTCCTATATAGATACAGTGATATACACATATACAATATAAAACATAAAATTATGATTTAATAAGTTAAAATTTACTGAGGAGAAATAAGGCTTCTGAAAATAGACAAAAAAAAAAAAAAGAGCAGAGCAGAGGCCAAGAAATGTTTAACAGACTTTAAAAAAATTAATACTTAAAGACAAAAGAAATAAAAAAAAATTAATACTTAAAGACAAAAGAAATAGGCAATTAAAATGTAAGCAATAGAATAAATATATTTTTGTCTATTTAGACTCATATAAATAAAAATTTTAGAAAACTGATATGCAGTTAAGTAAGGGCACTTCTTTTTTCACACACGTGGTACTTCCTCTGTTTTGTATATGTCTTTCCCCTTATCTATTGTGTTATCATCCAGTTGGCAAATATACTAAGCAGTAGTGCAGAAGTATAAATGGAGGGATAGATAATATTCTTCCCCAAAACATGGAAATTAATGTGTTAAAAAAAAAAAACCATTGGTGTCAAATCGTTTCCGGCTCATAGCAACCTTAAAGGACAGAGTAGAACTGCCCATAGCGTTTTGAAGGAGAGGCTGGTACATTTGAACCGTTTACCTCTTGGTTAGCAGCCAAGCTCTTTACCACTGTACCACCAGGGCTAAAAAATCTACACAACATAGGTAAGAGCAGATTCATTACAAGTCACTTTAAAGAAAAAAAAGCTTCTAGGTCATCTAAAGAAAATATGAAAAGCAGAAAGGAAGTCAGCAATGGAGGCAGAAGAAGAAGGGCATGGAGCCCAACCCTGGTAGTGCCCATTCAAGGAACATCCGGCAGAGAGGGGTTTTTGCCATAGTACCATAGTGTAAACTTTGTATGAGAAAAGATTCTGTTTGTTGTTTTCAATGCTTTGTCCTCAGTGCCAAGAACAATGCCTGTCTCTGTGGGAGGCACTCAATAAATACTTTTCATGTAAGTGAATAAATGATCTTGAGCATAATATGCCAAGATCATATCATTGTGGGCATGGCAGTTTCAAGTAATCTTGCTAGGTGCTGTTGAGTTGGTTCCGACTCATAGCAACCCTATGTACCACAGAATGAAACACTGCCTGGTCCTTTACCATGCTTACAATCATTGTTATGCCTGAGCCCATTGTTGCAGCCACAGTGTCCATCCATCTCATTGAGGGTCTTCCTCTTTTCCACCAACCATGTACTTTACCAAGCATGATGTCCTTCTCCAGGGACTGATCCCTCCTGACAACATGTCCAAAGTATGTAAGACGCAGTCTCACCATCCTTGCTCCTGAGGAGCACTCTGGTTTTACTTCTAAGACAGATTTGTTCGTTCTTTTGGCAGTCCATGGTATATTCAATATTCTTCGCCAACACCACTATTCAAAGGTGTCAATTCTTCTTCGGTCTTCCTTATCCATAGTCCAGCTTTCGCACGCATATGATGCAACCGAAAATACCATGGCTTGGGCCAGGTGCACCTTAGTCTTCAAGGTGACATCTTTACTCTTTTAGTTGTCATTAAACACTAAAAGTGTCAATTTTATAGATGTTGCCCATTTTTCTGATTCTGCAATCTCTAAGGTAATCTTCTGACCATAATTTGACTTTCTCAGTGGATCTGACTATAGGAAGAAAATGTACTAATGTAAACTCAAGAAAAATTGGTCACATATTTGTATTTCATAAGATAAATTAGTATATTGGCATTCTGGATTTATACATCAAACTTATTATTGTTGTCGTTGTTAGTACTGTTGAGTTAGTTCCAATTCATAGTGAGCCTGTGTACAACAGAACAAAACACTGCCTGGTCCTATCATCCTCAGAATCTTTGACATATTCAAGCCCATTGTTGTAATCACTGGTGTCAATCCAACTCGTTTAGGGACGTCTTGTTTTTTTTGACCCTCTACATTACCAAACTTGATGTTCTTCTCCAGGGACTGGTCCTTCCTGATAACATGTTCAAAGTATGTGAGACAAAGTCTTGCTACCCCTGCTTCTAAAAAGCATTCTGGCTGTACCTCTTCCAAGACAGATTTGTTTCTTCTGGTAGTCCATGGTATAACCAGTATTCTTTGCCAGCAGTGTAATTCATAGTTAGTAAAATATAGGTAAACATATTTCTGGTACTCTCTGCTTTTAGCCAAGATCCGTCTGACATCAACAATGATATCCCTCATTCCACATACTCTTTTGAATCTGGCTTGAATTTCTGGCAGTCTTTGTACTGCTGCAACTGTTTTCGAATGATGTTCAGCAAAATTTTACTTGCATGCGATATTAATGATGTTGTTTGATAATTTCTGCATTCTGTTGGATCACTTTTCTTTTGAAAGGGCACAATATGGATCTCTTCCTGTTGCTTGGCCAGGTAGCTGTCTTCCAAGCATCTTGGCATAGACAAGTGAGCACTTCCAGCTTTGCATCCATTTATTGAAACATCTAAATTGGTATTCTGTCAATTCCTGGATCTTCATTTTTCACCAATGCCATCAGTGCAGCTTGGACGTCTTCCTTCAGTACCATCAGTTCTTGATCATAGGCTACCTCCTGAAATGTTGAATATTGACCAGTTCTTTTTGGTATAGTGATCCTGTGTATTCCTTCCACCTTCCTTTGATGCTTCCTGCATCATTCAGTATTTTTTCCCATAGAATCCTTTATTATTACCATTTAAGGCTGGAATTTTTCTGCAGTTCTTAATTCATATTTTATGCAATTAGTTAATATGAATTAAATTCTCAGAAACTCATTCTACATTCCGTTTCCTGAATGAGGTACAGATCCACAAAGGCCTGTTTTCAATATTTATGCTCCTTGTCTCCCTCAATCTTTTCTTATCCTCTAGGAGGGTGGGCCAACTTGCCTACATGGTGGCATTCCAAGAAAGCAGGAGTGGAAACTGCAGGTCCTCTCAGGGTCTAGGTTTCAAAACCTATACATCACTACTAGCACTTTCTGTTGGTCAGAGAAAGTCACAAGACTGGCTTGGGTTAAATGGATGGGGACATAGACACTACCTATTGAGGAACTGCAATGTATTGTGCCTAAGCTTTCAATCTACCACAGTCCACCCTCTGGCCACAATTATTTACATTCTTCCCACATACAAAATATGCTCACTCTTTCCCTAAAAAGTTTTGTGCCATTTTGGCTCAGGTTCAAAATCCAAAATCTCATGATCATTATGAGTACCACAAACATATGAGGGTTCTTGGTCTGTTTCTTTGGGTGTGTGTCCTGTTGATCCAGAGACCTGTGAATTAACAAGACTAAGCTATCTGCATTTCACACACTCAGCTGGCTAATTCCAATGGATCCTCCTGTCCAAAAGAGGGAGGAATGGGAAACACAGAGCAACATCTAAACTACAGCAATTATTAAATCCAGTTGGGTACATGTCACTAATTCTCCCTACTTTCCAAAACCAAACCAAACCTAGTGCTGTTGAGTTGATTCTGACTCATAGCGACCCTACAGGACAGGGCAGAACTGCCCCACAGAATTTCCAAGGAGCACCTGGTGGATTTGAACTGCCAACCCTTTGGTTAGCAGCTGTAGCACTTAACCACTACGCCACCAGGGTTTCCCTCCCTACTGTAGGACAGAAATAATCCTAGATTAGAGCCCATTCTGTTTACTGAATGGTTCCTAAAGTGTCTATATGCGTGTCTGTCTGTCTATCTGAGTGTGTTCCTTCCGGCAGATATTCTAAATATCTTCTCTGATATCAACTGCAAATGCAGTTCTTCTGACACAAAGTGGTAGAGCTAAGTTAGATCTTATAAGTTAAAAGGCAAGACTGCCCAAGACTTCAGAAGTCAGCTGCAAGCCCAAGAGTCCCCATGACACCTTTGCTTTTAATCTGCTGGCTGCAAATTTGGGGATCCCAACTACTCCTTCAAGATACAAGCCATAAGCTTAGGGGCTCCTAGGGTCCCTCACTTGTGACCTGCTGGCTACAAATTTGTGGGTTCCTTCTACTCCCTTGGATTTGATAATTCACTAGAATGACTCACAGAACTCAGGTAGTATTATGATTATAGTTTTATTATAGCAAAAGGGATGCAAATGAAATATACATTGGGTGAAGTCTGGGAAGCTCCATGATCCAGAGCTTCCATGTCCCAAGGGCTGTATCACCTTCCTAAGCATCAGTGTCTCTAACCAGCCAGGAAGTTCACATGAGCTTCAGTGTCCAGAGTTTTTAATGGGGATTACATAGGCATCATTGACTGAATGATTTTCCGTGTTGTTGAACGCAACCTCTAGCTCTCCAGCCTCTGAGGTCAGGCTTATATCACATGATAGATCTTTCTGGCATGAACACCTGCCACCAACATGAGTTGTACAAAATCTCGTGTGTGGTCTGCAGCCCTCATCAATAACAAAGACTCTGATCGCTCTGTAAACTCCAAGGGTTTAGAAGATATCTCCCAGGATCCAAGGACAAAGGCCAAACTCTTTGGGTAAAGTTAATTATACACCCCACAGTTCCCTAATACATTATTCACATAGACTCTTGGCTCTGCCCCCTGGGCTCTTGCCTCCACATTCTGAAATGTCTTTTTGTTTGTTTGTTTGTTTGTTTTAAATAAGAAATTAACCATGTTTGCAGCTGAGTGACTTTCTTAGCCTATTTCCTACCTCTAGAAAATTCAGGCCCAGAGCCCTCTTTACATTTTAAACTGCCTCTATACCTTTTAGTTCAAAGTGATATGATTCCCTTAAAACATTGTGATCCCAAGGCAAGTCACAAGGCAAGGCCAAATTCTAGAGGCAGAGAAATAGATTTCATATTTTGATGGGAGAAGTGGCAAAGTCAACTGCAAAAGAATATCTGCTCATGGAAAGGAGGAGTTGCTGTGGCTGTCTTTGCAAATTATCTGCCACAGTCATTAACCCAGCCTCATGTCTCAGATTTCTCTTTTCCATTACTTCGCACACCATCTATTAAAATCATTTGATTTTGTCTCCCAAATATTTTTAAAATGTATCCCTGTTTCTCTATTCACCATGCCACTGCTTTAAGGTCTTTATGCCTTTACAATTGAAATATTCTACCTGTCAACAGTCTCTTCCTTCAGTGTACCAGAAAGGTATTACAAAATACAAGTCTGATCATGTGGTTCCATTGATTAAAATCCTCCCTTGGGTTCTGGTAATGTTCTCTTAATATTAAAATGAGAGTGTTTGTTTTGTGAAAATTCATTGAGCTTTGCTTTTATGATTTGTGAACCTTTCTGTATGTAAGACTTAAAAAGGTTATATTTAAATATCCCTCTTTGGCTTCTCATTGTCCCCAATATAGAGTCAAAATCCTCAGTTTGATATTTAAAATCATTGTGATTCTTGTCTTTCCAATTATCATTTTTTTTACTCCCCCAGTCTACCCATGTCTAGTTACTTCTGTTCTGTATATTAACTATGTTTCTTCTTGACTATTTACTTTTGCCCTACTTGAATGCCCTCTCATCATTGTCCACTTTCTTGACTATTATTCCTTTTTTTAAGAATAATCGTAAGTGGCATCTTCTGGGACAATTTTTATTTTCCTTAAGACATTTCTTCCTTGGCTTGCCCCAAACACACTGTGCACACTTCTAACATAACACTTATCACATTGCTGTACTTATTTACTTTTATTTCTGTCTCTTCCATTAAATGGTAAACTCTTCTATGGCCAGAAACATGTCACATATATCTTATCCCAGCATCTAATATTTGGTGTATAGTAAATATCCACAAATGCATTTTGAATACATGAATTAGGTTAAGTAGATTGAGAACACATGATCCATGAGCCATGCTTTTAAAAAAAATTACAATGTAATACAGTAAATAAAATATAGGCATATAAAAGGTTAAATAAAAAATGCTACAAAAATAAATGAGATGTCACAAGTAAAAATTTGTTAAATGTTAAATCAAAGGGATGGACCATAAGTGACGTCTGAGTTCAGAGGTGACAAGTGGCTAGGCCATGGAGCACAGGGACTTGATATCTAGATCTTAAAAGCTGTGTAGTATTTGGCTAGATGGAAAGAAAGAATAAAGATATTCCAGGAATGAGGATAGATTAAAATATCTAGGAAGAAATGATTGAGCTGTGTTTTGGGACAGTAAATAGAAAAACAAGAATTTTTTTTTTTTTTTTTTGTAAATTGATAAAACAGGAAATTCAGGAAAGGAAATTTACAGAGAAGATGTTAAATTACATTTTGATGAGCCTGTAAAACGTCAAGTGAGCTGTCTGGGAAATAGTTGGGAATCTGGTCTGCATTTCAAGAGAGAAGTAAGATACACTGATTTGCCAACCAGCCACATGTGAGCCAATGAAACTGACCTGAGAAAGACTATAGAGAGAGAAGGGAAGGGGTCAACAATAAAAGCTTGGGAGAAACCTACATTAAAGGGATAGAAAAAGGAAGCAATGCCAAAAAAGGAAACCTGATAGGTATCAACAAAATAGGAGTGGACTTAGGGGCCTGGAGAGTCACAGAGGCCAAGGGAGGAGAGAATTTTCGGAAACAGAAGAAAGTTGGTAGGGGTAAAATCTATGAGAGAAGCCAAGAAGGATTAAAACTACAGTGAGGTTACTGGATTTTGTTTTCAGGAATTAAATGATGATCTTCAAGAGACCCAATTCAGTAGAATGCTGAAGACTGAAAACGGGTTGAGAAGTCTGTGGAAAGTTAGGAAGGGAAGGCAGAGCTCTCTCAAGAAGAATGGCATGAAGAAAAGAGGGACGTGGCCTGGTATCTTGGGAATTAGCAGGGTTAAAAACAAGGCCTTTTTTCTCAGATGAAGTACTTGAGAATGTTGTAGGTAAAGGGTAAAAAGCTGTTTTTCTGAAAGAATTAGAAGATGCCAGAAGGTGGAGGATAATTGACTGGTGGGCCAAGATACAAGAAAAGATAGAAGGGCAAAGAACCAAGTCCGTTTGGAAAACATGAGGGAAGAATATCCGAGAACTCTGGGAAGTTTTGAGGTTTTTAAGAATGGAAGCGGGAGCACACACATTGGAAGTCTTCAGTCTTCTTAGCCAAGTAGGAAGTGAGGTTAATCTGATTCCAACAGACAGTAGAGAAGTGGGATGTTGACAAGTGAGATGAGCTGAGGAATCAAGTAAACATGAATGCAAAGGTTAGCATTTAAAAAAGAAAGAGACAGATACAAGATACAGAAATACAGAGAAATGTATTATATGTGTATATATAGAGAGAGAGAGAGAGAGAGGCATTTGGCATGTGTGTATATTTGAAAAATACATATTTATTATAAAATCCCATAATTTAGAAATAAACATTGTTGGGTGATATTACAATGAAAAATACAGAGAAGTTGGTGTCTAACTGGATATGGGGCGTAAGTGTGATATACTCAGTTAACTGGGGTTGTGAGTCTGAGTTATTGGGAGAATAATATAGGTACGTGTCCCTTAATGTCTGTTTGGGTAAAGTACAACCCACATGTAAGTCTGTGGTCCTATACATTTTTTTTTCTTTCTAAGGGAAGGTAGCTCTCCTTTTATTATTTCCCCTAATGGTTTTAAAGATCCCAAACCCAGACTCTTGCAGCACTGGACCACAGGTAGGATACAGGCAGGTGAGGCAGAGGACATGGTTCTGGGAGTGGGCTCTCAGGCTTTGTGCCGGAGGCAGGTGGCCCCAGCTAAGGGCCTGGGCTGCTCAAGCTGTTGGAACAACAGGCAGAGTTGTGCACACTCCACTCCACACTCCTTCTTCTTGCTCCGCTCTCCCCACTGCCCCCACCCAGCCCATTCCCCTGGGCTCTGCCAGCAGCTCCAGCAGCAGCAGTAGCAAAGGTGACCAAGTTGATGGGAAATAGGCTCTGAGAAGGTTTTAGTACAGTGTTCTCACAACGCCCAAATCACATAACACCCTATTTCACAGAACATACCCTGAATGTTAAGCCACACATACCTTTAATGCCTTTCCCAGAACTACAACAGTCAGGAGGGACACCAGGTTTTGGAAATAAGATGATGTGTGTGGCTTTAGACATTGGATTTGATGTGATAAATCATCAAAATTAAAGAGATGTATTTCCATAGCTTTAAATAGCTGAAGCTTTACAAGCATCAGAGGCGATAGCAGGTAACAGAGATAGGGAACTAAAGTGTGGTTGGAGAGGAAGGAAAAGAACAAGGCAAGTGCTGTGATCAGAAGCTAGAGGGCAAAGATTTTCAACTGTGCTTAGTGGAACAGAGAAGTCAAGGGAAAAGAGAACAAGGAATACATAAATTCTATGATTGGCTAGAAAACTGCCCATTGATTTTCTTTAAATTATGGCCTTGCTTTTACTCTTAGCTTTAAAATGTATTATCCCAGAATACCACAAGCTATTTACTGCCCACATTTTCCTTTTAAGGGTTCATAACGAGAGAGAGAGAGAATTCCACCCCCCCGCCCCCGCCATAGGCCTTAAGGAGCAGGGTCTATGCAAGAGTAAAAACTATTCAAAAGAAAACTTCAAATTTGCTTCAGAAACTTTTAAGTGTGTCTCTACCTTCATTGTTTTGGTTTGCCACATTGGATTTACTTCATTATTTTTCACTGGGCAATTTCAGCAGGCTTTGGGACAAGATGATTTTCCTTCCCAGACAATGGTTCCTGCCATATATATAGAAGCAATATTTTTGAGCATGATATTCTCTGAAACTATCTTGGTATTTTTGCTTAGAGACAGATTAAATTGCAGAGAGGCCAACCGATAGCCCAAGAGAATAATATCCTTGAATGCTTTGTATTTAAGTCTTGGTTTTGTTTTTATTTTGAACCTCTATATTTTTAATGAAGGCTCTTAATTTTCTTGCTATCAATGTGTAAAACAAGCTACCAGGAGACATAATTATAGCAACTTTGGTACATAAATTAAATGTTCTATGGTCATTATCAGAGTGTGTTTACAAAGGACTCATCCCTGGGCTCTATCTGTGGTTGAAGGATGAGATAATAAATACCACCACACTGAAATGGTCTTATTCAACTTGTATTTGCAAAATAATGCAGGCACAGAGACAAAGACTTCTTTAGATGCAACTGAAATGTGATTAATCCTCGCTGTTATATATGCTTAGCCATATACCACGAAGTATGAAAGCAACATTTTAATATTTTATTCCACATGTCAATGCTGCTAAAATTAAATTTTCTATCAGTCCTATCCCAAATTACTCTTATAACCACTTAGAGACATCTTTCTTTCTCTGAAATATTTTTCGTGCCTCTCAGTTAAGCATAACAGAAAATTATTCTGCATCTCATCCAAGCTCCCAAAATCCCAGTTTTAAGTGCATGCTAAAATGGTGCCAAGAGAAAACTCAAAATAGAAGCCTCCGGACAGGGAGAGATCATTTCGTTCAGTAAGTTTAAATGTACTATGGAGAGGTTAAAATACCAGGCTGTTATTCAGAGTTCCAAGCTGGAACTTTCAAAAGGTGGGTAGAAAGGAAGGAGCAAACAATACCTGCAGGTAGTTTTCTCCTGGATCAATACCTGCTGGAGGAAGACCTCCAAATATATATATATTCTAAGTGTGTGAGCAGGCAGGGTCACTAGGTATTGTTGATTCCAATTTATTTATTTATTTTTAAATGAATAATTGTTGTTTTTGGCTGCATTTATCAGATAATAAGTAGTCATTGAGCTATTACCATGTGCATAGTATTATGTTCAATTGTAGCTTGAAGCTAAGATGAGCTAAGATAAGCCCAGGCTTATGTTTCATGAGGCTCCAGGGAGTGGAGATTTGTTGGTGTTACAGAGAGGCATGGAGGAGGTAGGATCAGAGGACATGTGGTTGAAGATATCAAGCCAGAACTATCTCATGCAGGTGCAGCCTATTGTATCATCTGTAGCCATTCTCACTAAAGTCAGTTGCCATTGAGTTGACTTTCATGGCCACCCCATGTGTGTCGAAGTAGAACTGTGCTCCCTGAGGTTCTCCGACGGGGAGTTTCTCAGAAGCAGATGGCCAGAACTTTCTTGCAAGGCAACTCTGGGTGAACTCAAAACTTTAATCTTTTGGTTAGCAGCCGAGCTCATTAAACATTTGTACCACTCAGGGATCCCTTCACTACATGTTGATGTTGTTCTGTACCATCAAGTTGATCTTGACTCACATAGTAACCTGATAGAAGCTCCCTTCAGTTGAACAGAACAGTTATCAAAGTGACACAGCTTGGCATATAGTAGATGCCAGCTCCTTAACAGGCTTCTCAATCTACCAGCCACATCCTTTTAAAGGAAGAGTTGTTGTTGTTGCTGTTAGGTGCTGTTGAGTCGGCTCCAATTCATACTGACCCTATGAACAACAGAACAAAACATTGCCCAGTCCTGAGCCATCCTCACAATCATTGCTGTGCTTAAGCCCATTGTTGCAGCCACTGTGTCAATCCATTTCATTGAGGGTCTTCCTCTTTTTCACTGACTCTCTACTTTACCAAGCATGATGTCCTTCTCCAGGGATTGGTCTCTCCTGATAACATGTCCAAAGTGTGTAAGACAAAGTCCTGCCATTTTTGCTTCTAAGGAGCCTTCTGGCTGTACTTCTTCCAAAACAGATTTGTTCATTCTTTTGGCAGTCCATGGTATATTCAATATTCTTCGCCAACATCATAATTCAAAGACATCAATTCTTCTTCGGTCTTCTTTATTTATTGCCCAGCTTTCCCGTGCAAGTGTGGTAGTTGAAAACACCAGAGTTAGTGATGGCAAATCCTTGTCTCTGTCTCTGAGTCTTGCTTCAAATCTACCTGGAGCCTAACTAAACTACCTATCTCCCCTAGGATGAAAGGAATCACAAAGTGCTTATCAAGTATCAAGGAGTCACTTTCATATGAAAAGTATCCTAAGCAGGCAATCTCAAGGAATTTAAAAGATAAGGCTACCTCTTTACTTTTGTTTTTCTAGTAATGACAAACTAGGGTAGAAATCCTTTAAACACTGACAACCTATTGGCTATAGATTAACTGTAGATATCCCATAGTTAAAGATAGAAAATTTGATGTTGAATAAATTTATTTTCACAATGTTGAAACTCAGGTCTTTGTAGGATACATTCCCTGTTCTTTTTTCTTATTTCAGCATTAACAATGAAAATAGATTTCTGCACCATGATTCAGAAAAGAAAACCCTCTTGGATCATAGAGTAAAAACTGAATTCATCCTAAACTTTTATTTTCTAATTTGGTATAAGAGTGAAAACATTTTCTTTCAGCTCTACTCTCTGTATACACGAACCTCGTAAGTCAGTTTTTTCAATTTTCTTTTACATACAGTAACCGTCTCCTGGTTGTCACCTCTGGATGCCTTAAAGTTGCCTGAAGTTCAATAGTCTATAATTGAACTCATTAGATCTCTCCTCCAGACATGCTCTTCCTTCTGTAGTAAATATCTTAGGTAAAGTTTTACCTTTCTTGGCAAACTCCTACACATCCTTCATGACTCAGCCTAAATGCTGCTTCTTCTCTTGCGCCTTTCCAGTTCCCCCAAGTGAAAAAAAAAAAAGGAAGTATGTTGTTTTTGTTGCTATTTTCTCATGCCACTTTTTTGTGTTGTAAGCTGACATCGAGTTAGCCCCTGACTCATGGCCACCTTATACACAGTGGGATTGAACCATTGTGATCCATAGGGTTTTCACTGGCTGATTTTCAGAAGTAAATTGCCAGGCCTTTCTTCTCATCCAGTCTTAGCCTTGGAAGCTTCTGCTGAAACCTGCTCAGCATTATAGCAACTCACAAGTCTCCATTGACGGATGTGTGGTGGCTGTGCTTCCACTTTCCCATGCCTTTGCTATTTTATTTACTTACTCTCTTGTAATTGTGAGCTCCTCAGACTCAGGGATTCTACCTTGCTCTCTGTAACCTTACTGCTACAGAAATGTATGGCATAGTTTGGACAGTGAACACATTTGTTAAATCGATTTGTGTACATATGCTACTGTTTTTCTGTCCTTTGTCTTAATGTGGACATTTCTAAAGGGCAAGACATTTTGATTTGCTGAATACTGAATGTCGTTAACGGAACTGTCTGATCTTAGTTAAGCCATTTAACCACATGGATTCCATTTCCTCCTTTATAAAACATAGAGGAGATGATATTTCTTTCCTTAAACAATAATAACAAGTATATAAATATTTCTTTCTTGCAAGCGTTTTCTTTCTCCTCACAGACTCTGTTTTGAGGTCTGGCTCCAAAAATAGTTTTTTTTTTTTTTTAATTCTGAAGAAAAAAGTCTTAATGGAAACAGGAGAACTCTCCAACTATAGAAAGGACTTTCACGTGGAAGAAGGAAAGGTGAGTTCATGTGACTGTAGGACATACATCTTGGACTAATGGGTGAACATTACTGAGAAGCATTCAAACATCAGAGTTTGGTGCCTGTTGTCTAGGTCTTACATCCCAGGTGCATAAATTTCAAGGATCTGTAAAATAACCACCCTACTCCCAAAATGTGGAGTCTTAGGTCAAGTTTTCAAACTTTTTATCTTGCCAAATAAGAAGTAGATTAGACCAAAAAAAAAAAAAAGTAAAATAACTTCTAATAAAATAATAATTTTACAAAAGGTAAGGTAAGTTCACCAAAAAAAAAAAAAAAAAAAAAAGCCATAATAAAGAATAGGTCTTTTATAGGATGAGGACAGTGACAATCTTACAATGACACACACACATACATTATTTTTTTTTTTCCCCTCATTTGGCTTAGACCTCACAATCCTGAACACTGATTTAATGGTCCTATAGATCAGTATTTGAGCATCAGTACTTGATTTGGAGGTTTGCATAGGCCCAAGAAGGCATTTTTCTACAAAATTTAAAACTGTGGAACCTGATATATAGCCATATTACTTTGACTGAATTTTTACAGTCATAACATTATAATTTTGAACAAGGTCTTTGGTTTTGATGTCTCTTCCTATATCATACTTTCCTTGAATCTCTAAAACAATTCATATGTTGGCCTAGAATTATGAACATAAATATAATGTTGGGTTCTTAGTATGGTTCTGGCAGTTCTTGTTTCTTTACAAAAACATTACTGAGAAATATTAGGGCATTTTAGGACGGGAGTTCAATTTTTTTTTTTTTTCTTTTGCTGCTGCTGGCTTCATGTGTCATATTGGGTTGTTCCTACTCTGAGTCAGGGTCTAGGATGAAGTCAGCAGGAGTGTGGCCCACGGAGATGAAAGATAGGGAGTGAAGAGTCTTTCTGGGGTGTGTGTGTGGGTGGGTGTAGGGTTGGTTACCTAGGGTGGCCTGAGATGAGCAGCTGAAGGGAGAACCAGTCTCTTAGTTACAATGTAGTCAAAGCCACTGCTTGTACAAAAGGGTCTAGCAGTAAGACCAGACTTCCTTGGTGGCACAAACAGTTAAGTGCTTGGCACCAACCAAAAGGTTGGCAGTTTGAATCCACCCAGAGGTGCCTCTAAAGAAAGCTTGGCAATCTACTTCTGAAAGATCACAGCCTTGAAAACTCTATGGAGCAGTTCGTCTCCACACACGTAAGGTCACCCTGGATCAGAGTGAACTCCATGGCGACTGGTTCACCTTAAGACCAAAGGGTGAATCTGTGACCTCTGCCCAGGATTGGGATAAGACTTGTGCAATAAATTATAAGAAAGTTTGGATTCCCAAATTTATGAGACTCGGTGGTGAATTTAACAGCTTACAGGAGCTGAGAAAGGTTGATGCTCTGAGCTCAAGTTTTATCAAGTAGAAACATAGAGTAAGTATGAAGTTTGTACTGTCATATTTGCTCAGTCAGTTTCTCTGAAACATAAGATATTTTAACAGAAAGAGCTTCTGGAAGCAAGACTTTTTCCCTAGGCAATTAGGTTATACTCAGGAAGCTGCATATAACATCTTGTAATCATAAATATAGAAATCTGCCTGTCTTCCACCCAAGGCTACTGTAAGTATGTAACATAAATAAAGGGTTATGAATTAAAATTCTCAATGACTATTATGAATTATTACAATGACCCACTTTATGAAGATAAGGAAGCTGTCGTGCTAAATGACTTACCTGAGTTATAAAACAGTTGAGGGTAAATTAGGCTTATGAATCGAGAGCGTCAGCTTTTGGATATAGGTATTGACTACGTAAAACATTAGAAATGTATACTCATTTCCACAATCAAAGAACAAGACACAGCAAAGGAATTATTTTCCATTTTTTCCCTCTAAAGAAGTTCAAATTAAATGTGCAAAGTTAATGTATCAGCCGCCCAACTTATCTGTTGGTTTGAGAAGAACTTTCACAAAATCTTTCCAGAAATTAGAATAATGACCACAATAAAATCCTCCAAATCTTGTCTGAGCCTGAGGCATTGCAATTTATTGAGATCTTGATGTATATGTCCTGGCAGCACAACCATAGGTCTAAGTTGTGATGCTTTGGAAGATTCACCCATAAATCTCTGGGATTCAGTCTGTCACCCAAGAGAGCTGTCTTGAAGAGACACTGTCTGGAAGGCCCTGAATCTTAACCCTTCAGTTAAACTCCAGATAGGTCTATGGTCTTCTAAAGTCTTAGAATTCCATTTCGGTGAACATAGCATAATAGTTTGGGTCCTCAGAAATTAAATTCAAATGGAAAGAAGTGACTTCAGGTCTGTCACCTCATGCCCTCCCTAAAAAAAAGAATATTGTCTTTATTTAGATTTTCACTGTACAAAAACCAAACCTGTTGCCGTGGAGTCGATTCTAACTCATAGCGACCCTATAGGACAGAGTAGAACTGCCCCATAGGATTTCCAAGGTGGATTTGAACTGCTGACCTTTTGGTTAGCAGCTGAGCTCTTAACCATGTTATCACCACAGTTTGCAAAACTGAGATTTTTAAGGGAATTAGCTGGGTATTTCAGGCAATCAAAAATTAATTTTTATCTGAAATACTCAGATTAGTGAGGTAAATGTTAAGTGTGTGCACTTATTGTTTTCTCTGTGGAGTATGGGGGATGGAAATGCTTTTGCTGTAATTGTTTGAATAATCGGCTCCATTCTCTTGCCTCTGTGTGCAAACAGCACAGGCCTCCTGGCTACTCAACAGGGTCTGTGTTTGCTTTTCTTCCAAAGAAGTATGCATTATTTTAACTAGTTTTTACTATTTTCCCTCAGTACTCCTCTTGGATGTGGAAGAAAGTAGACTACAATCCCACTGAGAAGATGGAGAAATTGGCTTGTGAGTGTGTGTGTTGCTGGTGGAGGCAGGACCAGGCCTTGATTCTTGTGACCCACTATCAGGTACTCTCCATTCCATGTTACATTATGGAATGTGTTCCTCGTTGCTTAAAATTACGGCCGAAATCACTAAAGGCTAGCAAGACCAGTTCTCCTTGTAAAAGCATCCAGTTTTACTGGTGAATGTCTAAAATATCCAAGATAAAAATTATGCTAGCTTCAAAGCCAAGTACTGACAGAGCTCACTCATGTGATCTGTTAAACAAGCACTTAGAAATACTCATCTCTGTGAAGAATTCATCTGTACCTTTTCCTAATGTCTCAGAGTCAGAATCATTTGTAAAGCTCTAGAACACTTCCTCCCACCTCTCCAGCCAGCTTTTCTAACTAGCTCAACTATATCAACCAGAGGCTTCCGTGGTCACCATGTAAGGTAATGTGAGGAAATTACACGTTGGTTCCTCTCTGTGGTGCCCCATTAGGGGGAGGCCATGACCTGGCAGATAATCCATACGTATTAGGGCAGAAGTCAACGTGCCCAATCAGGTAATGCCCTGATTGGATTTTCTTTACAGCAGAGAGCAGATCTCCCTGGATGAATGACTGCATGGAGAGTTCCTCCTTTAAAGGTAAAGGATGGCTGCAGGGACAACTCTTGCCTCCTTGATCATTGACAGCACACGGCATTGTGGATTTAGATTTTGAACCATATCCGAAGTCCTCAAGTCTCAGTTTCATTATGTTCATATGTCATTCTGAGGTCAGACATAAAGTGGAATATGGGGCTGATGAATCAGTTCAATAAATAAGGAGGAATTGGCAGAATAGTTTTGGCAAATTAACAAGGACATTTATAATACTGAATTAAGTGAATGATGTTGAGGCTACACAGACTTCAACTAAGATCATATGAATATGTATTAGTCATTAGTTATTGATGACATAGAGCATGAATAATTTAGTAAAAATGTATTTGGCAACCTACTTGTCATTGAGTCAACCCCGACTCATGGCAGTTGCATGCGTGTCAGACTAGAACTGCACAGGGTTTTCAGTAGCTGATTTTTTTTTTTCCCCCCTGGAAGTAGATTGTCAGGCTTTCCTTTCAGGGTGCCTGTGGGTAGACTTGAACCTCCAATCTTTCAGTTAGCAGCCAAGCACATTTAACCATTCACACTACCCCAAACTCATATTTCACACATACTGAATAAATACAAGGAGCTCTGGTGGTACACTGGTTAAGAGCTTGGCTGCTAATCAAAAGGTCAGCAGTTCAAATCTACCAGCCACTCCTTGGAGACCCTATGGGACAGTTCTACTCTATCCTATAGGTCTCTATGAGTCAGAATTGACTCAATGACAATGGGTTTAAATAAATAACAAAGCACTAAGCTGAATTCTATACGTCTATTTTATTTCTGCAATTTTTTGATTCATATATATTTTTGAGGCTTTGTAGCCAACATTTACTAAAGAACAAGGATTAGATTTTGACTTTTAGTTGGATTCATTTTGTACATCATTATTCCCTTTAACTTGGACTATTATTTACTCTGAGTGTTGTGTTAGAAACAAATTCAAAAAATAATATATAGTGATATAATGGTAGCTATATTTTTCCTTTGGTTTCTTCTTTGTTTAAATTATATCCCTCATCTTAATAAATAAGGCCTGAGGTAAATGTTTACTGCCATTCAAAAAGAAATACAACCTATCACTGAGGGGAAAATGGACAGGGAGATCTAAGCACCTTGCTGTGGCTTATAAATACATTTTAGGAAGCCGTCCCAGATTCTGGAAGTTTAGGCAGCAACTGGCAATTCCAGACTTTTTCTAGACCATTTCCACCTTTGCAGTCTCTTGAGAGTTTACAAACATACCTTCTGGTTATACAGTCTCTGAACTGAGTGGAACTTGGGAGGTCAGGTAAGGATTGCTTTGTCACGGAGATTAGGCAAAACCAAATTAATTCCTTTAACTGTGGATACTAGGGTAAGGTAGGAGAAAATTTATGACCGGCCCTTTCTCCCCCTCTGAAATGATGAATATTCCTCTCTGAGCAAAATCCTGCACAAAGTATTTTCTGTGTGTGCTTTGAATGAGACCACAGTTAGTGGAAATTTTTTCTCAATAATATTAAATATATTTTTTACCCCTCAGAGGAGAGCAAAGGGGTCCCCATTTGAACTGTATAAAAATCCCAGCCTTAACCTTCTAAAGTCCTTTGACAGCTTATCCATGTATCTCTTGTTTTGGTCTGAGCAGTTCTGTTGTAAGGCTTAGACCTGACCTTTTGTGATCAGATAGAATCTAGCTTTTCAGATGGGGATAATATCACTGCTAAGGGCCTTGGCAGACATGTCTCAGTGCTGGAGATCAAGGTGTCCTCCTGAGTGCCTTATCTCTAAGTGAGGACCAAAGAACTGGAGGCATTATCTATGAATAGATAACCTCAGCTCAAGGGAGGCTCCACGTTCCAGGGTGATGGGGGGAGGGAGACAAACACATTGTGATCCATGAAACTTTAAAGAGTTTCCCAGGTGTTTTCCCACAATACAAGGGAACATAACAGTGATATTAGAGTACACTATCAAATTAGAGAATGAAATGTAGTAATGGTAGTCTCTACTGTAAGGGAAATTATTACTGTTACTGTAAAGGAAAACTGAGTATTAACCAAAGGAGTGGACAAAAATTTACCAGGAAATTCATTAAATCAATAAGGAAACATGAAATGCATTTTTGCATTGTGTTGGCAATTTCTTTTTAAAAGTAAAATTAGCTGCTCTTTTCTTACTTCAAGGAGCCCTGGTGGTGCAGCAGTTAGGCACTCGGCTGCTAACAGAAAGGTCGGCAGTTCGAACCCACCAGCCACTGTACAGGGGAAAGATCTGGCAGTCTCCTTCTGTAAAGATTACAGCCTTGGAAGCCCTAGGGGGCAATTCTACTCTGTCCTATAGGGTCACTAGGAGTCTCACTTCATTCAGTGGCAACGGATTTGGTTTGTGTTTTCCTTAATGCATTATTCCCTTTGAACAAATTTGCAACTCTCATTCCAGGAGATTTTTAATGCTTCTTCTGATCTTGTTCAGGGTAGGATCATATTCAAGAGAGCTTGAGTGATTCTCTGGGATCGAACAAGTCACCAAGCTACACATTTTACCTACATCATTGACTAAATCATCCCAACAGTATTACGAGATAGGCAAGATTCTCTCCTTTTTTTTTTCTTCTATTCCTGTAATAGCATTTTTATTTGTTTTACAATTCAATGTTTTTACAGTTTTATTGAGTTGTAATTGACATACAATAAACTGCAAATATTTAAAGTATAAAATATGGTAAGTGTTAATATATGTACATTCCCTTTAAAGCATCAGCACAATCAAGGCAATGATTATATCCATCACTCCTAAATCTTTCCTGGTGCCTCTCTGAAGTCTATGCATGTCTCTTCCCAGCCCTGCTCATCCCCCACTGCCCTGTCCCCTGGCAACCACTGACCTGCTTCCTGTCACTATGGATTAATTTGCATTCTAAAAGAATTCTATATAAATGGAATCATTTACTCTGTGTTCTTTTTATAAATCAGTCCTTCAGTAAATATTTGAGTACTTTGTCCCTGGGGATTTAGCCGTGAACTGAACAGACATCATTTCCTGCCTTCATGGAGGTTTCAGTCTAGCAAGAAAGGCAGATATTGAATGAATAGTTACAATAAAGCCTATTATGGGTCTTGAGAGGAGAAGAAGTGATGGAGGTGTATACCAGGTGGATATAACTTAGGGACTTATTGCTGTTAGCTGCTGTCAACTTGGCCCCCAACTCACGGAAACCCTATGTGTTAAAGAGTAGAATGGTTCCATAGGGTTTTGTTGGCTGTAATCTTTACAGAAGCAGTTTGTCATGCCTTTTTTTGAACTGCTTGGTGGGTTCAAACTGCCAACTTTTAGATTAGCAGCCGATTGTAAATTGCTTGCACAACCCAGGTGCGTTAGGGCCTTAAAAGAGATCTGAAGAACTAATAGGAGTAAGCCAATATGAAATAACTCTTTTTTTTGCTTTATGTGAGAGTTTACAGTTCAAGTTAATTACTCATTCAAAAATTTATACACATATTATTTTGTGACATTAGTCAAAATCTCCACAATGTGACAGCATACTCCCCCTTTCCACCCTGGGCTCCCTGAGTCTATTTGACCAGTTTCCATCCCTTTCTGCCTTCTCATCCTTCTTTTGCACAGGAGGTGCCCATTTGGTCCCATATACCTATTGAACTAAGAAGCACGTTCCTCATATATATTATTTTTTTATTTTATACTCCTGCCTAATCTTAGTGTGAAGAGTGGGCTTCAGGAATGGTTTCAGTTCTGGGTTAACAGTGTGTCCAGGGGCCATACTTTCGGGGGTTCCCCAGTCTCTGTCACACCATTAAGTCTGGTCTTTTTAAGTGAATTTGAGTTCTGTTCTACAATTTTTTTCATGCTCTGTTCAGGACTCTGTTGTGTTCCCTGTCAGGGCAGTCATTGGTGGTAGCTGGGCACCATCTAATTCTTCTGGTCTCAGGTTGATGGAGTCTTTGGTTCATTTGGTCCTTCAGTCCTTTGTGCTAGTATTTTCCTTATGTCTTTGGTTTTCTTCATTCTCCTTTGCTCGCAGTGGGATGGGACAAATTGATGTATCTTAGATGGCCAGTCACAATCTCTTAAGACCCCAGATGCCACCCACCAAAGTGGGATGTAGAACATCTTCTTAATAAACTACGTTATGCCAATTGACCTAGATGTCCCCCAAAAGTATGGTCCCTAGGCACCAGCCCCAGCTACTCTGTCCCTCAAAGTGTTTGGATTGTCCAGGAAACTGCTTTTGCTTTGGTCCAGTTGTGCTGACTTCCCCTGTGTTGTGTATTGTCCTTCTGTTCGCTGAAGTTGATCCTTGTCTACTATCTACTTAGTGATTTCCCTCCCTCTTCTTACCTTCATAACCATCAAAGAATGCTTTTTTCTATATTTATATGTTTTCTAGAGTTCTTATAATAGTGGTATCATACAATATTTGTCATTTTGTGACTGATTAATTTCACTCAGCATAATACTCTTTGGATTCATCCATGTTGTGAGATGTTTAGCAGATCCATCACTGTTCTTATTGCAGAGTATTCCATTGTGTGATGGACCATAATTTGTTTATCCATTTGTCTGAAGATAGGTTGTTTCTATCTTTTTGGGTGTGCATAGCATATGTCTATTCATGTGACAGCTCTTACTTCTCTAGGGTATATTCCTGGGAGTGGGATTGCTGGGTCACATGGTATTTCTATTTCTAGCTTTTTAAGGAAGCACCATATCATTTTCCAAAGTGGTTGTAGCATTTTACATTCCAACCAGCAGTGCACAATCTCTCTACAACCTCTCCAATATTTGTTATTTTGTTTTTTTTGGATTAGTGCCAGCCTTGTTGGGGTGAGATGGTATGTCATTGTAGTTTTGATTTGTATTTTTCTAAAGGCTAATGATTGTGAGCATTTTCTCATGTGTCCATTAGCCTCCTGAATGTTTTCTTTGGTTAATTGACTGTTCATATCCTTTTCCCATTTTTTAAGTGGATTATTTGTCTTTTTGTTGTGGAGGTGTTGCAGTATCTTATAGATTTTAGAGATTAGACCCTTATCGAACATGTCATAGCCAGAAGTTTTTCCCAGTCTATAGGTTCTTTTTTTACTCTTTTGGTGAAGTTTTTTGATGAGCATTAAATGTTTGATTTTTAGGAGCTCTCGGTTTATCTAGTTTCTCCTCTGGTGTTTGTGCATTGTTAGTTATGTTTTGTATACTATTTATGCCATGTGTTAGGGCTCCTACCATTGTCCCTATTTTTTCTTCCATGATCTTTATCATTTTAGATTTTATATTAGGTCTTTGATTCATTTTGAGTTAGTTTTTGTGTATGGTGTGAGGTATAAGTCTTGCTTCATTTTTTTTGCAGATGGATATCCAGTTATGCCAGCACCATTTGTTAAAGAAACTCTTTTCCCCATTTAATGGACTTTTGGGAGATAGGTGATATTCTTATCCCTAATAATCTACAGGTGAGATTCTGCTTTTGCCCTGCTAACTTAGCTCGAGGACTTCGAACTGGTTCTGCCGGTTCAGTTATGGCTGAGGAAGCAAAACTGGAACAGACCCAAATTTTTACAGTTTGAGTGAACTGGAAGGGTAACCGGAACAGGAAAAATTACAGGTGGAAACCCTGCTAGAAACCTAATCTTCTTCTTAGAAAACACGGGCAATATATGCGTTGCATAGTGACCAAATCTCTCGCCTGTCAGATTTTGAGCACAGCTGGAAACAGTGGTGCCTTGCTCAAAGATGGCAGCCAACCATGCAGCTTTGAATGTGTGTCACTCTTCACAGTCCTGGCAATAATCCAGCCTCGCCCATCAGGCTCCTGAAAGTACTCTCTGTACTTCTGCCGCCTCTCTCATTCCAGGGCTTTAACCCCTTTTTATTCCCATTCTAGCCATCATTCTGTAAAAATTTGGGTCTGTTCTGGTTTTGCTTCGACAGCCATGAATGAACCGATTTGAACTGGTTCAAACGCCTACTTAGCTCGGCATCCTTTCTGAGGAGTCTCTGATGCAGCGTAAGAGTTCAGGCACCCAACCCCAGTATTGGGTGGGGGGACCCCCGAGTACAGTGTCCAAAATGCCTAGGATGAATTGAAGGTCCTGTGTGTCCATGAGGACAGAAAGTACCCCCTCACATTCCTACCATATCTGTCCAGTCTGTGTAATGATGTTCATGCCCTGGTTTCTTCTGTTTAGACTTCAGCCACTCCACCCCACTTGGCTGGGTCCCTGATCCCAAGCCTTACTCTGATCATTCTGCCGTGGTCAGTCTACCCATTGCTTTCTGCTCTGACTAGGGGCTCCTCATAGCTTGCCCCAATTACTCAGGAAATTCTCTGAATTCTTCCCACTTGGTTTGCTGGTGACCGGACTCCTGGATCCCAGACTCCATACAACAACTTCGCTAACTGTCTTGGTCCTTCTAGTGGGCTGAAACTCCAGATTCTTCTCCTGGAGTTTTGAATCTTGGCACAATTTTCGAGTTTCTTGCCTCCTTCGGTACCAGTATTTTGATGTTCATCGCTTATTCCATTAGGGAGCCCTTGTTAATATAAAATAGAATTATCAATATTAATTTATGTATGAATGTAAATACGTATTTAGAATAAGAAAATAAGTTACAACATGGCTACTTGGAGGTTTATGTACCTTTCTTCTGGGATCTGTTTAAACAATTTATCAGAAATGCTTACATGAAATGCTTCCTGTTTGTAGCTTGGCTCCCCTTTACCACTTAGCACTCTCTACAACCCCCTTTGTTCACAGAGGCCCATGCAAGTGAGGAGCCCTAAAGCTGAAACTTCACTAGCTTCATAGTAAATCAATCTCTGTGGCTTTGAGTGGGGACCTTTATTTCCAGAGAACCATAACTCAGAGAAAGAGAGAGTTGTGTGAAAGAGAGAGAGAGAGACAGATTATTTCAAATCATTCCCGCTAGCCTGCCAGTCCTCTCTCCACTGGTGCGGAACCCCTTTCCTGCATGACATTTTGTATCTGCTGTTACTTATTGACAGACTGATCACCAGGCAGATTGAATGCATTTATGGTGCTTCCTGTTATATATTGGGGTGCGGTCAGGCATGAGTTGATTGACCACTGTGGGAGGGGGCACAGATGGAGCAGCAAGGACCTAGAACACACTTAGTCAGGCATAGGCAGCCCGGGAGGGTGTGTGGGCTGGTAGGCAAGGCACAGTATTCAGAGGGCAGGGAGACAAACGGGGAAGCCTGAAACATCAAGGACTACCCCCACAGGCAAAGAGGTGTCCTGATAGGCCAGTGGAGCCCAGAACAAGGGCTACCAGGAAAGGAGAGCTTAGGGCCCAGCAGTCAGCATCAGACAAGCATAGCTTCAAGTGACAGAGTGCCATCTGGAGTTTAGCAGGAGAATTTCCAAACTTAGGGATATTCCTCCTACAGCATGGGAGACTCACCAATCCTAGAGGGTTCTGGGGAGAGGAATCAGGCAAGGGATAAGTACGTTGACTGAACTGCTAGAAACAGGATCAAGTGGGACCCTAGCTCCCTGCAAGACTCAAAGACAGCACATCCAGGCTAGAAGTGTTGGTGTTTGAGGGCAGAGATATCTACCACTTACTATCGGTATACCTTTGAGCAAGTAATTTAATTCCTCTGGGTGTTGCTGGCCTCTTTTTATTCTATTTAAAATAATAATTGTATCACCGGCTTTCTTTGATGACTAAATGAGGTAACATCTCCGTGTGTAGTATTGACTAGAAGCTATTTGACATCGGGAACCAGTGTTATTCTAATTTTATTCTGGGTACCTAATTACAGAGGCTGCCACTTAATAAACGTTTGTTAAACTGTGCCAAATCACCTAACAGGTAACTGGCACACAGATATGTCTATATATAGAGATTGATAGATATATGCATATGTGTATAACTATATAAAATTATCTATCATCTATCTACCACCTATTAGTTTTTGAAATGGAGTATAAATCTGGGCCAGAGTAGCATAAGTGGTCAGAATACTCAGAAAGTGTGAAACTAGAGCTCTTAAATTCCTCCAAAGTTTTGGAGAGGGGTGGGGAGGGCAAGGCTGAGTCTGCAGATATGGGTGAGGAGATGTGTATCTCAGAGAGTAGTGATATCAAGACAGAGAACTGGGAAGTCTTTGACTTGTTCTTCCTAAAATACCATCTCTACTTAAAATGATGTTAAAACAAAAGTTCAGAGTGATTTTTCCTAAAACATTTATCATTATTTGTTTTCATGCTTCTGACTATTTAAAAAAATGAGGCTCAGCTAATGTCTGCGGTGGGAAAGAGGAAAAGACTCAAGTTATGTATTCAGTGAGCTTCGCAATTTCCTTGTTTGCCCTTAGGATGCCATTTGCAAGGGGTAATCAAATGTTCTCACTGATTCTGTTTGGTCGTCAGACTTTGATGTGCCTAAATAAAATTTTTGACGTTGCCTTTGATCCAGTGAAGCATGGTGCTGCCCTCCACTTCAAGGAGGAAGCAAGGTTTAAGTCCATACTTGAATGACAGGCAGCTTGGGTCAACATGGTCAACAGCATGGGGGCTAGAAGCAACAGTCTGGCAGATAAGCCTGAGTCTAAGTCATGGTTATGCCATTTAATAAATGTGTGATCTTATGCTTGTTACTTCTTTTATTTTAAGGCCTAAGTTTGCTCTTTAGTAAAAGGGTTAAAATAATAGTATGTACCTCATACCAGTTGCCTTCAAGTCAATTTCAGAAGTAGGTAATCAGACCTTTCTTCTGAGGTGTCTACTGTGTGGACTCGAACCTCTAACCTTTTGGTTAGCAACTGTCATGTTAATTGATTGCACCACCCAGCAACTCCCCCGGCACAAAGTATATGCTTAATACAATTTAGCTCTTTTTATAAGGAAAGGAGAGGAAAGGATATACAGGTGAGGCCACCTACCTAAGCAACTGTGAGGTTTGGGGAAGGAGCCTCATGTGCTTGTAGGTTGGCATATAGGGAATGCAGGCTTTGGAGGACCCTAGTTAGAAATGTCAATGGGTGGAGGGTGTTACCTGGTAACAGAGGGCTTTAAAAGTTGAGGAAGTTAACCAGATGTAGAAAAATGTGATAGGTTTTTCTAACATATTGTCTTGCAGAAGAATACAACATAATTTTAGTATTTCCTTTTAGACAGTATGAAATTCCATTTAGATATTACTATGTGCCAGGAACTATATTGCCAAGTTTTATCTTTCCCCAAATTCTCTGGAGTAAGAAGGAGTAAGACTTATTCCACAATTATCAAGATTGTGGCCCAGAAAGTTAAAAAGTAGCCCATGATCCGCTTTTAAATTCATGTTACCTATTAAACAGGGGTTAAATTAGTGTGTGTGAGGGTAACACATGTGAGGGTAATAATAGGCCTGTGAAAAACATTTGCCATTGAGAAAGCATTTGATAGATACAGATAAAAAAACAAAAACAACAACAACAACAACAACAAAAAAAACCCGTTGCTGTCAGGTTGATTCCAACTCATGGTGACCCTATGTGTTATAGAATAGAACTGTTCCATTGGCTTTTCATGGTTGTAATCTTCACAGCCAAGAAAGGTTGAGTGTTGGAAAATATGGCCTTGGTGATAGAAACAATGCTAGAGATTGCATGACAGAATTTTGCAAGACAGACTTCTTCATTACAAGTACCTTTTTTCAGCAACATAAACGGTGACTATGCACGTGGACTTCACCAGACAGAACACACAGGAATCAATATGACTGCATCTGTGGAAAGAGATGATGGAAAAGCTCAATATCAGTCAGAACAAGGCGAGGGGCCAACTGTGGAACAGATCATCAATTGCTCATACGCAAGTTGAAGTTGAAGAACGTTAGAACAAGTCCACGAGAGCTAAAGTATGACCTTGAGTATATCCTGCCTGAATTTAGAGACCATCTCAAGAATAGATTTGACACGTTGAACACTAATGACTGAAGACCATAAGAGTTGTGGAATGATATCAAGGACATCATACATAAAGAAAGCAAGAGATCATTAAAAAGAGAGGAAATGAAAGAAAAGACCTAAATGGATGTCAGAAGAGGCTCTCAAAGTTGCTTTCGAATGTAGAGTAGCTAAAGGAAAGGAAAAAATGATGAAGTAAAAGAGCTGAACAGAAGATCAAAGGGTGGCTCAGGAAGACAAAGTAAAGTATTATAATGAAATATGCAAAGACCTGGAGATAGAAAACCGAAAGGAAGGAACTTGCTCGGCATTTCTCAAGCTGAAAGAATTGAAGAAAAAATTCAAGCCTCAAACTGCAATATTGAAGGATTCTGCAGGGAAAATACTAAATGATGCAGGATATATCAAAAGAAAGTAGAAGGAATACACAGAGTTACTGTACCAAAAAAGGATTAGTTGACACAGGGAACTGCCAGAAATTCAAGCCGGATTCAGGAGAAGATGTGGAACAAGGGATTATCATTGCTGATGTGAGATGGATCCTGGCTGAAAGCAGAGAACACCAGAAAGATGTTTATCTGTGTTTTATCAACTATGCAAAGGCATTCAACTATATGGATCATAACAAATTATGGATAACATTGTGAAGAACGGGAATTCCAGAACACTTAATTGTCCTTATGAGGGACCTGTACTTAGACCAAAAGGCAGTCGTTCGAACAGAACAAGAGCATACTGTATGGGTTAAAGTCAGGAAAGGTGTGTGTCAGGGTTGTATCCTTTCACCATACCTATTCAACCTACATGCTGAGCAAATAATCCAAGAAGCTGGACTATATGAAGAAGAATGTGGCATTAGGATTGGAGAAAGACTGATTAACAACCTGTAATATGCAGATGACACAACCTTGCTTGCTGAAAGTAAGGAGGACTCAAAGCACTTACTGATAAAGATCAAAGACCACAGCCTTCTATATGGATTACACCTCAACATAAAGGAAAAAAAATCCTCACAACCAGACCAATAAGCAACATCATGATAAATGGAGAAAATATTGAAGATGTCAAGGATTTCATTTTATTTGGATCTGCAATCAATGCCCATGAGAGCAGAAGTCAAGAAATCAAATGATGCATTGCATTGGGTAAATCTGCTACAAAAGATTTCTTTAAAGTGTTAAAAAGCAAAGTTGTCACCTTGAAGACTAAGGTTTGCCTGACTCAAGCCATGGTGTTTTCAATCGTGGTTTTCATATGCAAGTGAAAACTAGGCAATGAATAAGGAAGGATGAAGAAGAATCAATGCCTTTGAATTATGGTGTTGGAGAAGAATATTGAATATACCATGGACTGTGAGAAGAACAAACAAATCTGTTAGAAGTACAGCCAGAATGCTCAACAAAGTGAGGATGGCGAGATTTTGTCTCATTTACTTTAGACATGTTATCAGGAGGGACTAGTTCCTAGAGAAGGACATCATACTTGGCAGAATAGAGGGTCAGTGAAAAAGGAGAGCACCCTCAATGAGGTAGATTGACACTGTGGCTTCAACAATGGGTTCAAGCATAATAACAATTGTGAGGATGGTGCAGGATGGGGCAGTGTTTTGTTCTGTTGTACTTCGGGTCACTGTGAGTCAGAACAAACTGGAAGGCACCTAACAACAGTAACAACAGTCTTTATGGAAGCAAGTCACCTGGCCTTTCTTCTGTGATGCACTTGGTGAGTTTGACCTGCCAACCTTTAGGTTAGTAGTTGAGGGCAAACTGCTTGCACCACCCAGGGACCTTTTTGACAGATACTGCCTCCTCTTTATTTTGTCTTAATGTTGATGACTGGACTTCTGCACACTTGTCATGACCCAGTCCTGGTTTTGCCACTTTCACTCACCTCTTTGGTCCTGCCATGTGCGTGTCTCTATGTGGATAACTTTCTCAGGTCCTGTTCTCAGACTTTATTTTTCAGAACTGGGTGTCTTTCTCTGGATAACACTGACTAATGAATACATCATATCACCATGCCCTTCCTCTTACTGGGACACTCCGTTTGACGGCCTTTGCCGTAATTCCGTGTCCAGAATAACATCTATTGCCCACCAAGTGTCTGGGTCCAGGCCGTGGATGGGCCAGATTTCTAAATCCTGTGCTCTTTCAGTCTGATCTATCTTGCTGTGTCGAAGTTGCTTTCCCAATAGTGGAGCTTGCTAAATGTAAAGTTGCTTAGACCTCACTCTAGACCAACTGAATCAGGGTACCTTATGGTGTAGCCTGGGAATCTATATTTTAAAGATGTTCCTCCAGGTGGAACTTGATCCAGCTGTTCTGCAGACTGGCCTTTGGAAAACACTGATACAAATACTGAGACTAAATGGCTCTAGGGCTGTTCCTAGCTCAGCAAGTCTATGATTCACTCACAGTTAGGTCTGGTTCACAAATTAAATTCAGGTCAGTATACTTCCTTTCCTAGGAGTTTCTAAAACTACTTTCTCAAAAGAAAAGTTATTAACCTCACCTCCACATCTCATCTGGATGAACGCGTCTTACAGGTCTCTATGTGGGTATTAGAAGTTATGCAGACTAACTTGGAAACTCACCCACTTCTGCAGCGAACTTAGCATTTTCAGCTTGTTCTCATTCTGAGGAGTGCATGAGGCAGGCCTCTTGAGGGGTTTAAAGCGTGACCTTGCTTGCAGGCTCCTGGACCCAGTCTGCTCTTTGCTGTTACTGCATCAACTCTAGTTTCAGGTTACCTCTTAGAAATGACGATCTGCCCGCATTCAAAGCCGTCCCTATTGAAACTATCTCTTTGAACTCTTCTGAAGAATAATCTGGGAACATATGAGATTTACTTTCTTGTAAGATACTGTGAAAAAAATTGTTCTGTCTAGATTAAATTCTCTAAATTTATTAGTTAGCAGGCTAGGTCTTACCAATATTCACTTAAGAAACCCTTCCAAACTGTGCAGTGTTTTCATGAGCATCACAGAGTAGTGTGTGCTTTTTTTTTTATTACAAAGCATTGTATATATTTAACTCGAATTTTTAACACAATAGGTTTTATAGAAGTCTGTCCTTAAGTACAAGTCATCCATAAACCGGAGTTTGTAACATGGGGACTGTCTGTTTATGATACGGTGTTCACATAACATCTAAATCACATAATATCAGGCAGGAAAAAGCTCTCTCTTACTACCACAGCCTGCTTCTAGCTCGGGGATTCCAACTAGAAAGTCAGACAACCACATTCCTTTCTGCATGAGAACCATATTTCTTAGGCAGGCAGATCAGGGCTCTCCTCCTCTTTTCTTTCTTGTCTTTTCATTCCTGATTAGAGACGGTACATCTTAGTAGATGCTGTGCCAGATGGGTGATAATGTACAGTGGAATGTTAGAAAGTAATTGGTGGCGGCATATTGAGTTGGGATTATAATCAGTACAGATGGGGGCAGAAACGAGGAGAGCCAGGGAGCTTGAGTGACTGAGTGCGTATGGGTGTAGGGGGTGGGGGAGACTTCATATCTTGTCTTTGGAAAAGTAAGAATTGCAGATTGTGCTTAAGTCTCTAAAATAGTCCAGAGAATCTGGCAGTGAGAGAAGAAGGCTCATTTATTTATTTATTTTTTATTAATTTTATTAAGCTTCAAGTGAACGTTTACAAATCCAATCAGTCTGTCACAAATATGTTTACATACATCTCACTCCCTACTCCCACTTGCTCTGCCCTTCTTGAGTCAGCCTTTCAGTCTCTCCTTTCATGACAATTTTGCCGGCTTCTCTCTCTCTCTATCCTCCCATCCCCCCTCCAGTCAAGAGTTGCCAACATAATCTCCAGTGTCCACCTGATATAATTAGCTCACTCTTCATCAGCGTCTCTCTCCCACCCGCTGACCAGTCCCTTTCATGTCTGATGAGTTGTCTTCGGGGATGGTTCCTGTCCTGTGCCAACAGAAGGTCTGGGGACCATGGCCTCCGGGATTCCTCTAGTCTCAGTCAGACCATTAAGTTTGGTCTTTTTATGAGAATTTGGGGTCTGTATCCCACTGATCTCCTGCTCCCTCAGGGGTCCTCTGCTGTGCTCCCTGTCAGGGCACTCATCGATTGTGGCCGGGCACCAACTAGTTCTTCTGGTCTCGGGATGATGTAGGTCTCTGGTTCATGTGGCCCTTTCTGTCTCTTGGGCTCTTAGTTGCCGTGTGGGCTTGGTGTTCTTCATTTACCTTTGCTCCAGGTGGGTTGAGACCAATTGATGCATCTTAGATGGCCGCTTGTTAGCATTTAAGACCCCAGACGCCACATTTCAAAGTGGGATGCAGAATGATTTCATAATAGAATTATTTTGCCAATTGACTTAGAAGTCCCCACAAACCATGTTCCCCAGACCCCCGCCCTTGCTCCGCTGACCTTTGAAGCATTCATTTTATCCCGGAAACTTCTTTGCTTTTGGTCCAGTCCAATTGAGCTGACCTTCCATGTATTGACTGTTGTCTTTCCCTTCACCTAAAGCAGTTCTTATCTACTGATTAATCAATAAAAAACCCTCTCCCACCCTCCCTCCCTCCCCCCCTCATAACCACAGAAGTATGTGTTCTTCTCAGGTTTACTATTACTCAAGATCTTATAATAGTGGTCTTATACAATATTTGTCCTTTTGCCTCTGACTAATTTTGCTCAGCATAATGCCTTCCAGGTTCCTCCATGTTATGAAACGTTTCACAGATTCGTCACTGTTCTTTATCGATGCGTAGTATTCCATTGTGTGAATATACCACGATTTATTTACCCATTCGTCCGTTGATGGACACCTTGGTTGCTTCCAACTTTTTGCTATTGTAAACAGAGCTGCAATAAACATGGGTGTGCATATATCTGTTTGTATGAAGGCTCTTGTATCTCTAGGGTATATTCCCAGGAGTGGGATTTCTGGATTGTATGGTAGATCTATTTCTAACTGTTGAAGATAACGCCAGATAGATTTCCAAAGTGGTTGTAACCATTTGACATTCCCACCAGCAGTGTATAAGAGTTCCAATCTCTCCGCAGCCTCTCCAACATTTATTATTTTGTGTTTTTTGGATTAATGCCAGCCTTGCTGGTGTGAGATGGAATCTCATCGTAGTTTTAATTTGCATTTCTCTAATGGCTAATGATCGGGAGCATTTTCTCATGTATCTGTTGGCTGCCTGAATATCTTCTTTAGTGAAATGTGTGTTCATATCCTTTGCCCACTTCTTGATTGGGTTGTTTGTCTTTTTGTGGTTGAGTTTTGACAGAATCATGTAGATTTTAGAGATCAGGCGCTGGTCGGAGATGTCATAGCTGAAAATTCTTTCCCAGTCTGTAGGTGGTCTTTTTACTCTTTTGGTGAAGTCTTTAGATGAGCATAGGTGTTTGATGTTTAGGAGCTCCCAGTTATCGGGTTTCTCTTCGTCATTTTTGGTAATGTTTTGTATTCTGTTTATGCCTTGTATTAGGGCTCCTAGGGTTGTCCCAACTTTTTCTTCCATGATCTTTATCGTTTTAGTCTTTATGTTTAGGTCTTTGATCCACTTGGAGTTAGTTTTTGTGCATGGTGTAAGGTATAGGTCCTGTTTCACTTTTTTGCAAATGAATATCCAGTTATGCCAGCACCATTTGTTAAAAAGGCTTTTTTTTCCCCACTTAATTGACACTGGTCCTTTGTCAAATATCAGCTGCTCATATGTGGATGGATCTATGTCTGGGTTCTCAATTCTGTTCCATTGGTCTATGTGCCTGTTGTTGTACCAGTACCAGGCTGTTTTGACTACTGTGGCTGTATAATAGGTTCTGAAATCAGGTAGAGTGAGGCCTCCCACTTTCTTCTTCTTTTTCAGTAGTGCTTTGCTTATCCGGGGCTTCTTTCCCTTCCATATGAAATTGGTGATTTGTTTCTCTATCCCCTTAAAATATGACATTGGAATTTGGATCGGAAGCGCGTTAAATGTATAGATGGCTTTTGGTAGAATAGACATTTTTACTATGTTAAGTCTTCCTATCCATGAGCAAGGTATGTTTTTCCACTTAAGTATGCCCTTTTTAATTTCTTGTAGTAGAGCTTTGTAGTTTTCTTTGTATAGGTCTTTTACATCCTTGGTAAGATTTATTCCTACGTATCTTATCTTCTTGGGGGCTACTGTGAATGGTATTGATTTGGTTATTTCCTCTTCGGTGTTCTTTTTGTTGATGTAGAGGAACCCAAGTGATTTTTGTATGTTTATTTTATAACCTGAGACTCTGCCAAACTCTTCTATTAGTTTCAGTAGTTTTCTGGAGGATTCCTTAGGGTTTTCTGTGTATATAATCATGTCATCTGCAAGTAGTGATAACTTTACTTCTTCCTTGCCAATCCGGATACCTTTTATTTCTTTGTCTAGCCTAATTGCCCTGGCTAGGACATCCAGCACGATGTTGAATAAGAGCGGTGATAAAGGGCATCCTTGTCTGGTTCCCGTTCTCAAGGGAAATGCTTTCAGGTTCTCTCCATTTAGAGTGATATTGGCTGTTGGCTTTGCATAGATGCCCTTTATTATGTTGAGGAATTTTCCTTCAATTCCTATTTTGGTAAGAGTTTTTATCATGAATGGGTGTTGGACTTTGTCAAATGCCTTTTCTGCATCAATTGATAAGATCATGTGGTTTTTGTCTTTTGTTTTATTTATGTGATGGATTACATTAATGGTTTTTCTGATATTAAAGCAGCCTTGCATACCTGGTATAAATCCCACTTGATCAGGGTGAATTATTTTTTTGATGTGTTGTTGGATTCTATTGGCTAGAATTTTCTTGAGGATTTTTGCATCTATGTTCATGAGGGATATAGGTCTAAAATTTTCTTTTTTTGTCATGTCTTTACCTGGTTTTGGTATCAGGGAGGTGGTAGCTTCATAGAATGAGTTGGGTAGTATTCCGTCTTGTTCTATGCTTTGAAATACCTTCAGTAGTAGTGGTGTTAAGTCTTCTCTGAAGGTTTTGTAGAATTCTGCAGTGAAGCCATCTGGGCCAGGACTTTTTTTTGTTGGAAGTTTGTTGATTACCGTTTCAATCTCTTTTTTTGTTATGGGTCTATTTAGTTGTTCTACTTCTGAATGTGTTAGTTTAGGTAGGTAGTGTTTTTCCAGGAATTCATCCATTTCTTCTAGGTTTTCAAATTTGTTAGAGTACAATTTTTCATAATAATCTGAAATGATTCTTTTAATTTCATTTGGTTCTGTTGTGATGTGGTCCTTCTCGTTTCTTATTCGGGTTATTTGTTTCCTTTCCTGTATTTCTTTAGTCAGTCTAGCCAATGGTTTATCAATTTTGTTAATTTTTTCAAAGAACCAGCTTTTGGCTTTGTTAATTCTTTCAATTGTTTTTCTGTTCTCTAATTCATTTAGTTCAGCTCTAATTTTTAGTATTTGTTTTCTTCTGGTGCCTGATGGATTCTTTTGTTGCTCACTTTCTATTTGTTCAAGTTGTAGGGACAGTTCTCTGATTTTGGCTCTTTCTTCTTTTTGTATGTGTGCATTTATCAATATACATTGGCCTCTGAGCACTGCTTTTGCTTTCTCCCAGAGGTTTTGATAGGAAGTATTTTCATTCTCGTTGCTATCTATGAATTTCCTTATTCCCTCCTTGATGTCTTCTATAACCCAGTCTTTTTTCAGGAGGGTATTGTTCATTTTCCAAGTATTTGATTTCTTTTCCCTAGTTTTTCTGTTATTGATCTCTAGTTTTATTGCCTTGTGGTCTGAGAAGATGCTTTGTAATATTTCGATGTTTTGGACTCTGCAAAGGTTTGTTTTATGACCTAATATGTGGTCTATTCTAGAGAATGTTCCATGCGCGCTAGAAAAAAAAGTATATTTTGCAGCAGTTGGGTGGAGAGTTCTGTATAAGTCAATGAGGTCAAGTTGGTTGATTGTTGTAATTAGATCTTCCGTGTCTCTATTGACCTTCTTACTGGATGTCCTGTCCTTCTCCGAAAGTGGTGTGTTGAAGTCTCCTACTATAATTGTGGAGGTATCTATCTCACTTTTCAATTCTGTTAAAATTTGATTTATGTATCTTGCAGCCCTGTCATTGGGTGCATAAATATTTAATATGGTTATGTCTTCCTGATCAATTGTCCCTTTTATCATTATGTAGTGTCCTTCTTTATCCTTTGTGGTGGATTTAAGTCTAAAGTCTATTTTGTCAGAAATTAATATTGCTACTCCTCTTCTTTTTTGCTTATTGTTTGCTTGATATATTTGTTTCCATCCTTTGAGTTTTAGTTTGTTTGTGTCTCTAAGTCTAAGGTGTGTCTCTTGTAGGCAGCATATAGATGGATCGTGTTTCTTTTATCCAGTCCGTGACTCTCTGTCTCTTTATTGGTGCATTTAGTCCATTTACATTCAGCATAATTATAGATAAATAAGTTTTTAGTGCTGTCATTTTGATGCCTTTTTATGTGTGTTGTTGACAATTTCATTTTTCCACATACTTTTTTGTGCTGAGGCGTTTTTCTTAGTAAATTGTGAGATCCTCATTGTCATAGTGTTTGACTTTATGTTAGTTGAGTCGTTATGTTTTTCTTGGCTTTTATCTTGAGTTATAGAGTTGTTATACCTTTTTGTGGTTACCTTATTATTTACCCCTATTTTTCTAAGTAAAAACCTAACTTGTATTGTTCTATATCGCCTTGTATCACTCTCCATCTGTCAGTTCAATGCCTCCTGTATTTAGTCCCTCGTTTTGATTATTGAGATCTTTTACCTATTGACTTCCATGATTCCCTGTTATGTGTATTTTTTTTTTAATTACTCTTAATTTGTTTGTTTTTGTGATTTCCCTATTTGAGTTGATATCAGGACGTTCTGTTTTGTGATCTTGTGTTGTGCTGGTATCTGATATTATTGGTTCTCTGACCAAACAATATCCTTTAGTATTTCTTGTAGCTTTGGTTTGGTTTTTGCAAATTCTCTAAACTTGTGTTTATCTGTAAATATCTAAATTTCGCCTTCATATTTCAGAGAGAGTTTTGCTGGATATATGATCCTTGGTTGGGAGTTTTTCTCCTTCAGTGCTCTGTATATGTCGTCCCATTCCCTTCTTGCCTGCATGGTTTCTGCTGAGTAGTCTGAACTTATTCTTATTGATTCTCCCTTGAAGGAAACCTTTCTTTTCTCCCTGGCTGCTTTAAAAATTTTCTGTTTATCTTTGGTTTTGGCGAGTTTGATGATAATATGTCTTGGTGTTTTTCTTTTTGGATCAATCTTAAATGGGGTTCGATGAGCATCTTGGATAGATATCCTTTCGTCTTTCATGATGTCAGGGAAGTTTTGTGTCAGGAGTTCTTCAACTATTTTCTCTGTGTTTTCTGTCCCCCCTCCCTGTTCTGGGACTCCAATCACCCGCAGGTTATCCTTCTTGATAGAGTCCCACATGATTCTTAGGGTTTCTTCATTTTTTTAAATTCTTTTATCTGATTTTTTTTCAGCTATGTTGGTGTTGATTCCCTGGTCCTCCAGATGTCCCAGTCTACATTCTAATTGCTCGAGTCTCCTCCTCTGACTTCCTATTGCATTGTCTAATTCTGTAATTTTATTGTTAATCTTTTGGATTTCTACATGCTGTCTCTCTATGGATTCTTGCAACTTATTAATTTTTCCACTATGTTCTTGAATAATCTTTTTGAGTTCTTCAACAGTTTTATCGGTGTGTTCCTTGGCTTTTTCTGCAGTTATCCTAATTTCATTTGTGATATCTTTAAGCATTTTGTAAATTAGTTTTTTATATTCTGTGTCTGATAATTCCAGGATTGTATCTTCATTTGGGAAAGATTTTGATTCTTTTGTTTGGGGTGTTGGAGAAGCTGTCTTGGTCTGCTTCTTTAAGTGGTTTGATATGGATTGTTGTCTCCGAGCCATCACTGGGAAACTAGTTTTTCCAGAAAATCTGCTGCGTCCAGTCCAAATCCCGGCGGGACAGTTCCCTGGCTGGGACGCTGCTCTTCCTGCTGCAAGACCAGACACTGCCTCCTGGGGACTTCTCCCAACGGCTCTGTCCCACGCCGCCCGCGGAACCGGCTGGTCCCCCTCCCGGGGTTAGTTCAGGGGGGTGGAGCAGCTCTCTGCGCTTGTGCGGTCCTGACTGGTACGCTGGCTCCAGGCTCTGGAAACAATCGCTGCTTCCCCATATTAGTTCGTTCTCCGTCTCTAAATCTGTGTTTGTTGTTCAGGGTTCGTAGATTGTTATGTATGTGATCGATTCACTTGTTTTTCCGTGTCTTTGTTGTAAGAGGGATCCGAGGTAGCGTCTGCCTAGTCCGCCATCTTGGCTCCGCCCCAAGGCTCATTTATTTATGTAGCAAACATTTAATGAACATCTTCTATGTGTCAGATTCTGTTTTGGTAGTGGAGAAACACCAAGGAAGGAGAAAGACTAGGACCTGGTTCTCATGGAGCTTACATTCCAGTGGGAGTTGGGTGGAGAAGAAATTAAAAAAAAAAAAATCATTGAAAAATACAATTTTAGATAACCATGAGTGCTATGAAGAAAATAAGATGAGGTGGTGTGACAGGATGAATGGGAGTGCTTCAGACTACTCTGTTGGAGCCACAACATAAACTAGGCCCATGGCTACAGGCTTATCAAGAACCAACCAGAACAATTGGAGTAGAAGAAACAAAGCTTCTGTTATTCATTTTCTTGTTTGATCCTCACCACATTCTATTATGCAGGTATTAGTTAAGACCTTGTGTCTTAGACTGGGTTCTTAGAGACTCAAAACCAGTAAAGCGTGTATATATATATAGAGAGAGAGAGAGAGAAATTTATATCAAGGAAATGGCTCATGAGGTTGTAGAAGCTAGAACATCCCAAGTCTGTGAATCAGGATAGAGGCTTCTCCTGATTCACGTAGCCACAGGAACTGACAAACCCAGGATCAGCAGGTCGGAGAGCAGGACTCATGCTCACAGGCTGTGAAGATCAACAGATCCCAAGATTGGCAAGTAAGCTGCTAGCTCAAGTCCCAAGAACCAGAGGTCAAATGAACAGAAGCCAGCTGCAGGATCCAGAATGAGCAAAAAAGCTAGAACATCTGCTTATATTCAGATGCAAGCCACACACCCAAGGAACCTCCCTTCCAACTGATTGGCTACTCACAACAGATCCCATCATGGGAGTGATCACATATAAACACCGAGAATCATGGCCCAGCCAAGTCAACACACAATCTTAACCATCACAACTCGGCTGCTAACCAAAAGGTTGGCAGTTCAAATCCATCACCTGCTCCTTAGTAAACCCTATGGGGGCAGTTCTAGCCTGTCCTTATAGGGTTGCTATGAATTGAAATCGATTCTATGGCAATGGGTTTGGTTTGGTTTTATTCGTATCCTGCAGATGAAAAAGAACTCAGAGCTATACATGGGCAAGAAAAAATTCCTAAGTGATGCAAGTAGTTAACAAATACTTGAAACTTGTTAAACTTTACAACTGATCAAATAATCTACTAATAATTAAATGAATGTAAATTTAAAATTACAACTAGATATCATTTTCAATTGATCAAATTAGCAAAGATAAAAAAAAAGTAAGACCAAATTGCCGCTAATGATGGTGGTGTAAATTTGGCTCTTTCTGCTGAGGGGAGTGTTAATTGGTTCAACTTTTCAATAGAACAATCTTACCTCTAGAAATGAATTCCAAGGAAATAACCAAAATATCAAGTAAAGATTAATATATAAGATGGTAATTGCAGTACTATTTATAAAATTCCCAAATTGGAAACAACTGACATGTTCAACAACTGGGAAATACTCCCAATGTAGAGCTATTATATAGTCTTTAAAGATGATGTTCATGAAGATTTGTTAATGAGAGTAGGCTAAAAGCTGTGTATATGGTATGTTGAGATTTTAGTAACAGAACCACCTGAGGTCTAACCACCTGAGAGTACAAAAGTGTTTAATTAGAAATTACATTTCCCAGTTCCCTTAGTTAGGTGTGACCGTACAACTGTTCTGGCCAATAGCATGTGAGAGAAATGTATTATGTATTGGAGCTCCTATAACAAAGTACCACAAACTAGGTGGCTTAAAACAATTGAAATTTATTCTTTCATAGTTCTGGAGGCTAGAAGCTCAAAATCAAGGTGAAGTCTCTAGAGGAGAGACTTTCGTTGCCTCTTCTAGCTTCTGGTAGCCCCAGGTGTTCATTGGCTTGTGGCAGCACAGTTCCAATCTCTGCCTCCACCTTCTCATGGCCATCTTCCCTCTATGTCAGTGTTTCTATGTCTCTTCTCCTTCAGTCATATTGGATTAAGGGTTCACCCTAATTTAGTAAGACTTCATCTTACTTTAAGCCACACACCCAAGGGAGTATAAGATGTAATTACATCTACAGTATCCTATTTCCAAGTAAAGTCACATTCTGAGGTTCTAGGAAGGACACAAATATGGAGGGGGGGGGGAAGCATTATCCTAAGCAGTACACAGATCATGTTCCTAAAAGGAAACTACTTGCCCTCCACTTCCTTTTTTGTCTTTCTGTAGGCTGATGTATGGATGCAGTAGTAGGGTGAGCTGGATTTGACCCTGCAGTGTAGACAAGCACAACACTCTAAGGAATGACTTGTCCCAGTTTGGGGAGGAGAGGGATTCTTTTATCACAAGTGACTGTGCAAAAGCCATAGACAAGAAAGAGAGATGGAGAGGAGTAAGAGAAATGCCTTTCTCTGAGGGTAACTTTATTTCCTTCTCTTCATCAACATCATTCGATAGAACCCCGATAAGGGGTCAGCATGAGCTCCTGGGAGCTGTTAGACTACATTACGATCTCTCATTATTATAGCAAGGGAGGGCCATGGTAGAGCTAGAACAGGAGGGTGAGACTGGGATGGGGACACAGAAACATAAATGGAGACTGAATTATGGGGAAGGTCAAGGTCCACGGTAGGTGCACACTGGGGAGAAGCAATTCTGGTCCAGTGTTAGGCAGGCTTTGCAATCCAGAGACAGGAGATGGGGCTTTTATATGATAGGGAAAAGATAATGGGACAATTAGGCAGAATAGGCTCCTTCAAGAAAATCTTTCTAACTAGAAAGTAGAAGAAGAACACAGACAAAAACTCAACCCTTAGAAAAAACAGCTGATAGGACAGAGACCAAAAAGCGGGCCCCAGCCACAATGCAAGCAGAGGGCAATACTGTACCATGTGACTGGTGCTCTGCGGGTAGAAAGAGAAATTCCAGGAATCCAGGGGCTTCAACAGAAGGAGAAAAGGGAAGGAAGACATATTTATTGAGCAGTTTAATGTGTGCTAGATACACACACTCACACACACACATGCACACACGTATACAATTATGGAAGTACTAAAGATAAAAAATAAGACTATATACACGTATATATACATAAATGAAAAAATAAGGCTCTCTACACATAAATGGAAGAGATGTAGTTATTTTTATATTTTAATTATGTATGTACAGTTAAAATATAGTTTTAATTTAATTAATATATAATTTTATACTTTAATTATATATTATAAAAATATAAAAATAGCTACATCTATTCCATTTAATTCTTGCAGCATGCTACAAGCAATCTTAACAGAAAAGTTTAGTGATTTTATCGTATTCAAGAATTTGTTAAATGGAGGATTTAGGTTTGACCAACTCAGAAACCCAAAATCTTTCCTTTATGCCATTTTGGGGATTCTTAGGGATTTTGGCCCAATAGCTTTTCCAGACTGTGAGTGTTAGAGATGCCTAAGATATTTCCCAATCTTGATGACTTGCAGAGTGAGAACCAATAATTTACTTTCCATAGGCCTCTCCGTTCACAAAGAGGAAAGAGGATGCCTATGGATAGAAAGGGAGCTGTCTAATAAGGAGTCTGAAGGATGGTTCTGTCCCACTTTCCCTGGATCTTGGCTTGTTTTGTTCCAGATTAACTCCAAGTGGCCCTGTCCTGTCTACCATAACATGACCATAGCAATCTTCCAAGGGATTCTGGGGACCCCAATGGCCTTTAAAAGAAACAATAAAATATGAAAATATGCTCAATCTTATATCTAACTAGGTAAGAACAAATCGAATTAATCATTAGATACTTTTTTGAGCCATCAGATAGAGAAAAATTATAATTTTTTTTTTTTTTAATATCCAGTGTCTTCAAGAGTATAGAGAAAACGGAATTCTAATTTGCTATTGCTAGGCATATAAATTGACAGTACCCATTAAAATTGACTGATTTTACCCAGAGATTATATCTTTGCTATCTTTCTAACATAAATAATCACGTAAGTATGCAAGGATATATGTACAATGATACTTATTCCCATACTGTTTTAAAAAAACTGCAACCAAGTAAATAGTCATCATTAAAGAATTATATACATTTTAGTGCATTTCAAAACAGATACAAAGGACAAATCTTGTATAATTCCATTTGTATGGAATATTCAGAACAGGCGAATTCGAAGAGACAGAAAGTAGATTAGAGATTATTGGAGGCTAGGGGAAGTGAAAAAGGAGGAGATATTGCTTAAGTGGGTCTAGAGTTTCTGTTGGCGTGGTGAAAAAGTTTTGCAAATAGGTGGTGGTGTTGGTCGGTCAACATTGTGAATAATTAATGCCACTGCATTTTATACTTAAAAATTGTTAAAATGCCAAATTTTATGTTATATATCTATGATACTACCAAAAAAAAAAAAAAAAGTTACAGCGCATTTGTCCCTAAGGAGTAGCATGTAGTCATTTAAAAATGTGGCTGAATGGTGTATACCTACATGGAAGGATATTCAGGATATATTGAGTGCAAAAAGCAAGTTAAGAGCAAGAATAACAGCAGCAACAACAACAACGACATGCATGTGTGCTTACATGTACACAGAGAAGGGTCAGGAGCAAAAACATACTACATGGTGGTCTTTTTGGGGGAGAGGAGGTGAAATGGGAAAGGAATAGATGCAATGACTCTACACATTTCTGCATGGTTCTGGGAAAGTTTTGCATGGTTTGAATTTTGGAAAGATATCTTGAGCATGTATTTTATAATTTAAAATAAACTCATAAAACAAAACTGAAAAACAGTCAGTAGTAGACACTTATCTTTCTGGGCCGGAGGCAGGGAGTGGTGACTTGAAATCATGGGCACTTCTGTACCAGCATCCACCACAGAATTACAGACACTTGTGCTGGAATTTGCTCCATGTAGCAGTGAGAGAGAGAGAGAGAGAGAAAAAAAAAAAAAAAAAAGTGCTCCAGGCAGATCTGGAACTGGTAGAAGAAGAATCCAATTTCTCCTATATACCAGTAAACTCCAGCCAGTGCTCCTAGGACCATTATTATCTATTCCTCAGCAATTCCTTTTGATTCTGAACTTCATGTTAACATCTTGTTTTTCCCCTGAAGCATTTTTTTTTTAATACTTTTCTCTTCCCATCAATTTACATTTTAATGCTTACTGAGTTCTTGACACTGTCAGATTCTTTATAATAGGTACTAAAATCCATGTAAAACTTTGGCAAAATTTTTCATAGATGAGCAAAAGGAAATGCCTCTGAGGAGATTATAATCAAAGCAGATGTCACTGGCATATAGTATATGTATGAAATTGAATTCAGAAAATGACAAAGAGGTTAATTTTCTTCTAACTGTACATATAATTGATTTCCTTTCATTTAACTTTGAAAAAAAATAAGGGTTAAAAGAAGATATAGAGTATATCAGAGAGGTGAATAGAAGAGAGGAAAAAGTAAGGAGGATTGTCTTAATTTTCTAGGGCTGAAGTAACAAATTATTGTAAATTTGGTGGTTTAAAACAACAGAAATTTATTCTTTTACAGTTCTGGAGGCTGAAAGTCCAAAATCAAGGTGTTGGCAGGGCTGTGCTCTCTCTGGAGGCTCTAGAAAGGGATTCTGTTCCATGCCTCTTTCCTAGCTTCTGGTAGCTGCCTGCAGTCCTTGGCATTCCTTGCCTGTGGCCACATCACTCTGGTCTCTGGCTCTATCTTCCTGTCACCTTTTCATCCCTGTGTGCCTCTCTTCTGTACGTCTTTTACGATGACACTTCTCATTAGATTTAGACCCCCCTTGGATAATTCAGGATTATCTCATTTTGAGACCCTTAATTATGCAGCCCTGGTGGTGCAGCAGTTAAGAGCTTGGCTGCTAAATAAAAGGTCGACAGTTCAAATCCACCAGCCACCCCTTGGAAACTTTATGGGGTAGTTCTACTCTGTCCTATAGGGTCTCGCTGTAACTCAGAATTGACTCAGTGGCAACAGATTTAACTTCATTACCTCTGCAAAGACCATTTTTTCCAAATGAAGTTACATCCACAGCTTCTGGGCATGAGGATGTGGATATATCTTTTGGGGGAATTACCCTTTATCCCATTACAAGGATGATAAAAAATGATAGATTGAGGCACAAGATAACATCAAATAATAAAGTTTTGTCTGGACCTACATATTCTTTTAAGCCAAAGGGTAGTGCCACAATGCCCTGGCACCCCATAAATGTAAGCCTTCAACTTCACTGCATCACTCTCTGCCTGCATTCTGAACCACTTCCCCTAACCTCTTCCCTGTTCTGCAATCTGGTTTGCCCCAGTCCCTCATGCTTCTGACCATTGTATTTACTTTCCTATTTATAGCCTCACCTCATACCTCAGAAATGACATGTGACATTTATGACTTCCGCTCTTCTAAAGTTCAGAGTTCTTTTGTATGGGAGACAGAATAATGCCCCCCCACACACACAAAGATATCCATGTCCTAATGCCAGAACCTGTGAATATGTTACCTCACATGGCAAATAATTAAGGTTGCTAATCAGTTGACCTTAAAACAGAGAGATTACCATGTTTTTTCACAAATAACGCACACCTTCTATGTTTGTTTGCCAACCATGCCCTCCTCCCTGGCGAGGTATTTTCATAAGTGCTGCTATACCAATTTTTTTTATATGTTGCTGTAAAAAATTTAGCATAGCACACTTACAAAAATGTCTTGTGTGGGGAGGGCACAGTTGGCAAATGAAGGCACATGTAATTTGCATAAAAATATGGTAACCTGGATTATCTGGGTGGGCTTAATGTCATCGCGAGGGTCTTTAAGAGTGGAAGAGACAGTAAGAGTGCTGAGATGTGAGAGAGACTTGACTCACCTTTGCTGGCTTTGGAGAGGGAAGAAGGGGCTACAAGCCAAGGAGTGTGGATGCTGGAAAAGGCAAAGGAACAGATTCAGCCAGAGCCTACAGGAAGTAACACAGTCCTACTCGTTTTTAGCCCAGTGAGACCCGTGTCAGATTTTTCGCCTACAGAATTACAATAAATTTGTGTTTTCCTAAGTCACCAAATGTGTGGTAATTTGTCACAGCAGCAATAGAAAACTAATATATTCTGGCTACTTTTCTGTGAATTATCCTTCCTGGTCTGCCTAAGCCATCCGGACCTTCAACCTTTACAGATTTCCCTGTGAATACTAAAAAGTGGCTCTGAATGTGACCCAGGAAATGGACTTCCCTGTTCAAGGTGACAATTTGACTTACTCATCTGATCCCCTTTCCACTCCATCTGACCCTTCACTTTCCTTTTTAGCAAAGAGCACACTCTGAGCAGTCTTAAGAGTTTGTAACAGAATGGATGGGGCTACACATAAGATAACAAGACAGATACTTGAGATATGCGAGGGCAGCATCAGAACTGGATGCTTGATGCCATATAAGTTCAATGGTACTGCTTAATAAAAGCTTGTGGTTGATTATTTATTGCTGGTGGAAGTTAGATTGCCTTTCTGTGCTTATAGCCAAGTAGAACTATATTATCTTAGGTTTGGGCTAATAGACATCTGTATAAGTGACATTGGGGACTCACTTCCACTCTCTAAATGTGAAAGAAGTCATAAACAGATAAACTAGATGAATACATATTCACTATATAAGCTACCTGTCCTAGTAGATTAGTTATTCACAAGCTTTGGAATACATAAAAGTCACCTGGGGACCTTGTTAAAAAATGTAGATTTCTAGCTCTGCTCCTGGTAATTCTGATTGAGTAGACCTGGGATGTAGCTTTACTTGAGTACCAAGTGATTCTTATGCAGGTCATCAGTGGACTACACAATGAGAAAGCTGAAGATCCCTGCATGACACTGAATAGCAGAAACCACTTGGGACAGAGAGGCCATTCAGATGTTCCAGTGCTTTGACTTAAAGCTCTATCTGTAATTTCCAAACTTGTTTTTTCCTGCTTTTGATCCTCTTCACTCTCTTTCACCATTACCTCATTGCTTACAACTTCGCAAGCAATGAATGGGGGAGAGTAGGAAGGTGCATGCTTCTAAGGGGTGGTGGGGAGTCACACATCATAATCTCCGGGTGGGCATAGGTAAAACCCTCCCGTTCCCGAGGCTCTGATGCTATTCCACTGTCTTCCGCTCCAATCGGTGATTTTTAGCTTGGGAAATATCAAATGTCTGCTGGTGGCGAATTTCTGGATATGAGGAAGTATTTGCTAACAGTCAAGTTGCAATGGGATTTGCATTGTGGGTGAGTAGCAGTTAAGGCCTGGCACTAGGGAATATTTCTTCCCTTTGAAGGTGACAAGAGGTAATCTGGTCCCCTCTCCAAGAAAGCGTCTTCTCCAAAATCTGGTCCTCCCTCCATCCGAGCCGGAGGCAGCGTGGGAGGGGTGACCCTTCCTGTGATTGTGCAGGTTGAGCATTCGTTCCCAAAGGCTGGGTGTAGCTGGAATACAGTGCAGGCTCCACTGGATGCCTGAGCAAGGTCAAGAGCTGTGTCTGGTCAAAGGAGCACCTTTACAAATTCACAAAAGGTCTCAGCTAGGCGTGACCCTGCCAGGGGCACACCCACGAGTCTCTCAGTCTTAACCTCCTCCTTAATTTCAGCAACCAAGAACTTTGGCATTGATAAACAGTACCCAGACCCAAACCAAACCCATTGCTGTGGATTCCAAGTCCTAGAGACCCTACAGGACAGAGTAGACCTCTCCCATAGGGTTTCCAAAGCTGTAAATCTTTATGGAAGCAGACTGCCACATCTTTGTCTCACAGGGCAGCTCTTGGTTTCAAACCTCCGACATTTCGGTAAGCAGAATGAAATTTCAGAAAAGTCTACTGCTTAATTTTTCCAACAGTTGGAAATCCCTACTTTCTTGACAACAATCAAGCTTCCTGGAGAGCCCACCCATATGACGTCCTCTGGACTGTGCTCATCTACCCACTGGAAAAACAAATTCCTAAGTGCATGACATTATTATCCTCTCGAGTCCTGTTAATCCTCTTACTTGCCAGTTTCCAGCTTATCAACTAGACTTGCTTAATGCCTGAGGCCAAGGTACTGCAATATCTCTTAATGAACTAGCTGCCGACAGCTAATTACTTTACTGCAGTATCTCATCAGTATACGAAGTATTTTGACTCCAAGCTGGAAAATGTCTCTGAGGCCTTATAAAACTTCTATTGGTAGAGACACCTTCTTAAATACCTTTAAGAGCTCAGAAGGATATGAGAGAAGCGAAGTGGAAACAAGCTTAAAGGAGGAAACAAGTTGTGTTTCACTCTTCTCCCCAACCCTTCCCAGAATGATCATTCCAGAGATTTTGTAGAAGTACTTGCTTCCCCACACCCTAGTTCACACTTCTGGTGATGAAAACAATCTTTGGAAATGCTACACCCCACCCTTTCTGAGTGGGTTCATGTCCTGAACTTTCTGACTATAGTAAGGTTTAGAAAGCTGCCCACTGCCCATCCTACAGGCTGTGGAAGCTGAAAGAAATCTTTCTGATTCAGGATTTCAGTACAGTACTTGGCTTTCAAGCACTGGTTGACCAGCCTCCTTGGTCTGGAACCAGCCTCACTCCCAGCTTGCTCGTTGATGCATCTGCAACTTCCTGTACGAGGCAGGACACTTTCCTTATTGAAATGAGACTTGCAGGTCCTGAGGAGATTATTACAGACCATTAATTACTTAACAATTAAAGTATCTAACTGAAGTGTTCTCTCAGGGAGACCATATACTGTGGTCTCACTACTCTGGGCACTTCCTGTGAAATTCAATGCACTCTTGGGAACCCTCGGAGCTAGGGATTATTCTCAATTTTCATATGTGAAACTTGAGGTGTGAGAATTAGAATAACTTGTCTGAAGTCACACATATAATTAAAAACAAAAGCAAAAGGCACTGGAAAAAAGTGCTTTAGAGGGAAAGGCGGCAGTAGTGAAACACTTCCTCTTGGGAACAAATACTTGTTTGGGAAAAGTCTATTTTTTCTCTGACTCTCCTACTAGGTCAGCAGATCAGTGCTACAGCAATATCTGCTGGGTATAGGAATGATTTTACTTTGTTAGTCTCATTTTATTCCTCAACCTTTTACTGCTTGAAGCCTGTCTTCGCCAAAATGGAGATGTCAGACGTAAAGTTATTTCAGTACTTTGTCCTTTTCAGTCAGTTTAATAAAAATTATGGTGCCACTCTTTTTCCTTCTAGAAGTAAATACTTGTAGATCCATGTGGGGCAAAAGCCAGAGAAGATGCCAATAGATCATGAAAACTCAGTAGTTCTTGATCCAAGGTTTACACCGTTGACTACGCATTAGAATCACCTGAGGCAGATTTAAAAAATTCCCATGCTCAAAGTCATAGAAGCTTAATAGACACATCTAAACTCCCTGAGGAACCGAATTACTGGGTTGAGGGCTGTGGGGACCATGGTCTTGGGGAACATCTAGCTCAATTGGCATAACATAGTTTATAAATAAAATGTTCTACATCCAACTCTGGTGAGTAGCATCTAGGGTCTTAAAAGCCTGTAAGTGGCCATCTAAGATACATCTACTGGTTCCATCCCAGCTGGAGCAAGAGAGAATGAAGAAAACCAGACAAGAGGAAAGATTTTTCCAAAGGACTAATGGAAAACAACCACCACAACCTCCACCAGACTGAACTCAGAACAACTGGGTGGTACTCGGCTATAACTACTAACTTCTCTGACAGGGATCACAACATAGGGTCCCAGACAGAGTGGGAGAACAATGTAGAATAAAATTCAAATTCACAAAAAAAAAAGACCAGACTTTTTGGTCTGACCGAGACTGGAGAAGCCCCAAAAGTATGGCCCCCAGAAACACCCCTTTAACTCAATAATGAAGTCGTTCCCAAGGTTCACCCTACAGCCAAAGATTAGACAGATCTATAGGGCAAATGATAACATGCATAAGCAACGGACTTCATAGTTTAATCACGTACAGGAGACTACATTGACAGACCAGCCCAAAAACGAAGGCAAGAAAGCAGAAGGGACAGAAAACCAGATGAATGGAAACAGGAAACCTGGGGTGGAGAAAGGGGAAGTGTTGGCACATCACAGAGCTGGCAACCAATGTCACAAAACAATTTGTGTATTAAGTGTTTAATAAGAAACTAATTTGCTCTGTAAACTTTCACCTAAAACATAATTAAAAAAAGAAAAACAGGTTAAAAAAAAAATCCCGAGGTGGGCCAAGATGGCAGAATAGCCAGATGCTTCCTGTGATCCCTCTTACAACAAAGACCCGAAAAAACAAGTGAAATGATTACATTTGTGATAAGCTAGGAGCCCTGAACATCAAAGGCAAAGTTAGAAAATGGACTGAGCAGTACAGGGAGGGAGAGACGGTTCAAAAGTAGAGAGGAGTTACTGGATCTGAATCACTGGGATCCCTTAGGCATCATTACTGGGAGTTGCTGCAGCAGGCTGGTGGTAGCATTAGACTGCAGTTTCCTCAGGGAGAAGCAGCCAGCCGCACAGAATACTCACACCTCCAGAACCAGAGAATGACACTCTTGGCAAAAGCTAAGTACTTTCATATATTTTACTGTGTCCCCATCCCCCAACCAGCTTCAGTGGCTGTTGATTTCCTGGGCCTGAGACAGGATATGTTGAGTGCCCTGAGCCATCCTCTTGGCCTTGGAGTAGGAGTAAATTCACATTTGGGGAAAAGATATTCTGCCAGCTCCACTAACCGGGGGAGCTCAGGACAGAAGCGGCTCCTGTCCAGGCATAAATGGTCCATGGACTTTGAATACCTTTCCCCCCATATGGACTTGTATGGGCCTATTTCAGGAGAATAGGCCCATGTTCACAGACTACAACTGTGTCAGCTGTGTGTTGAAGAGGTGGCTGTTTGATATTTGACACCACTTTGCTTATTAAATAGGGTCTTCACCTACACACATCAGGGGCATAGGGAATGGTGGCTCCACTCAGGTCACCCAGCCACCCATGACAGGGGTCCAAGGATCACTGGTACCTCCCAGTCCTTACAAACAAGCACTGGGTGCCCATGGTCCATCTGCAGAACCCACTCACCTATACGTTCTAGGGAAGAGGGACATGCTTTCCTCACAGACATGTGGGGGACAGTTCTCAGCCCCTTGCCTTGTTCAGAGCATGACTCCCTGCTGCAACCAGATATCGGTACCTACGCCAATCACCCCTGCCCCTCTAAGACTGTGGGACAGAGCCTATATCACACACTTGATCAGCTACCTGGACACCTGAGCTGAATTCATACAAGAAAAGTGAATGGACTCCTAGATTGATATACGTGATAACAGTCCTAGCCATCTGGCGACAGATGTCAAAGCTTCAAAGGAGAAAATAATCAAGCTAGCTCACTCAAGCAACCCATTTGGGCACATCAAAACAAAACAAAGCAAGAATCTAGGATACAGTAAGCAAACATAAAATAAACTTATACAATAACTTATAGATGGCTCAGAGACAACAATATCAAGTCCATAAAGAAACAGACCATGATCGCCTCAACAAGCCCTCAAAACAAAGAATCAACAGATCTTCTGGGTGAAGGTGCCTTTCTGGAATTACCGGATGCAAAATTCAAAAGATTAATACACCAAACTCTTCAAGACATCAGGAACAAAATTAGGAAGGAGATCAGGCAATATGCATAACAGGGCAAGGAACACACAGATAAAGTAGTTGTAGAAATTAAAATAGTTATTCAAGAACATAAGGAAAAATTTAATAAGCTGCAAAAATCCATAGAGAGACAGCAATCAGAAATTCAGAAGATTAACAATAAAATCACAGAATTAGACAACTCAGTAGAAAGTTGGAGGAGTAGAATTCAGCAAGTGGAAGGCAGAATTGGTGAGCTTGAACATAGAGCACTTGGCACCAATATATTTGAAGAAAAATCAGATAAAAGAGTTTTAAAAAATGAAGAAACTTTAAGAATCATGTGGGACTCTATCAAGAGAAATAACCTACGAGTGATTGGAGTACTAGAACAGGGAGGGACAACAGAAAATACAGAGAGAATTGTTGAATATTTGTTGGCAGAAAACTTGCCTGACATCTTGAAAGATGAGAAGATATCTATCCAAGATGCTCATCGAACTCCACATAAGGTAGACTCTAAAAGAAAGTCACCAATATATATTTGATATATTATAATCAAGTTTGATATATTATAATCAAACTTGCCAAAACCAAAGATAAAGAGCGAATTTTAAGAGCAGCTGGGGATAAATGAAAAGTCACCTACAAAGGAGAGTCTGTAAGAATAAGCTCAGACTACTCAGCAGAAACCATGCAGGCAAGAAGGCAATAAAAAATAACCCAGCATGCAGGCAAGAAGGCAATGGGATGACTCATATAAAGCACTGAAGGAAAAGAATTGCCAGCCAAGGTCATATATCCAGCAAAACTGTCTCTCAAATATGAAGGTGAAATTAGGACATTTCCAGATAAACAGAAGTTTGGGGAATTCATAGAAACCAAACCAAAACTACAAGAAATACTAAAGGGAGTTTTTTTGGTTAGAAGATCAATAATACCAGGTATCAGCCCAAGACTAGAACACTGGACAGAGCAACCAGATATCAACCCAGACAGGGAAATCACAAAAATAAGTCAAGATAAAAAAACAGTTACAAAAGGGAAATAGTGATGGTATCATGTAAAAGAAGACATTAAAACAATATAGAGGTACTAAGAAATGTAGTCATGGAACTTTTATATGGAGAGGAAGTCAAGGTGATATAAAGATATAAAATCAGCCTTAAACTTAGAAAAATAGGGGTAAATATTAAGGTAGCCACAAAGGAGACTAACCAGCCTACTCGTCAAAGTAGAATAGAGACTCAGCAGAAACACAATCAAGAAAACTAGAAAGAGGAGAAGACAATATATAAAGTACTTAGCAGAAAAAATTAAGTGGGAAAAAGAAACTGTCAACAACACACAAAAAAAGACATCAAAATGCCAGAACTAAACTCATGCCTATCTATAATTAGGCTTAATGTAAATGGAATAAATGCACCAATAAAGAGACAGAGACTGGCAGAGTGGATTAAAATACATGATCCATCTATATGCTGCCTAAAAGAGACACACCTTAGACTTAGAGACACAAACATACTAAAAAAGGATGGAAAAAAATATATCAAGCAAACAGCAATCAAAAAAGAGCAGGAATGGCAGTATTTATTTCCAGCAAAATAGAGTTTAAAGTTAAATCCACCACAAAAGACAAGGAAGGACACTATATAATGATTAAAGAGACAATATACTAGGGGGATACAACCATATTAAATATTTATGCACCCAATGACAGGGCTGCAATACATAAAACAAACTCTTAACAGCATTGAAAAATGAGATAGACAGCCCTACAATAATAGTAGGAGATGTCAACACACCACTTTCAGTGAAGTACAGGACATCCAGAAGGAAGCTCAGTAAAGACACGGCAGACCTAAATGCCAGAATCAACCAACTTGACCTCATGGACATATACGGAACACTCCAACCAACAGCAGCCAAGTATACTTTCTTTTCTAGTGCACATGAACATTTCCTAGAATAGACCGCATATTCTGCCTTAGCAGAATCCAAAACATCGAAATATTACAAAGCATCTTCTCTGACCATAAGGACATAAAAGTAGAAATCAAAAACAGAAAAAGCAGGGAAAAGAAATCAAACACTTGGAAACTGAACAATACCCTGCCCAAAAACGACTGGGTCACAGAAGACGTGACGGATGGCATAAAGAAATTCATAGAATCCAGTGAGAATGAAACCACTTTCTATCAGAACCTTTGGGACACAGCGAAAGCAGTGCTTAGAGGTCAATTTATATCAATAAATGCACACATACAGAAAGAAGGGTCAAAATCAAAGAATTATCCCTACAATTTGAACAAATAGAAAGAGAGCAACAAAAGAAACCCACAGGCACCAGAAGAAAGCAAATAATAAAATTAGAGCAAAATTAAAATGAAATAGAAAACAGAAAAACAATTGAAAGAATTAACAAGAGCAAAAGTTAGTTCTTTGAAAAAATTAACAAAATTGATAAACCATTGGCCAAACTGACATAGAAAAACAGGTGAGGAAGCAAATAACCTGAAAAAGAAATGAATTGAGTGATATTACAACAGACCTAACTGAAATTAAAAGCATCATATCAGATTACTATGAAAAATTGTACTCTAACAAGTTTGAAAACCTAGAAGAAATGGGTGAATTCCTAAAAACACACTACCTATCTAAACTAACACAAATAGAGGTAGAACAACTAAATAGACCCATAACAAAAGAAGAGATTGAAAAAGTAATAAAAAAAACTCGCAACAAAAAAAGCCCTGGCCCAGGTGGCTTCACTGGGGAGTTCTACCAAATTTTCAGAGAAGAGTTAAAGCCACTACTACTAAAAGTATTTCAAAGCATAGAAAAGGACAGAATACTCCCAAACGCATTCTATGAAACCAGCATATCCTTAATACCAAAACTGGGTTAAAAAACTCCATAAAAAAAGAAAATTACAGACCTATATCCCTTATGAACTTAGATGCAAAAATCCTCAACAAAACTCTAGCCAACAGAATTCAACAATATATCAAAAAAATAATTCACCACGAACAATTACGATTCATGCCAGGTATGCAGGGTTGGTTCACCATTAGAAAAACAATTAATGTAATCCATCATATAAATAAAACAAAGGACAAGAAACACAGGATTTTATCAGTTGATGCAGAAAAGGCATTTGACAAAGTTCAACACACATTCATGATAAAAACTCTCAGCAAAATAGGAATAGAAGGAAAATTCCTCAACATAATAAAGGGCATTTATACAAAGCTAACAGCCAACATCATCCTAAATGGAGAGAGCCTGAAAGCATTCCCTTGAGATCCAGAACCAGACTAGGATGCCCTTTATCACCACTCTTATTCAACATCGTGCTGGAGGTCTTAGCCAGAGCAATTAGGGTAGATAAAGAAATAAAGGTCTTCCAAATTGACAAAGAAGAAGTAAAAGTGTCTCTGTTTGCAGATGACATGATCTTATACACAGAAAACCCTAAGGAATCCTCAGGAAAAGTACTGAACCTAATAGAAGAGTTCAGCAGATTATCAGGATACAAGATAAAAGTACTGAACCTAATAGAAGAGTTCAGCAGATTATCAGGAGACAAGATAGACATACAAAAATCAGTTGGATTCCTCTACACCAACAAAAAGAACAATGAAGAAGAAACCGCCAAATTAATACCATTTATAGTAGCCCCCAAGAAGATAAAATACTTAGGAATAAATCTTAACCAGAGGTGTGAAAGGCCTATATAAAGAAAACTACAAAACACTACTGCAAGAAGCCAAAAGAGACCAACGTTAAGTGGAAAAACATACCTTGTTCATGGATAGGAAGACTTAACATTGTAAAAATGTCTATTCAACCAGAAGTGATCCATAGATACAATGCAATTCCGATCCAAATTCCAACGACATTTTTTAATGAGGTGGAGGAACAAATCACCAACTTCATATGGAAGGGAAAGAGGCCCCAGATAAGTAAAGCCTTACTGAAAAAGAACAAAGTGGGAGGCCTCACTCTACCTGATGTTAAAACCTATTATACCACCACAGTAGTCAGAACAGCCTGGTACTGCTACAACAACAGATACATTGACCAATGGAACAGAATTGAGAATCCAGACATAAATCCATCCACATATGAACAGCTGATGTTTGAGAAACGCCCAAAGTCAGTTAAACAGGGAAAGGATAGTCTGTTTAAGAAATGGTGCTGGAATAACTAGATATCCATCTGCAAAAAAAATGAAACAAGACCCATACATCACACCATGCACAAAAACGAACTTGAAATGGATCAAAGACTGAAATATAAAATCTAAAATGATAAAGACCATGGAAGAAAAAATAGGGACAATGCTAGGAGCCCTAATACATGGCATAAACAATATACAAAACATTACTAACAATGCAAGAGAGAAACTAGATAACTGGGAACTCCTAAAAATCAAACAGCTGTGTTCATCCAAAGACTTCATCAAAAGAGTAGAAAGATTACCTACAGACTGGGAAAAACTTTTGAACTATGACATTTCCAATCAGCGCCTGATCTCTAAAATCTACACGATACTGCAAAAACTCAACTACGAAAAGACGAATAACCCAATTAAAAAATGGGCAAAGGATATGAACAGGCACGTTACTAAAGAAGACATTCATGTAGCTAAAATATACATGAGGAAATGCTCACGATCATTAGCCATTAGAGAAATGCAAGTCAAAACTACAGTGATTCCATCTGACTCCAAGACGTCTGGCATTAATCCAAAAAACACAAAATATTAAATGTTAGAGAGGTTGTGGAGAAACTGAAACACTTGTACACTGCTGGTGGGAATGTAAAATGGTACAACCACTTTGGAAATCGATTTGGCCCTTCTTTAAAAAACTAGAAATAGAATTACCACAAGATCTAGCAATCCCACTCCTTGGAATATATTCTAGAGAATTAAGAGCCTTTACATGAACGGATATATGCACACCCATGTTCATTGCAGCACTGTTTACAATAGCAAAAGGATGGAAGCAACTAAGGTGCACCTCAAGGGATGAATGGATAAATAAATTATGGTATAGTCACACAATGGAATACTACGCAACGATAAAGAACAGTGAGGAATCTGTGAAACATTTCATAATATGGAGGAATCTGGAAGGCATAATGCTGAGTCAAACTAGTCAGTTGCAAAAGGACAAATATTATATAAGATCACTATTATAAGCACTGGAGAAATAGTTTAAACAGAGATGAAAATATTCTTTGATGGTTATAAGAGGGTGGAGGGAGGACGGGAGGGAGAGGGTTTTTCACTAATTAGATAAAAGATAAGAATTAATTTAGGTAAAGGAAAAGATGACAAAATACAGGCGAGGTCAGCATGACTGGACTAAACTAAAAGCAAAGAAGTTTCTTGAATAAACTGAATGCTTTGAAGGCCAGTGTAGCAGGGGCAGGGGTTGGGGAAGCACGGTTTCAGGGGCCATCTAAGTCAATTGGCATAACAAAATCTATTAAGAAAACATTCTGCATCCCACTTTGGAGAGTGGCTTCTGGGGTCTTACACACTAGCAAGCGGCCCTCTAAGATGCATCAATGGTTTTCAACCCACCTGGAGCAAAGGAGAATGAACACCAAAGACACAAGATAATTATGAGCCCAAGAGACAGAAACAACTGCATAAATCAGAGACTACATCAGCCTGAGACCAGAAGAGCCAGATGGTGCCTGGCTACAACTGATGACAGCCCCAGCAGGGAATACAACAGGGAACCCCTGAGGGAGCAGGAGAGCAGTAAGATGCAGACCCCAAATTCTCATAAAAAGACCAGACTTAGTGGTCTGACTGAGACCAGAAGGACCCCGGAGGTCATGGTCCCCAGAACTTTGGTTAGCCTAAAACAGGAACCATTCCCGAAGCCAACTCTTCAGACAGGGATTGGGCTGGACTATGGGATAGAAAATGATACTGGTGAAGAGTGAGCTTCTTGGATCAAGTAGACACTGAGACTATGTTGGGATCTCCTGTCTGGAGGGGAGATAAGAGGGCAGAGGGGGTCAGAAGCTGATCAAATGGTCATGAAGAAAGAAAGTGGAGGGAAGGAGTGTGCTGCCTTTTAAAAAAAAAATTTTTTTTTTAATTAGGAGTATATGAAAAACAAAAAACCAAGCCCAGTGCCGTCGAGTCGATTCCGACTCATAGCGACCCCTTAGGGCAGAGTAGAAGGGCCCCATAGAGTTTCCAAGGAGCGCCTGGCAGATTCGAACTGCTGACCCTTTGGTTAGCAGCCGTAGCACTTCACCACTACGCCACCAGGAGTATATAGCAAAGTGTATATAAATTTTTATATGAGAGACTGACTTGATTTGTAAACTTTCACTTAGAGCACAATAAAAATTAAAGAAAGAAAAATCCACATGCCCAGGCCACATTCTCAATTTTCTAAATTAACACCTATTGGGATGCATTAAGGCATCAAAATCAGTATCTTTGAGTGTGGGGCCAGGTGTCGGAGTTTTCTAAAGCTTCCTGGTTTTTGCAGTGTGCACAGGAAGATCTAGCAGTGCTTCCCAAACTTCGATGTGCACAGGAAGCACCGGGGGTTCTTGTTAAAATATAGATTATGATTCAGTAAGCCTGGGGTGGGGTCTTTTATCAGCCAGGTGAGGCTGATGCTGCTGCTGTCTACACTTTGGGTAGTGAGGCTCTAGGTCAGCGGTTCTCAAAGTGTGGTCCCTGGACCTGCAGCATCAGTGTTATCAGGGAGCTAGTTAGAATTTAGGAATTCTCAAGTCCCACCCAAGACCTTCTCAATCAGTAACTCTGGGAGTAAAAAAAAAATCAGTAACTCTGGGAGTGGAGACCAGTAATCTGTTTTAACAAGACTTCCAGGTGATTTTTTTTTGTTTTGTAGGTGATTGTGAAGGAGTGCTGGTGACACAATTGTTAAAGGAGTCAGCTGCTTCGAACCCACCAGCCAGTCACTCCTGGGGAGAAAAATGTGGAAGTCTGCTTCCGTAAAAATTTACTGCCTTGGAAACCCTATGGGGCAGTTCTATCCTGTCCTCTAGGGCCACCATGAGTCAGAATTGACGTCACAGCAACCTTTTTTTTTTTTTTTTCTTGAGGTGATTGTGATATATACTAAGTTTTCAGCACTACTACTAAATAATTGTTTAGATTTTATCTCAGTGCTTGGCTTTTGGAAGGAAAGAGAGGTCCTTCAGTTTATTCAAAGTGATAGAGAGAGCTTGTGAAAAGAATACTGTGAAAATAACAGATCAGCGCTCACAGGAACCCAGGGAAACATGCACAATCAGGATGGTGTGACAAACAACTCTGGCAGAGCTAAGCATCATGAGACAGGGACGTGATCTGGGGGCCTGGAGTGTTACGTAGGATCCGGCTTGACGGACCAGGCTGACTCATTGCTGACCCAGTTGCAAGAGGTTACTACTGCTTCTTCCTCTAGTGCTTTGCTTTAAAAAAAAAAAAAAAAATTAAATTTTTATTTATCATGGTACAATACATATAACAAAAACCTGCCATTTTAAGGCCACAATTCAGTGACAGTAGTAGCATTTGTCATGTGTGTAACCACTGTGCATTTTCAAAACTTTTTCATTACCCCAAATAGGAACTCAGTACCCATTAAGCAATAGTAACTCCCCATCCTCCCCTCCTAGCCCCTGGTAACCCACTAATAAATTTTGTCTGTATGCATTTGCCTATTTCAAGGTTCACCCGTGTTGTTAGCATGTATCAGAACTTCATTTCTCTTTATGGCTGAATAATACTCCATTGTTCGTGTGTACCACATTTTGTTTCCATCTTTTGACTATTGTGAATAATCCCACAATAAACATTGCTGTAGATTGCTCTGCTCTTAACAGTTCTCCTCGACTCTGCTTGCAGCCTAATGGCTTAGCTGGAGTCCTGCTTGAGTTAGAATTTTGGCTTATTACCTGTATGGCCTTGGGCACTTCACCTGCCCTTTCTGTGCCTCAGTTTTGTCATCTGAAAAACAAGAAATACTAATTGTATCACCTCATAAGGTCGTTGCAGGATTAAATGAAATAATTAATGTAAAGCGCTTATAGTAGTGCCTGGGACCCAGGTGTTGTTAGTTGCCAGCTGCCTTCTAGTTGCCTCTGACTCATGGCAGCTTTATGTATAACAGAACAAAATGTTGCCCACTCCTGTGCCATCTTCATGATTGTTGGTGTGTTTGAGTCTGTTGATGAGGGCGCAGTATTGCTCAAAAAACAAAACTTGCGTTATTGTCTTTGTGTGTCTTTATGTACCTAGTCACCTCTATCACTGACTCTCATCTAAACTTAGAGTTCAAATGTTTTAGAAAAAACACAGATCTCTATAGTGAGTCTCTATGGTGTTTATGGGTCAAACTCTCTCACCAAGGATCTGGGGACATCTTGTGTGTTTGCTATTTTGAGATCAGACACCCTCCTCTGGTCCACAGTACTTCACTTAGTTGAGAAGTCCATTCATGTTATAACTGAAGTGGAGGAAGAAGGGAAGGAAGAAAGCATGTGCACTACTTCGCCATCAGCAGGACACTCTAGGGATAGCTCAAGGTAATTGCATTAGCTTAGCTCAGCTAGTCTGACCATCTGCTGATTTTTGTGTTTAACTCCACAATTCTGAAACTTATTTCTACATTCATCTACCAGATTTTCCCGAGCATATGAGTTACAGAAATGGGCATTTTGCTGCACTATTACTATCACTTCTGCCACCAACTCTGTCTAGAATCGGATGATCACCAAAGGTGCCAATTTAAATTGAAAAAGGAAATTCTGCTCATTGATAAAGCCAGAGAGGATGCCAACCTACGAACAAATACTTCACATTTAAAAAGTCACTCTCTCCAAATTAAAAAAAAAAAAAAAATGTTGCAAATATATACAATGAAATGTACACCAATTCAACAGTTTCTACGTATACAATTAAGTGCTGATTACATTCTTCAAGTTGTGCAACCATTCTCATCCTCCTTTATGGATTTTTTTTCTTTCCTATTAACATGAAATCAATGCCCCCTAAGTTTCCTATCTAAATTTTTGAGTTGCTAATGTCAGTTTGATCCCATATAGATAGTTCTTTAAAAGAGCAGAATGCTCAAGGCAGACATTCTTTACTAGTTAAGCTAAATGGTTGTTTGGTTTTGTTATGATCCACACAGTTGAATGCCTTTGCATAGTCAATAAAACACAGGTAAATATCTTTCTGTTATTCTCTACTTTCAGCCAAGATCCATCTGACATCAGCAATGATATCCCTCATTCCATGTCCTCTTCTGAATCAGGCTTGAATTTCTGGCAGTTTCCTGTTGATGTACTGCTACAACCCTTTTTTGAATTAGCTTCAGCAAAATTTTACTTGCATGTGATATTAGTGACACTGTTCATTAGTTTTCGCATTTCATTGAATCATCTTTCTTTGGAATGGGCGCAAATATGGATTTCTTCCAGATTTCTTGGCAAAGATGAGTGAGCGCTTCCAGCGTTGCATCCATTTGTTGAAACATCTCAATTGGTATTTCATCAATTCCTGGAGCCTAGTTTTTAGCCAATCCCTTCAGTGCAGCTTGGACTTCTTCCTTCCATATCATCTCCTGAAATGATTGAATGTCGACCAATTCTTTTTGGTAGAATGACTGTGTATTCCTTCCATCTTCTTTGATGCTTCCTGTGTTGTTCAATATTTTGCCCGTAGAATCCTTCGATATTGCAACTTGAGGTTTGAATGTTTTCTTCAGTTCTTTTAGCTTAAAAAGGCTGAGCGTGTTCTTCCCTTTTGGTTTTCTAACTCCAGATCTTTGTACATTCATTTTAATACTTTACTTTGTCTTTTGAAGCGGTCTTTTGAAATCTTCTGTTCAGTTCTTTTACTTCATCATTTCTTCCACTCACTTTAGCTACTCTACATTCAAGAGCAAGTTTCAGTGTCTCTTCTGACCTCCATTTTAGTCTTTTCTTTCTTTCCAGTCTTTTTAATGGCCATTTGCTTTCTTCACGTATGATGTCCTTGATGTCATCTTCACAATTTGTTTGGCCTTGCAGAGAATGGGAATTCTAGAACACTTAATTGTGCTCATGTGAAACATGACCAAGAGGCAGTTGTTTGAACAGAACAAGGGGATATTACATGGTTTAAAATCAGGAAAGGCGTGCATCAGAGTTGTATCCTTTCATCACACTTATTCAATCTGTATGTTGAGTAAACAATCTGAGAAGCTGGACTATATGAAGAAGAATGGGGCATCAGGATTGGAGGAAAACTCATCAACAACCTGTGATATGCAGATGATGCAACCTTGCTTGCTGAAAGGGAAGAGGACTTGAAGCCCTTACTGATGAAGATCAAAGACTACAACCTTCAGTACAGATTACATCTCAACATAAACAAACAAACAAAAAATCTTCACAACTGGACCAATAAGCAACATCATGATAAATGGAGAAAACATTGAATTGTCAAGGATTTCATTTTACTTGGATCCACAATCAATACCCGTGGAAGCAGCAATCAAGAAATCAAAAGACGTATTGCATCGAGCAAATCTGCTGCAAAAGACTACTTTGAAAAACAAAGATGTCACTTTAAGGACTAAGGTGTGCCTTATTTTCACTCACCTCATATGTATATGTAAGCTAGACAATGAATAAGGAAGGCCAAAGAAGAATTGACACATTTGAATTATGGTGTTGGTGAAGAATATTGAATATGCACTGTGGACTGCTAGAAGGAAGAATGAATCTGTCTTGGAAGAAGTACAGCCAGAATGCTCTTTAGAAGCAAAGATGGTGAGACTTTATCTCATGTACTTTGGACGCGTTATTAGGAGGGATCAGTTCCTGGAGAAGGACATCATGTTTGGTCAAGTAGAGGGTCAAGGAAAAAGAAGAAGACCCTTAGTGAGATGGATTGACACAGTGGCTTCGACAATGGGCTCAAACATAGCCACTATTGTGAGGATGGCACAGGACAGGGCAGTGTTTCATTCTGTTGTACATAGAGTCACTATGAGCCGTAACTGATTTAATGACACTGAACAACAACAGTGCATGTATATAATTTACAAATATAATATGGGTGAATGCTCAAATGGTTTTTTTTCATAGGGTGTGTAATTAAAAATATTTAGGGATCACTGGCCATGATAATTACTCAGCGTCCTTTGAAATAATATAGCCTTCATTTCTCCTTTCTAAACCTGTATATTTTAGGTCCATTACATGGTGGGCATAAGGAGCCTGGTGGCACAGTGGTTAAATGTTCAGCTGCTAATTGAAAGGTCAGTAGTTGGAACCCACCTATTGCTTTGTGAGAGAAAGATGCTATAGTCGGCCTCCACAAAGATTGTAGCTTTGGAAACCCTATGGGACAGTTCTACTGTGTCCTATAGGTTCGCTAGCTATGAGTTAGTTGGAACTGATTTGATGACAATGGGGTTAGGAGATAGAGGGCATAATAGACCACTTTTCAAGGAAATGGAGGTTCTTAACTAACCAAAGTTTCATTCTAAGAGGAAAGAGTTTATGAATTGTGTGGCTTATATTTCCCTATGAAGATTTAAATAAAAAATGTCATTTACTGGTTTTCAGATTTTAAAGATAGTTTCTAAAATGGCTGAAACAAATCTGTTTCTAGATAAAAATGAAATTTTGTTACTTTATTTCTTTAACATTTTTCTTCTATTTAATACCATTGTTAACATTCTTACAATGACCAAAAAAAAAAAAAAAAAAAAAAAATCAGGCACAACCCTGCAAAGTAGCAAAAGGGTCCTCACCAACCCATTTCATCTGACAGTGTTTTGGGTATGTCATACGGGAGAAAACCAGGGGGTTCAGCAGCTACCACTGGAGAATGCGATTGAATTCCAAGGATCAGGGAGTAGAACTAGGTAAGGAGAGAACTTTGTATCAGATACACACAGATTCGTATGCACACACATCAGCATTTACGTATCCTAGGGGGAATTTCTTTCTATCTTTTCTTTCTTCTTCTTCTTCTTTTTTTTTTTTTTTTACCAGAGACCTACCTACTATTTCCAAAACAGAAAAATATATACTCCTCAGCAGCCCATATGTTTTGAGTGGCAAGCTTCAAATTAGCAGTAAAGTAAAAAATGAGTATAAAACGTTGTTGCATTTTTTATTCTCTTCTGTTTTCAAAAGTGCCCGAGAGGACTATCTTAGTTATCTAGTGTTTCTGTAACAGAAATGCCTCAAGTGGATGGCTCTAACAAACAGAAATTTATTTTCTCACAGTTTACGGGGCTAGAAGTCTAAATTCAAGGTGCTGGCTTGTGATTGTTAAGGTCGTGTGTCAGTTTGGCTGGGCCATGATTCTCAGTGGTTTGGCAGTTATGATGTAGTTTGGCAATTGTAAAATGATGTAAACACCTCCATGATGATATCTTATATAATGTGATCACTTCCATGATGGGATCTGCTGTAAGTAGTCAATCAGCTGAAAGGGACTTCCCTTGGAGTGTGGCCTGTATCCCATATAGGTGCACTTGCTCGCAAGGCTCACAGGCTTTTGCTTACTCTGGATCCTGCAGCTAGCTCCTGTTCATCTGACTTCCAATTTTTGAGGCTTAAGGTAGCAGCTTGCTTACTGATCTTGAGATCAGTAAGCCTCCACGGTCTGGATCTTGAGTTTGCTAGCCTCTGCAGCTACATGAGTCAGGAGAGGCCTCAAGCATGACCCATGGACTTGGGATTTTCCAGCCTCTACAATTGCATGAGCCCTTTCATTGATGTAAATCTCTCTATGTATACATGTATATAAATGCTTCACCCAGTTTAAGACATAGCTCTAGGGGAAGGCTTTCTCTCTCTGTCGGCTCTGAAGGAAGGTCCTTTTCTCTTCTGAGCTACCGTTTCTGGGTAATCTTCATGTGGCTTGGCATCTGTCTTCCCTCATCTTTGGACTGCTTGCTTGGTTAATTTCTTTTATATCTAAAAAGAGATTGACTTAAAATACACTCTACACTACTCCTGCCTCATTAACAAAACAAAGACAACCTATTCCCAAATGGGATGATAACTACTGGTATAGAGGTTAGGATTTACAACACATATTTTGGGGAGACATAATTAAATCCATAACAAGGACAAAACATTTAGCATGTGCATGCACACAGTGACTTGTCTTATGAGGTGTAAGTCTTTCTGTCAAGTTTTCTGTTCACCATTAAGAAAAACAGAAAGAGAGACATCGGTTCAGGGAGGTTTTCTCTTATGCCTCTCAGGTAAATGTGCACTGAATTTTATTTACCAGTCTTGCAAACTATCCCATGTCCCTTAAATTATCACAAAAATGAATTATAGTTCTAGTTCTAAACACTCACGGTATCTGCAAGCTACTGCCAATGTCAGAAGCTGGAAATATGTTATGATGGCTGAATAACATAGACCAGTCCCCATTCCTTTCTGCCCCTCGTCAGCCAGTTCCCAGACCTTGTAAATTGCTCAGGTGGCAAAAGTCACCATCCTAAGGAGAAAGTATAGATAAAGAGTAATCCAAGAGGAGAGGACCAAGTCTTGGGACACTCCAGCACTAAGAGACTGAGAAGGGACTGGGGTCAGGGAGATATATGGCAAGCAAACTGAGCTTGGTGTCATAGCACCCATGGGAAGAGACTGTGATAGTTCTATGAAATGATGCCCCTGTTCCTACCTTTTGCCATTTCCCGTTTGTCTTTCTCAGCTGCAGGGATAGATGATTTTCTTCTGTGTTGTTAGATCACTGAATGTGTCAGTGGAAGTTCCCAGCCCTCAGAACCATTTGGGATTTTTGCAACCTGCAAATAATATCTTAATATCATCCTTTATTCCTATTTCCTTTTTGTATCTACTGCATTTTTATGCAAATTAATGCATACCTTCTAGGTTTGTTTGCCAACTGCTCCCACCCCTGTGAGGTATTTTTATAAGTACGATATGCTAATTTTTTTACAGCATGTAAAAAAAAATTACAGCAGCTTGTAAAAAAATTGGCATAGCAGTGTTTACAAAAATACCTCATGGGGAAGGGGAAGGCTGGCAAACAAATGTAGAAGATGCATGTTTTTCCATGAAAATATAGTAGTCCCAGTGGAATTAAATTATGCTAAGAGGGACAAGGAGCCCTGGTGGCGCAGTGGTTAAGAGCTTGGCTGCTAATAAAAAAGTCAGCAGTTCGAATCCACCAGCAGCTCCTTGGAAACCCCATGGGGCAGTTCCATTCTGTCCCACAGGGTTGTCGCTATGAGTCAGAATCGACTTGATGGCAATGTTTTTTATTTTTTTTAAAGAGGGACAAAGTTTAGATTGGAGGGAGAATTTTATGAAGGGGTTAAGGATGCTTTTGGAAATTAAATTCAATTCAACATGTATTTACTAAATGCTTACTAAGTATGCTATTCTAAATACTGCAGGAAATAAAAAATTTAAAAGATATACTTACTGAGGCCAAGATGTCCTCAAACATCTCCAATGTAGGAATGAAATCACTATAAGAAAAATAAGCATAAAGTATTATGGGGTTCAAAGGAGGCAGGTATATTCAGGGAGAGGGATTACCAAAACCTGAAGGAGTTAATGTGTGGGTTGGGCCTCAAAGAATTATTAGAATTTCAAAAGGTAGCGGTGAAATAAAGTACAATTTAGGAAAATGGAAACGACATGAGAAAAGCCATATAGATGGGAAAGTGTATCTCACCTTTGGGGAACAGATGGTAAATTTAGCCAGAGCATGGGCATTACTGTTGTTATTGTTTAGTGTCTTTGAGTCAATTTTGACTTGTGTGACCCTATGGGACAGAGCAGAGCTGGCCCATAGGGTTTACAAAGCTGTAATCTTTAGGGAAGGAGTCCTGGTGGCACAGTGATTAAAGAACTCAGCTGCTGACGGAAAGGTTGGTGGTTCAAATCCACCAGCTGTTCCACAGGAGAAAGATGTGGCAGTCTGCTTCTGTGGGGCTTTGGAAATGCTATGGGGCAGTTCTGCTCTGTCCTATAGGGTCTCTATGAGTCAGAATTGACTCAACAGCAAAGAGTTTTTTTTTTGTTTGTTTGTTTTAATCTTTATGGTACAAGATTGCCAGGTCTTTTCTTCTAAGGAGTGGGTTCGAACTGCTGACCTTTCAGTTAGCGGCCTAGTTCTTAACCACTGAGCCAACAGGGCTTGAACCATGCATCAAAAATATAAAAAACAGAGAGGAGTAAGGCTGGAGGAAAAGGGTGATGACATGTGTCAGAGAGTCCTTGGGCGTGAATCAAGGAGGCAGCGTGGGGAACTGTGAAGAGCATAGGATTCGGGGCCAGAGATAGGTTTGAAATCAAGGCTACCCCAAATTCTAGCAGTGTGATACTAGTCAACTCACTTCTCTGGATCTATAATTTTTCTAATGGAAAAGGCTCTTCTTGTCATCGAATCAATCCTGATTCATGGAAACCTTGTATGTATTCAAGCTGAACTGTGCTCCATAGGGTTTTCAAGGCTGTGACCTTTCAGAAGAAGATCACCAGGCCTGTCTTTCAAGGTACCTCTGGGTGAGTTAGAACCACTAACCTTTTGGCAAGTAGTAGAGTGCTGAACTGTTTGCACCAAACAAAACAAAAGCAACCAAACCAAACAAAAATGTTCATAATGTCGGCCTTGAGACATGCATGAAAGTTCAAACTATGTTTACTGTATCTTGTCTTAAGAATTTGGGGGAGTGAATGGGAGGCTGGATTAGCGTACCTAGGAATCATTGATGTTGGCTTTCCTGAAAAAGGTTTATGTAGGTTGTATAGGAAACAGGGGTGTAATAAGATCTTTTGTGCTTTGAGAGTTAAAGCTGACTAACTATACACCTCTCTCTGGGGAGAAAAAGGATTCTGAGTCTGCGAGGTGGTGAACATTGAAACTAGTCCCAAACCAGCATCCCTGGGGGCTGGCTAGCACTATGGGACGTGGGTATGAGTGACATGAAAGAGCAAGGAACAAAGGGCTGCAACCATGAGGTTAAATTTAGCACGGGGTTGTGGAGTCATCCTTCCTCACTGAACATTTTGGAAGTCTTTACATAAGCACTCTCCTACTAGCTGAAAAGTTGGCAGTTCAAACCCACCTAGAGGTGCTTTGGAAGACAGGCCCGGAGACCCGCTTCTGAAAGGCCACAGCCTTGAAACCCCTGTGGAGCAGGTCTACTCTGCACACATGGGGTTGCCATGAGTTGAAATGAACTTGACAGCAACTAACAATAGCAGACCAGCAAAGGATCTTTGCAGCAGTGGGCATGCATCAGCAGGTAAAGCCAGTCTTCAACCACGTGGCAGAGAAGAGTAATGGCGGCTGTGACTAATCACTCCCATTCGCTCTGCTGAGACATGAAAGTTGAGCAGCACTCTCTCTCTGGAGTGTGAAAGCCCAGCATTTGTGGACAAGCAGAGTGTGTATGTGGGAGGAGGCATACAGAGGGTGGTACTGTGCCTCCTTCAGGTAAAACATGAAAGAATTTGAAAAATTAATTGAAAAGTAAAGAGAAGGGACTATTATTCAAATTTGTAGAGCAGTTCTTAGTGATTATGACTAGAGGAAAAAAAAAAAAAAGCATAGTTCTAAAGGTTTAACTTTTGTGTCTTCAGGGAACTCAGCTACCCAGAATCTCATGTTCCTTAAAGTTCTGCATAGATGAGATTTTGTTTCATTTTTCATTCATCAGGGAATAAAGTAAAATGATTGAATTTTCTCTTTAAATTTGACTCAGCCTCAATAAATCTCTGGAGGAGAAAGTCTCTAATGACCCTAGATGTCTTGTCTATACCTTTTAACATCTCTGCATTTACGCCGTGAGTTTCTTGTAGGTGAGGAAGGATGTTGGAAAGGAGATGATGAGAAAAGCATCAGTCACATTAATTCCTGACTGAATTACATCTGTTCCTGGTCAGTCGTCATTAGGAAAAGCTCTAAATTTCAATCAGGGGCTTGGCTAATTTTGCTGTGCATCTGATAACAAGTCATTGAAGAGTTAGGAATGATATAATTCATTATTCGTTTAGTGTTCGTCAGGTTTGGGAAAATAAATCATAGAGTCTTAGATTTGGTTCTATTGTAGTTGTCTAGTTCAACTTTTTACCCCGGGCAGGAGACTTCTCAACAAAATCCCTGACTTTTTGTGACAGAAGCTCAATCAAGATAGGATCTGCTAAAACACACTTTAAGGCTGTGAAACTTGCTTCTTTGTGAAGCTGACCATTGGCTTCTGCTCAAAGTGTTGTCTGAGGACCAGCAGAGGGGCTTGTTAGAAATATTGAACTGAATCTCAGGTTCCTCCCCAGACATGTGGAATCAGGATCTTTATTTTACAAGATCTCTCCAGGCATAGCGTTTTCAATGGCTGTGATGTTCCATCTCAAATATTAACTGTATACAAACAGTTAATATTTGTATACAGTTAATATTTGAGATGGAACATCACAGCCACTGTTTGTATACAGTTAATATTTGAGATGGAACATCACAGCCATTGAAAACGCTATGCAATGCAGTTCTACTCTAAGACATACGAGATCACCAGGAATTGGAATCGACTCGACCGCAACTTCCTTTTTTTTTTTGGTTTAATGTTTGAGAAGCACTGGATGAGTTCATCGTTGGACGATCTGGGTGTTAGAAAATGGAATCTTACTAAATCTCCTGTGTTGGTACAGTCTATGCACCAACTTTTATCTGCTCAGCCTGCCTGTCCCCAGGGCCTTGCCCACTTGTACTGGTTCCTACCATTCCTGCAGTGATAAAGTCTTGGTTGATGCTGCCATTGTGGTCACTTCATCTCCTTACACCCAGTTGTCTCTGAGTTTTCCGGCGGTGAGGGCTAGGCTTCAGCACAGCCTTCGTCTCACTTTCTACAGTGGCAGCTACAGCAGCGCCAATGCCCGTGTCAGATCTGACTGCTCTTGTGGAGGCTCTGGTTCCCTCAGTGCCCCGTGAAGGGTTGGGAAGGTAACCAAGAAGTGTTGGGGTATTTATGCCCCGCGGGGAGAGATGAGGGACAGTAAGGATTCAGAAGATAAATTGCTAGCCCTTCTTCCTCTTGTGAACTGCTCCAAAGTGCACTGGCCCCACCCTACCTCTCCAGAGACATCTGTATGACATCTGTATGCTGTGGGCAACTTGGTAACACACTCTTATGTACTATTCACTCTCCCTCCTTCCCTACCTCACGTCTCTGCCCCTATCACTTATTTATTTATTCATTTCTCTGAGATTGCATCCCTGTTATGGATTGAACTGCATCCCCCCAAAATGTATATCAGTATGGTTAGGCCATGATTCCCAGTATTGTATGATTGTCTACTATTTTGTCATCTGATGTGATTTTCCTGTGTCATGAATCCCACCTCTATGATGTTAATGAGGCAGGGTTAGCGGCAGTTATGTTAATGAGGCAGGACTCAATCTACAACATTAGATTACATTTTGAGTCAGTCTCTTTTGAGATATAAAAGGGAGAAGTGAGCATAGAGACAAGGGGACCTCATCCCACCAAGCGAGAAGAGCCAGGAGTGTGTGTCCTTTGGACCTGGGTCCCTGCACTGAAAAACTTCTAGACCAGGGGAAGATTGATGACAAGGACTTCCCCTGGAGCTGACAGCCTGAATTCAGACTTCTAGTCTCCTAAACTGTGAGAGAATAAATTTCTCTTTGTTAAAGCCATCCACTTGTGGTATTTCTGTTATAGTAGCACTAGATAACTAAGACAATTCCCAAATGAAGCAGTAATACCTAAACTTTGCCTTAAAGCTTTCTAAGGAATCCAGACTATGGCATCTGTCTTGTATCAGGTTCACTTACTGCTTCTAATTCTGTCAGCTGGTTGGTTTTGGAATGGTCAACATATTCCTTCATATACCTTCCTCCTTCAATTTTAGAAGGCAGCAACCATGCCTTCTCTTTTCTTGGCTAAATACCCTCACGTCCTTTAACAGTTTCTCAAAATGCAGATTCTAGTTTCCTTACTTTAATATGTTGTTTCTCACTTTAATATGTCATTGTGCGGTCTTAAATTGTGACTTCTAGAACATCCCCCAGAGGTGGCCAGTACAGAGCCAAGTTCATTGACAGACCTTATTGGCCTTTATTATGGACATTATGTTGTGGTTGTTAGCTGCTGTCAAGTTGGTCCCCAACTCATGGAAAGCCCATGCATGAGATTCAACTGTTGTAATCCATAGGGTCTTTATTGGCTAATTTTTTTTTTGGAAGTAGATTGCCAGGCCTTTCTTCCTAGTCCATCTTAGTCAGAAGCAGTACTGAAACCTATTCAGCATCATAGCAATACACAAGTCTCCACTGATAGACAGGTAGTGACTCCCCTAGGATCCATTGGCCAGAAATTGAACCTTGGTCTCCCACTTGGAAGGCAAAAATTCTACCATTGAGCCATCACTGCCCCCCAGTATGGACATTATACTACTCTTACTCTAGCTGTCCTGACCGGGGCCAGATTTTGTGAGAGGAAAGTTGACTATTTGGGTTATGACCTGACAGGCTAAACGTGAGGTGAGGGAAATTAGGTTTGGCATAATTGAGGTAAAACTGGTCTGGTCTTGTGTGTCAGCTTCTGAGGGCAGGACCATGTCCTCTGCTGGGCCTGGAGTTCCCCCAGGTGTCTGTATTCCTTAAAGATACACTTGGGTTGGCTAGCAGACCGGGGGGTGGCGGAATGAGGTGTTCAGTTACTTCCAAGGGCCTTTACTTTTCTTGGCATTAGAGCCATCTTCTGTTAGCTAGACAAGTCCTGGGGCCAGAAATTGGCCCAGGGATTCCTGAAAAAGTTTTACATCACATTTATGCTCTCTGCCTACGGGTATCTAGAGTAAATCTAAGGATTTGATCCAGTAATTATGAAAACTATTTTAAGGTATAGAATATCTTTTTTTTTTTCTAGTTGTTTTTTTTTTAAAGGTCCTATTTTCCCCATCTCAACTTTTAGAGCTTTATGGTTTATCAATAGGCACTTATCAAATGCCCACTGGGAGCAAGCACAGCACCAGTTTTATGGGGAATGCAGGTAAGGATAAGATATAGTGCCTGGCCTCCAAGAACCTGTAAAGGCAAGACATATCATAAAGCACGATACCTCATACCATGAGGAGTATATAGATGCCGAATGAGTTTAGAGAAGGAAAGGAAGCTATGACTTAGAGTGGTCAAGAGACTCCATATGAAGTAGACCAGTAGCCATGGAGTCAGTTCCAACTCATGGTGACCCCATATGTGTCAGAGTAGAACTGTGCTTCATAGTATTTTTAATGGCTGGTTTTTCAGCAGTAGATAGCTAGGCCTTTCTTCCAAGGCACCTCTGTGTAAACTTGAAACTCCATCCTTTCAGTCAGCAGTTTAGCATGTTAGCCATTTCCACAGCTCAGGGTCTACTCAGTGAAGATCAGATACCCGGATTGCTGTAAGGCTCTTCCCTACAGCCTTCCCACAGAATACTACAGAGACCTTATCTTTTAGGTCTTGGTATTTCCCTTATTCCTTAAGGCAAAGGACATGTCATATTCTCTGGTATTTATAGAATACTGTAAACACATATGGCTCAGTACCTTAGCAGTGCCAGAGAAATGGCAATTTTTATCTTTAGCTTAAAAGACTAGTGAAGAATCCATACAAAAATAAATAGCACAGAACATCTCTCTATTCAGAATTAGTGCTTTCAGTTTAATATCAGGTTCCTGTCTCTAGAGATTGAGAACAGACTTGATCATTGTTGGCATGTTTGCTGAACTAGTTTTAGAAATATACAAGTGTAAAGGGTCAGACAAGGAAAGTCAACCTTATCACCTACCAACCAGTTTGTAACAGCTCATTCTAAATGATTCATGGTAAGTATACAGCACTATATTGGTATCTTTCTGCTCCCAGTATACTCCTTCTGGCAGCGTCCTTTTCTAAATGCAGAGTTATGCAGAGAAAGCAAACTAGTTTTAATATTTTAAGGCTAACTGCCTTAGTCATCTAGTGCTGCTAGAACAGAAATACCACAAGTGGATGGCTTTAACAAAGATAAATTTATTTTCTCACAGTCCAGTAGGCTAAAAGTCCAAATTTAGGGCATCAGCTCCAGGGAAAGACTTTCTCTGTCAGCTCTGGAGGAAGGTCCTTGCCATCAGTCTTCCCCTGGACTAGGAGCTTCTCCGCACGGGAACCCCAGGTCCAAAAGATGCTGCTCCCGGCACTGCTTTTTTGTTGGTATGAGGTGCCCACTCTCTACTTGCTTCCCTTTGCTTTTATCTCTTATAAAATAAAAGGTGGTGCAGGCCACACCCCAGGGAAACTCTCTTTACATAGGATCAGAATTGTGACCTTAGTAAGGTCACTTACAATCACAAAATGGAGGACAACCACAAAATACTGGGAATCATGGCCTGACCAAGTTGACACATATTTTTAGGGGACACAATTCAATCCATGACACTAACTTTAGCATGACTCCTGCGGTCTTTGTACCCTCAGAAGGGATGACAACGAAGGCAAGAAAAGCTGTAAGAGCCCTTTAGAGAAGCCAGGATACCTTGTTAAATGCTCCTATAATCTTTCCTACTTTTGAGGAGGGATGGTGATGTCTGACAACTGTGGTTTTCCGTTTATGGAGTCTACAAAGTTCCTGAAATGATATCTAGAATATGGTGTGCATTCAAAAAAAAAAAACAAAGACACTTTCTTTTTCCTTTGCTCATCATCTTCCTTTGCGAAATCAGCCTGCAGCAACTGCTACTCATGGAGGGTTGCATCATCAACACTTACAATTTCCGGTCAGGGCACCCTCGCTTTATTCTTTCTCCATGTACCTTCACTCTTACTCCTCCAACTCATTCTGCTCATGCAGTGACCTTAAAAAAATCTGTATATATCTGGGGGCGGGGGGGCGGTGTAAAACTTGACCCCCCTCCCCCCAGATATAGATGCAGATTTTTTTAAGGTCACTGCATGAGCAGAATGAATTTGGGTGATGTATATGTATTTTTTTAATACATCTGTATATATATATTCCTGTAGCTCCTAGACCTGGCTAAGTGCCTGGCTGAAATACTGTGGGCTTTCAATAACTATTTGTTGAATGAATAAATGAGGGAATGAGTGAATGAAAGAAAATTACTGGCATTTAAATTAAGATGAGTAACTCCATACTTTAAAACAAATGTGCGTGCTAGAAGACAATGCAGCCATTAAAAATGTTTTAGATATATATATATGGTATGTGTGTGTGTATATATATATATTTTTTAATTTTGGTGAAAATATACACAACAAAACATTGGCCAATTCAACAATTTCTGCATGTATAATTCAGCAGTGACATTGATTATGTTTTTCATGTTGTGTAACCATTATTACTATCCTTTTCTGAATTAGTCTGCAACCATTAACATAAACTCAGTGCCCCCCTCAGCAAAAACAACCCTTTCCCCCTCCCTCCCATTCTTGGTAACCACAAATAATCTTTGGTTTCTATATCTTTGCTTATTTCATGTAAGTGAGATCATGCGGTATATGTCCTTTTGTGACTGACTTTATTTTGAGCAGCATGTTTTCAACGTTTATCCACATTGTGACATGCATCAGGACTTCATTCCTCTTTATAGCTGAGTACTATTCCATTGTATGTTTGTACCATATTTTGTTTATTCATTCTTCCGTTGATAGACACTTCAGTTGTTTCCACCTTTTGCCTCTTGTAAAAAATGCTGCAATGAACATTAGTATACAAGTTTTCCCTGGTATATTTTTCATTGGAAAGAAGCAATTTATAAAATACTGCGTACTGTTTTAATATAGTATATTAAAAAGAAAAATAACTGTATAGATATATAGAGATATCTATATCAAAATGTAAGCAACAGTTCTCTGGGTAACAAGTTTTAGGTGGTTTCTATTTGTTTTATTTTTACTTATTTGCAGTTTTTTACACTTTTTTATTGTTTTGAAGTTACAGAATTTGTTCATTCATTAATTAATCCATTAACTTATTCAACAACTATTTATTAAGTACCTTGTATAAAGTATTTTTCTACAAATTAGGGTTATGTGCTGATTATAAAATTCAAACAGCATAAAATTAAAAGCACAAATCCTCTCCTTTAAGCATTTCTTTCCAGTTAACCATTTTAACAGTTTAGATGGATCCTTCTAGATCTCTATTCATTTGACAATATTTTTTTCATTTTTTTTTCACTCGCATTTATAGGTTTTTTAAACATTATGTGGTCATGTTGTTGTTAGGTGCCATTGAGTCAGTTCTGACTCATAGGGACCCTATGTACAGCAGAATGAAACACTGCCCAGTCTTGCACTATTTTCATAATCGTGGCTATATTTGAGCCCATTGTTGTGCCCAGTGTGTCAATCCAACTCATTAAGTGGTTTCCTCTTTTTTACAGATCCTCTACCTTACCAAGCATGATGTTATTCTCCTGGGCCTAGTCCCTCCTGATAACATGGCCAAAATATTAGGCAAAGTCTCACCATCCTCGCTTCCTAGAAGCACTCTGGCTCTACTTCTTCAAAGACAGACTTGTTTGATTTTCTTGTAGTCCATGGTATAGTCATAATTCTTCACCAATGCCGTAATTCAAAGGAATCAATTCTTCTTTCATCTTCCTTACTCATTTTCCAGTTTTTGCATGCATAGGAGGCAACTGAAAATACCATGGTTTGGGTCAGTCGCACCTTAGTCTTCAAAGTGATATCTTTGCTTTTCAACACTTTAAAGAGGTCTTCTGCAGCAGATTTGTCCAATAAAATCTGTCATTTGATTTCTTGATTGCTGCTTCAATGGGTGTTGTAGATCTAAGTAAAATTAAATCCTTAACAACTTCAGTCTTCTTTCCATTTATCATGATGTTGCTTATTGGTTCAGTTGTGAGGATTTTTGTTTTCTTTATGTTGAGGTGTAATCCATACTGAAGGCTGTGGTCTTTGATCTTCATTAGTAAGTGCTTCAAGTCCTCTTCACTTTCAGAAAGCAAGGTTGTACCATCTGCACAACCTTGTAGTCAATGAGTCTTCAATACCGATGACACATACTTCTTCACATAGGTTAAAAAAAAAAAAACATATTAGCTGCTAGGATTATTTACTCAGCATACAGATTAAATAAGTATGGTGAAAGGATAGAACCCTGATGCACACCTTTCCTGACTTTAAACTATACAGTATTCCTTTGTTCTGTTTGAATGACTGCCTCTTGGTCTATGTACAGGTTCCCTGTAAGCACAGTTTAGTGTTCTGGAATTCCCATTCTTCACAATGTTATCCACAGCTTGTTATGATCCACACAAATGCCTTTGCATAGTCAATAAAACACAGATAAACCCGTTTCTGATATTCTCTGCTTTCAGCCAAGATCTGTCTGACATCAGTAATGATACCCCTTGTTCCACATCCTTTTTTGAGTCTGGCTTGAACTTCTGGCCATTCCCTGTGGATGTACTGCTGCAACCACTGCTAAATGATCTTATTTGTGTGTGATATTAATGATCCAAACCCCAAAACCAAACCCAGTGCCATTGAGTCGATTCTGACTCATAGCGACCCTATAGAACAAAGTAGAACTGCCCATAGAGTTTCCCAAGGAGTGCCCGGTGGATTCGAACTGCCAACCCTTTGGTTAGCAGCCATAGCACTTAACCACTACGCCACCAGTGTTTCTGATATTAATGATATTGTTTGATAATTTCCTAATTCCATTGGATTAACTTGCTTTGGAATGGGTACAAATATGGATCTCTTCCAGTTGGTTGGCCAGGAAGCTGTCTTCCAAATTTCTTTGCGTAGGTAAGTGAGCACATCCAGCGCTACATCCATTTGTTGAAACATCTCAATTGGTATTCCATCAATTCCTGGAGCCTTGTTTTTTGCCAGTGCCTTCAGTGCAGCTTGGATTTCTTCCTTGAGTACCATCGATTCTTGATTATATTCTGCCTCCTGAAATGCTTGAACAGTAACTAATTCTTTTTGACAGTGACTCTGTATTCCTTCTATCTCCTTTTGATGCTTCTTGTATCATTCAGTTTTTTCGCCATAGAATTGCAACTCGAGGCTTGAATTTTTTCTTCAATTCTTTCAACCTGAGAATTGCCAAGTGTGTTCTTCCCACTTAATGTCATTCCACAACTCCTCTGGTCTTCAGTCATTAGTGTTCAATGTGTCAAATATATTCTTGAGGTGATCTATAATTTCAGGTGGGATATACAAGGTTGTATTTTGACTCTCATGGACTTGCTCTAATTTTTTTTAGCTTCAATGTGAACTTGCATTTGAGCAACTGATGATCTCCTCCACGGTCAGCTCCTGGCCTTGTTCTGACTGATGATATTGAGCTTTTCCATCATCTCTTTCCACAGATGTAGTCAATATGATTTCAGTGTATTCCATCTCACAAGGTCTATGTGTGTAGTTACTATTTATGTTGCTGAAAAAATGTATTTGCAATGAAGAAGTTGATCTCACAAAATTCTATCATGTGATCTCCGGTGTCATTTCTATCACCAAGTTTTCCATCTACTGATCCGTTTCTTTGTTTCTAACTTTTGCATTTCAATCATCAGTAATTATCAATGCATCTTGATTGCAAGTTTGATTAATTTCAGAATGCAAAAATTGGTAAAAGTCTTCAATTTCCTCATCTTTGGTCTTAGTGGTTGGTATGTAAATTTAAATTATAGTCATATTAACTGGTCTTCTTTGTAGGCGTATGGATATTATCCTATCACTGACAGCATTGTACTTCAGGTCATATCTTGAAATGTTCTTTTTGACAATGAATGCAACGCCATTCCTCTTCAAGCTGTTGTTCCCGGCGTGGTAGACCATGTGATTGTCTGATTCAAAATGGCCAATACCAGTCCATTTCAGCTCACTAACTCCTAGGATATCTATATTCGACGCATTTCATTTTTAAAAAAATTTTTATTGTGCTTTAAGTGAAAGTTTACAAATCCAGTCTCATACAAAAATTTATATACACCTTGCTATATACTCCTAATTGCTCTCCCCCTAATAAGAGAGTATACTCCTTCCCTCCACTGTCTCTTTTTGTGTCCGTTTGACCACCTTCTAACCCCCTCTGCCCTCTCATCTCCCCTCCAGACAGGAGATACCAACATAGTCTCGTGTGTCTGCTTGATCCAAGAATCTCATTCTTTACCAGTATCATTTTCTATCCCATTGTCTGGAGAGTTGGCTTTGGGAATGGTTCCTGTCTTGGGCTAACAGAAGGTCTGGGGACCATGACCACTGGAGTCCTTCTAGTCTCAGTCAGACTGTTAAGTCTGGTCTTTTTATGAGAATTTGGGGTCTGCATCCCACTGCTGTCCTGCTACCTCAGGGGTTCTCTGTTACGTTCCCTGTCAGGGCAGTCATCGGTTGTAGCCGGGCACTATCTAATTCTTCTGGTCTCAGGCTGATGTAGTCTCTTGTTTATGTGGCCCTTTCTGTCTCTTGGGCTCATAATTACTTCGTATCTTTGGTGTTTTTCATTCTCATTTGCTCCAGGTGCATTTCATTTTTGATCACTTCTAATTTTCCTAGATTCATACTTTGTACATACCACCTTCTGATTATTAATGGAAGTTTGCAGCTATTTCTTCTCATTTTGAGTCTTGCCAGCTCAGCAAATGAAGGTCCTGGAACCTTGACTCCATCCAAGTCATTAAGGCTGACTCTAGATTGAGGAACTACTCTTCCCCAGTTGTGTTTTGAATGCCTTACAATCTGAGGAGCTCATCTTCCAGAACTATACCAGACAGTGTTCTGCTGCTATTCATAAGGCTTTCACTGGCCAACTTTTTCAGAACTAGACTGCCAGGTCCTTCTTCCTAGTCTTTCTTAGTCTGGAAGCTCCACTGAAACCTGTCTGCCATGGGTTACCCTGCTGGTATTCGAAATACTGGTAGCATAGCTTCCAGTATCACAGCAACATGCAAGCCACCACAGTATGACAAACTGACAGACATGTGGGGACTTTCTGTGAAATTTGGCTTTTCTTTGGTAAGATATATTTTATGAGCAGATTAAATTATTCACATTGTCGATGTCATTAAAATAATTTTTAGGTAGATGAAAAATACTTAGGTTTGATATTTTCCCAAAGGGAGAAAACTTTCCTTCAATGAGTTATTTTATATGCATGATCATTATTTCAAACCAAAATCTGGTGAGAAACAAAAATCTTTTGGAATTTTACTGCTTTTAGATTTCAAGGCTTTTCTTTCTTTCTTTTTTTTTTTTTTTTGCGGCCACTGTTTCAGATCATAAAGGAAGAGACACATGAGTAATAAAAAAAAAGAAAGAAAGAAAACAAAAGGGTAAAAAAAGAAAAACAGCATTGCTGATGTGAGGGATATGAAATTCCTGAACTCCTTCAATTCCTGAATTCCTCCATTCCTGAATTCTCCTTTCTTATAACTTTAGCTTATTTATTGTTCATTCCTCTTCATCTTTATTTTCTCTTTTTCTTAGTTTTATTTATTTATTGCCCTTTTAGGTTACTTTTTTTTTTAAGACATCTGGGATGGATTCAAGTGTTGTGAGGCCTGAAGCTGGTAAAATTTGATGGTCATCTTTAAAATACAGTTAAATTTGAAATTATATTTTTATATAGAATGAAAAAATATATAAAATTTTTACAAAGACCACAAACATCATATCTAAATACAATAATTTTTTTTTACACTTTCTTGGCTGCATATTTTTATATTATATGACAATTTTGTAACATTATTTTCTGTCCAGAGAACAGATAGAGAATTAAGACTTTCTCTCTGACTGGTTAAGTTAAAAATTCCAACTTTTTATTGGTAGTTGGAATGTATAAGACATTCAACTTCATATAGTAATATAGTCTATTTTTGTAATATATAGATTGCATTTTGCAAACTTCTAGCACTAATTTATTAGATCAAAAGAATTATAATAAGTGGAATTTCATGTGATTCCCACCGGTGAGGAAAAAATTGTAATCTACCTTTATAATTGTATACTCTGCCTTATAGAATGTATTCCTGACAGGGAAAAATTTTTGTTTTGACTAGGTATTGGTGAGAATAGAATCTTCTGTTGTCAAATTTACTCATGTGGTGGATGGAAGGGTTTTTCACAGACAAGCTTCTGGCTTGGCATATCTCAAACCCTTTTCTCTCTACTACCTACGTATTTCTGGACACTGGCCACCTCAGGGCACACTCATATTGCAATATGATCTCTTGTAATGAATCTTTGAGTTAAGGGTGAGTTGGCAAGGTGCAAGGTTGAAGCATTCCGGGAAGCCACTCTTACATGGAATAGCTAGCAATTACCTCTACAAGGAAATGAGTGCAAAGAACATGAATATACCCCATAAAACCCAAATTAAAAGTGTTCACAAACTAAATTTTTCTTTAGCAGAATCCCCAGAATATTTGCAGTCACTCTCATACCATTCAATATGGAGGAAACTATGATTGGAAAGGAAAGATACAGAGATCTTAAGCTATTGTGATTAATTTGTTATCTTTCACAAAAGTTTGCAAAAAACACAAGACTACATGAACACTTTGCTAGAGCCCCTTCCAGAGCTTCAAAGGGTCCCATGCAATGAAGGATTTTGAAGTGCAGGTTTCATTAATTTCATGATGAATTTGCTTCTAAATGAAGACTTTTCAAAGTAAGAAAGGGAGGAAAGAAAGAAAGGAAAGGCCAGAGATGAGTTACTTACACAGATTTCATCTGGAAGCTATGCCTTCTCTGTGTGTTGGAAAAATGATCATACTTCTAACAATAACACATGTTGGGTGAACATTTATGTCACGTCATGTTAACATAGATATAAAATAAACTGAAACAGTTTTGGTGTTTGCCTTCTAAAGGTTTATAGCCTAAAATTTCAAAAGTTTGTATGGATTACAGGTCTGAAAATTAGAGATTCAACTATTTTTCTTTTACTTATTTCTAAAAATTGTAAGTGAAATATATATAAAATGGAATGTACACATCAAGACCAAAAACCAAGCCAAACCCATTGCCGCCGAGTGAATTCTGACTCAAAGAGACTCTGTAGGACAGAGTAGAACTGACCTATAGGGTTTTCAAGGTATATAAATCTTTACGAAAGTAGACTGCCACATCTTTCTCCCACGTAACAGCTAGTGGATTTGAACTGCCAACCTTTCGAACAGCCATCAAGAGTACAGTTAAATGAGCTTTGACAAATGCATAAATCTTTGTAAGCTCCACCCCAACCGTGATATATTTACATTACCCCCAAATTCCCTCATACTGTTTTTTAGTCAGTATTCTTCTCCCTACTTCAAGGCAATCATTCTTCTGATTTCTGTCTTGTAGATAAGTTCTATCTATTCTTTAAGCTCACATAAACAAAATCATCTAAACTCTTGAGCCTTGTTTCTTTCATTCAACAAGTTTTTGACATCTCAACAACATCAATATTGTTCTGCGTATCAGTCATTCATTCCTTTTTTTCTTCTTTTTTTTATTGTGCTTTAGATGAAGACTTACAGAGCAAATTAGTTTCTCATTAAACAGTTTATACACATATTGTTTTGTGACATTGGTTGCAACCCTGCAACATCCTCCACTTCTCAACCTTGGGTTCCCCATTTCCATTCACACAGCTTTCCTGTCCTCTCCCACCTTCTCAACCTCACCTCTGGGCTGGTGTGCCTATTTAGTCTTGTATACGTGGTTGAGCTATGTGTATTATTGCCCGTTTTATGGGCCTGTCTAATCATTGGCTGAAGGGTGAACCTCAAGAGTGACTCTGGTACTGAGTTAAAAGCTTGTCTGGGGGCCATACTCTTGAGGCTTCTCCAGTCTCCATCAGACCAATAAGTCTGGTGTTTTTTTGTGAGTTAGAATTTTGTTCTGCATTTGTTTCCAGCTCTGTCCAGAGCCCTCTATTGTGATCCCTGTCAGAGCAGTCAGTGGTGGTAGCCAGGCACTATCTGATTGTGCTGAATTCAGTCTGGTGGAGGCTGTGGTAGTTGTGGTCCATTAGTACTTTGGACTAATCTTTCTCTTGTGTCTTTGGTTTTCTTTATTCCTTCTTGCTCCAAATGGGGTGGTACCAGTGAAGTATCTTAGATGGCTGCTCACAAGCTTTTAAGACCCCAGATGCTACTCACCAAAGAAGGATGTGGAACATTTTATTTATAAACTATGTTATGCCAATTGAGGTAGATGTCCCCTGAGACCATGCTACCAGTAATTGAGCCCTCACCCCAGTAATTCAGTCCCTTGGGGAGTTTGGATGTGTCTATGAAGCTTCCATGACTTTGCCTTGGTCAGGTTGTGCTGATTTTCTCAGTATTGTGTACTGTCTTAACTTTCACCAAATTTACCACTTATCTACTGTCTAGTTAGTGTTTTTCCCTTTCCACCCCTCCCCCCCTCATAACCATCAAAGATTATTTCCCTCTCTGTGTAAACCTTTTCATGAGTTTTTCTAATAGTAGTCTCATACAGTATTTGTCCTTTTGTGATTGATTTATTTCACTCAGCATAATGCCTTCCAGATTCATCATTGTTCTTTATCTCTGCATTAGCATTCCATTGTGTATATGTACCATAGTTTATCTATTCATCTGTTGATGGGCACTTAGGTCTTTTTCATCTTTTTGCTATTGTGAATATGCTGCAGTGAATATGGGTGAGCATATGTCTATTCATGTGATGGCTCTTATTTCTCTAGGATATATTCCTAGGAGTGGGATTGCTGGATTGTACGGTATTTCTATTAGTAGCTTTTTAAGGAAGCGTCATATCTTTTTCCACAATGGTTGCACCATTTTGCATTCTAGTTCATTCCTTTTTTTTTTTTTTTTTAAATTTCTGAGTGTTATTGTATTCCAGGGTGAATTATCCAATAAGCAATGTAAGCATGGTGCTTACCTTGTAATATATTTATAGTTTGCATTTTGTAAGCTTCCGCCACTAAACTTATTAGGCCAATAAGAATTATAATAAATAATATTTCATTGATTTCCACCAGTAAGGAAAGAAATTGTACATTTATAATTGTATACTCTGCCTTATAGAATATATTCTTGACTGGAAAGAACTTTTGTGCTTACCTTGCTTACCAGATCATCTGTAGTAAACAACCTTACATGAGTTTCACCACATCTTTGTGGTGAAACATATGTGAAATTGTTCACTACGGATTAGTAAGTAAGCATTAGTAAGCCCGTGCTTACCTTGCTTACAGGGTCATCTGCCTCTGCCAGGGATTGTAACTTTAAAAAGAGGCTTTGGTTCTGTAGGAAGGTGCTATGGGCTTTGGGAGAGAGACTGACACCAGCCATACCTAGAAGCAGAATCTTCGATATGGTGAAAAAATGTGAAATTGATGATCTGGTAAGCAAGGTAAACACGGTGCTTTCCTTGCCTATTGGATTGCATTGTATGGTTATACTTGAGTTTATCCATTCTCCTGTTGATAGGCATTTGGATTGTTTCCAAATTTTGACTCTTAAAATGAGTAAAATGACTGTGAACATTTTTGAACATATGTCTTTGATTCTCTTGGGTAAATACCAAGGATGGAATTGCTAGGTCAAAGGGTAAGTGTATGTTCAACTTTATAAGACTCTAGCGGCCCTCATTCCTTCTTCAATATAGCATTATGATAATTCCTTAGTACCTCTAAAGCACTTGAGGATTCTCAGAGGAAAGAGTTTATTAAAACTAGAATGAATAGTAAAGTTTGTGATAAAGTATGCAATTTTTATGTCAGAAATCCTGGCTCCGCAAAAGGTTGTCTTAATTACCCGAAATTAAATTTAATAATTACCAAGACATCTAAAAAATCTTGAAGTCCAGTGCACTTTACACAAAATCTTGAAGGTTTCTTAAAAAGACAGTTGGACCATTCAGTGTCCACTCAGGTAACAGAAATCACACAATTATTTTAACAGAGAGAATTTAATATAATAATTGTTAACTAGGTATATAGTTGAAACCCCAGTGGCATAGTGGTTAAGAGCTATGGCTCCTAACCAAAAGGTCAGCAGTTCAAATCCACCAGGCGGTTCTTGGAAACTCTGTGGGGCAGTTCTACTCTTTCCTATAGGATCACTATGAGTCAGAGTGAACTCGATGGCAGTTGGTTTTTTTTTTTTTTTTTAAAGGTATATAGTTGTTAACTAGGTAACTAAAGAGCCAAAAAAGAGAACACTAACGTATAACAGAAACAAGCCTTTGTCAGATCTGTTTCTGACATCTCTGTCTTCTCAGTGTTGGTATCCATTGATTGTCTTTTTTCACTCAGTTTGAGACTTTGCTTGTTCTTGGTATGTGCATTTTTAAATGAAATTTGGACATCTTGGGCATTATGTTATGAAACTGTGGATTGTGTTTAAACATTATGTTTTGGCTGGCTTTTTTGACACTACTCTATCAGGGAAACAGGTTTGCACCACCTCATTGCTGCCGGAAGCCCAAATACTCCATTTGGCCTCTATTGACATGTGTGGGGGTGCTCCTTGTTGCTGCTGGGAGTGAGCGAGAGTTTTGGCTCCCAACTAGTTCTCCACTGATATATTCCTGGCTTAGAGAAGTTGGAACACCTTGTTACTCTTCCCACGTGGCCTCCATTTATACCATTTAAGTGTAGTGATGGTCTTGTTACCCCTGGGCAGTGGTGAAAGCCCTGATTCTCCACCAGGCTTCTACTGACACTACCATAGGGTAGAGGGGGAGGGGTACCTCTTTACTACAGAGTGGAGGTGGACTCCCCAGATAACCTCCCCTGATACTGTGGGTTGTGGAGAAACTCATTACTGTCTTGTGTAGGTGAAGATTTCAGCTCCCTACATGGCCTTCTCTGACAGCATCCAGTGGGGTTTGGGTGCCTCATACAGCATGGTAAGGATGAAAGTCTAGGCTTCCTATTTGGTATTTGCTGGTGTGGGTTAGGTGGAACAGTGTTTTCTGTGATGTTTGGTTGGAATTACTGTCTACAGGTGTTGTCTTACTAGCCTGCCCTAGGCCTGGTCCATTGGCTACGGAGAGCAGGCTTTTTTTTTTTTTTTTTCCCAGCGCCAAGTCTAGGATTAAAAAAAAAAAAAAAACCCACTGCTGTCAAGTCGATTCCAACTCATAGCAACCGTATAGGACAGAGTAGAACTGCCTCATATAGTTTCCAAGGAGCGCCTGGTGGACTAGAATTGCCAACCTTTTGGTTAGCAGCCGAACTGTTAACCACTACGCCACCAGGGTCTCCCAACTCTAGGATATATGACTCAAAAAGGAAACCCAAGGAACTAACCTCCATGTGGTTCCTCATGTCCTAAGGTCTCTAGTTGATCTGTCTTCTCCTCTTTACCTTTCAGAGGCTTGTGTTTGTTTTATATATTATGTCCAGTGGTTTTAGTTGTACTTAGTGGGAGAAATAGAAAAAAGTATGTCCACTCTGTCTTCATAGAAGCAGAAGTTTCCATAGCTAATATTTCTAACTTCCTTCTTTTACTCTCCATTTTATATTTTCTTTGTCCATAGCCAGTACCTCAGCAAACTGGGTTTTTTTTTTACCTGTGGGTTTACCCAAGCCATTATTTCTGTAAAAGCTAATATTTTTTTTGCTCTCTTTTTCCATGAACTTTTACCCTTACAGCTGGAAGTAGTAAGAGATGCCCCTTAAAAACCCTCAGGTTTCAGGTTGTCTTAGTCATCTAGTGCTGCTGTAACAGAAATACCACAAGTGGGTGGCTTTAACAAGGAGAAGTTTATTCTCTCACAGTTCAGTAGGCTAGAAGTTCAAACTCAGGGCACCAGCTACAGGGGAAGGCTTTCTCTCTCTGTCGGCTCTGGAGGAAGGTTCTTGTCATCAGTCTTCCCTTGGTCTGGGAGTATCTCAATGCAGGAACCTCAGGTCCAAAGGACATGCTCTGTTCCTAGCACTGCTTTCTTGATATGAGGTCCCCAACTCTCTGCTTGCTTCGCTTTCCTTGTATTTCTTGTAAGGTAAAAGGTGGTACAGGCCACACCCCAGGGAAACTCCCTTTACTTTGGATCAGGAATTTAACCTGAGCAAGGGTGTTACTTCTCACCCTAATCTTCTTTAACCACAGGCAGAGATTATGATTTTGAACACATAGGAAAATCACAAAATGGAGGGCAACCACACAATACTGGGAATCACGGCCTAACCAATTTGACACGTATTTTTGGGGGACACGATTCAATCCATGACACAGGTATAGTCTTTTTTGCTGCTGTTGTGTAGAAGCAACCCAACTACTCCTTAGCAATCAAGGTCAATCACCTACTAGGAGAGTAACTCCCTGCTCTGCCTGTTAGTTAAATGTATCGAGGAACCCTAAATGTCCAGGTGACAGTCCCAACTTCCGTTTCAATGGAATTACTGTTTTTTTTCTTGGTTGAAGCGTTCCTTCTTTGTAAATACAGATATCTAAGCCAGTGGTTAAGTGTTATGGCTGCTAACCAAAGGGACGGCAGTTTGGATCCACTAGCTGCTGTTCAGAAAACCTATGGGGCAGTTCTACTCTGTCCTATAGGGTGGCTGTGAGTTGAAATCGACTTAGCAGCAGCTAGTTTGGTTTGGTACTGGTAAGCCAGCATAGCTCTGTTGTAGGGATAAATTCTGTGGGTAGGTTTTTAGATAAAATAATGAGAAGATCTATTTTCACTTCTACCCCTTGATTTCTGGATCCATGTATTCTGAAAATAAGATAGGCAGCTCCATGTGTTGTTTACTGATTCAAAGCATATATTGCATTCTTTAGGACAGAATCTCTTTCTTTTCTGCTTTCAAAGTCTTGTTTTCAAGTAGTATTGAAATCAAGGCTTTGTTTGGCCATTCAATCATTCTAGTAGACCAGCTACTACTCAGTTGTAAAATATGTTGTGAGACCAGTAAATTCCATGAGCTTGAGCCCACTGCTGTACTTCATTTTCTGAAAATGAGTCCCTTGATCAGAAGCAATATTATACAGATATCACAACGGTGTACAAAGGCATTCTGTAAGTCCACAAAGGTAGTACTAGCAGAAGTATTACAGGCTCTGGTGACAGAGCTGGGGATGTGAGGAAGGATATTAAGAGAAAGTATTGAGCACAGGGATCAAGACAGAGACTGGGCAAGCCCCTGAACTAGGGGACAAACAGGAACTTTGTTTCAAGGACTAGGCAAAAAGTAACTAAAATTGAAAAATTTAAAGTTAGACTGGCACTGGTCATAAGAACCATGCACTAAAGTATTGAATTACAGCTCCTTCAATCCATCCTTAAAAACATCAGAATTGGTTCTAAAACCAATTCTAGAGTTGCAGGAGTGGGCTCAGGGCTCTGGACATGGGGACAGGAGAGCGAGACAAATGGGAGGGGTGGGTGATCAGGTTGGGCCTGGCACTTTCCTCTTAGATTCTTTGTGAGTCCATATACTCATGATTTAAAATATTCATACAAACCAAAAACAGGGTAGAACTGCCCCATAGGATTTCCGAGGAACGCCTAGTTGATTTGAACTGCCAACTGTTTTGGTTAGCAGCCTTAACTCTTAACCACTACGCCACCAGGGTTTCCATTCATACAAAAGCCATATAATAAAAAATAAAAATGTTAATCTCTTGTGAAAATGTGAAAATAAGAATTAATTTTCAACTTTTACATGGCACCTTGATAAATGTAAAGAAGCTGAGAGAATGTGCTAAAATCAAGACATAATTTCACCGAGGCTTTTTTTTTTAATTTCTCGAATGTAAGACAGAGAAATACAAATGTGTTTCCTCTCTATTTATTGATGTTTTGCTTTTCTTGTTTACATTTCCCATGAATCTTTGAAATATCTCTAATCTACATTCTACCATAGACTTCCCAAAGTCAAATAAGTGTGAAATATAGGGTTAAAGAAAATCAAAAAGATTTTTTGGCTGCATGATATTAATATGCTAATGTACATTATAAACCTTCAGAAAGATGGAATAAGAAAGTATTAGCATAATACCTATTTCCTAAGGAACATACTTTGAGAATGTTGGCCTAAATTCCTTAAAATGATTGATTCTATTTGATCTATCAGCTCTGGTTAAAAACAAGAAGATACCCAGCATGCCATCCCTAGTAAACCTTCCAGTCATTCATTTATTATGCCAGGCACTGTGCGAGACAATGAGAATCCATGGGGGAACAAAGAAGACAAGATCCCTATCACCATGGAGCTTCCTGTTAGTATTTTGTGTGTTTTTATTAGTTTTCTGTAATCATTTTAAACTTCATTGTGAAAAGAAAGCATAGAAATATGTGACTTATCTTAGCTGTTTGTTCTTAATCTGTCCCTCATTGTTTTTTTGTTCTTTCGTCACTTGCTTAATAGCTCCCTTGGTTGAATTGCCTTTATCTCACCAGGTACAAGAACAACAACAACAAAATTTAAGTACTTATTTGATAGATTTTCATAACTTTTTTACAAATTGATTATAATTTGAAATATGTTTTTTCCTAGTAACAGCCTATAAAATTACTTTTTGAGTCAAAATATAACGGAAGCACTGTCATACTTGTGTAAGTCTGAAATTATGGAACCTGGCAGTAAGAGGCCATGATAACAGAAACATGAAATAGAAAAAAAAGAAAAAAAGTTCTGTTTGGTAATTAACACACAGCCAGCTTTAGTAGGCAAAAATGTGCAACTACTGAAACCTGTTTTAGAGTTTTCCCTCATCAATTAACAACAACAACAAAACTCCTCCCAGACTCTAAGAACATCAGAGTTTTGGCATACACCAGATATTTTCTGACACTTTTGCGAATCTCCGTATTTGATACTCTACAATATTCTTGCCTCTAATTCTTTCCATGATGTAATACCCAGGCTAAGTAAAGAACAGGAAGGCTGAGGTGAGCAAAGTGACTTGAACTCCATAGCTGTCTTCTAGAACACAAGAATTGTTTGTGCCGCAGCAAAATGACCCTTTATTAGATGTCATAGATTTTGGGAGGTTTCCTGAGCCTGGGAGGAGGGGAGCCTTGATGGCCCAGAGGTTAAGTGCTTGGCTCCAAACTGAAAGGCCAGTGGTTCAAACCCATCAGCTGCTCCCTGAGAGAAAAATGTGGCAGTCTGCCTCCTTAAAGATTTATAGCCTTGAAAACCCTACGGGGCAGTTCTACTCTGTCCTATAGAGTGGCCATGAGTCGGAATTGGCTTGATGGCAGTGGGCTCTTGACAATGGCAGAATTCACGAGTGGCAAGGTCTTACCATTCTAGTTCTCCTCTACCTTTCATTTTCAACTTGTCTTTTTTCTCCTTCCTCTTCTTCTTCTTAACTCCAGTGTATCTGCGGGAAATGACACATATCAGTAACTAGGGCTCTCTCAGGCAGTAATTCTCAAAAGGAAAGGGGGTGTCAGCCTAAGGAGGCATGAAATTTTGAAAATTACGTGGACTGTGCTGACACCTGGGAAGGGGTGTCTCTCTCCCTCTCGCCTGTGTTCCCACCATTAGGATCTCTGCACTAGGAGTTTATGATGATCTGTGCTTCCCATTGAGCCAGTGAGGGACTAAAAACCATGCCTTTCCCCACCCAGAAACACTTTAGCTGTATTGTTTTTGTGCGTATACAGCCCAAAAGGTGCTGAAATTCACAGTTTAATTATTTGTAGGCATTGATATTTATTAGGACTCTTCTTAGGAAACACGCCTTTGTGTGTGTGTGTGTGTGTATAAAGAAAGGGTTGGAATAGTATTTGTCCTTATTTGGGACTGGTTAAGAACTCAGCTGCTAACCAAATGTTGGCAGTTTGAATCCACCAGCCGCTCCTTCGAAACCCATTTCGTGCATTTCTACTCTGTCGTATAGGGTCACTATGAGTCAGAATCGACTCAACAGCAAAGAGTTTTGTTTGTTTTTTTTGGTTAGAGAGAGAGGGCCATGAATGGCAAGGTCTTACCATTCTTGTGCTCCTCTTTCATTCTCAATCTTTCCTTTTTCTCCTTCCTCTTGGGGTTCAAGTAACGAGACCACCAAACAGGGCTTTTTTTTTTTTTTTTTTACCACTGCATAGGTGGAAAGATGAATTAGCATTAGATAGTAAAACATTTACTTCAACCTGAAGGCTTAATTTTCTTCTATTTTAAAAGAAAAACTTTTTTTTTTTAATTGTACTTTACATGAAGGTTTATAGAACAAACTAGATTCTCATTAAACAAGTAGTACACATATTGTTTTATGACATTGGTTAAAAAAAAAATTTTTTTTTTTTTAACAACCCCACAAAATGTCAACACTCCCCCTTCCTGACATTGGGTTCCCTATTACCAGCTTTCCTGTCCCCTCCTGCCTTTTGGTCCTTGCCCTTGGGCTGCTGTGCCCCTTTAGTCTCATTTTGTTTTATGGGCCTGTCTAATCTTTGGCGAAGGGTGAACCTCAGAAGTGACTTCATTACTGAGCTAAAAGGGTGTCAGGGGGCCATACTCTTGGGGTTTCTCCTGTCTCTGTCAGGCCAGTAAGTCTGGTCTTTTTTTGTGAGTTAGAATTTTGTTCTACATTTGTCCCCAGCTCTGTCCAGGATCCTCTATTGTGATCCCTGTCAGAGCAGTCAGTGGTGGTAGCCAGGCACCAACTAGTTGTACCAGACTCAGTCTGGTGGAGGCAGTGGTAGTTGTGGTCCCTTAGTCCTTTGGACTAATCTATCCCTTGTGTCTTTAGTTTTCTTCATTCTCCCTTGCTCCCAAAGGGGTGAGATGAGTGGACTCTCTTAGATGGCTGCTCACAGGCTTTTAAGACCCCAGACGCTACTCACCAAAGTAGACTGTAGAAAATTTTCTTTATAAATGACGTTATGCCAAATGAGCTAAGTGGTCCCCAAGACCATGGTCCCCACAGCCCTCAGTCCAGCAATTCAGTCCCTCAGAGAACTAAACAAAACTTTTGAATACTAACATTTTGACATGGCCAATTTGGTTGAGATAATTGGATGCAGCCCTCTCAAAACACGATATCATACTTTCTGTTTCCAAGTTACATTAGAAACAGATATTTCTATGTCATTCCTAATCCTCGTTCCAATAATTGCGGATTTTCGTTTTGAGTTGCTTTTATTTTTGTATCATCTGATGTTTTTATTCCATCCATGAAGTACTTAATTTTTAAAAATTTTGAATAGATTTTACATTCACATGGCTCAAAATAAAAATTAAAAAAAATATGTAAAGAAATATACTTTATGTTCTTATATCCACTGTACCCTATCCACCAAAATCTACCGCATCCCTAACAGGTAACCACTTTTTAATTTTGTGTATTCTAACTTTTCTTTTTTTATATACAAAATATAGCACACTATATGCACTTTTATATCTTCCTTTCTTTTTTATCTCTTAAAATATCTTAGAGAACTTTCCAAATTAGTTCCTGGAGAGAACTAATTTCTTTGTTTCTTTCTTTGCATCTTTGTCTCTTTGTTTCTTTTATAGCTATGTAGTATGGATACATCATAATTTATTTAATCAGTCCTTTGTGGATTGTTACTTTTATGATTTAGCTCACTTATAAAGGTGACTTTAAGAAGACTGTTTGACTTCTTCCTGAGTTAATCTATAATACATGTCATCCATCATTCTGAACCATTATTTTAAAAGCAGTTTGAAGTATTAACTATTATATGTTTATATATTGCTGCATACTGAGAAAACAATTAGAAACTTTATTGAAGATAGTGCAGTTTGATGCTGAGAAAAAAAGAATTATATTATGACTGAAATAGCTTTCTTCCCAAGGTCTAGTACTCAACCAAAAAAGGTGAACATAATCAGAAATCCTACAGAAAATTAAGGGCCTCATCCTTCAGAGTTTCAAACTGAATGCAGGACAAATTTCATAATTATTAAGTGGACACATTTTATTTGTTAATTGGAAGTGAAATTAAGTTTACAAACAATTAGAGAACTGGGGATGCTGTCCAATCAAGATACAAATTAATTATCACAGAATGGGCAGACACTTGGACTCTCTAAAAGGGTTTAGCCCTTTTATCTTGCAGCTCGCTCTGTGAATTTAGCCTTGGAAGTAGGAAGCGTTATCATTTATGTTCTGTGATCGAATGGCCAGTTTAAACCTGATTGATACATTAAGGTTAACTTTGGTTGGAAGAGCAGCTGTGGTGTGTGGGTGTGTATTAGAAATTGAAGAAATCTGAATGCAGAGGGGGTATAATTGGGGGGAAGTTATCTGGCTAGCTGCCTAGTCAAACATGGTGATTTGGGGGCTTCAGCCTTATAAGTTTGGATATTGTCAGTGACCTAGAAAGGACAGGACTGGAATATGTCAGCACATCAGCATTAAGCCCCAAAGAGGCTGACATGTGCAATCAAGAACTCCAATTTAGGAATTTACCAGAGAACTCTTACCTGTCAAGATCAACCAGACACTCATATTAACCAGGCCAGCACTTTTTCTGCTAATTGAAAAACTATATGGGAAGCCAAGTTGTAATCAGCAAGTGGTGTGAGGCGTCTAGACTGGGCTGGAAGAGTTGGTTATATAATTTGAATGATCATAGCATTGGGCTGCCACAATTAGCTTATAGCTGTTAGTTGAACCAGACAAGGATGCCGTTTACATTGGCCTTTAGATTCTTTTCCTTTGTACCTTCATTCAAAATAATTCATCTTTTTTTAAAATTGAGATATAATTCTCATATTATTTTAAAATTTACGATTCAGTGATTTTTAGTATGTGCATAGAGTTGTGTGATCATCACCACCATCTATCTAATCCTAAAACATTTTCATCATCTGAAAAAGAAACCCTGTACTGGTTAGCAGTCACTCTTCATCCCCCTCCCTTCAGACCCTGACATCCACTGATTTATTTTCTAACTCCATGGGTTTGCGTATTTCCGACATTTCATATAAATGGGATCTTTCATTGTGTAGCCTTTTGCACCTGACTTCTTTCACAATTCATCAATATTGTAGCATATATAATGCTTCTAATGACCAAGTAATACTCCATTGTACGAATATACCATATTTACTTATTCATTCAATATTCAGCATTTTTCGTGAAGAATATTGGAAGTACTGTGGACTGCCAAAAGAACAAAGAAATCAGGTTTAGAAGAAATATAACCAGAATGTTCCTGATGACATGAACAAAATAGGTGAGTCAAAGATGGCAAGACTTTGACTTGCCTAATTTGGACACATCATCAGGAAAGAGCAATCACTAGAAAAGGGCATCATGTTTGGTAAAGCAGAGGATCAATGAAAATGAACTAAACCCTCAGTGAGGTGGATTGACACAATAGCCATAACAATGGACTCAATCATATCAATAATCATGAAGATAGTACAGGACGGGCAACGTTTTGTTCTGTTATATGTAAGGTCCCATGAACTGGAGTTGAGTCAATGGCAGCTAGCCACAACAACATACTAATATAAAGAAAAGATTAAATAAACAAATAAATAAATAGGGGAGAAGAAACAAATCTCCCATAATAAGATTTGAAAATAATTTAAGTAGATACCCCATCCTCAAGGAGGGGAAGCATGAATCCCCAACAGTGTTGGCTTCTCATAGTTACTTCCTTCCAAAGATTACAGTACGGAAAGAAGGAGCAGAAGAGGAACTTCACAGTGGAGTATCCTGGCAAACATTTCCTCAGCCCGGCAAAGTCTGAGAAACTGTCACAGTCAGGTGAAGGCTATGGCAAAACGATGACTAAGTGTAATGTGTTATCCTAGGTGAGATCCTGCAATAGAAAAAGTATATTAGGAAAAAAATAAGGGAACCTAAATAAACTATGGACTTTAGTTAATAATAACCTATCAGCATTGGCTCATTAATTATACCACACTAATATACCATGGAAACCCTGGTGGTGTAGTGGTTAAGTGCTACGGCTGCTAACCAAAATGTCAGCAGTTCGAATCCGCCAGGTGCTCCTTGGAAACTCTATGGGGCAGTTCTACTCTGTTCTATAGGGTCGCTATGAGTTGGAATCGACTCGACGGCAGTGGGTTAGGTTTTGGTTTTTGGTCAATATACCATACTAATGTAAGACAATAGTAGGAGACACTGAGTACAGAGTATAATGGAACCCTTTTACTGTCTTCTCAATATTCCTGTAGATTGAAAACTGCTGTAAAAACAGACATCTATTTAAACATGTAAATATATTGAAGTGTGACTTTTGATTTATTACTGTAATTCTGTCTGACAGTGGAGTCTATGATCTCAGTTTGTTCCTTTTTTTAAGTGAGAAAGTTTATAATGATGTATTTTGACAGCCAATTTTTTTTTTATAACTTCAGGGAATTTTTTCCTTACTTTCTTACCTTCTATATAACAATATTATTAAATTACTCTGTTTAATTTTTAGGACTTGGAAATGCTTTATAAATCATATATTCATTTGGAAGATGTGTTCAATGACACCAAGAGAGGATGAGAAGCTTGTTCAAGGTCACTACCAGTTAGGAACACAGCGAGGACGAGAACAGAGTCCCAGCCCAGGGCTGTCTGCTGCCTGCATCCCAGATGCTCTCATTGTTATGATTCTGATTTATTATTGCCACTGTTGAAATCCATTGGGAAAATGTTTATGCCATCCATCTCGATCCTCTGTTAGTCATGCAGGCAATTCTTTAAAAATGAGGATTTCTTCTTTTTTGCTGACAGTTTTGTAATTTTAGTTGTTTCGGCTCTCTTAGCCTTTGCCCAGTGGCATGATTAATCCTCCAATCTGAACCCACTTAGAATGGAGTAATATCTTGCCAGCCAGAATGAGCGTGTGAATAATTGAAGTTTATATTAAGGATGAAACTTTTTCAGTATATTATATTTATTATATATGATAGTTTCAACTTTCTGAGTATCTCTTGTCAAATGCATTCTTTCTCATTATCTTCTTTATGTGATGTTTAATTTAAATGGCCAGTCTCCCGTTCTTATGCAAGAAAATAAATCAGCCAGGCCTGGCTCTCAACCGATGAATACCACCTTCAAGTTGGAATTGGCTTGTATTAACGTAGTAGTCTGACCCCTAGTGGTTGTAAAAAAACATCTGCACGGCTAATTGTAGGAGTGAATTCCAACTGAGTTTTCTGAAAAGTCAATCTATCAGACAACTAACTCCTCTTTGAAAAGAAATAAACAACGTGAGAGAGAAATTGTGATTACAAAGCAGCAATGATAATAAGAGAGAAATTCAGGCAAAATTTATTTCTATGAGAAAAATTTGCCTATCTATATTTTACTTGTTTTTAGTTATGCATGATCAGACTTCACTTATATCAATTTTTTTGCTGCTTCTTTGAAAGCTAGAACTTGATGTTTTGTTGTTGTCCCATGGTGGCTTAATCTAGTCTCTTTGCTGCTATAGAATTGGAACCAAGTTTAGTGTTGCTTGAGATTTTAGTGATAACTTTACCGAAGATCAAAAAAGTCAAACCAAACTGGTTGCCATGGAGTTCACTCCAACTCATGCAGACGCTATGTCAGAGCAGAACTGTGCTCCATAGGGTTTTCAGTGGCTGATGTTTTGGGAAGTGGATTGCCAAGCCTTTCTTCTGAGGTGCCTTTGGGTGGTAGCCAGGCACCATCTGGTTGTGCTGGACTCAGTCTGGTGGAGGCAGTGGTAGTTGTGGCTCATTAGTCCTTTGGACTAATCTTTCCCTTGTGTCTTTGGTTTTTTTTCGCTCTCCCTTGCTCCCAATGGGCTGAGACCAGTGGAGTATCTTAGATGGCCACTTAGAAGCTTTTAAGACCCCAGATGCTATTCACCAAAGTAGAAGGTTGAACACTTCCTTTATAAACTAACACAGAGACATTTTTGAAACTTACATTGCCCGACCATCCTTTTTTTGACTTTTTCCTTATTTCTGGTCCTCTCTTGCATGCTCCAGTGGCATTATGTTTCTCTTCCTCTTAGTCAGCCCCAAACTTTTGTCCTTTCTGCACATGTAGCCTTTTCTTTTCTGAAAAGAATGAAGCCATCTGGTATGAACTCTCTTAATTTCTTTTTCTCCGTGTGAACTTTGCTGGCATGTATCAGTCTCGCTCTCTTTGTGTCTCTCAGATAGCTGAGGAATAAGTACCTTTCCTCTCCTACCTGTTCACTTTTTTCATGTCCTTTCTTAGACTTTCTAGGACCTTCTCCCGTCAAGTTTCTCTTTATATAATGTTTTGTTAATGTATCCTTTTTTTTACTGCCTATTTTTCCCTGGATTATAAAATTAAGTCTTCCCTATCCTTTAATTACATAAATCCCTTTGAGAGTAGAACCTACATTTATTTTATATTTTTTGGAGCATTACCTATGTTACTGTATTAAATCGCAAGTAGGTATGCCTGGAGAAAAGTATTGACTTATGATGGGCAGGCATCCTTCTTTCATTTTTATAGCTACAGAGAGGTTAAGTGAGGGTACTCTTAGTGCAAATTAGGGACAGAGTTGAGAATCTGAAAGGTACCTGGGATATCTGGGTTGAGCACCCCCCATACAAATTGGAAAATTTTGCTACCAAATATTGTTATGTGAAGAAGTTATTTCCCACAACAGAAATGTGAGACTGTGCTAGGGAGAAGGCATAGAGATTCAATCTCTTTCATCCCCAGCCTCCCAGCCATCACTTTCGCTATAATGGTTGCATGTTCCTGCAGTAAAGTTATATAAAAATCAATCTTATTACCTGACTGCCTGGTGGTAGGGGACATCCAGCATTAAGAAAAAATGTCATGAAAACTATGATGGCCTTTAAAGAGCTTTTTATGGATTTTCAATGGGTTTAACTGTCATCCCTAGGCTTTCAGACCGTATTATCTCTTCCTATTGAAAATAGATTGCCCTTTTTGTTTTTAAGCTGAACTTGCCTGGTACAAGGAAACTACTATAGCCAGTCTTGATACAACAAATTGGAAACTTTACCAGGAACTTCATACTTTGTAAGGCTTTGGATGCCTGTAAGGACTGGAGAAAGCCGTGGGAAGAGGAAGGTGAAGAAAACAAGAAACTGAGACAAGGAAAGGGTAATAAATAGAGCAATGGTTCATTAACACATATAGAAAAGGGTAACCTAGTTGAGCTGGATCTGAGATTCGGAGAGGCCATTTGTGCAATGAAATACATTCCTTCCACCACCAATGTTCTCTGGTATTCAAGAAAGGCAAACCTAACTGTATAAGTGCTCATGAGCTCTTTGCTGGGACAGAACAGCTGCATTATGTGATAATCTCAAAGAAGTGGACAAGAAAAGGGAAAGCATTTCTTTACTGAATGGGGAGAATGACAAGCCATAGACAGCTCGGAGACAACATTCTCAAATAAGCAACTATAAGATGGCAGAGGCCCAAGACCAGCATCAACAGAGGAAACTGAGCTGCAGGTAAAGCAGCCCTGATGGTGTGTGATTAACTCCTCCCTTTTTTTCATTGCTCATCTCTTGCAGTTCCCCCCCACCCTTAGAGACTCTGAGAACATGGCTTTATCAAGGGCCCACCATTGGTGAGGCTTAAGGGCCATTTAAATGATACTTGTGAGCATTGCTGAAAAATTGTGGAATATTTGGCGAGAGGAGGATCTATTAAAAAAAAAAAACTGAGACATTCTGTTCTTTACATAGGCGAGGACTCAATGCATTGAGATTGGGGTTATTGCTATAAACATAATCCTATTGTACTCCCTGTTCAAGCAGTCTGAACCATAAAGTAGATGGAGTTGAATTATCCCTTAGTCCTCTAGTAACACCTTTTACAGCTTGTTTTCATCTGTAAGGCTACCCTGATTTTTTTTTTTCTTTTTTAACTATATTGCATCTACCGTAAAATATATTGAAGGGAAAGATTTATCTACTTGTTCTGCCATCCATCCCCAGATGTTCTTTCTTATGCTTAAGAACTGAGGAAATGATGTTGTAAATTTTGTTGTGTAGCATTGAATTGTCCCCAAAACTACTATCCTACATTTTTAACCCTTTTGAACATCTCTACCGTCTCTGGCTGTACCACTGTCACTTAAATTCAGTTTGTCCAATACTGACCTCTGTTATCTCCTTTTCTTTTCAAACTAGCTTCCCTCCTGGCTCCTCTATCACTGATAATGATCTGATTATCCCTCTAGTCTCAAGTCCTGGAACCTCTGTGACTCATAGGACCAAGTTATTGAGTATCTAACATATGCAGATCACTGGGTTAAAATTTGTGGGGTTTACAGAGATGTGCAGACAAACTGATTTTATGATTTTGCTAATGAAATCGAACAGACACCCTTATGCAGCCACTCTGTTCACACTTATACCTGAAAGGGTTATGGAGCTGTTCATACCACTTAGATGTGCCCAAAGCAGAATTCCTTGGTGTGGGGCCTAAGAAACAAGCACTACAGGTGATTCTGTGTGCACTAAAGCACGAGGATCTCTGAGTTAAGATTGGTCAGAGCCAACCTGATCATCATTGAGCATTGCTTTCTCAGTTGTTATTTTTCAAGAACCATCCACCTCTCCTTCGTAGAACCAGGAACCATTAGCGTGCAGGGACCTTTGAGATCATCTAGTCCAATAATGCTATTTTATAGCCTATACCACCAAGGTACATAGAGCTCAACAACTTAGTCCAGGCACATATGTTGGAGTGGGAGACAGAAGAAACTGGTTTAAAAGTGAGTAAGTGGGCATTCCCAGTGCTTTGTAAGAGTGGTAATTAGCACTGGCTCTGCCACTATGTGAATCCCAGGCCACTGATTTCCCATTATTTTGTGCACACCCTCTTAATTTCTCTCTTTTCCACACTTCCTTCAACATGGAATTGAACAACCAAGTTAATATTCTGATGTACTTGTTAGTGACCAATGATATGTATCACAGGCTCAGGCTTAATTATTTCTATTTCCTAGTAATTGTGAATAACTTAGTTACTTTCTCTCAGAGTACTGAAGAGGTATGTTATGTACAGCAAAAATAGTGTAGGATTTGAAGTTAGGAGACCTGAGAGAGAAAGTTGTTGCTGCTGTTTTTGTTGCTGTTGTTAATAACTAAATGCATGACCCTGGGAAAGTTGCCTCACTGGATTTTAATTCTTTACTCACTGAGAGAAAAAATTCCTGCTTCCTGTGAGAACCCTTTAGAAGTTTTAATGGGAATGCTTAGAAAAGTTAAGAGCATGATAAAAATTATACTATTATTTATAGAGTATAATTTATGCTATCGTTTTAATATTTCTATTTTAATTAAATAAGATGTTAATTATTACTAAAAGGCAATAGGTATACTATTGCAACTATTTTTAAGAACAAATCATTGATTTTATTGAGTTTTTTCTCCAAAAAGGGATTTGAAGTGGCTTCAAGGGGCATAACAAAACAGAAATGGAAAAATATCAGGGTCAAAGAAAATATAAAGGTTAGCCAAGTGCACCTTTGTTCATAGAATAGTAAATACAGGCATATATAGGAATTGCTTCCATTACAACCCTCAAAGCTTCCTTCAGACATCCACCACCTGAGGAGATATGTCTGTACTACAGCACTTTTTAAAAATTGTCGTAAAAATTTATATAACACAACACTTGTCAATTCAATGTTTTTCACTTGTACAATTTAATGACACCAATTACGTTAATCATACTGTGCACCCATCACTAATTTTTTAGATGCTTGAACGAAAGGAACTCACTTGTAATTGGGGTGAACACTACTGTACACTCAGGTTGAGGGGTCTCATGACTTTGGTTTGTCCTCCATTCCCTTTGTGTCTCTAGCTGGAGGCTCCATGCTAGGCAATATTTTAATGAACATATAACCAAAATCACATTTTCAAAAGTCTTTAAGGCATAAGAAAAATACATAAGGAATATCTTTTTAAAAATCTGCCAGGGAATGCACAGTGAGAAGCTTATGAAAACCACCCTGTGAATATTTATATAAATTAGAAGTTAGTAAAAGGCAATAGGGGGGTTCACACTGAGATCATGTCTTCAAACAGGACTTTCTATCACTGCAGTGACAGCCTATTAACAATGGAGGGAACAATAAACACCTGTCTTTAGCACAAGATAATTAGGCTGAATCTCTGGGATATAGACACACAACTCATCGGAGCTCAGCCCTCACTGTCCTAGCTGGAAGAAGAGAAAAGAAGCAAGGATAATGATTTTGAGTTTGAAATGAGGTGGGGTGGCTGGTAAGAGCTGCTTTGAAAATGAACTGTGAGCTGATTGACTACTCAACCCACACCCACCCCCCCAAAAAAAAAATTACTCTGCAGTTGATTCCGACCCGTAGCAACCCTAGAGGACAGAGTAGAACTGCTCCATAGGGTTTCTAAGGAGTGGCTGGTGGATTTGAACTGCCGACCTTTTGGTTAGCAGCCTTATCGCTTAGTAGAAAGCGGGGGAGGGAATAAGAAATGAGAGGAAAAGCCCATGATATAGGTTGGATTAAATGAAGAAAGAGGTTGTTCAGTGTCTTTTAGGGTATGGGGTTAGACATGGACTGACCTCATTCTATTTCCCTCCTGGGTTTGACATTCTGTAGTTAATACTTAGAGGGTAGGTTTTTGGTTATGTGTTTCTGATATTAAGAGTAAAATCTGTCATGAGCCTTAATGTGAGTCAATGATCCTTTTGATAACTAATGAGACCAAATGATGGATTCAGATGCCATCTGTAGACTTTTAAGATTAACAGATGAGAAGGAAGAAAATGAAGGCGGAAGAAGGTGGGAAGAAAAAGAGAGTCAGAGGAGAGAGAACACGTCATCTGATATGCCCTTGTGTTTTAGGGCAGAGGTTCTCAAACTTTTGGTGTGTGATTGAGTGGGTCTGGTGGGACCTGAGAATTTGTATTGCTAACAAGTTCCCAGATGGCATTGATGCAGTTGGTCTGGGGACCACACTTTGAGATCCACTTTGCCCAGTTTATGGAAATGGGACTAGGAAAGAATAGTTACCTCTTTCTTTATGGACTCCACAATTTTTTTTTTTAGTGTATTAACCAACCTGAAAACCATTTTAGACCATTACCAAAGGCTTTAAACTCCACGTTGAAAGCTTTGAAGACAAACTGGAAGGATTAGCCATCATTGTACATGAACACTGAAGTCCCTGCATAGTGCAAATGATTAATGTGCTCGGCTGCTAATTGAAAAATTAGAGGTTTGAGTCCACCCAGAGACACCTGGGAATAAAGTCCTGGTGATCTACGTCCAAAAAATCAGTCATTGACAACCTATGGAGCACAGTTCTATTCTGACACACTTGGGGTCACCATGAGTTGGAATTAACTTGACAGCAACTGGTATACGTGTACACTTGGAGCCTCAGAAATTATTAACATGCATAACTGAGCTAGCTGTTCCTCTCTAAATAATAACGTAGGCAGCCATTGTGCAAGTGACTTCTAATGTGTCGTCTAATAGAATAAAAAGTATGTGTGGGAAATTTGCAAATCTGTTACTCGGATTTCACAACGACTTTCTACATTCTTCTACGAAACCTCAGAGCCTCCTGTCAAAAACGTAAGCATCATCTTTTCCCCTTAGTTATAGCAATAGAAGGAAACCCTGGTGGCGTAGTGATTAAATACTATGGCTGCTAACCAAAAGGTCAGCAGTTCAAATCTACCAGTCGCTCCTTGGAAACTCTACAGTGCAGCTCTACTCTGTCCTATAGGGTCACTATGAGTCAGAATCGACTCGATGGTAATGGGTTGGTTTTTTTGGTTATAGGAATAGAATGAGTTATAAACACTTTCACCTGTGGGAAACAGAAAACCATACCAACAGTGGCTTAAAAAATGAGATTTGTTTTCCTTTTCTAACAAGAAGTCTGGAATTATGTGGCTACTGGAGTGGGTTCAGTGGCTCTGTGACATCAAAGCTGGTTTCTCTACAATTCCCCTGACATTTTCCTTGTGGTAACACCAGCTTTCAATGCAGAAGGTAGGAAAGGGTGGCACCAGCCATGGCTGATTCTTTCATTAAGAAAGCAAATCCCTTTCTAGATTCCTTTAGACATTCCCTTATGTTTCACTGGCCAAAACAGTGACAGGGAGGCTGGGGACATGTGCGATGTTTAGATGTTATAACTGCTAGAGGGGAGGTAGGCAAAGGAAAGTGGAGTTAATAAAGATTACATTGGCTCACTCATGGAGTCTGCCACAGAAATGGTCTTAAATGTCTTCTTCACACTAGAATTCACTGCCCTTATAGCTCACTCATCAAGCACAGCCTCCTCTGTCCTCTCCATGAAAACCTTTCCTGTCCATTCAAGTTCTTGTCCTGTGAATCAGCAGGTGATCCCTGGCAGCCATTCTTTGTTTACAGCATACCCAAAAGGGAGTTGACAATTCCTGCTGGTAAAGTTTGCACTGTACTGCAGCCTCCCAAGCGTCCTGACCCTAATGGCTGTAGCACGCTGGGCTTCTCTGAGGAGCAGTTGTTGCCTAAGGCTACTCTGTTCCTCTTTTAGAGATGACTGATTCTTCTTCCCCTTGCTGTAAACTCACATAATGCATGTCTCTGAACATTTTTTTTTTCCTACCAGGAGACTAATCTGGCATACGCATTGCAAAGAAAACCTCACCAAATTCTCCCGAATTTACTTATTTTCAAATTAGTTTCACTCCGTAGGTAGACATGTGGCAATCATGCTTCTCTCCAGCAGATGTTTGAAAATGGTCATGATGACTCCACCAGTGACTAAAAGATTAGGCCATCACAGTCTTTGCATTGGAGATGCTGGGCATGACGCAAGTGGATGGCCCAAAAGTCTAGTGGTTCTCCTATGCTTGCGACTGTTGTTTCTGCTGTGTGTGTCAGGTAAACTGATATGTATAAGAACAGACAACACAGGCTTGTGGTCTAAGAAGAAGGATTTATTGATAAGGGCACATTTTCCATGGTAAGATATACAGGCATTTCTCCTTTTTGCATCCAGAAAATCAAAATACATACTATCTGATGACAATCCCAGGTAGACTTCTCACCATTTGCCCTTTCCTTTCTGGAGAAGAGTGAGCACATTTTCATTAGCCTGAGTGTATTAATTTGGAAAACCTGGTGGTGTAGTGGTTAAGGGCTCCAGCTGCTAACCAAAAGTTCAGCAGTTCGAATCCATCAGGCACTCCTTGGAAACTATGGGGCAGTTCTACTCCATCCTATAGGGTTGCTATGAGTCTGAATCGACTGGATGACAGTGGGTTTGGTTTGGCTTTTTTTTTTGGAGTGTATTTATTTAGAGAAGACTCCTGAGTTTGGAGAGGTAGTAATTTTACCCATTATGACTCTATGCTATGGCAGAAAATTCAGAGCAATAGCAGAATTCTCCTAATTGTGAGTTCCTGGTCCCTCTTAGATATAAGGCTCTGGAACTAATTTTGTTTACCAAAAATCAAACCAAACCCAGTTGCTGTCAAGGCAGTTCTGACTCATAGTGACCCTATAGGACAGAGTAGAACTGCCCCATAGGGTTTCCAAGGAGTGGCTGGTGGATTAGAACTGCCGACCTTTGGGTTAGCAGCCTAGCACTTAACCACTGCACTACCAGGCATTTATTGGGAACATTCATTTTTCATTACACTAGTCTGAAACATACGAGAAACATGATGAAAACAAAACAAGGCCAAGTTCTTTCTCTAAAGGAACGTATAGTCTCAATGGAAAGGTAGAACATGTATCTTGGAGCTATATTGTCAATGAATGAATGAAATTATGATACCAGACAGCAAATCAAATGACATCAAAAAGCAGTATATAATTCATTGGCACTGGCATGAAATACCATGAGTTTGGAGGGCAGAGAAATTCATTTAGGTCAGGAAATCAGAGAATTTTATAAAGAGGTAACAAAATTTCAAGGATGAGTGACCAGAGTATTCCAGACAGTTGGAGGAATACGAGGAATGGTGTATCAATGGGAAGATGCATGGCTTGTTTTGGGACTCTGTTGGCTGAAGCTAAAAATTCATCTTTGGGAGGATGTAGCTAAAAAATTTGGTATGTAGCAGCTAGACTGGGGAAAGTCTTGAATGCGAAGTTAATTAGTTCTTACTTTATCCTGTAGACAGTAAGGAGGATTGAAGAATATCAAGACTCTGCATTGCGTTGTAATGCTAATCAGTCAGAATGACTTTTTAACTTGCAAAATAATTTTTTTTTAAGTTTTTCAGGAGAAAAAATATTTTTAAAATACCATAAAGTTCACCCACTTAAAGTATACAGGTCAGTGGTTTTTAGTATATTCAAAGAGTTGTGAAACCATCACCACAGTCTAATTTTAGAACATTTTTATTATCCCCGAAGGAACCCCATGCTAATTAGTAATCACTCCCCTTTTCCCCCACTTCCTACCCTCGGCCCTTAAAAAAAACCAACCCGTTGCCATCAAGTTGATTCCAAACCATTAATCTACTTCCTGTTTTTATAGATTTGCCTATTCTGGATATTTCGTATAAATCATATCATACTATATGTGATATTTTGTGACCGTCTTCTTTGACAGAGCATGTTATTGATGCTCATCTGCGTTGTAACATACATCAATATTTTACTTTTATTGCTAGGTAACGTTCCGTAGTATGGCTCTATCATATGAATATATTACGTTTTAGTTACCCATTCATCATTTGGTGAACATTTGGGTTGTTTCTACTTTTTAGTTACTGTGAATAAAGCTGCTGTGAATGTTTGTGTACAGGTTTTTGTGTGACATATGTTTTCATTTTGCTTGAGTTCCACTTAGATTGGAATTGCTGGGTCATATGATAACCCTTAAGTTTAACTTTTGGTGGACTTGCCAAATTGTTTTCGAAAATGGTTTTACCATTTTACATTTTCACCAGCAATGTACAAGGGTTCTAGTTTCTCCACATACTTGTTAATGCTTGTTATTGTCTGTCTTTTTTTATTTTAGCCAATTGTGATGGCTAAGAAGTGGTATCTCATTGTGGTTTTGATTTGCATTTCCTTAATGACTAATGTTGTTGAGAATCTTTTCATGTGCTTACAGGTCATTTGTATATCTTCTTTGGAGAGATGTCCATTCAAACTTTTTGCCCATTTTTAAATTGGGTTATCTTTATACTGTTGAGTTGTAAGATTTTTTATATATTCTGGGTACGAATTTCTTATCAGATATATACTTTCTGTGACACAAAATTTTGAAATTTTGCTAAGTCTAATTTATCTCTTTTTTATTTTGTTGCTTGTACATTCGGCATTGTGTCTAACCCAAGGTCATGAAGATTTACTCCTGTTATCTTCCAAGAGTTTTATAATTGTAGTTCTTACATTCATATATATGATCCATTTTGAGTTAATTTCTGTGTACAGTGTGAGAAAGGGATCCATATTAATTCTTTTGCATGTGGATACTCAGTTGTCCTAAAACCATTTGTTGAAAAGATTATTCTTTCCCAATTTTATCATCTTGGAGCCCTTGTAAAAATCAATTGACCATAAATATAAGGATTCGTTTCTGGACTATCAGATCTATTGCATTGATCTATTTGTTTATACCTGTGTTAGTACCACACTGTCATAATTACTGTAGCTTTGTAATAAGTTTGAATTTGGGAAGTGTGACTCATCCAAGTTGTTTTTTTTTAAATATTGTTTTGGTTTCTTGGGGTCTCTTGCATTTAATTATTCGTATGTTCATATTTATATTTAAATATATATATACAGCACCTTTATACTTGTTGTTAGTTGCCTTTGAGTCATTTCTGACTCATAGCAGCCCCGTGTGTGCAACAGTGTAGAACTGCTCCATAGGGTTTTCAAGGGTGTGACCTTTCGTATATATATATGAATATACCCGAGAAAACCAGAACCTGCGTAAGATGAAAACCTGTTGGAGAAAGGAATCTCAGATATTGCCAACTAAAAGGAACAACAGAAAAGCAGTAAGACTGCACCCTGTCAAAGGTGGAAAACTTGCAAGACCCAGAAAAACAAGGCAGTCCCGTCAAGTTCCAACTCTCGCAGGCTTCACTGTCTGTATATATATATATACACACACACATACATATACATATATTTAAGGATCAGCTTGGCAGTGTCTCTCAAAAATGTCAGCTGGAGTTTCCACAGAGGTTGTGTTTAATCTACAGATGAGTTTGAGGAGTATTGCCATTTTAAAAATACTAAGCCTTCTGAGGTGTTTCTCCATTTATTAGATATCATTTATTTCTATAAGCAATACTTTGTATCTTTCAATGCAAATATTTTGTACTTGTTTTGTTAAAATTGTCCCTAAATATTTTATATTTTGATGCTATTGTAAGTGGAATTATTTTCATAATTTCATTTGCAGAATGTTCGTTGTTCCTGTATAGAAATACAAATGATTTTTGTGTATTGATCTTGTATCCTACAACCTTGCTGACCTCCATTATTAGTTCTAATAATTTTTAGTGGATTTTTAAAGATTATGTATATATATTTATATATATATATACACACACACATACTCTTCTTTAAACATTTGGTAGAATTCACCAGTGAAGTCATGTGGGTCTGGGCTTTTCTTTGTGGGAAATTCAAATTATAAATTTAATCTCTTTACCAGTTATATATTAATTCAATTACTATTTCTTCCTGAGTCAACTTGGGTAGTTTGCATTTTTTCTAGAAATTTATCCATTTCATTTAAGTTGTCTAATGTGTTGCCATACATTTGTTCATGGTATTCCTTTATAACCCTTTTTTAGTTCTGTAAGGTAGATTTTTCATTCCTGATTTTAGTAGTTTGAATCTTCTCTCTCTTTTTTTTTTGTTCATCAGTCTAAAGGTTCATCAATTTTGTTTATCCTTTCAAAGAATCAGTGATTGGGAACAGTCTCATGGAGGCAGGAGTAGTTAGGGAATAAATATCAGTCTGTGGAGCACATGTGTAATAAATGACATAAACTTGGCCTTTTCCAGCACATTACCGCACAACAATCCGGAGAGGTATCTCCAAATGGTAAAATTTGACCACACTTGTCTCTCTCCCGGTTCATCATCACCATTCTAGCCTACATCAGTTGACAGAGTTATGACATATTGAATAATAACACTACAATTGCCAGATTATTAGGACTTGTCATTGCCATGTCCCAGTTGATCAAAGCACTTCTTGAGTGTTGGCCTAAGCAAGTCTACTTGTTGCAAACACATTATTCTTTGGGAAATCTCATACAGCAAGGTATGTAGAAGATCCAGTTTTTCATTATATTTAATAACACTTTGTCCTCTCACTTCTCCCAGTAGACACATCTACCCTTTGTCTTAATAGTAGTACCTTTTTTCTTTTCTTTTTTTTTAAAGTGGTGTCCCTGGGTGGTCCAAATAGTTAACGCACTTGGCCATTAACCTAAAAGTTGGTGGTTCAAGTCCATCCAGAAGTCCCTCGGAAGAAAGGTCTGAAAATCTACTTCTAAAAAATCAGCCACCGAAAACCTTGTGGAGCACAAGTTTTACTCTGACCTATGTGAGGTTGCCATGAGTTGGAACCAGTTCTACAGGAACTGATTTTTTGGCTCTTTGAATATGAAATGGCCTGAGATAATTATATTCAAATATCCAGTTTTCATTTGTGTCTTTACCCTGCTCAAAAACCATCTCAAAAATAAATTATTGTAGGGGTCCTGAGTTTCTGCTTGTGGTGATGCAAAATTTTTGGAAATTGATAATGGTGATGGTAGCGCAACATGGTGAATGCTATTAATGTCACTGAATAGTACACTAAAAAAATGGTTAAGATGGCAATTTGTTATGTATATTTCACCACAATAAAATTAACAGTATAAATAAATTACTGAACTCCAAATTTTTTAATCAGCTTTGATTAACCAATAGACCATATGTTTCAATAGAAACTATGTACCCATAGACTGATGTTTATCTCCTTTAACTACTGCTGCCTCCATGAGACTGTTCCCATTCACTAAGAAGGTTGAATTTGAGAGAGCTAGATTACAGCTTGTTGGTCACTGTAGAATGAGAGGGAGGAATCAGATAAAAGGCTGTAAGTTAACAGCACACAGCTGTGCCACACTCACTCTTCCTCAGAAACAGAGCCTCTAATGAAGTAAAATTGAGATTTCACAGCAATATAGGAACTCTTGGATTAAGATTTGGCAACTTTATCTTACTCTTGATGGCTTGGCCTGTACAATTGTTACTATAAAAGATAAAGCCATTGGCTCTTGCACATAAAGGAAGTAGATTGTAGCCACTTCTTATCAGGCTTCATTCCTTTGCTGCTTTCATGTCTAAATGTTACATTCGAAGGTGGAAAAGAAGCCTGTGTTCTCTGCATTTATTAACATCATTTGTCTAAATAACTGATAACTGTTATAGAAACAGGTGTTGAAGTCTAATTGCCTTTTCTGAGAAAGGTGCCATTACTCTCTGCTCTTTGGTGACCTCGATTCACGTTTCTGTGGCTACTGCCTTTGTTATTTGTTTCATGTATTTTCTGTTACAAACATCACTGATACTACTCTCTGATGTCAAGAAGGCTATTCCATTAGCATTTGCACATCCTAAAGTCACAAACTGATAGCCTAATATATTCAGTTTTCTATGGAAGGTCTGGGGTAACCAAGTCCCTGAGTCTCAGAGTTGGGCAACTTAGACGCCTTGACTTTCCTTCCTCAAAGTGCATAGTATTCCCACTGGGACACTTCTCCAAAGAGTGGAGTATGTGTATGTGGCGCATTTTTTATTTCTCCTCATTTTTAGGAGCATCAATCCCCATATCTGTCATTATTAAAGTCTTCTTTGCCACATCAGCAAGGAGACATAAAAGGTGTTTATGCAAATACAATTCCTGGCACTCTACATGCCTCTCTTGGAGACTTGGTTCTGTTAGCCTAGATTTTTGATAAGTTATAATACAGTAGAGAATATGCTATGTTACAGGGATGGATTACCCAATAAGCATGGTACTCACAAACTTACTACATAAGTAAGCCTGTGGGTACCTTGCTTACAGGTTAATCCTCCCCTGGCAACGTATCCCAATAATTGTTCTTATTGTATCGGAAGTTCAAGGATGACTTCCACCTGGGAGAACCATGGGAAGTTTCATAAGGGGAGGATGATTTAACTTGTACCTTGAGTGGTTAGCAGAATTTGGATGTGATGAGATGCAGCAAAAGGAATTTTAGAGAAAGGGAATCATAGTAACAAAGGTAAGAAACAGAGAACGTGTGCATTTGAAGAGCAGAGTGTTCTGTTTTATTTAGTTAAGTTAGATTGAATTCAGAATGCTAAGGAATTGCTATTTAATTATGAAGAATATAATTGGAGAATTTGAAGGAGAGAATGTGATGAATATCAGGGGCTTTCCAACAATGTGCAGCCTTTGTTTCTAAGGCCACAGTTTCTTTACTATTTCTGTTTCAGAGCTTTGACTCTTTTGAACTTCAGACTTCTTTCTGATTCATTACTCCCTGTGTTACTTGGGGCAACTGTGGCGGTCTGAAAAATGTCCTGGAGCTTGGGTTCAGGCAGCTGTGTCTGGTGTCTGGACCCTCACTTCCAGATGTCCTGACTTTCCTGGGTTTTGTTAATTGACTTGGTGAGTTGGCCCATTGAAAGCTCCTGTACCGTATGGCAGAGCGCAGAGACACACACATTCTTTTTTTTTTTTTTTTTTGTACTTTAGACGAAGGCTTACAGAGTAAATTAGTTTCTCGTTAAACAATTAATCCACATATTGTTTTGTAATGTTGTTTGCGAACCCCACAACATGTCAGTACTCCTTCTCAACCTTGGGTTCCCCGTTACCAGCTTTCCAGTCCCCTCCTGCGTTCTTGTACTTGCCCTTGGGCTGATGTGCCCATTTAGTCTTATTTTCTTTTATGGACCTATCTAATCTTTGGCTGAAAGGTGAACCTCAGGAGTGACTTCATTACAGAGCTAAGAAGTGTGTCCATTGGCCATACTCGTGGGGTTTCTCTAGTTTCTGTCAGGCCAGTAAGTCTGGTCTTTTTTGTGAGTTAGAATTTTGTCCTACATTTTTCTCCAGTTCTGTCTGGGGCCCTCTATTGTGATCCCTGTCAGAGCAGTCAGTGGTAGCCAGGCACCATATAGTCAGGCACACATTCTTTACTTTTGCCTGCTTTTGAACTTTATTTAAACAAAGCCATAATTCGTGTTCCCTTCTGTGATTTGCATCTCTTACTCAACTCTGTGTTTTTGAGATTCCTTTTCTTCATTGTCTGGTTGGTGCTGTGTTTGTTTTCTTTGTTTCAATTGCTTTATAATATTTCCTTACAGGAGTATCCCACAGTTTATCCTTTCTATTGCTTCTAGTGTTGGATTTTGAAAAATGGTGAAATAATAAATAAGTGAACTAGTCTTCAGATACACACCTGCAAGAGTTTCTCTAAGGTCTATTTACAGGAGTGTAATTGCTGGATCAACCAGATGGAGAGAGTGTGCAGCTGAAGAGTAGAGTGGTCTGTTTTATTTGGCTAAGTTAGGTTGAATTCAGAATGCTAAGGAATTGCTATTTTATTTTGAGGAACAACTGGAGGATTTGAAGGAGAGAATGTCAAAATTGTTTTTCCAAACAATTTAAAGTGGATGAAAGTTCCTGTTTTTATTCAATGTTTTAATCTCTGCTAATCTGGTGAGTGAGAAATTGTATCTTACTGTATAACTTTACCCCAGATACTAATGAGTTGGAGCATCTTTTTGTATGTTAAGGGGCCATTCGTATTATCTTTTCTAATCAGTTAGTGAAAAATATGTTAAAATATCTCACTATGATTAGAGAGTTTTCTATTTCTCCTTATGGTTCTGTCAATTTTTGTTTTATATGTTTTAAAGCAATTTTGCAGATGCATACAAATATAAAATTGCTGTAAATCCTGGTGATTTGAAATTTTTGTCACTATCTTTTCTAATTTTTTCTTTATCTGATATTAATATTGCCTCACTAACTTTTTTATGGTTAGTACTTGAATTGTTTATCTTCTCATTTTTTAACTTGAATTTTTCTATATCTTTTTGTTTTACATATTAGATATATATATATGTGCGCATGTGTGTGTGTTTACACACATATACACATATGTTGTTGTTGGGTGCTGTCGAGTGTGGAGTCCCACTCAGCATCCCCATGTGACAGAGTAGAACCACCCCATAGGGTTTTTACACACACATGTATTTCATATTCATTTTAATAATTTTTGCCTTATAACTGAAGCATTTAGTCTATTGATACTTAATATAATAACTGATATATCGGATTCAAAGCTACTACCTTATTTGTACACTTTATTTTTCTATTCTATATTTTATATATGTTTTCATATTATAAAGTATTATGTATATTGATCTTACATATGCATTTATATATTTTATATATTTTTTATCCCTAAATATTTTTTATGAACTGTGTTCTTTTCCTTTCTTCCCTTTTTTAGATTGGTTATTATTATTTTTTAATCAACCCACTTTTTCTCTCCACTGGTTCAGAATTTATACAAACTGTTTCTATTTTGTTGGTTTCTGTATAAATTACAACATGAATCATTAATTTACAGAAATCCAAGTTTAATCAACAGCCTTGTCCTCCCACAGAGTAATACAAGGGCCATAAAATGCTGCAACAAAATTTATACCCCTATCAATTTTATGCTATTTTATTGCATATTTAAATTCTAGATTTACAAATCTCCTAAAAGGCATCGTTATTAGTGTTTTATACATTTATCTGGATTTACCCCCATGCTTAATGTTCTCTTTGGTTTTCATTCCTTCTTGCATTTTAGGTCTTTTATTTGAGATAAGTTTCCATCTATCTGAAGCGTATACTCTTTAGAATTTCCTTTAATTCGGGTTTGACGGAGGAAAACTATCTCAGTTTTCAAAATGTACTTCTTTCAAAATGTACTTATTTCACCCTCAATACTGAAGAGAAATCTCTAGTTACAGAATTCTAGACTCGAGGGATTTTTGTTTGTTTGTGTTGTTTGTTTTAGTTTCTAACGAGACATATCTAGTTCCTAGCTTTCATTGATTCAGTTTAATTGCTATTTCTTTGAAGATGATCTATCTTATGTCCTTGACTGATTTTAAGATCGCTTGATCTTTGGTATTCTGTCATCAAAACCCATTGCCTTCAAGTTGATTCCAACTCATAGCGACTCTATAGGACGGAGTGGAACTGCTCCACAGGGTTTCCAAGGAGCAGCTGGTGGACTTGAACTGCCGACCTTTTGGTTAGCAGCCGAGTTCTTAACCACTGCACCACCAAGGCCCCTTGATATTCTGTAGTTTCTTAAAATGGTGTATGCAGATACATATTCTTCATATATGTATTAAAAATTAAACACAATATTAAACACATGATCTTAATGTTTGCAATATTTTATTGCTCTCGTATATATATTAAGAATAAAGAAATACTAATCCCAAACATGAAAAAGAAATACAACTTCCAAACATGATAAATAAATATATATGTATACATACACACACACGCACACACACATATATAAATACGTAATTTCCAACTACATATACACTTTTTTTTTATATACATGTTGTTGTTAGGTGCTCTAAAATTTTCAGTTCAGTTCTTTTACTTCACCATATCTTCCATTTGCTTTAGCTACTCAACATTAAAAAGCAAGTTTCAGAGTCTCTTCTGACATGTATTTTGGTCTTTTCTTTCTTTGTTGTCTTTTTAATGATCTTTTGCTTTCTTCATGTATGATGTCCTTGATGTCATTCCACAACTTGTCTTCGATCATTAGTGTTCAACGGGTCACATCTGTTCTTGAGATGGTCTCTAAATTCAGGTGGGATATACTTAAGGTCACACTTTGACTCTCGTGGATTTGTTCTAATTTTCTTCATCTTCAACTTGAACTTGCATATGAGCAATTGCTGATCTGTACCACAGTAGACCCCTGGCCTTGTTCTGACTGATGATACTGAGCTTTAACACTGTCTCTTTCCACGGATGTAGTCGATTTGATTCCTGTGTATTCCATCTTGAGAGCTCCACACGTATAGTTGCGTTTATGTTGTTGAAAAAAAGGTATTTGCGATGAAGAAGTTGAGAAGTTGTTGGTCTAACAAAATTCTACTGTGCAATCTCAGGCATCATTTCTGCCATGAAGACTATATTTTCCAACCACGTATCCTTCTTTATTTCCAATTTTTGCATTCCAATCACCAGTAATTATCAACGCATCTTGATCACATGTTCAGTTAATTTCAGACTGCAGAAGTTGGTAAAAGTCTTCAATTTCTTCACCTTTGGCCTTAGTGGTTGGTGTGTAAATTTGAATAACAGTTGTATTAACTGGTCTTCCTTGTAGGTGTATGGATATTAGCTATCATTGATAGCATTTCGTACTTCAGGACAGATCTTGAAATGCTCTTTTTGACAATGAATGTAACACCATTCCTCTTTCAGTTGTCATTCTTGGTATAGCAGACCACCTGATTGTCCAATTCAAAATGGCTAATACCAGCCCATTTCAGCTCACTAGTGCCTAGGATATCAATGTTTATGCCTTCCATTTCATTTTTGACGATTTCCAATTTTCCTAGATTCATGCTTTGTACATTACAGGTTTCAGCTATTAATGGGTGTTTGTAGCTGTTTCTTCTCATTTTGACTCGTGTCACATCAGCAAATGAAGGTCCCGAAAGCTTGACTCAATCCATGTGATTAAGGTTGACTCCACTTTGAGGAGGCAACTTTTCCCTAGTTGTCACTTGGGTGCCTTCAAACATGAGGAGCTCATCTTCCGGCACTGTGTCTGACAATGTCCTGCTGTTATTCATAAGGTTTTCACTGGCTAATTCTTTTCAGAAGCAGAATGTCAGGTCCTTCTTCCTAGTCTGACTTAGTCTGGAAGTTCAGCTGAAACCTGCCCCACATGGTAACCTTGCTAGTATTTGAAAATAGGTGACATAGCTTCCAACATCACAGCAAAATGTAAGCCCCCACAGTATGACAAACTGACAGATGCATGGGGGTATGCATATACACATATGTATACATATACATATATATATGGAGCCCTGGTGGTGCAGTGGTTAAGAGCGCAGGTGTTAACCAAAAGTTTGGCATTTTTGAATCCACCAGCTGCTCCTTTAAAACCCAAGGGGGCAGTTCTACTCTGTCTTATAGGGTCGCCATGAGTTGAAATTGACCCGACGGTGACGGGTTTGGTCTTTTGGTACCTATATGGAAACCCTGGTGGCATAATGGTTAAGTGCTACAGCTGCTAACCAAAGAGTCTGTAGTTCAAATCTGCCAGGCGCTCCTTGGAAACTCTATGGGGCAGTTCTGCTCTGTCCTATAGGGTCGCTATGAGTCAGAATCGACTTGACAGCACTGGGTACTGGCTGGTTGAGACTCAAAGAGAAGGTAACAATGTACCTGATCATACAATTTGCACGGTGTTGGCTTGCAAACTTGTATGAGGTCTGGATTGTGGTTACAAGTTTTTAGTGAAAAATTTTTTTTTTCCTGTGTTTCCAGTGCCAAGGTTAAGACAGGTAAATTTCTCCGCATTCCTCTCCATGGAGTATTAATTCATTTTCACCCTTACACTGGAGGTGAAATCCACTGAAATTTCACATTTATGAAGGAGAATCTCTTAGAAGATTCTTCACCTTGGGTCTGCTCTAGGCTTTGTTTCTACCCCTGGAACTTGTGCAGACTTCAAAGCAGAAACACAGGGGCTCCAGGATTCAGCAGAAACCCTCTTGCTTAGGCATTCATTTACATCTCTGCTTATCTACTTTCACTTTATTTTTGCCATCCTCGTATTCCTTTATTGTTGTTGCTTTTCATTTGTTTTTGAGGGTTCTGAGCGAGAAACTGTTCCATACCTCTCTCCTAGCTTCTGGTAGCTCCAGGTGTTCCTTGGCTTACAGCTGCAGCATCACATTGTGTCCTTTATTTTTTTTGTCTACCTGTCCCTGTGTATCTTCTCCTCTTTTATAAAGACACCAGTCTATATAGGATTAGGACTCATCCTACTCCACTATGACCTCATGTTGACATAATTAATAACACCTTGAAAGATCCTATCTCAAGAAGAGTCACATTCACAGGTACAAGGGTTAGTACTTCAACATTTTTTTCTTTTTCATGGGAGGGGCAGAATTCAATCCATAAAATAGACCAAATACATGGTAAGATTGAGAGTTGATATTCTTGCCTTGTGTATACAGGACTTTTCTCCAAGTGATATTTATGTAAATATATCTTGCAAATATCATCTCCACTAAATTTTACTGTGTCTTCCATCCACACAGTTGGAAGAAGCCAGAAAATAAATGGAAAATTTCAAATGTACTCTGAAAGAATCAAGTAATCTTGAAGAAAAACTGTATTGTTTAAAAAACAAAAAACAAAAAAAATTGTTTAGGAGGTAGTATCTCTAACCATCACCTATTGTCACTCAATATTTTGTTTGAGAACTACTTTTTATCCCCACTTCTATCTATTAACTCTTCCTTTAAAATTCTTTTCTTTGCCTTTGAGCAAGAGCAAGCTATCATTGTGTTTTATGGGTCATTCAAATTATATGTTTGAGATGATATTTTCATTGATACTTGAAAAAAGCAGTTCACTATATGTTTCCATCAGAGTATGTGGTAATTATGAAAATAATCTTCAACTTTCCAGCCTCCCATTAGCGACACCAGTAACTCAGGATTACACAGGTAGGAGGGCAGCCCTTGTTATAAGAACACCATTAGTTTCTTCAGGATGAGTGACAGCAAGATATAGTCCGGCTGACATCAGTACCAAGTGTATACAATGTTCTTGATTTTAGGAACAGGTGGGCTGAAGCAAGTTTCTGCTCTTGGTGCTGTCTTTGTTCTCCCAGCACTGCAGGCTGGTTGACATGCTGTTAGAAATGTGTGCTGATTTAAGAAATTTTGAGAATAGAGATACTTTTCAATTTCAAAAATAAGGCCATTTTCACAAGAAAAAGTTATATATTTAAAATGCTTAACTCTGTAAATATGAGTATTAAAAAGAGACAGAATCTGGCAATTGTGCTTTAGCTCAATATTATGGTTCCACCCATATTTCATGAAACAGTTATGGCCCGTAGAGCCCAGTTTTCTTTTAATTAGTAGCCTTAGACAGTCACTATAATCTCCCTGGGCCTCAGATTCCTCATGTGTAAAATGAGAGGGAAAGAGAACATGATTTCTAGGATCTTTCTAACAGTTTTGGATCAATGACCTCTATATACATGGGCCCAAACTAGAGAGATGGACAGATCTCTCCATGTAACTCTCTAATAGCCCATGTTAACTGTGCCACCTATAAGAAAGCTCGTCCATTTGATTTTTGTAGCAGAAAAATCATGGAATCCATACTTCACTGGGTTGTGACCCACTCCATGTCACTGTTGTAGAGCTTTGGTAAAATATTTTATATATCAGTCCTTTGTAAATGGAAAGTGTATAATGCAAGGTATGTATGTTATTAGTAATAACCTCAACAGGTATATTACCCAGTCTACTATCTGTCCTAAAGTCATTGTATAATTCTGTGAAACCATTGTTACAAAGATTGTATAATCCTGTTGAAGCTCCTTAGGTCTTGGATCAAGACGGTTTTCAAGATATCCCAAAGTCCTTCAGCTGTCTCTAATCTCCCTGGATGTTAATGTTGGATTCTAGATGACCTGTCCAGTGCCTAGGTAGAGTCCATATTACTGTGAAAAGACGTTATATTAAGATTCTGTCTCCTATTTAGGTTCTTCAAAGTCACGGGCATTGAAGAGCCTCCAGATACCCAAGAGCTTCAGGAAGAGCAGGTGCATTGTATCTTCTCCTTGAGTCTCACATAGGTACCAAAACCCATTGCCGTAGAGTCGATTCTGACCCATAGCAACCCTACAGGACAGAGTAGAACTTCCCCATAGAGTTTCCAAGGAGCATCTGGTGGTTTTAAACTGCTGGCCTTTTGGTTAGCAGCTGTAGCAGTTAACCACTACGCTATCAGGGTTTCCTCACATACGTAGACATATTCAAATCATCTAAATATCGGCTTCCATGGTCTACTAATTTGATTTCAACCCACACTGACAACTTTATTTTCCAATTATCCTCTAGGTTTTCTGAACATGGAGTTCACAACTTTTTTTTCCCCTTAAGTTTATATGCTTACATTTTTTCTTCCATTTGAACCTCCCCTCCCCTATATTCACCTATAAAAATTCTAACCATATTTAGGACACAGGTAGATGCCATATCACCTTTCTAAACACTGCCATAGGAAGTGAGTTCTTTGCATTTTTTAGTACTCATTATGATTATCATAAACTAGTTTGTATTGTGGTTACTGTGGTACATGCCATATACTCTCTACTAACTTGTAAAATCTTTGAATGTGGGTTTGTGTCTAATATTTCTTTCTGTCTTCCCTATTACCTAATATTAATCTTTTTATGTAGCAGATACAATTTAAAAAATGTGTTAGGTAAGTAAACTAAAACCACATTCGTGAATTGAATGTACTGGTCTTGGCCCCTGGCAAAGGGCCTAGTTGTATTGTAAGCAATGCCTTCTTCAACTCTTCCTCAGATGCCTCTCTTCAATTTTACGTGTGAGTTCTCAGGGACATCAGATCTGCCAATTGCTGTTCTTGCTAACTGGACTTACAGAAACAATCAATTGAATCACATTCCCAGGTCAGGAACACATGAATAAAGTTAGAGTATAGCAGAAAATGCTTTTGTTGGGGCGGGGTGGGGGGGGGGAAGAACTTCCAGAACCCCACCTGGGAAGATAGAAAGGTCCTAGGTCCTTGGTGTCATTAGCTGAACAATGAATAAGGAAGGCTGAAGAAGAGTTGATGCATTTGAATTACAGTATTGGTGAAGAATGTTGAATATACCGTGGACTGCCAAAAGAATAAACAAATCTGTCTTGGAAGAAGTATAACCAGAGTGCTCCTTGGAAGTGAGGATGGTGAGACTTCATTTCACATATTTTGGACATGTTATCAGGAGGGACCAGTCCCTGGAGAAGAACATCATGCTTGGTAAAGTAGAGGGTCAGCGAAAAAGAGGAAAACCCTCAACAAAATGAATTGCCACAGTGACTGCAACAGTGGGCTCAAACATAGCAGTGGTTGTGAGGATGGTGCAGGACTAGGTGGTGTTTTGTTCTGTTTTATATAGGGTAGCTATGACTCGGTGCCAATTCAACAGCACCTAACAACAACAATAATTTTCATGTTAGACTGCCTTCTATGGCCTGTTTTTTTAATGAAGAAAATAACCCCAATTTGTTAATACTGGTGTACTTGGGTTTCTGTTATGTGTAGCCAGTGAAAGTTAACAGATACTCTGTACATGCCTGGAAAAGGTGTGAGTGATCCAACCACCTGAGGAAGACCTGGACCCTAAATCTTATGCCATTTTCCATTCTCACTCAATGTACTTTTAAGCCAGCTGAATGCAGAGGTTCAATACATGAGTTTCAGGCAACTTCAAAGGATATTGGAACCCTAAGACAGAAGAAGCCAGAATCTCTGAATCACTACAAAAAGGTCAACTGCCAAACATCTGATCAGACTGTGATGTGAGCCAGCAATGAAACTTTTCTGTTAAGCCACTGAGATTTTGGGGCTGTTTGTTAGAACAACTGGCATTAATAACTCTGACTGAAACACCACCCCAAAGCAAAAAGTCTAAGATGCTTCCTATATCAATTAGGATGCTTTGGATACATGCAACAGAAAACTCCAGGACAAAACAATTTAAACAGGGTATTTATTATCACACAAAACAAAGGAAGGGCAGTTCCAGGGTCGGCTAACTCCCTGGATAAATTACATCATATTCTGGCATATTCTAACTCTACGTTCCAGGCTGCCTCCAGGCTAGGGAAAAAAAGTCTACATGGTCTTGTCCTGCTTACCAAAGTTACATATTAGAATTTGAACCAAATGTAATAGTAATGAGAGTTTATTTCACCTCATAATAATCTCTGAGTATATTTCCCTTGGTGATATGAAAAAGAAGTTATGGCTATTGAAAACTGGAATTTGGATATAGCTGAGTTCCCTGACCACTGTTAACAGCTTGAAGTTATATCCTTCTAGGACTTTTTTATGTGTGTGTATGTGTGTTTTCTCTAATAAAGTGAGACTCTATTGTACATGCTATTTTTTGCATTTTACACTTAAGAATGGTATCAGGAACCATACACTGTATATGTTTCAAACAGAAGTATAAAATAAAGAGAACATGTTACACACATGATGAAAGAAAGCTAAGAGGCCAAACATGGGATAGTGAGGAAACTCCAAAATGACCAGCAAACAGGAAAATGCTTCCCTCCTAGAACTGAGGGATGAAAGGAAGGAGTGGCCATATAGCTGGAGTTAGATTTATGGTCGGTTCTGCTCAGTTAGAGCTGGGATCATGGAGGTGTCCAGTGGAAGCTGGAGCCCCAGGGAGATGCAGTTGCCGCTAGAGGTGTGTTTGAAGCAAGGAGAGAAGGAAAAAAATAACCAGGTTTCTCTACTCCTATCTTCCTTTGGTCTTCTGCTGGTTAAATAATCTGGGCTAGGGAAATGTAGTTCCCTGTGACGCACAGCAAGACAAAGAGGAGGAAACGGATCTGAAGGTATGCAGGAGAATGACTGTTAACAGTCTGTCCTTTTTGTTGGTCATCATCCATTTTCACCCTTGTGCCTGTGTTTAATGCCCACACAACAGCTTCATAATTTCACTCATCAGCAGGCAACTGTCATTTATATAGAAAACATGCTCCTCTTTCCCCCCGCAAATGGAGGCACAAAGTAACTGAATTATCCAAGGCTGGGTTCTCCAGGTGATATGTAGCCAACTCCATTACATAGTTCTGGATACCTATTTGTGGTCAGGTCATCTGTGAACTAATTATAAAACTAGGATTCACCAACATGCGTCAGGATGGTAAGGGGAGGAGAAAAAGAAAAAGAAACATACAGAGGTGTATGTATAACAAAAATATGCATTGTCCTGGTCATAACTACTCCAGGCCTCATTTCTATAACTGATCATAAGACCATAGTTGATATTATTTCCTTCTTCCATTATCCGTTTCATGTTCTCTTACTTTCAGGCACACCTTAATTGGGTTCCTTTCTTGGTTGGGTGGTCTGAATCTTTCTTCTCAAAGCATTTGGATTCTTAGTGGTCCTGCCCTTTTGGGCTTTTTTAATCTACCATTGTTCTTTGCTACTCAACATGGAAGTATTAAGAGGTACCCTGGTGTATCTTCTCAGTTCCAAAATAATCTTCGCTGTACCTACTGTGCATCAGCAGTACATTTTCTCTTTGGTAAATTGGATAAATTAATCTAGCTAGTACAATAACTCCTCTATTTGTTGAATCAGTGGCATGAGGAGCTCAATATGACCAATGTCAGTTTTAAGTTATAGTTTAATGGAACCATTTCCCACCTGTTAGTGGAAACCTTCCTCCTTTGGGAACTAAAATCTATAAACCCTCAGAACTTAAGGTTGCAAAATTGCAATGATAGAATATTATGTGTAATAGTGAAAAGGGCCACTTCTACTTCCATTGTTTGATTTCAAGTCTATGTGCACTGATTATGGTAGAAATAACACCTTATATTGGCCTCTTGTTCAGAACATATACAGCATCTTGGATTATAGTGGACTAACTCTAATGAGTCTTCAGTAAACCATTCTCCTATTAACCCAGCAACTTCTTAGTAATGGGCTACATGGTTTTCATTGTTGTTGTTAGTTGCCATGGAGTCAACTCCAACTCATGGTGATCTTATGTCTAACAGAACAAAATGTTGGTTTGTCCTGTGCCATCTTCATGGTTGTTAGTACATTTGAATATGTCGTTTGATGTTTTGACTGCTGCTTTCATGCATGTTGATTTTTTTTTAATAATTTTTATTGAGCTTTAAGTAAACGTTTACAAATCAAGTCAGTCTGTCACATATAAGCTTATATACACCTTACTCCATACTCCCACTTACTCTCCCCCTAATGAGTTAGCCCGCTCCCTCCTTCCAGCCTCTCCTTTCGTGACAATTTTGCCAGTTTCTAATCCTCTCTACCCTCCTATCTCCCCTCCAGACAGGAGATGCCAACACAGTCTCAAGTGTCCACCTGAGACAAGTAGCTCACTCTTCATCAGCATCTCTCTCCAACCCATTGTCCAGTCCCTTCCATGTCCGATGAGTCGTCTTCGGGAATGGTTCCTGTCCTGGACCAACAGAAGGTTTGGGGACCATGGCTGCTGGGATTCCTCTAGTCTCAGTCAGACCATTAAGTCTGGTCTTTTTATGAGAATTTGGGGTCTGCATTCCACTGTTCTCCTGCTCCCTCAGGGGTTTTCTGTTGTGCTCCCTGTCAGGGCAGTCATCGGTTGTGGCCGGGCACCATCTAGTTCTTCTGGTCTCAGGATGATGTAAGTGTCTGGTTCATGTGGCCCTTTCTGTCTCTTGGGTCATAGTTATCGTGTGACCTTGGTGTTCTTCATTCTCCTTTGATCCAGGTGGGTTGAGACCAATTGATGATGCATGTTGATTATTTATCCAAGTAAGATGAATGAATGAATAACATGGGCATAAGCCCATTGCTCCTTCCACCAAACATCTGGAGTGTAAGCTAAACCTTTGTTCTGCCACTCTGAAGAAAGGAGCTGGATATTCTTACTCCTGCCCACCCCAGTCATTGGCTAAGTGTGACTGCACCCCCAAGAATGTGAATTTCTAGGCATTACCAGCTCTTTTCTAGACAAAGTGGGCTGCAGTAGCCTGAGAACAGTTTTTCAGAAAATAACCATAGGTGTTAGCTGTTGAAATGAAATCACATAGAAGCTGGCGAGGAATGATGGGATGGTGGTGCGCACAAAAACTTTTTAAAAAAAGCATCCCAGGTTATCCAGGTGGAATACTAATATTGTTGGCTATACCCACACTTCAGGGTTTTGTTAGTGGCTTTCATTGTTTCAACGGTGGACTCAAACACGCTGGTGATTGTGAGGATGATGCAGGAAGGGGCAATGTTTTATTTTCTTGTGTGTAAGGTCTCCATGTAGTTTTTTTTTTTTAAGGTCTCCATGAGTTGGCACAGACTCAACAATATCTATCTATCTATCTGTCTGTCTATCCATCTATCTATCTACTATGTATCATCTATCTATCTATCTATCTATCTATCTATCTATCTATCTATCTATCTATCTATCTATCTATCATCTATCTACCAATCTATCTATCTATCATCTATCTATCACCTATCATCTATCTATCATCTATCTATCTATGTATCTATCTATCATCCATCTATCTATGTATCTATGTATCAATGTATCTATCTATCTATCTATCTATCTATCTATCTATCTATCTATCTATCTATCTATCTATCTATCTATCTATCATCTATCAATCATCTATCTACCTATCCCTCTGCCTATCCCTCTATCATCTATCCATCTCTTTCTCTCTCTATTCGTTATTTGAAACTGCTAGATGCCACAGAACGAGGAAATGTGGTTCTTTCTGAAATGGAATAGGGCAAAGAATGATGGGGAATTGATCTGAGAACAAACAGGCAGTTGACCAGCACAATACATCATAAAAAAAATTAAATATTTTTTCTATAACATCATTTTAATGATTGCATAGCACATTCTTTTAAATAGTGTCCTTGTTATTGGAAATCAGCTCTTCCTTATTATAAATATTATTATGGAACAACCTTGCAACTAGATTTTAATTTTCCTCAATTTTTTTCTTTAGGAAAAATGTCAATACTTTAATAGAACTTCTGTGAGAGTGATATAAAAAACCAGAAAACCAAACCTGTTGCTATTGAGTAGATTCCAACTCATAGCAACCCTATAGGACAGAGTAGAACTGCCCCATATGGTTTCTAAGAAGCGGCTGGTGGATTCAAACTGAGGACCTTTTGGTTAGCAGCTGAGCTCTTAACCATGTCTAAATAAGTAGATACAAAGTATAAACTTCCTGGAATGAATGTGTATCAACAGGCAACATTTTGTACATGGGTTGGGCTCCAAAGTCAATTGTTTACGATTCAGTGTTTCAAAGTTAGAACATATTTTTCTAATGAAGCGATGTTATAATTGGTATGTAGGTTCCCAGTCTATCTCATGGTCCTTCATTTAGCCCAAGTATAACTGAACTGCTGAATTATAGTATGAAAAGTACACTCCTTTCTCTCTCTCACACACACTCACACTCATACACACACACTTCAGTCAATGAATTCTTGAAAGGCCATTGATGTGGAAGCAAAGCAACCCTTACTGGTCATTTATATTTGAGTAGAAACTTAGGATCATCGTAAGTCAGAAGAAATTTTATTTAAATCTCTGTAATTTTAAGATGAAGTCTCCGGGTAGTGCAAACAGTTAAGGCACTCAGCTGCTAACAGAAATGTTGGAGGTTAGAGTCCACGCAGAGGCATCTCAGAAGAAAAGCCTGGAGATCTACTTCTGAAAAATCAGCCACTGGAAACCTTACGGAGCACAGTTCTACTCTTGCACACATGGGATTGCCATGAGTCAAAATCGATTTTAGTTTTATTTTATTTTTTTATTGTATTTTAGATGGAGGTTTACAGAACAAACTAGCTTCTCATTAAACAGTTAGTACACATATTGGTTTATGACATTGGTTAACAACCTCAAAACCTGTCAACACTCCCCCTTCTTGACCTTGGGTTCCTTATTACTAGCTTTCCTGTCCCTTCCTGCCTTCTACTCCTTGCCCCTGGGCTGGTGTGCTCCTTTAGTCTCATTTTGTTTTATGGGCCAGTCTAATCTTTGGTTGAAGGGTGAACCTCAGGAGTGACTTCATTACTGAGCTAAAAGGGTGTCAAGGGGCCATACTCTCTGGGTTCCTCCCATCTCTGTCAGGCCAGTAAGTCTGGTCTTTTTTTGTGAGTTAGAGTTTTGTTCTATGTTTGTCTCTGTCTGGGACCTTCTATTGTGATCTCTGTCAGAGCAGTCAGTGGGGGTAGCTGGGCACCATCAACTTGTAGTGGACTCAGTCTGGTGGAGGCCATGGTAGTTGTGGTCCATTAGTCCTTCAGACTAATCTTTCTCTTGTGTCTTTAGTTTTCTTCATTATTCCTTGCTCCCGAAGGGGTGAGACCAGTGGAGTATCTTAGATGGCTGCTCATAGGCTTTTAAAACCCCAGACCCTAATCATCAAAGTGGAATGTAGAACATTTTCTTTATAAACCGTGTTATGCCAGTTGAGCTAGATGTTCCCCGAGACCATGGTCCCCATAGCCTTCAGCCCAGTAATTCGGTGCCTCAAGGAGTTTGGATGTATCTGTGGAGCTTCCATGACTTAAAATGACTTTAATGGTAACATTTTGTTTGTGAGTTTGTTATTTAAATTTTGAGATAGTTTATACCCCGGGAAAGGATTTTCCAGCATCATATATTGGACAGTTTTTAAAAGAGAAATGTAACTACCGATTCTGAATTTATACCTTATTAGCCATGCAAACTTTATCTTTGCTACCAGCTAAACACAGTGTGGAAACCCTGGTGGCGTAGTGGTTAAGAGCTATAGCTGCTAACCAAAATGTTGGCAGTTTGAATCCACCAGGCACTCCTTGGAAACCCTATGGGGCAGTTCTACTCTGCCTTTTAGGGTTGCTATGAGTCAGAATCGACTTGACGGGAACAGGTTAAAGAGAGTGCTTTGTATTTCCCAGAAGAGTAAAACAGTGGCTTCCATTTTAAAAATATTTGCTAGAAAAATTGACATTTAGAAGATGCTAGCCAGGTGTGACACAGAAGACTTTGTAAAATATGGGTGCCTTCATGTTCTTTGGTGCTTGCTATATAAAACCCTTAGTCTTGCTTTTAGACACTGTCTAGTTTCATTGAAATACAACTGCTTTATAATTAGCCTAAAAAACAAACAAACCCGTTGCCAATGAGTGGATCCTGACTTATAGATACCTATAGGGTATCTATATATTTTTTTTATAGGGTAGAACAGAGTAGAAGTACCCTATAGGGTTTCCAAGGCTGTAATCTTTACAGAAGCAGACTGCCATGTATTTCTCCCACAGAGCAGCCAATGAATTCCAATCTCTGATCTTTAGGTGAGCATTTTAACCACTGAACCACTAGTGTTCCTTATAATTAGCCTTAAAAAACAAAACAAAAAGAATAAAAACCAAACCTGTTGCCATCAAGTCAATTCCAACTCATAATGACCTCATAGGAAAGAAGAAAACTGTACCATAGGGTTTCCAAGGAGCGGCTGGTAGATTCAAACTTCTGACCACTGGGCAACCAGGGCTCCAGATAATTTATTTTGATGGCTATAATCAGATATCCACTGATATCAGATAATGACTACTGGCTTAGGATCAAGCTTGGCTTGCAGATATTTGTAGCTTTAATTTGCTTTTCAGAAAACAGTTGACTCACTTTTTAGAAAACTTTTAAAATCAACTTTTAAATTTAGAATACACTTAAATTTATAGGAAAGTTGAGAAAATAGTATACAGAGTCCCCATATACCTCACTTCCAATTTAAGTTATTATGGAACTTTTGTTACAATTAATGAACCAATATTGATACCTTATTATTAACTGAACTCCATACTTTATTCAGATTTCCTTAGTTTTTTCCTACTGTTCTTTTTCACTTCCGGGATCCCATCCAGGATACCATACTACATTTAATTGTCATGACTCCTTTGGTTCCTCTTGGCTGTGACAGCTTCACTGTTTCAGTTAACTTGTTTCTGATGACTTTGAAAGTTTCAAGGAATAGTAGTTAGGATTTCTCAAGAATATCCTTTAAATTGGGATTTGTCTGATGTTTTCCTCATAATTAGACTGCGGTTATGGCTTTTTGGGAGGAGGACCACAGAGGTAAAGTGATGTTATCATCACATCTAGAAAACATGCTATCAATATGACATCACTGGTGATGTTAACCTTGATCACTTGGCTGAGGTAGTATTTGTCAGGCTTCTCCACTGTAACCTTTTCCCCCTTTTCCATACTATACTCTTTGGCAGGAGATCACTAGGTACAGCCTATACTTTAGAAGTGGAAAATTAATGTCTCACCTCCTTCAGGGTGGAGTATCTATGTAAATTATCCAGGTTAACATTGGGGCTTTAATTGGTTTTCATTTTAAATGTATATATCTTTAAAAAATTGTCCAGGTTTGGCTCTGTACATATAGGTTCAAAAAAGGAGAAAAATAATAATTTTCAACCATTTCTCCAAATTAAATGGAAGCTGCATGAGACCACCTTAGACTACTTCCAAAGACAAAATGTTAGTATCTGGAAGACATTAATTTGAAAAGAGAAAGTTTCAACAACAAATTTATATATATTGTGAAAGCCAAAGTAATGGTTTTCCATGTTAATCCAGTGGTTATTTAATAATCTAATGAATTACTTAGTATCATATGCAAATTTCCAACTAGATTGATCGAGGAGAAAATCTTCACATAGAAAACATTCTTCTTTTCTCTGGTGGAGTTGCATGTTATGTATCTTCATTGTTTTCCAATGGTAAGAGATTAACTTTTCAGTGTTGGTATATTCTGAGTTTTATATGAAAAGGAATTCTCAGATAGAAAGTGATTTTACTTTTTGACTTGCCGAGCTTTCGTATCCATCAAAATTCCTGTCATATCCTGTGGATATTACTTAGACCATTTCAGCCAGGAATCCTGATGTAATCAGCCTGCCTTCAGGGAGTTCTTTGAGTCGGAACCATCTCTAACTGAGCCTTGTTAGAGGTGCTCATTGGGTTGTGCTCACAGATGAATTTCCATCGTAATTAAACCTTTCATTCTTGGTATTTGAGAAAGCAGTACTTGTCATACTAGGACAACACAAGGTTTGGTGCTTGTTTATGGAATAAAGGGAAGCAGAAAAGACAGACTTGACTGTGACAGTAAAAGTTATTGTATATTGAGCTTTTTTTTCCTTGCTAGAGATGTCTTTTAATTTTCCATCTATAGCTTTAAATAGAAGACTACTCTATCAATTCTTTTCCTGCTAAAGTAAAACTTTATCAGTTCTGTTACCTGCCTTATATACTCGCCCTGTTTCCAACTGTAGAACTTTCAGTGTTTTCTGTTTAACTTGCTTTTGAATTTGTTCTCTCTCTTCTCTCTCACTCTGTCTTTCTCATCTACTTACCTACCTGTCTATTTGTCTAGCATCTATATATAATATGTATCTATAATGGTGATATATAGAGTTGAAGGAAATGGGTGAGATTATTACAAGTATTAAGGAGCCCTGGTAATGCAGAGGTTACGGGCTTGGCTGCAGTTTGAACCCACCAGCCATGGAAGAAAGATGTGGCAGTTGAATTCCATAAAGATTACAACCTTGGAAACCCTATGGGGCAGTTCTACCCTGTCCTACAGGGTCACTATGAGTTAAAATTGATTCAGTGACAGTGGGTTTATTACAAACGTTGAGAAAATAGAACGAAAGTCAGGTGGGGGTGTGGCTATAACCCCTGAATCCTGGTATCTAACAGGTTATTATAAGCTTTGAGTCTAGGCCTGGCTCCTAACACAGTTCCAGTGATACAATAGATACAATGATTTGGGGGGGACTGGGGGTAAAAAAAAAATTATTTTTGGGGGTGGGGCAGAGTTCAAAGAAGTGTGCGTGCTTTTGGTTTTTAGAAAATCTACTAGAAAAATAGTTCTATGGGCATAGTTCTGATTCAGTAGACTTGGGATGAGGACCACGGGTCTTTATTTTAAACACTGGCATTTCTGTTACAAGTGCTTCAGGAATCACACTTTTATTAACACTATTTTATGATATAGAACTCTGGGGCCACAATTTCCCATTTATTTTTTTTTTAGTTACCCCAAAAGGACCGTTTGAGGAGAATCTCTAATTCACAAACAGTTGAGATGGTGTCTTTCTTAAGCTTCCCCATTTTCACAGAAGGATTACAGCTTTCACCCACCTACTCCCACCTCTGCCAATTGTTAAAGCAAATGGTGCCAAAATTGTGAAGGGTCTGAGATTTTTCTCCACTTGCAAGGTGACAAGTTCGGCTGCCAAAGTTTCATAGATGCTGGCAGAAGATACAAGACTGCCAGGTCAGAGACAATAGACTTTATTACTCATGGCACAGCAAGCAACATGAGTTTCATGTTCATATTTGTTCCCCTTCATCATTCTGTGCGGGCAATGAAGAACAGCCCAAGTGAAAGCTTATATGCTTGTGTCATAGCTGATAGCCTCTGAGTTTAGGAAACATCCAATAGCATTAAAGGGCTGCTAGCAATCCTGTTCCACTTTTGCCCCAGAGGGAGATATTATATTTATTATCTTGGTCAGGAAACAGATCTTCCCCCAGCCCTAGAGGGAGACACTACCTCTGTACTTCAAAGTTTTTTGCTATGTAAACACCTTGAAAAGATAGTGCAGAACAAAGCTGTCAGTGCCTTTTGCTCAGAAGACAGGCAGAAACACAAGGAACCTGTGGAGAACATCTTCCAACACATGGTTCTACCCACAATATTATCTATCTATCTATCATCTATCTATCTATCATCTATCTATCTATCTATCTATCTATCTATCTATCTATCTATCTATCTATCTATCTATCTATCATCTATCTATCTATCTATCTATCTATCTATCTATCTATCTATCTATCTATCTATCTATCTATCTATCATCTATCATCATCTATCTATCTATCATCTATCTACCTATCTACCTACCTATCTATCTGTCTGTCTATCTATCTAATCTATCATCTATCTACCTATCATCTATCTACCTGCCTGTCTGCCTATCTATCTATCATCTATCTATCTATCTATCTATCATCTATCTATCTATCTATCATCTATCTATCTATCTATCTATCTATCTATCTATCTATCTATCTATCTATCATCTATCTATCTATCATCTATCTACCTACCTATCTATCTGTCTGTCTGTCTAATCTATCTATCTATCTATCTATCTATCTATCTATCTATCTATCTATCTATCTATCTATCTATCATCTATCTATCTATCTATCTATCTATCTATCTATCTATCTATCTATCTATCATCTATCTATCTATCTATCATCTATCTATCTATCTATCATCTATCTATCTATCATCTATCTATCTATCTATCTATCTATCTATCTATCTATCTATCTATCTATCTATCTATCATCTATCTATCTATCATCTATCTGTCTGTCTATCTATCATCTATCTATCTATCATCTACTTAATCCCTTTATCTATCTATAAATAAAACCCCTTGCCGTTCAGTCGATTCTGACTCATAATGACCCTATAGGACAGAGCGGAACTGCTCCATAGAGTTTCCAAGGAGTGCCTGGTGGATTTGAACTGCTGATCTTTTGGTTAGCAGCTGAAGCATTTAACCACTATGCCACCAGGGTTTCCAGAGACCCTATAGGAAAGTAAAATTGCTAGACTCTATATAAAATATATATATATATATATAAACTTGTTATTAATTATTTATCCATTCAATTATTTTATCATTTATTGATTCATTCAAATATTTTGGTGCTTACTATGTCCCAGGCACTGTGCCTCATACTATGCTAGGTAGGAAATACAACAGTGAGCTAGATATATGCAGTTCCTTACCTTGTGAAGCTTACAGTCTCATGGGGAAGACAGATTTTAACAATACATTTACACAAATAATCAACCAACCATTGTGACACAAATACAAATAAGGTCCTACAAATAATTGGGAATTTCTAGGTTCTGATGGAGGAAAGGGTAAAACACCTATTAGAACTGCTGAAGACCCATGTGTTTGGAGTATAGAGAGGAAAGAAGAGTGGCCCTGAATAAGGATGGGAAGAGTCAGGGGCCAGACCATGCAAAATGTGGTCTTCTGTGTTAAGGATTTGGGATTTTATTCTGAAGGCACCAGGGGACCACTGAAGAGTTGGAAGCAGGGGAGTGGTGTCATGAGAGCTGTGGATGGGAAGGTCACAGGGATTCTGTGTGGACCAAGACTGGAGGAGCACAAGATTAGATGCAGGGAGTTCTGTGCTGGGTGAAATGATCACAAGTTGATGTAGAAAGTCAGGAATAAAGGAAAATGGTTGGTTTTGACATACTTTGAAGAAGCAAAACTAGCACACTTCACTGACTGGATGGGGAGGAAGTGGAAGACATTAAGGAATGTTTCTTGGATCTGGCTTGAACACTAAGAGGATAAGTCGTAGGCCCATTGTGATATAGAAAACAGTGAAGAAGTAGTTTAAGGTTTAAGTATTGACAAATCACTGCCTGCCGTACAACATCTACCACAATTATGTTAAAAAATATTATTTATTGAAGTCTGCCTCAAGGATATGTAGTACATCCATTCTTCTCTGTTCTCTAGATTCTGTCCCTGTATTGAGCTACGTGCCTGAAATATCTTAGTCCTCCATAAAGAATTACTTTTATTGAACTGCTCTCTGGGGTGAGGGCATCATTTTATATGGGGGGGATATTATCAGAAACAACCATATAACACTTACGGCAGCGTTTTCTGTGAAGCTCAGGGCCTTCTTTATGAGAACATATGGGAGAAATTATACTGTGATCTCAGCTCAGGATTAATAACCTTCTGAGCAACTAGTGTGTTCTTAATTTATGGACACAAAACCAGGAAACAGATTGAAGTTCTTTCTTTATATGATTGGCTGTCAGCTTTCCACAGAAAGTTTAGAACCAATTTTGTTGCTCACTTCTAACCAGTATATACAGCTTTGTGGTGTACTAATCTCACTCTTATTTGCCTATCCCTTAATTAATTTATTTTCTCTTGCTGATTTGAATGCAGTTTTGGTCAGCTGCCTTAAATCTTTTCTGGAACAAATTGGAGTATATATAAATAAACACAAATTCAAAATTAAGCCACTAGGTGACTTTAGACAAATTACTTTAATCTACCAGGTTTTGATTGTTCATCCGGAAAATGAGAGGTTTGAACCAGACAAGCTCTTGAGTTTTTTTTGTTTCCTAGTTCTTAAAGACTTTGTTTCTAAAGAAAGAGGAGTCTTCAAGTGTGAGCTATCATAGACTATATTGCAAGAACTTAATACTGATTGAAGGGAGCATTGTTGGTTCATTGGTAAAATTCTCACCTTCCAAGGAGACTGTGGTTCAATTCCTAGCCAATGACCTCATGTGCAGCCATTTCCCATCTGTCAGAGGAGGCTTGTGGGTTGCTGTGTTGCTGAACAGGTTTCAGCAGAGCTTCCAGACTAGAAAGAATGCCTTGGCAGTCTACTTGTGAAAATCAGCACATGAAACCCTAGGATCACAACGGTACAATCTGCAACCAATCGGATCATGGGGATGGTGCAGGACTGGGCAGCATTTCGTTCCACTGTGCATGGGGTCACCATGATTTTGGGACCCACTCAACTGCAGCTAACAACAAGAAATACTCACTGAAACCTGATCCACTGTATCTTTGCTCACTGAATTGTTGATTATCCAGAACATCCCTAATTCTTGAAAATGACCTAGGAGTTGCTTCTGTCACAGATATGCTTTTCTTCAACATTTATTATGATACTGTACACGGGGTTGGGTTTTCATACAACTAGAAAGCATTTCTCTTGCCCTCCTTTCTTGCTCTTACTGAAGTTCAGCACACTTGCATCAATTTCAAAGGATGTTCACTTTTTACTTACTGCAAATAAGTCTCAATGTCTGGACCCATTTTAAAAGCCCCTCACTGAGAAGCAGGGCTCAAATGTGTCACTACCCAAGCTCTTCAAAGAAGCAGCTATCCTTATAAAAAATGACCCAGATTCGTGGTTGGTTCCCTGGGAATGAAACCTGGAGGCGCATGCTCTCAGGTGAGAACTGGGGTTAAATTTTAATTGACCTTCCTGAAAGAAAACAGGATACTCAGATGCCAGTTCTCTAGGCATTAAACCAAACCAAACCCATTGCTGTCGCATCGATTCTGACTCATAGCGACCCTGTAGGACAGAGTAGAACTGCCCCATAGAATTTCCAAGGAGCACCCAGTGAATTCAAACTGCTGACCTTCTGATTAGCAGACTTAGCTCTTACCCACTATGCCACCGGGGTCTCTAGGCTTTAGGATCATTCGTTGTGAACTGAATTTACTGGTTGGCATCACCACTTTCTACTACTCAAAGGCCAAATGACCTTCCTCAGACTGCCCTCAGTTCAGGTAGCAGTCCATTTGATGCCTAAGTAATACAGTTACATTAGTTTTTAAGTCTTTGTTGACAGATTTTTAGACTGTATGCAGAGTTTTTCTATATTACAAAAAAAAAAATTTTTTTTCTTTTCTTTACACCATATATGCAAACAGGCATGTTTTTAGGTGTGCATTGTTTCAACAAACATTTATTGTTTACCTTGAATGAGCCAAGCCCTGTGCTATTTTATTTTGCGGGAATGAATGAGCCAGACCTGCTTTGTGTCTAGTTGGTGTCTATTTGGGAAGACAGATGAACAGGTGCTGTGCAGGAGAATAAATGCTCATCTAGTTGTATGTAAAGAATGTGGGTAAAGGAGGATGAGCTGTTATTAGTGTCCTGGGGCAGAGGATGGGGCAGGAGTATTAAAGGACTGTCTTGGAATTTATCCATGGAAGAAGATATAACACAACTTCCTTTCAGACTGTATTGTCTTAACTATTGCTGCAAAAAATCCACTGCAATAGAAAAATGACAGATCATGACAATTTTTTTTTTTTCTGGGACAAAAGATTGCCTGTATTTTGAGCCTTTGCTAAATCAATTCAATGTTTCAGAAGAGGGTGAAGGGAGGACAAACCTAGAGGAGGAATAAAGTGTTTTATAGAGTTGATCATATAGTACAGCACAGGCAACAGCTTTGATAGGCAGACTTTGATTGCTCTGAGTCAAAAGCTGTAAAAAGGCACAGAGCAGAGCATACCATCTCTACCATATGTTACAAAAGCCCAAACAGAAAAAAGTTAGAGTCAGTGCCCAAGTACAGAAGTAGGCAACATTTCAGAGATCATTTCACAAACGGTCAGCAAGGATCTAAGGACCCTGCTGTTTTCCTATCCAAAGCCCCAGGCGCAAACTTCCTGTTCCTGGATTGTTACTGATTTATTTAGATGTTCTCGAGGGTCAAAGTACAGCAGTAAATATAAACCTTAATATCTGAAACTTAAAATTCTCATTCTGGTAAATTTCAGAATAGAGGAAAAATAGGAATATATTAGAGAGATATAGGACTTTATTCCACCAGGGTCCAAGTGACTTCTTAGGACTTGGCAGAGTACTCAGATATTCCACGGAGTGAAACTCAGAGAAGTGAACTACTTGGCAGAGAATCACACAGAAGTTGGTGAACTTTTAATTAGAGCACACAGTGGGCCAAGGTAGCTTCTTTGGGTATCCTTGGAGGGTGAATACACATAAGACTATTCTGGAAAGTGATAATAGCCACCATTTTAAAGCACTTCCTGGGTGTCAGGCACGATGCTAATATATCATCTGATATTAATTTTATATGTACCCTTTATGCTGAGGAAACTGAGGTTTGGAGATACTAAATAACTTCTCACTGACAAATAGTTTTAGAAAATGAATGTGACCTAAGGACTATCTTATTGTGTTGAATATAGAGGGGAAAAGGAAACTAACATTTATGGATCATATACTGTTTTGGGGATCCAAAAAATCCCTGAACAGTAGATATACTTATCATTTCTATTCAAGATTTGAGGAAACTGAGACTCAAAGAAAGTAATAAACTTGTACGTTGCAAAGCTGGTAAGTGTTAGAGTTGAAATTCAGACTTAGGTCTGCTTATCCCAAACTCCATGTACTTTGTTCTGCATGATAAATTTGGGTGGAATTTGAGGATAATACCTTTTGTTGTGATCATTTTCTCCTTTATGCATCCCTTTCTTGCACCCTAGGCTCTGCCTACCTCAGAGCCTAATATGCATATAATTCTTGTTCTTAGATCTCAGGTTGTTTACTAGTCTCTACCAAGTATAAGATGGTAATTAATGTGATGAAAAATGATAGCTAATGTGATGTTCAGGGATATATGAAATTTAGAAGCTATTCTTTACAATTCCAATTGATAAGAGAGACTTGTTGCTTGAGTACCGGGGGTAAACAAAACCTCCTGTCATTGAGTTGATTTCAACTCATAGTGACCCTATAGGACAGAGTAAAACTGTCCCTTAGGGTTTCCAAGGTTGTAATCTTTATGAAAGGAAACTGCCACATCTTTCTCCCGTGGAACAGATGGTGGATTTGAACCACCAACCTTTCAGTTAGCAGCCTAGAACTTTACTTCTTCACCAGAGCCCTTTGGGTACTGGGGATGTCGTTGCTCTTGTCAAGCACCGTAGAATCAGCTTCGGCTCATAGCAACCCTATGTACGACAGAGCGAAACACTGCCTGGTCCAGCGCCGTCCTCACGGTCATTGCCATGTTTGAGCCTGTTGTTGCACCAACTGTGTCAATCCATCTCTCGAAGGCATTCTTCTCCATTTATCATGATGTTTCTTGTCAAATTGTGAGATTTTTTTTCTTTATGTCAAGGTGTAATCCATACTGAGGTCTACAGTCCTTGATCTTCATCAGTAAGAGCTTCAAGTCCTCTGCTTTCAGCAAGCAAGGCTGTGTCATCTGCATATCTCAGGCTGTTAATGAGTCTTCTTCATCCTGATGCCACATTCTTCTTCATTTAGTCCAGATGCTTGGATTATTTGCTCAGCTTACAAATTGAATAAATATGGTGAAAAGATACAACTCTGATGAACATCTTTCCTGATTTTAAACCACACACTATTGCCTTGTTCTGTTCGAATGCCTGCCTCTTGGTCTCAGTATAGGTTCTGCATGAGCACCATTAAGTGTTCTGGAATTCTCATTCTTGCAATGTTATCCATTAGTTTTTATGGTCCACACAATTTGCCTTTGCCTAGTCAATAAAACACAGGTAAACATCTTTCTGGTATTCTCTACTTTCAGCAAAGATCCATCTGCCATCAGTAATGATATCTCTTATTCTACATCCTCTTCTGAATCTGGCTTGAATTTCTGGCAGTTCCTTGTTGATGTACTGCTGCAACCATTTTGAATTATCTTCAGTGTAATTTTACTTACATGTGATATTAATGATATTATTTGATACTTTCCATATTCTGTTGCATCACCTTTTCTTGGAATGGACACGTATATGGATCTCTTCTAGCTGGTCGACCAGGTAGCTGTCTTCCAAATTTCTTGGCATAGGTGAAAGAGTGCCCCCAGCACTTCATCCATTTGTTGAAACATCTCTATTGATATTCCATCAATTCCTGGAGCCTTGTTTTTCTCCGGTGTCTTCAGTACAACTTAGACTTCTTCCTGTAGTACCATTGGTTCTTGCTGATATGCTACCTCCTGAAATGGTTGACCATCAACCAATTCTTTTTGGTATAATAACTCTGGTGTATTCCTTCCATCTTCTTTTGATGCTTCCTGTGTTATTCAGTATTTTGCCCATACAGTCCTTCAGTATTGCAACTCAAGGCTTGAAATTTTTCTTCAGTTCTTTCAGCTTGAGAAATGCTGGGTGTGTTCTTGCCTTTTGGTTTTCTAACTCGAGGTCTTTGCACATTTCATTAGAATACTTTATCTTCTCAAGCTACCCTTTGAAATCTGTTCAGCTCTTTTACTTCATTATTTCTTCCATTCACTTTAGCTAGTCTACATTCAAGAGTGAGTTTCAGAGTCTCTTCTGACATTCATTTTGGTCTTTTCTTTCTTTCCTGTCTTTTTAATGACCTCTTGCTTTCTTCATATATATGTTCTTGATATCATCCCACAACTTCACTGGTCTTCAGTCATTATTGTTCAATGTATCCGATTTATTCCTGAGATGGTCTACAAATTCAGGTGGAATACACTCAAGGTTGTATTTTCGTTCTCATGGACTTGTTTTAATTTTCTTCTGTTTCAACTTAAACTTGTGTATGAGCAATTGATGGTCTGTTTTCCAGTTGGCTTCCAGCCTTGTTCTGACTGATGATACCGTGCTTTTCCACTGTCTCTTTCTGAAGATGTAGTCAATATGAGTCTTATGTTTTCCATTCTGTGAGGTCCATGTGTATAGTCATTTATTTTGGTGAAAAAACTTATTTGCAATGAATAAATTGTTAGTCTTGAAAAATTCCGTGATACGATCTTTGATGTCATTTCTATCACCCAGACCATATTTTCCAACTACCAGTCCTTCTTCTTTGATTCCAACTTTCACATTCCAATCACCAGTAATTACCAGTGCATCTTGATTGCATGTTTGATCAATTTCAGGCTGTAGAAGTTGGTAAAAATCTTCAATTTCTTCTTCTTTGGCTTTAGTGGTTGGTGTGCAAATTTGAATATTAGTCATATTAACTGGTCCTCCTTGTAAGGTGTGTGAATATTATCCTATCACTGACAGTGCTGTACTCCAGGATAGATCTTGAAATGCTTGAAATGTTCTTTTTGATGAATGTGACACTATTCATCTTTAATTTGTCATTCCCAGCATAGTAGACCATACGATTGTCTGATTCAGAATAGCCAGTACCAGTCCATTTCGGCTCACTAATGCCTAGGATATTGATCTTTATTCATTCTATTTCATTTTGACAACTTCCAATTTTCCTAGATTCATACTTAGTGCATTCCATATTCCAATTACTAATGGATGTTTGTAGCTGTTTCTTCTCATTTTGAGTCTTCAGCAAATGAAAGTCCTGAAAGCTTTACTCATCTACATCATAAAGTCAATTCCACTTTGAGGAGACAGCTCTTCCCCAATCGTATCTTCCGTGTCTTCCAACCTGAGGAGCTCATCTTCTGGCACTATATCAGACAATGGTCAGATGCTATTTATAAGGTTTTCACTGCCCAATTTTTTCAGAAGTAGACCACCAGTTCCTTCTTCCTAGTCAGTCTTAGTCTACAAGCTCTGCTGAAACCTGTCCACCATGAGTAACCCTGCTGGTATTCGATATACTGGTGGCATAGCTTCCAGCATCACAACAATACACAAACCACCACAGTAGGACAAACTGACAGATACATGGTGGAGGACTGGGTATGAAGAAAAAAAAACAGGCAAACAAAAAACATCAAACCGGTTGCTGTCCAGCCGATTCCCACTCATATCAACCCTACAGAACAGAGTAGAACTGCCCCAAAGGGTTTCCAAGGAGTGGCTGGTAGATTAGAATTGCCAACCTTTTGATTAGCAGCTGAATTCTTAACCACTGTGCCACCAGGTCTCCATACTTGGGATAGAGGTTGAAAAGATTAGATGATTGATCTTCTCTCCTAGTTTCATCTGGAGAGAGTCTTGAGTTCTGCTGGGCAGGCACTTAAGAGGAAAGTGAATGACCTTGGGTCTAACGAAGAAAGAAAGACATTTGTTTCTCACTCTTGAAAGCTGGTGACCATGACCTAGAATTTTATTCTTTTTTATTGTTTAAGGGTTTCTAATCTTTGATACTATTGATATTTTGGGCCAGATAATTCTTTGTTTTGGGGGATGGTCCTTTGACGTGCAGAATGTTTAGCAGCATCCCTGGCTTCTACCTGCTAAATGCCACTAGGAAACCCTCAGTTATGATTAAAAAAAAAAAAAGTGTACAAATGTTGCCAAATGTCCCTTGGGAGTGAAAATTCCCCCTGACTGAGACCCATTGGTTTAAAGCCACCAAGTCTTTCTAATAGTGACTTTTACTAAATTTATTTTATTTAAAAAATTGATGTGCAGGTTGTTCTATGTGAAGTGAGAAGAACAAAGCCAGGAAATCTGCTAGTGCTTATTGTGGTACTGCTCTCCTGGATGGTCAAAACATTTAAAAAGAACTTTCTCTTTGAATGAGATAATCCAAGAATCTGAAAATATAGACAAGTAGAAAATAGTCTTAATGAAAATACAGCTGGGAATGAAGAATATGTAAATGATCCCTCTTGGGTTACCATTTAGTTCCCCTGGATGGTATACACAAAATTGGTAGAAAATATTATTGGCTGAATTTTCATTTAGCAATCTTGTTAAAGTCCAGATATAACTTGAACTTTATTTAGTGCCTGCTTTCGTTTTCACAATTTTACTCTGAGGCCCCACAAGATCTACAGTTGTCACTGTCTTAGTCATCTAGTGCTGCTATAACAGAAATACTACAAGTGAATGGCTTTAACAAACAGAAGTTTATTTCCTCACAGTAAAGTAGGCTAAAATTCAGGGCGTCAGCTCCAGGGGAAGGCTTTCTTTCTCTGTGGCCTTCTCATCAATCTTCCCCTAGACTAGGAGCTTCTCCACACAGGACCCCAGGTCCAAAGGACATGCTCTGCTCCTGGCACTGTTTTCTTGGTGCTGTGAGGTCCTATCTCTCTGCTCGCTTCCCTTTCCTTTTCATCTCGTGAGAGATAAAAGATGGTGCAGGCCACACCCCAGGGAAACTCCTTTTACATTGGATCAGGGATATGGCCTTAGTAAGGGTGTTAAAATCCCACCCTAATCCTCTTTAACATAGAAATTATAATCACAGAGTGGAGAACAGCCACACAGTACTGGAAATCATGGCCCAGCCAAATTGATACACACATTTTTTGGGGGGGACATAATTCAATCCATAACATTCACCTACCACAATCTGGACCTACCAGCCACATGGCAGCCTCCTTTATTGCTTTCACCCTCCTTAGCCAGGGAGTGTGGAATGGTTTCAGGATTTAGAACAGGTCCGTCCCGGTTCAAATCCCTGCTCAGAATTTGCATTTCCACCCCAGATATACTGAATCAGAATCTACATTTTAACAATTCCCAGGTGATTCTTATGTATAATAAATTTTGAGAACCACTGTTCTACTAGTGGTTCTCAAAACTGATCTCTAATCAGCAGTATTAGCATCGCGTGGGAACTTGTTAGAGATGCAAATTCTCAGCAGGGGTTCAAACCCGAAAGAACTTACTCAAAGCCATGTATGGTTTAGAACTGCCCATGGTAATACACAAAAAACCCACTGCCATCGAGTTGATTTTGACTCATAGCAACCCTATAGGACAGAGTAGAGCTGTCCCATAGGGTTTTCAAAGAGTGGCTGGTGGATTTGAACTGCTGACCTTGTGGTTAGGAGCCAAATGCTTAGCTGCTACACCACCAAGGCTAATGTCTCCTACACATCAACCCTGGGAGAAGCACAAAGAGGGAACCCCTTCCTTTTAACAGTTGAGGAAGTAATCAAGTCCAGCTGCCCTCCTCAGAAAGAATTGTGGCAGCTATGTTAAATATTGGGAATTCTCTTTTGTGTTAGTGCCTCTTTCAAGACAGCTCAGGTTTTAAAAAGTTGAATATTCCTTTTTTTTTTTTTTTAGAAGAGTATATCCAAATTGTGGGAAATGTAGAAAATGTACTATGAAGAAAATAGGAGACATAAGAAAAATAAAAGACAATTGCTATTAAAATTTAGGCTATTTTCTTTCAAAGTTTTACCATGCATTTTACATTGTTGGTATCATACTATAAAATATAATTTAATAGTCAGCTAGTTAAAACTGTAAAGCTTAGCTCTATATCATGAAGTTGTTTCTCTGACATTTACAATTCTTAAAACTTAATTTTTAAAGAAAGCAGTATTGAATTAATCATCATAGAAGTTCTTTTGTTGCATGTAAAGATAATTAGGTAGTGGTGGGTAAAGATAATTAGGGTAATAGCATATTCTCCTTTGTACAGAGGAATAGCTGAAGTGCAGATTTTTTACTATATCTTATACCCATGTTAATTATTGATGCTAAAGGAAGAATTTGAATCTAAGGTATCTGCATGATTAGATTTGTGTATCAAAAATATCATCCTGTCAGGGGTACAGTGGCCATGCAAGGGAGACCAATTAGGAAATTGGTGCCAAAACATTGTGCAGAATGAAGACCTGAAAAAACTAATGGAAGAGAGGATGGAGGGGGGAGGAGAGATTGAAGAGATATCAAGGGGCTACAAGAATCAGTAGCACTTGGTTAGTGATGTATGTGGAAGGTAAGGGAAAAGGGGGAATTCCAGGTGATTCTCAGGTGTTAATATAGATGTTCTTCATCAAGAGAGAAAGTAAAATGTAGTACTGTTTGGGAGGAAGATGATTAGCTCCATTTTGGATGCAGTGAATTGGAATTTCTCATGGGACATGCAATTGAAAATGCCTGATAGACTGTTGGAAAACTGGCTTAAACCTGGGTGAAGGAAGTAGCAAGAAAAAGGGAGGGATGGGGAGAGAGAAAGAAGTATCTGGGCTAGAGCAGTAGACAGTAGCTCATCATTTAGAAGATAATTGATATCAGGGAAATAGATTAATTCACCCAGGGAGAGCATGCAAGGCGAGAGAGAAGAGAACCTCAGATGAAGCCTTCTCTGACTTTCATGACCTTCCCTGTTTAAGTTGGTCCCAGGATTAATCTCAGATATCACTTAAGATCTCATTTCTTCACTGAGATGGCTTCTGCATCACATGGAAACATTTCTGTCTTGGTCTCACTGGAACTCACTGCAGCATTTGAAATTGATGTTCACTTTCTCTGCCTTTCTGAAATTCTCATGGCACGTGGCTGTTTCTTCTCTCTCTCTTTTGTGAGTGTTCCTTTGCTGGCCCATCCTATAGAAGAAGATTAGCAGTCTCAGACTAATCCTGGCAGACAAATGGATTCTCAGCTTCCTCAGCTCTACCCTCTCTTGACACTTGTCTCTCCTCTGAGTATCTGTGTTTTCTTATTCCTCAAATACAAGCTGAATTGAGGGAAGAGATGGGTACTCCAGGCAGTTTGGAAGCCCTTCAAACTTATATTTAAGCATTTGTTTAATAGCGATGGAGTGAAACAACTTTTCTATTAATATAATGTTTTTGTTGTTAGCTGCCACTGAGCCAGCCCCTGACTCATGGCAACCCCATGTACAATGAGATAAAATGCTGCCCAGTCCGTTGTGATCCATAGGGTTTTCATTGGCTAACTTTTTTCATAAGTGGATAGCCAGGCCTTTCTTCCCAGTTCATATTAGTTTGCAAGCCATGATGAAACCTGTTCAGCGTCATAGAAACACACAAGCCTCCACTGACCGAGGGATAGTAGCTGTCTACAAGGTGAATTGGCCGGGAATTGAACCCATGTCTCCCATATGGAAGGCAAGAATTCTACCACAGAACCACCAATATCCTCTAACGCACACTTCTGTATTTATATCCCGTTTATCAATAATTCCCTCTTTTCCATCATTAAGCACCCTTCAGGGAGCTTTGAGTTGGTAGGGGACTGACTCAATGGCAGCTAAGAACTACATACTTGTATTAATAGAAAAGTTATTTCACTCTACCCCTACTAAATACATGTTGAAAAAATACTTCAATATAAGTTTAAAGGGCTGCCATACTGCCTGGAATGCCCACCTCCTTCCTCAATTCAGCTTGAGTTTGGGGAATGAGAAAACAGGTTAAGAAAACACGGAGAGATACTCAGAGGTGACACAGTGTCAAGTTAAGCTCCCTTAAAACAAAAATGCACATGCTTAATTGCTTTACTGAGCACCACAGAATTTAATAGACATTCTATAGGAGAGCATGAGGAGGGAGTCTACATCTCAGGGCACATAGCATTTCCCAAAATAATGACCATTGGATACCTCCTTTCTCATCAATTTTTTTTCTCAACCCCACAGCTTTACATCTTCTCCCTCTCTCTCCCTCCCCCTCTTTCTCCCTTCAGATTTCTCTCTCTCTTGCTCCTTCCCTCCCTACCTCCACCTCTCCAACACTAAACATTTCTGATTTACTCTTCCTGAATTCTTCCCTACCCCATCACCTCCACTGTTTTTATCCAAGACAACTTATCTCTTTCTGGATTCTATCTCCACGTTTTTACACTCCCACGCACTACCTAAAATTGCCTTCAAATCATCGATAGCCATTTAAAGTAGGCTGTAGATCTTATTTGTTGTCAAAAAAAAGATCCACCTGTTACCAAAATCTGTGCTCCTATGAAGGCCCAGGAGATTACATATAACAAACAGTCAATATTCAAATTCAAAATATATGTGCTAAATGGGAGCCATTTATATTTTCCCAGTTGAGTATGGAATGATGTACCATTTTTTCTGAGAGATAGTTTAGAACTTGGAATCCATCACATTGTACAGCTGCCCAGATGATCTGCTCTTTTATCTGGCTCTGCTAGAACCCTACAACCCTTCTTTCTTGTGCAAGAGAGAGAAGGTGTGGCCATTGCAGGGGTTTTGGGTGTGGGATTGAGGGACATTAAAAGGGACGTACACTAACACTTGGAAAGCACCTTTCACACATTTGACACTGTTATTGTTTCATTTAACGTTATTTCACTAGCAACTACACTGTGAGTTAAATATTATTATTCCCAGTTTATCAATAAGAAATGTAAGAGTCAGAGGGGTTAAGTACCTTGACTCACAAGTAAAGGAATTCAGGTCATTGTCGCTCGGTAGCCCCTGCTCTTTCAACTGAACCACACTGCATCCACAGAACGCCATTCTCTGCAGTGTCATTTGCTATATTTCAGCCTCATACAAAGAACAGTGCTTTGGTTCTGTCCTTTCCTAGACACCTTACACAGGGTAAGAGGATGAAACTTCCCATTCCTAGGCGCTAAACATCAGCCTGAAATATGGGCAGCTGATTAGGGGATAGTGTTCTAAATGTATTTTTACAGTTTAGCAATCATCTCCAGGTGAGAAGAGGAGCTTCCCAAACCCGGCACTCTGAGAATTTGAAAAATTATATTTGTGCTATTTGAGACAAGGCTACCTTACACTTAACCTCATGATTTAGCAGCTGATACTTTTAATTGGGTCTCAGGCTATTGGGAGAGGACTTGTATACAACTTTTATAGATAAGTCTCAAAGTAGCCACTGTATGAGGACATGAACACTGGCAAAATTTGCCACATTTATTCAAGGCACTACAATTTCTGTTGCCCTCAGGTGAACTTTGAAAATTGCAAAGTAATTCTAATAATCCAAGAGCGCATAAAACTGTTCTACTTTTTAAGAAGGCTCATTTCCAATTCCATTTTATTTTAGCTTTCAGCCAGACCCCTCTTCATATACCCCATGGATGCTTTCTGATTCATAATGTTAGTATTCATGAAGGGCTTTATGGGGCAAAATGTTGTCTACAGAAACACAGGTATAAATTCCAAACTAGAAGAATGCTAGGGAATAAAAATACATTCCTGTTAAAGAACAACTTTTCCAAATTGAGGTGCCCAAAGTGGTGATGTCAAATAAATATGTATTGCTTTAATTCTACCCCCCCCCCAGACGCCCCACCACCCTGTCTACTATTTGGAAAAAGGAATGTAGTTCTGGTGATTAAGCAATATTTCAAAAATCAGGGCTAAAATACAGAGAGGCAATTTTTTATGTAGATCCTGGGTGCTTAAATTTTCTTACCCATGATGCTATGGGTTGCCCTCTTCTTCCCCCACCACTCCCCAGAGGTCTTATCAGTCAAATTGTTCAATGAAGATTACTCCCTTTTGTACTTCAATTCCTTTCACATTTTGGAGACACTCTGCTGGAAGACATAGGGGATAAAGATTCAGTAGGATGTTTCTTATTTTCAGGGTTTTGAAATCCAAGGAGGAGAGAGTGATAATGCAGGTGTAAGACAAGGTAGACTGGCATAAGGAATGGTCCATTAAAATCACAGACAGCAAATTTGAAAGTAACAAAAGAAATATTGATTTCAATTGCAGAAGATCTGGGGCAGAGAGGTGCAATCTGAGCAAGTCTTTGAAGTATGCAGAGAGGAGCACTTTGAGCAGATGCAATAGTATGATCAAAGGCAAGAGGATGAGCATTGTGTAGTGTGCAATTCAGTAGTTGGAGGTAAGGTAGGTTGGAAATCTGGGGCTACCAAAAGTATTGCACAAACAAAAGATAATGCTAGAATAGAATAAGAGACAATTTTCAAAGTTGCATTTTCTAACTTCAAAACTCCAGGTAGCATTTAATAACTTTCTGCTCCTGTGTTCTCAATAATTATTTAGTACTAGATTTTACATCCTAATACCTACTTTTTGTCATTTTTATTGTTTTCATTGCACAGTTTCCCCTAAAATAATTTATGCCTGGTGTAGGACGTTATCAGTTCTTGCTTGTTCTATTGAAATCCGTTATGATTGACCTCCTTGCTTCCATTCTCACCCTTCTCCCAATTATTTTCTATGCTATAGTCAGAGTGACTATTTAAAAATATAAACCAAAGTCTTGTATTGTCCTGCTTAAAACTGCTGAATGGATTTTTATTACTCCATTTAAAAAGTATTAATAGTTTAAACAAAATCCAGAAGAGTGTGAATAGATAATAAGGTGTTTATGATGTATAAGGAAAAAGAGTCAAGATATTTCTGAAAGAACTTTTTTGTCCACAGAGCTAAGCTTTTTGTCAAGAGTTCAGACGTAATATGAACTAATAATAGCTCACCATTGCTCGCACTCTTCCAAGGGTACATATGTGCATATGTACACACACACACACCAATTTAATCTTCACTACATTTTTTTATTCACCACTGTTATATGAAGAAGGTACTGTTATCATCTCCATTTTATAGATGAGGAAACAAAGGCATAGAGAATTTGTATGTAAAATTTTAAATGAAGAAACTTCAGCTCACTTCCAATTTGGTTGTCCCAAATACTAGACTGTGGAACAGTGGTGCGTGTAACATGTTTTCCACTGTTCATTGTTTCTTGCATCCTACTTCTTTCTACTAAGTTCCATTTCCTTTTTATCGCGGTCTTATCTAGAGTGAAGATCTGTGGGTGGTAATATGCTTAGTCCTTGTTTAAAAAATTTCCTTATTTTGCCCATGATTTTTGAATGGTGTTTTAGTGTGATGTAGGGTTTTAGACTAAGTATTTTCTCTTAATACATTGAAATATCCCTTTGGAAGCTGCCCTTTATTGTTGCAATTGAAAAATCCATTGTCATTCTAATCGCTGTCCCTGTTTTTCCTCTTCAGTTGCTTTTATTTCATTTAAAATTTTATTTATCTATAAAGGAGGGACAGTTCCTGGAGAAACACATCATGCTTGATAAAGTAGAGGGTCACTGAGAAAGAGGAAGACCCTTAACGAGGCAGATTGACACAATGGCTGAAACAATGGGCTCAGACACAGCAACAATTGTGAGGATGGCACAGGAAAGGGCAGTGTTTCATTCTGTTTCACACATGGTCTCTATCAGTCGGAACCAACTCGATGGCACCTAATAATGGGTGCACAAATCTTAAGTGTACAGCTCAGATAATTTTAATATAAGTACACATTCATTTAAGTATCATGCAGATCAATATAAAAAGATTTCTAGCATCCAGAAGGCTCTCTATGTCCTTTCCCAATCACTATCTACCCTTCCCATGAAGAAACAGTATTCCTACAATTAACATTTCCGCTTCCTTATTACTTCCAGTTTCTAGTAGCCCCAGGCATCTCTTAGCATTCCTTGGTGGTAGACGTATTTCATAGATGGTGTTTCTCCTGCCTATAATCCTGTTTCCATGTCTGTCCTCTTCTCTTTTAAGACAGCAGTTATGTAGGATTAGGACCCACCCTGGTTTGGTGACCTTGTTAACTAAACTGATAACATCTGTAAAGAAAAACTCTTATTTTCCCAAAAAGGTCACATTTATAGGTATTCAAAACCAAACCAAACCCATTGCCATTGAGTTGATTCTAACTCACAGTGCCCCTAAAAGACAGACTAGAACTACCCCATACGGTTTCCAAGGAGTGCCTGGTAGATTCAAACTGCTGACCTCTTGGTTAGCAGCTGTACTTTTAACAACTACGCCACCAAGGTTTCCATTTACAGGTATACCCAAAAAACCCATTGCCGTTGAGTCGATTCCGACTCATAGCGACCCTATAGGACAGAGTAGAACTGCCCCATAGAGTTTCCAAGGAGCTCCTGGTGGATTCGAACTGCCAGCCTTTTGGTTAGCAGACATAGCTCTTAACAACTACACCACCAGGGTTTCCATTTACAGGTATAGGGTTTAGGAATTCAACATATCTTTTTAGAGTACACAGTTCAATCCATAACAATCATGTATCTAGCCATCTATTCAACTCTCTTTCCACCCATTAAGCCATCTTATTTCAGTAGTTTAATTTTTCATTCTTAAAATTCTACTTGTTTTCTTTTCAAATATTCCTTTACCTTATTTATTTAAAGTTTGTATTTTAGCCATTTTTTATGAGCTCTTTAAGACTAGCTTGATGTTTCTTTTTAATACCATTTGTTGAAGGTTCTAATACTCTCGTTTATTATTTTTCCTGATTTTCACTAACAGTAAATTGTTTCCTAGTGTTTTTGTAATTAAAAAAAAAAGTGAACTTATCTGTGAACAAGCTTGTTTGTTTGCTTGTTTTGTAATCGCGTAACCCCACAAAAAAATATTCTGCCTTTGCTCCTGCCAAGTATTCCAGGATTTCATGAAGTTGGTGGGATTTTTATGTGAATGCCTTGGCTTTCGAGTTCTTGGCCCACATGACCACTATAAATTTATGTATTTTCACCATCAAAGCTGCACAAGGCCCTATCTTGTTTCCATTTCTCAAGGGTTCCCCCCCCACCCCCCCACCTGGAACCGAGGCAGAAGCAGGAATCCATGCATCAGCCCTAGAAGACAATGCAGAGCAATGTGGACCAGGTGGAATAACAGGGAGTAAACTTTTCTTAGGTTTCCAATTAAGGCCACATGATTCAATTTTCAATTCGTTTTTTCCCCGATACATGATTTTGTCCCTTTATCATAAACTCAGTTCTTTGCTTAGTTTTTTTGAGGGGAAAAAAAGAGGTTTTGACAATTTGTCCAGCATTTCTAGGTGTTCATAGCTGGAAGTTTTTCACGTTATCCTGTTTTACACAGGACCTTAGTTGAAAATTCTAGGAAAAAGTTATTCTCCGTTACTCTTAAAATACAATGCTGACTCCACTCAGACTGGACAAAGAAACACGATCCGTCTATATGCTGCCTACAAGAGACACACCTTAGACTTAGAGACACAAACAAACTAAAACTCAAAGGATGGAAAAAAATATATCAAGCAAACAATAAGCAAAAAAGAAGAGGAGTAGCAATATTAATTTCTGACAAAATAGACTTTAAACTTAAATCCACCACAAAGGATAAAGAAGGACACTACATAACGATAAAAGGGACAGTTGACCAGGAAGATATAACCATATTAAATATTTATGCACCCAATGACAGGGCTGCAAGATACATAAATCAAATTTTAACAGAACTGAAAAGTGAGATAGACACCTCCACAATTATAGTAGGAGACTTCAACACACCACTTTCAGAGAAGGACAGGACATCCAGTAAGAAGCTCAATAGAGACACGGAAGACCTAATTACAACAATCAACCAACTTGACCTCATTGACTTATACAGAACTCTCCACCCAACTGCTTCAAAGTATACTTTTTTTTCTAGCGCACATGGAACATTCTCTAGAATAGACCACATACTAGGTCATAAAACAAACCTTTGCAGACTCCAAAACATCGAAATATTACAAAGCATCTTCTCAGACCACAAGGCCATAAAAGTGGAAATCAATAACAGAAAAATCAGGGAAAAGAAATCAAATACTTGGAAAATGAACAATACCCTCCTGAAAAAAGACTGGGTTATAGAAGACATCAAGGAGGGAATAAGGAAATTCTTAGAAAGCAACGTGAATGAAAATACTTCCTATCAAAACCTCTGGGACACAGCAAAAGCAGTGCTCAGAGGCCAATTTATATCGATAAATGCACACATACAAAAAGAAGAAAGAGCCAAAAGCAGAGAACTGTCCCTACAACTTGAACAAATAGAAAGTGAGCAACAAAAGAACCCATCAGGCACCAGAAGAAAACAAATAATAAAAATTAGAGCTGAACTAAATGAATTAGAGAACAGAAAAACAATTGAAAGAATTAACAAAGCCAAAAGCTGGTTCTTTGAAAAAATTAACAAAATTGATAAACCATTGGCTAGACTGACGAAAGAAAAACAGGAAAGGAAACAAATAACCCAAATAAGAAACGAGAAGGACCACATCACAACAGAACCAAATGAAATTAAAAGAATCATTTCAGATTACTATGTAAAATTGTACTCTAACAAATTTGAAAACCTAGAAGAAATGGATGAATTCCTAGAAAAACACTACCTACCTAAACTAACACAATCAGAAGTAGAACAACTAAATAGACGCATAACAAAAAAAGAGATTGAAACGGTAATCAAAAAACTCCCAACAAAAAAAAGCCCTGGCCCGAATGGCTTTACTGCAGAGTTCTACCAAATTTTCAGAGAACAGTTAACACCACTACTACTAAAGGTATTTCAAAGCATAGAAAATGACGGAATACTACCGAACTCATTCTATGAAGCCACCATTTCCCTGATACCAAAACCAGGTAAAGACATCACAAAAAAAGAAAATTACAGACCTATATCCCTCATGAACATAGATGTAAAAATCCTCAACAAAATTCTAGCTGATAGAATTAAAAAACATATCAAAAAATGAATCCACTACGACCAAGTGGGATTTATACCAGGTATGTAAGGCTGGTTTAATATTAGAAAAACCATTAATGTAATCCACCATATAAATAAAACAAAAGACAAAACCCACATGATCTTATCAATTGATGCAGAAAAGGCATTTGACAAAGTCCAACACCCATTTATGATAAAAACTCTCAGCAAAACAGGAATTGAAGGAAAATTCCTCAACATAATAAAGGGCATCTATACAAAGCCAAAAGCCAACATCACTCTAAATGGAGAAAGCCTGAAAGCATTTCCCTTGAGAACAGGAACTAGACAAGGATGCCCTTTATCACCGCTCTTATTCAACATTGTGCTAGAGGTCCTAGTCAGAGCAATTAGACTAGACAAAGAAATAAAGGGTATCCGGATTGGCAAGGAGGAAGTAAAATTATCTCTATTTGCAGATGAGATGATCTTCTACACAGAAAACCCTAAGGAATCCTCCAGAAAACTATTGAAATTAATAGAAGAGTTTGGCAGAGTCTCAGGTTATAAGATAAACATACAAAAATCACTTGGATTCCTCTACATCAACAAAAAGAACATCGAAGAGGAAATAACCAAATCAATACCATTCACAGTAGCCCCCAAGAAGATAAAATACTTAGGAATAAATCTTACCAAAGATGTAAAAGACCTATACAAAGAAAACTACAAAGTACTACTACAAGAAATTAAAAAGGACATACTTAAGTGGAAAAACATACCTTGCTCATGGATAGGAAGACTTAACATGGTAAAAATGTCTATTCTACCAAAAGCCATTTATACATATAACGCACTTCCAATCCAAATACCAATGTCATACTTTAAGGGGATAGAGAAACAAATCACTAATTTCATATGGAAGGGAAAGAACCCCCGGATAAGCAAAACATTACTGAAAAAGAAGAAGAAAGCGGGAGGCCTCACTCTACCTGATTTTAGAACCTGTTATACAGCCACAGTAGTCAGAACAGCCTGGTACTGGTACAACAACAGGCACATAGACCAATGGAACAGAATTGAGAACCCAGATATAAATCCATCCACGTATGAGCAGCTGATATTTGACAAAGGCCCAGTGTCAGTTAATTGGGGAAAAGATAGTCTTTTTAACAAATGGTGCTGGCATAACTGGATATCCATTTGCAAAAAAATGAAACAGGACCCATACCTCACACCAAGCACAAAAACTAACTCCAAGTGGGTCAAAGACATAAACGTAAAGACTAAAACGATAAAGATCATGGAAGAGAAAATAGGAACAATGTTAGGAGCCCTAATACAAGGCATAAACAGAATACAAAACATTACCAAAAATGACGAAGAGAAACCAGATAACTGGGAGCTCCTAAAAATCAAACACCTATGCTCATCTAAAGACTTCACCAAAAGAGTAAAAAGACCACCTACAGACTGGGAAAGAATTTTCAGCTATGACATCTCCGACCAGCGCCTGATCTCTAAAATCTATATGATTCTGTCAAAACTCAACCACAAAAAGACAAACAACCCAATCAAGAAGTGGGCAAAGGATATGAACACGCAGCTAACAGATACATGAGAAAATGCTCTCGATCATTAGCCATTAGAGAAATGCAAATTAAAACTAGGATGAGATTCCATCTCACTCCAACAAGGCTGGCATTAATCCAAAAAACACAAAATAATAAATGTTGGAGAGGCTGCAGAGAGATTGGAACTCTTATACACTGCTGGTGGGAATGTAAAATGGTACAACCACTTTGGAAATCTATCTGGTGATATCTTAAACAGTTAGAAATAGAACTGCCATACAATCCAGAAATCCCACTCCTTGGAATATACTCTAGAGAAATAAGAGCCTTCACACAAACAGATATATGCACACCCATGTTTATTGCAGCTCTGTTTACAATAGCAAAAAGCCTGAAGCAACCAAGGTGTCCATCAACGGATGAATAGATAAATAAATTGTGGTATATTCACACAATGGAATACTACGCATCAATAAAGAACAGTGACGAATCTCTGAAACATTCCATAACATGAAGGAACCTGGAAGGCATTATGCTGAGCGAAATTAGTCAGAGACAAAAGGACAAATATTGTACAAGACCACTATTATAAAATCTTGAGAAATAGTATAAACTGAGAAGAACACATACTTTTGTGGTTACGAGGCGGGGAGGGAGGGAGGGTGGGAGAGGGTTATTTACTGATTAGTTAGTAGATAAGAACTGCTTTAGGTGAAGGGAAGGACAATACTCAATACATGGAAGGTCAGCTCAACTGGACTGGACCAAAAGCAAAGAAGTTTCCGGGATAAACTGAATGCTTCAAAGGTCAGCGGAGCAAGGGCAGGGGTATGGGGACCATGGTTTAAGGGGACTTCTAAGTCAACTGGCAAAATAATTCTATTATGAAAACATTCTGCATCCCACTTTGAAATGTAGTGTCTGGGGTCTTAAATGCTAACAAGTGGCCATCTAAGATGCGTCAATTGGTCTCAACCCACCTGGATCAAAGGAGAATGAAGAACACCAAGGTCATATGATAACTAAGAGCCCAAGAGACAGAAAGGGCCACATGAACCAGAGACCTACATCATCCTGAGACAAGAAGAACTAGTTGGTGCCCGGCCACAATCGATGACTGCCCTGACAGGGAGCACAACAGAGAACCTCTGAGGGAGCAGGAGATCAGTGGGATGCAGACCCCAAATTCTCACAAAAAGACCAGACTTAATGGTCAGACTGAGACTAGAGGAATCCCGGTGGTCATGGTCCCCAAACCTTCTGTAGGCCCAGGACAGGAACCATTCCCAAAGACAACTCATCAGACATGAAAGGGACTGGACAATGGGTAGGGGAGAGATGCTGATGAAGAGTGAGCTATTTGTATCAGGTGGACACTTGAGACTGTGTTGGCATCTCCTGTCTGGAGGGGGGATGGGAGGAGAGAGAGAGTTGGAAGCTGGCAAAATTGTCAGGAGAGACTGGAAGGGCTGACTCATTAGGGGGAGAGCAAGTGGGAGTACGGAGTAAGGTGTATGTAAACTTATATGTGACAGTTTGACTTGATTTGTAAACGTTCACTTGAAGCTCAATAAAAGTTAATAAAAAAAAAAAAAAATACAATGCTGACTCCAAAGGGGAGTTTGTTTGTTTGTTTAGGAAAGGGTCTTAGTTCAAACTTTCTGCATCACATGAGACTAAGGCCTGTTTTTCTATGTCCATTAAGACTCAAGCCCCTATGCTATCCACTACCTTGCCTGCCCAGGAGTGCCGCAGCTCATATGCTCAATAACCTGGTTCGCAGTGTACATTTTTTTTTTTTCATGGCACATAGGGTTCCTCTACCTTTATTTATCATAGCTCATTTCTGCAATTATGTTTTTAAAAAAGCAAAACAAATGTTTTGCTATTTTGTTCAGCATCACTAGATATTTGTAGCTGGAAGTTTTTCCATGTTACCCTATTTGACAAATGGCCTTCATTTAGAGTTCTAAAAAATGTTTTTCACCCACTGCTTTTAAAATAAATCCCAACTCCTTAGCCTGGCCCACTTTGTTCTGTGTGACTCGGCTCCTGTGCAGCCCTATGTAGCCTGGCCTCTTTTAGTTGTTTGTTTTGTCCTCACTCTGAATCTTTCTTCCATTGCGCTTACCACAGTCTGTAAGTGTCTTATTTTTCTTAACTTTTTTGGTTTTATTGCTTCCTGATAGCCTCTCCATCTCAAATGTCAATTCTCTGAAGGCAAAAAACCTATTTACTTGATTTATTACCTCTATATTCCCAGGGAAGAGTGAAGTAGGTGCTCAATTAGCATTTGTTAAATAAATGAATGAAATAACTTTTTTAGCTGCAGTAAGACTTACTTCAAAGAACATACGTGTTACGTATGCTTATGAGAGCACTTTAAAAGTCCTCTCTTCTCACTCTGTGAACTGGATTCCTCTGGTGCTCAAGGCACTGCTCCCTAGGTAAGGTAGCACCTTCTGAAATCTGGGTCAGTTATTGCAAGCTAATAATGGACCATTTGATATACTAGCAAAGAAACTGACTAAATGGTGTCTCAAGAGACAGCAGAATGGCAACATTTCTGTGATGGCTCATAGAAAATCTAATCCCCATTGGCGCTGGGTCCCAATAATCTTTTTCTCCTTTTTATCTTATTGCCAACCTGCCCTTTCCAGGTCCAATTTTAAAGTTAAGCTCCATTTCCCCTTATCTCTTCTCTCCTCCAATAAGCAACTAGCTCATTCTGCATTATCAAGCTTTTAAACTATTTCTGCATTTCAGGTAGAGTCCCAGAAATTCCCTCTGTAAATCAGAAGGGTTGTCTGCCGTGTGCTAAACAACTGATTTAAGAGAATAAGGTATGTAATTGTGCCAGGCCCTGAGACAGCTCATTATATACTTAAGCTAATGTTTTATTGCTTCGGGGAAACTGGATAAAAGCAAAATCACAAATTGCAGCTGCGCACTGAAGTGACCGCATCAAGTGTAGATGTTTTCGCTGTTCGGTCTCTCACTGTAGCAAAGCCATGTGTGAAGGCAAAGGTAGCATGAAATGCTCTTAATGAATATTGGTTCAGTGCGTGCACGAATAACAATATAATAATCTTTTTAACCCAGGCGATAGACTTCTTTCTTTTTCTGTCCTTACATATCTCTCTAATGGAATCAACAATTTATTAATTGATCACTATTTTTAACATTCATTGTACTTTTAAATCTGTGTTTAGCACTGTGACTGGTTATCATGTATAGGGGCAGGGCAGTGGAGTGAGTTAGGAGGTGAAGACAAAACTTTAAGACATAGTGTTTGTCCATGAAGTTTAGAGAATAAAATAGTAGTCATCCAACAACTCTTTAATAAGTATCTACTATGTGTTAGGGGGAGCCCTGGTGGTGCAGTGGTTAAGAGTTCGGCTGCCAACTAAAAGGTCGGCAGTTCGAATCTACCAGCTGCTCCTTGGAAACCCTATGGGGCAGTTCTACTCTGTTCTATAGGGTCGCTATGAGTCAAAATCGACTCAACGGCAATGGTTATTTTTTTGGCTTATGTGTTAGGGAGTCTCTGGGTGGTGTGTAGTTAACACGCTTGGCTGCTAACTGAAAGGTAGGTGATTCAAATGTATGCGAAAGTGCCTCAGAAGAAGGTCCGGGTGATCTAGGTCCAAAAAATCTGCCATTGAAAACCCTATGGAGCACGGTTCCACTCTGAGACATGAGGTCGCCATGAGTCAGAACTGACTGGATGGCAACTGGGTTTTATTTTTTTTTTAATATTATTATATGTCAGGCACCATTTTAGATATTGGGGATAAAACTTCATGGACTTGATATTCTGCTGGAGGGGACCAGACACTAAACAGAGCACACTGGTAAATTAGATAGTATATTGCAATAAGTATTATGGAGCTAAATGAAATAGAGAAGAAGGATAGGATATTCGAGGGGTGGAGGACTACGAATAGGGTAGTCTGGGACAGCTTCAGTGAGAAGATGATATTTGAACAAATGATACAAGAGATGGGAAGGTGCAAGTGATTGATAGCAAAACCTAAGACTAAGCAGATTATTTGTATTGTTTTCTGCACTCTACGTTAATTTCAGGGTGAGCATGTATCGCCTTGGTAAAGGGACAATTCATGAAACATCTATCAATACTCTAAAATTAACTTGCTCCATAGTAGATGGATCTGCTCTGATGGGCCTTTTCCATCCTGTTCTTACATCCAGCTGAGGTGAATGTCTAGCTGAGCAGATGGGCTGTTAATAAACTTGAGTCCTATCATGCTGTTGGACTCTTCATCATCTGGGCAGTGTTCAATGTGTCACAGGTGAGTCACGGAGCTGGATGAGGCAGATGGCACCTGCATCCCATTATGTTTGGGTCAGACAGCACCTTATGCATAAATATAAAGAGCAGACAGGCAGTGAAGGCAACTGGGAGAAAGCTAACTACTCAGAGAATTTTACTGACGCTCTTATCTCACGGCAAAAAATTGGAAAGTTAATCACTTTCCAAAGAAGCATCCTTTAAGAAGTAACTTCTCCAAAAAACATTCCTCTAAAGAAGAAATTCTCTAGTCTTTTGACTAGTGTAGGCGTGACTTTACTATGACTTTCTAATCTTCTACAGAAATCTGTCCTTTTCTCCTCTGTACAGGAAAGGGCAGTTCTTGTCGATTACGGAATCAAGGTATAACTTCCTTGAATGGTACCCAAAGGTGTTGTCTGTTCTTCAGCATACGGAATATAATGTCACTTTAAACTTAGTCATCTCTGAAGGTGGGATAGGGAAGGCAGTTGCTAGTCTAAGGAGGTAATTTTAATAGCCTGGAATTTATTCCTGCCACTTACATATGATTAATGAATGATCCATCAATTCTATTCAAATTCAAATGGTGCACATTGAAGTCAAGTTTTTCCCCCATAAAGTATTATGAAATATTCATATATTTTATATTTCATGATACCTAATTCTGAACACTTTTGCTAGAAGATAATAGGACTATTATGCAATCACTCATGTCCATCATTGCAGCATCTCATTACAACCTAAATTTGGAAGCAATATTCTATTGGTCAGTGGTGGGGGAGGGGACAACATAGGGGTGTGAATACCAGGAATCGATCTGGAGCCATCTTGGAGGCTGATTGTCACATTTTCTACAACTTTAATATTTTTCTGCTGGGAAGTGAGAAAAGTCCTCCATGAGTTGGCTTTGTTGCTACAGTTTGCTGCCGCTTTCATAAATACAGGTTTGTGTAATTTGTGCATTCACTCATTAGCTGTATAGTGAGCACATGTATTAGGCAGGACCTTCATAAGGGCCTACCCAAGCCTTATATACTTGCACAATTACAGAAAAAGGCTCAGGACTCTGCACTCTCTGTCTTGTAATTGTAACCCTGATCCTCATCTTTGGCACTGTGTGCCTGCTAGCTGTCTCAATATGGCTAAAAGAATCCAACGTAGCTGCTAAAATACAGAGCTATGTTTCTACTCTTGAGTGATTTTTTCTATTATTCCTTCGCTGTGGTAAGTTTTGTTTGGTCTCCAAATGTCTTCAAAGCTGAAGCTGGGAAAATAAGAGCCCATTATCTTCCCCAGTGCACAACACTCCATTATTTAAACCTTACGCCTTTGGCTTCATACAGAAATACTTAGTAAATGAACACTTCAGTTGATTCTCTCTGAATTACAGCTTCATCTTCCCAGGATACCCAGGACCAAAAAGACCATCTGTGTCATGTCATGATGGGTCCTGTAGCTCCTCCTTCCCAGGAGCTCAGTTACCTAACAGCAAGTTTGCACACCTCAGCTCTTTCCCTTCTCAGGGTGAGCTCCTTCCCTACCCCATGTTGTTGTTAGATGGCATCGCATCTGTTTGGATTCGTAGCAATCCCATATGACAGAGTAGAACCGCTCCATAGGGTTTTCTTGGCCGTAATCTTTATGGGAACAGATGGCCAGGTCTGTCTCCCACAGAACAACGGCTGGGTGAATTCGAACCACCAGCCTTTTGGTTAGCAGCAGAGTGCTTAAGCATTTGTGCCACGAGGTCCCTTCAATACCCCATAGGTGACCAATATCCCTCAGCAGCAGAGAGGACTTTGGGGTTCTATTGTCAGCTTCTTATAAGGTTCCCTTGGGCTCTCATACAAAATAGCCTCCAAAAGCCCGTACCATCAAACTTTGAGCTTATTATTTCTCAAAATTCAACAGAATCTTTGGGGATGGGGAAATGTTTGTTTAAAATTCAGATTTCTGCACTTTCTCCACATATTCTGATTCAGAATCTGAGTCTAGGGTTCAGAATGTATTTGTGTTATTTTTGTTTTTTAAACAACAACTTTATCGAGATACAATTCATGTACTATGAACTTTGCCCCTATAACGTATAAAATTCAGTGGTTTTTAGTATATTCACAGAGTTGTGCTAACATCACCAGTATCTAATTTCAGAACATTTTTGTCATCCCCAAAGGAAACCCCATGCCCCAGGTGCTACGCACTGAACTAGGAGGTAGAAGAAAAGCACTAAACGTGTTATTTGGCCAATTAACGGGGATGCCCATGAAACCACGACCCTAAACCTCCAAACCAAGGAACTGAATCCCCTGAAGTTTTTGATTGTCCATAAGCAGACTCAGCACCTATTCTCTCTTTTTTTTTTGTCATTGTTACAAATATATCCATCACACAACTTTTGCCAGTTGTGTGCAACTTATTGACAGCAATTTCAATAATTGGCTGTGCATCCCCACCCTTAATCCCCGGGATTTAGCCCAATATTTCTAGACACGTTAGGTTTTGGGGGTTGAATGAACATCACATGGGAAGATATTTAACAGGCAGTTGCACACATGGATAACTTAGATATTTTATACACTTGGGCAATGAAAATGATCTATTCAATCTGTTAATACAAGGTTTCTGTTTCATTAGCAAAATTTTTTGTAAGCATTAAAATTAGGTCATAAAATATTTTATAATACAGAAGTAACCTAATTTGTATAAAATGCCTTAGTAACAACTAAGGAAAAAGGTTACATAAATCTGAATTACAAAATTATCAGTGGTTTGGTTATATGGGAAGATTCTGTTCACATTTCGTTGGTTGCCATTGATGATCTCTTTTATTAGATTTATATTTAACAGAGATTAAATACCATGATGTACTGGCAGTAGAATGGAATTAGGGCTCAGAAATTGTTCCTTCACAGTGATCTTATAATCTTGTGTTCTGCACACGAATTTTCTTTCTTATTTCTTTAGTATGGATTGTGGGACAGTTTGCATTATTATTGCTCATAAATTCTTCCCAGATGAGATTAGTTTTATAGGTGTAGAATCAATAATACTTGAACACATTTGCGGCTATGTACTGCCCAATATTGCTCACTAACGGCTTTAAAAAAATCAGTGCATTTTGCTGGAAGCCGAGATAATGAGCCATTGATTATCCTTGCACAGCACAATTTACAGCCTATTTTATTTTTAAAGCAACGTTAAATTAATTTGTGAAAGATCAGAAGCATTGCTTTATATCCAAGCTGTGATTAAACAGTTATTGAACTTTTCATAGGGAACATTAATCAATTCTCATTTCTTCTGATTTCCCAGAGTGCTTTGGAAATAAAGACGGATAACTTGTAATCATTTGTACTTCTTGTGAGGCAGAAAAACTAGAGAAGAAAAGGACCTTATGGGCTTTAGCTCTATACTACGGAATGTGTTGGGAACCGTCCTAAGCCGTGATATTTTTTTCTCAGGGTCAGGTGGTGGATCTATTGGATATCAATGAGTGGCAATAGGAAATTGTACTAAAGTTTTAGGTGAAAGCACTTTGATGAGTGTAAAGATACATAGAATGTAAGGCATGTATCATTCATATACTTTACCTTGGATGTGTGTATAATTTAACCATGCTCACCTAGCCCTATACCCTTGAGTAATTTTTTGAATAAACTTTTAAGGTCACTTTTTAAAAATTAACAAATTCATGAATTTTCCCCTTCTTTATCACTTCTTAGCAATCTGTCATTGCCCAAGGCTGGCTAAATTAGATTATGAATTGTACATAAGAATTAACATCATTGAGGCAAAGTGCTGGTGCTACTAAAATGATCTTCAGATTCCAGTTTGACTTCAGAAGGAAGGAACTGATTTATGGCTTAATAAATTAATCCATGTAAAAGCATTAGGAAGAAATCATAGGAAAATGAGATGAACTGGGAGGAAGAAGGTGCTATGTAGATTCAGACATATTGTCTTTGATTGGATGATAAAATAAGGAAACGTTGCTGTCAAGTAGATTCTCACTCATGGTAACCTCATGTGTAAACAAGTAAAACTGTTCCATAGGGTTTTCCTGGCTCTAATCTTTTACGGAAGCAGGTTGCCAGGCCTTTCCCCCATGGTGCCACTGGGTGGGTTTGAACCATCAACCCTTTAATTTAGTAGTCAAGTGCAAACTGTTTGTGCCACTGAGACCTCAATTGGATGTTAATGGAAACCTAACAGGGAAGACAAAGCTGTTCTATCTGGAAACGAACAGAACATAAAGTCCCCTTAATAACAATGAGATGGGTAGATTTAAAGGGGCTGAAAAGTACAAGTAGACTCACCCATTAAGTCAGTGGTGAACTCTGGACTGGATGGAGTAAGAAAAGTATTTTGTAGAGGAGGGAAAAGTTCCAAGCAGAAATCACAGTGTCTAAAGCATAGAGTAAATCAGGCAAGCAGTTGCACTGGGGGACTCAAAAAGAGGCAGTGTGGTCCAAACAGTTGGTCAAAGCCCAGTAATAGAGAATCTAGGGATAAGTCACTTTCAGAAGTCCAGCAAAACAGGCAGAAATGATGAACTTAAATTTCAATCCATACCTATCAGAACTAGATAACAATAGACCCCCAATCCTGTTTACAGTTAGGGTGAATTTTGTGATGATATGCTCCCATCAAGAATCTACTTGACTGCAACGAATTTGATGCACTCATAATGAGGTATTTCCTACACCTACTTCGACAGGTCTGACTTGTTGGATTAAGTAACAGGGACACTGTGGGAACTATGGGGACCTAAAGGTGAACCACAGTGAAATGCCTTCAAGTGGTTGTCAGAAAGTTGAGCTGATCTGAGAGACCTGATCTGAGCTGCCAGGTGTCCAAGTAGTTGATTAAGACAAAGAGCCAAAATGAAAGTAACTGTCAATGTGCAGTAGTACAAGTAAAAGAAACCTGGAGAACGCCCTGACTCCCCCCTGTTTCGTATTTCCCCACGGTCAGTTCTGGGCCAGGGTCAGGTGGATCAGCACAGATGTGGGGGCCATCTCACTGCTGTGGGAGCCTTGAACAAAATGATCCTTCAATTTTATAGACCCCAGGGGCTGGTGAGAGGATGTCGTGGATTGAATTATGTCCCCCCAAAATTCATGTGTCAACTTGGTTAGGCCATGATTCCCAGTATTGGGTGGTTGTCCTCCATTTTGTGATTGTAACTTTGTGTTAAGAGGATTAGGGTGGGATTGTATCACCACACTTACTCAGGTCACCTCCCTGACCCAGTATAAAGGGAGTTTCCCTGGGGTATGGCCTACACCACCTTTTATCTCTCAAGAGATAAAAGGAAAGGGAAGCAAGCAGAAAGTTGGGGACCTCATACGCCAAGAAAGCAGCACCAGGAGCAGAGCGTATCCTTTGGACCCCAGGGTCCCAGCACCTGAGACGCTCCTCAACCATGGGAAGATTGAGGACAAAGACCTTCTTCCAGAGATGACAGAGAGAGAAAGTGCTCCCCTGGAGCCAATACCCTGAATTTAGACTTGTAACCTACTAGATTGTGAGAAAATAAATTTCTCTTTGTTAAAGCCATCCACTTGTGGTATTTCTGTTATAGCAGCAGTAGATGCCCGAGACAGAATTTGATACTGAGAGAATGGGGTGCTACTCTAACAGATACCTAAAATGTGGAAGTGGTTTTGAAACTATGAATGGGTAGAGTTGTGACAGCGGCAGAAGACCAGCGCAGCAGAGAACCTGCAGTGGCAGAGAAGCGGCAACAGCAGAGAACCAGCAGCAGCAGAACTAGGACACCAGCACCACACAGTGCTGAGAGCTGACCCATGGAGCCAGAGAGCTGAGTGCCTGTGTGCAGGAGACTTTCTGATGGAGTAGGGTGCCTTCAGGCACTTATCAGTGGAGCTACAGAGCTTTGGAACACTTGCCCCAGCAGAGTAGATGGGGGCATGAGGGCTGAGGAGCTGAGAAGCCAAGAAACCAGGAAGTAGAAGCTGAAGAGACACTACAAGAAGCTGAGCTGCCTCAATCTCAAAAGGTATGGCCATGATCTCAAGTGTTTCAAAGGGTGGAGCCATGGCCTCTGGTGTTTCTAAGGGTGGAGTTACCACTCAGATGGATGAGGAAAATGGTGCACCTAAAGCCCAGGGAGCGGAGTTGCCACAATTCACCAGGTTAAGTCAGGCTCATTAATGAAGGAAAGACGAGTCATGGCTCTGTGTGTGTGTGTGTGCGTGTGTATGTCTGTGTGTTGTGTTTTGGTAAATGGAAAATACATAAATAGTTGAGAGTAGACTGAAATCCACAAATGGGTAAGATGCCCTGGGGTGGAATGAGAACTATCTGGTTACAGGGTGTTGTGAGCATCATGTACCTACAGACTCCTAGGGAAAGGAAAGCAAGATTAGACGTGGAGAAGGAAAGGGCACGTAAAGCGGTACACGTATTAAAAGAGTGTAATGAGGTGTACATTGAAGGGATGTAATGAGTGACCTAAGGAGAAATTGCTATAAGATTGAGGAGGTTTCATTATTTGTGAATTCAGGATATGGGTTTATAAACTTAAGATATTTAGAGCAGAAAAGGGCTTGTATGAAACCCTTGAACTTGTTCACCATTGAACCTTCATCATTGCTATAATCCTTTCGGCACCAAGAGAGGTGTATACTGTTTTAAGAAAACCGATTAAGCAAAAATATACATTTGTGTATATGAATATACAAATCAAGAGGCGACTGGTTCCTTTAGGAAAGGATTCATCTCAGCATCGACCATACGTTCTTAGGAGACTAATCTGTTGGAACTGGCAAGACCATAGAAGAAAGCTGATCCAAGTTCTTACCAAGACAGGAAGCCCATGCCAAGCAAACCAATGACATAGACATTTTCTTAGTGTTATTTTATAATACTTCATAGTATACAACAAGACTTATTATCTTTTTTTTTTTTTATAGATGGGAAACTAAAGTAAGATGTCCAAAGTTATTTAGCCAACTATCTTCTGACTTCTTACCCAGGGCTTTTTCCATCCGGTCTCTAGTTGCTCACCTTCCATCAAGATGCCTCCTCTCTCTGAGGTTGTCCATTAAGTCTGCAATTGTTAAGACAACTGGAAGATTATGTAGCTTTGAACCCAGACAGGTCTGGCTTCAAATATTGGCACAGCAATTTACTAGCTGCAAAAAATTGAACCTCTCTGAGTCTATTTGCAGAGCCCTGGCGGTGCAGTGGTTAAGCACTTGGCTGCTAACTAAAAGGCCGGCAGCTCAAACCCACAAGGTGCTCTGCAGGAAAAAGATGTTACAGTCTGCTTCTGTAAACAGTATAGCCTTGGAAACCCTATGGCCTGTTCTATTCCGTCCTATAGGGCCACTGTGAGTCGGAAACAACTTGATGGCAATGGTCTTTTTTTTAGTCTATTTCCTCATTTGTAAAATGGACTCAGTGTCTACTTCACTGATTTTTTTACAAGGATTAAGTGAGATAATGAAAGCCAATTGCCTAGTACAGTACCTGGCACATAGTAGGGGCTCAGTAAATCTTAGATCGCTGCTCCACATATGCCTCAATTACCCACCTTGCCTGTGAATACCCAGCAGAGTTGTCTAAGGGCAGGCTAATTTCTGCATCTATAGGTCTTTTCTAAAAATATAGCTCATATGTTTTTAACATATGCCATTCATCTAAGCATTTCTTTAGGCTGTAAAAGATTCATAAAATTCTTGATTTTGACATATTTCTAGCTATCATTTTGAATCAGAGATTATTGTTTTAACTACCACAGAGCTTTGCATAGGCATTTGACTTGTCTTAGAGCTTAACTGAAATAAACTTGGTATTATACTTCTGCTTAAGTTAGCTGAATTAATGCTGCTTTAATTCACGTTCATCTCCACAGTGGAAAATGGCAGGCATTATTGAGTTCTATTACACATTTAATAAGGAATGTACACTTCTCATCCTTGCGGGGGCAATTTAATACACTGCAGAGCCTGTCAAAATTCAATTCAAGGTTAAATGAATAATGCATAAAAGTCAATTTCATATCTTATCACAGATAAAGCCAGTTATTTCTTTTTATCAAGTAGATGGGGATGCTATATGGATTTCTGGTAGCGAAGGTTTGAAACTTCAGGCTTTGACCACTCAGAGAAGACGCAAATGTGCAGAAACCTCAGGGGTCCCTAGAGAGTGGACCCAAAAACCCAGTGCTGTCGAGTCAATTCCAACTCATAGGTGAGTGGAGTATACCTAAATAAATGAATCAACAGAGAGGATTGCTGGTCATTTTGTCCTTTATGCAGGTACAATTTCCATAGCTTTGAATTAAGGTACAAACTCAGCAGGAAGCCGAGAGCAGAGGACTAAGGAAGATTTATGGAGGCTCTTGCTCTTCCAGCGATGCAGCTCTGATCCCAGTCTATGTGTGTACAGGCATGTGTGTATGCATGTAAGCAAGTGTGTAGCACACAGCATGGCTGCAGGTCTATTCAGCAATTACTAAGCCTCCAAGGGACATTGTTCTGGATGTTGAGGACATAGGGGTGGGCAAAAGATGCAAAAAGTTCCTGCCTTCATGGAGCTTATATTTTAGTGGTGGGAGAAAGGCAGTAAACGATAAAAAACAATAAATATATTATTGTCCTTGTGAGATGTTAGACCAGTTATCATGAAGTTGATTTCAACTTATGGTGATTCCATGTATATCAGAGTAGTAGTACGCTCCATAAGGTTTTCAATGGCTGATTTTTGGAAGTTGATTGCCAGACTTTTCTTCCAAGGCAACTCTGGGTGGACTCGAACCTCTGATCTTTCGATTAGCAGTCAAGGACCTTAACCATATGTACCACGTGGGACTCCTGTTACATAGTAGAGAAAAAGAAAACAGGGCAGAGGAAAAAGAGTATTATAGGAGTTATAACTTCATTAAATAGAGTGGGCAGGGAAGGCCTCACTGGGAATGTGACATTGAAGTAAAGATCTGAAAAAGGTAAGGAAATGAGCTATGAGGTTATTTGGGGGAAGAGTATTGCAAGCAGAAAACAACAACAACAAAAAAAAACCCATTGCCATCAAGTTGATTCCAACTCATAGCAACTCTGAAGGACAGAGTAGAACTGCCCCATAAGGTTTCCAAGCAATGCCTGGTGGATTTGAAATGATAACCTTTTGCTTAGCAGCCGTAGCTCTTAACTACTGTGCCACCAGGGCTTCCAATTGCAAGCAGAGGGAACAGTAACTACTGAGGCCCTGAGGCTGGGATGTGCAGGGAATGTTAGCAGAACATCAAGAAGGCAGGAGTGGCTGGAGAAGAGTGGATGAGGAAGAAAGTAGTAGTAGATGAAGCCGGAGAAATAACAGGACATGCATCCTGTAAGACGTCAGAGGTGATGGTCAGGACTTGGTCTCATTCTCTGAGGAACAAGGAGCCGCTGGAGGGTTTTGAGTAGAGGGGCAACATGATGTGACTCCCATTTTATCCCTCTGGCTGCTGTGTTGGGAGTAGACTGTAGGAGAGCAAGGTGGAAGCAGGGAGACCAATTAGAAGGCTGTGACATGACAGTAGAGTAATGTTTGTTGATGATAACAATGTTGAGGTGTGCCCATGGGAGTGAGTGGCTACAGCAGGAGGAGGAGCACTGAACTGCAGGAAAGGGGGCCAGGACCTGAGAGGTCAGGTTATCAAGAGGATCATCTATGTGTCTGCGATTAAATGGTACTTGCTGAGGAGACCGGCTGTATGTGACCTGAGGCTATACTTCTACTAAAATCTAATGCCTACTGTCATTCTGCCTACAGAAACCACTGAGAGTACGCGCCAAAAAAGACTAGAGCAGGCTGACGGGCATTTTGCCTTTGTTGACTTGTACCTGTAGTACTTATTTAGCCAGATAATACCTAAACTGAGATTTAATTCAACGTCTATACATTCATTATGAGATGCCCTCTCGCACGAATATTTGCTTCCTTTTGTCTTGAGCGTTCTGCTGATTAAATAAATTTATAATTCTCTTGGTGTTGTGTTTTTATTTATTTATTTTTGGTGGGCAATTCAGTGTTTTGATAGTGAAAGTGAGCCTTAAGCAGGCAAATATTTATTAGCCATTTATCTACACCATTGTGTGTCTTCTTTTATTTTCGTATCATGCAAAATGTTCTCATATGTTAAATATAAACCAGAATTTCTTCTGTGAGAAAAGAAGGCATTTAATTAATTTCTCCAGTACAGAGAGCACTATGTAGAATCTTAGCGGAGGGGTACAAAAGAACAGAATATATATAATTTTTCTCCTTATGAAACCTACAGCCTCATTTTGGCATTTGCAGAGAAATAAGCAGAACAATAATTTTTCAGAGCAGCCCATCAAGGAATCACCTAGCCACCTGGATTTGTTCCTGGGGCTGCCTAGTAGAGGTGTGAACAGAATTATCCAGGCTTAATCACGGAAGTGGAGTCCTTGAGTAGTGCAAATGGCTAACATGCTTGCTGCTAACTCAAATGTTGTTGATTCAAGGCCATCTAGAGGCACCTCGAAGGAACGGCCTGGTGAAACATGAGCCATTAAAAACCCTATGGAGCACTCTTACACATGTGGGGTCACCATGAGTTGGAAGTAACTCAGTAGCGGGGAGGGGGTGTGGAATGTAATCATGGAAGGCTTTCTAAAAAGAAGGGCATTGATTGAGTCATAGTTCGTAATTGGTGAGGTTCCAAAACCATCTTAGAGGTAAGGAAGGAGAGGGAGGGAATGAAGTGAATTCTGTGTAGGAGATGACAAAGTCAGAATGTTTGGAATGGAAGGTACACAGAAGGGAAGGTTTAGAAATTAAGCTGGCCAGTCTTCATTGGTACTGTTTGGGGATTCGATACGGGATGCAAAGGATTCTGGATTGATAGGGCAAAATAACGAAGAATGATGTTGCAGCAGTCTGAGTGTGGACTGACCAGGCCTGGATAAGCACAGTGTTTGAGGACTCAGGAAAGGAACTATAAAATGTAGTGTGCAAGGCCTGATGTGGAGATGTGGAAGGCAGGGCAGAGCACGATAGCATTAATGGGAGAAGAGGAAGGCTCGGATCATATGATAAGTGAAGTTTATTAAGACTAGGAAAGAAAGCCAAAACCTTGCTGTCGTTTTTGTTTTCTCTCTTTCTCTGATACCTACATCCAGTCATTTACAAGTCATATAGAATCTAAGCTGAAACACACCCAGAATTTGATCACTTCTCATCAAGCGTGCTTTTTCACCTGGTTTATATCAATAACCTCTTGTCTGCATTGCCTTCTTTCTCCCCATACCTGCCCTACATTCTACTTGAAACTCAGCGAAGGGTTTCTTAACCTGGACACTATTGCCATTTTGAGCCAGACAATCCTTTGTTGTGAGGAGCTGTCTTGTGCGTTATAGGATGTTTAACAGCATCTCTCCTCTCTCCCTACTAGAATCCAATGGTTAACTCCTCCGCCAAGTTGTACAATCAAAAATGTTTCCACATATTGACAAATGTCCCTTGATTTTAGAAGAGGAAGTGAATCATTCCAAGTTAAGAACTACCAAACTAGAGAGATTCTTTAAAAAATTTAAGTTATATTAAGTTGCTCTATAGCTGAAAACTTTCAAAGTTTTTCCATTTTACCTAGAGAAAAACACTCAATGTTCCTACAAGGCCTTACCTGGTATGGATCCACCTCTTCCAACCAAGTACATTTTCTGACCTCATTCCTGCACACTTGCTTCCTTGCAGTTCCCCATCCAAGCAGATCCTTATGGAAAGTCTTTTTCCTTTGCTGTTTCCTTGTCTGTAACAGTCTCCTCTCATTTCTTCATGGCTTGCTCCAGCACCTCTTTCAGATTTCCACTAGAAGGTCATCACCTTCTCAAGGAGGGCTTTTCTGACTCCCTTATTTAGAATTGCACCCCTTTCCTACTTTATCCTCTATACACACTTTTCAGCATCCAACACAGTTGAAATGAACTGTTTTTAAGTTGCTTATTTTATCCATTACCCCACTAGAATGAAAGCTCCATGAGGCAGGATTTTTATTGTTTCTCCTCATCCCCAGCACCTAGAACGTTATATATGCGTAGTAGGTGCTCAGTAAATACCTTCTGAATGAATACATGAATGGCATTGGCAGACCAACGAAGGGAAGCATGTTAAGCTGTAGGTCTTTTCTACAATGGAACCCTCTTGAACTTTCAGAATCTGGAGTCCTTCTCTCACAGTACCCTGGCCACTGCCACAAGCTGTAGAGCACTACTTTCACCTCAGTAGGTATTAAGCAGCGTCAGCTAGCAAACACCCATTTTGGAGCTCTTGCCAAACTCAACACATGTGATTCAGAAACAAAAGAGACTCTAATGGAGATATCAGCCATTTGTTAAACAAATCATTAGTTTGGAGGCAGAAACTGCATGTGTGATGAATCTACTAATTTGCAGATCATTATTGGACGTTAGTTAATTGCCGGACAATTGCATGTTTCCAGGAGACAATGGAGAATCTTTTATTTCTGTGGAGGGATTGATATTTCAGCCCTTAATAATTATGAGGCTTATATTTCAGAACAATTGAGTGAGTGGGTGCTACATCATGTTGGTGTTCTATTGTTATTTTCAGAATCATTTCTTATTTTTCATTTTCAACTGAAAATTACACATTTGGGTATATGCTCGATATTTAAATGAAACAGAAAGATAAAAAATTAAAATTAGCCTTTCTACCCAAAGTCAACTGCCAGACAGATTTTGAAGCAGAAATCCACCTGTATATTACATATATATGCCTTAAAAATGTCACAAGGTGTATATTACTATTCCGAATCAGATTTCACTAAATGCCATGTTTAGGAGATGTTTACGTACCAGCACAAATACCTGTTGCCTTGGAGTTGATTCTGATTCATAATTACCCTACAGGACAGAGTAGAACTGCCCCATAGGATATCCAAAGCTGTAATCTTTAGGGAAGCAGATTGCCACATCTTTCTCTCACAGAGTGGCTGATGGATTTGAACCACTGACTTTTTGATGAGCAGCCGAGCACTTAACCAGGGCTCCTTACCAGCACAAATAGATCTGGCCAATTTTCCTTCAAAGGCTGCATAGTATTCTATTTCCCAGTACTTCATACTTTAGCCATTCTCCTGGCTTTGGAGAGGGAACAAATTAACAAACAGGAAAAAATAATCTGCTAGCTACCCTAAGCCAGAACCTCAGGGCAGTCACAGCCTCGATACCTAGATACAGACATAAGGGGTTCAAGGAATTTGAAAGCCTTTCACCCCTGCCCAGACCTGTGTCAGCTCATTTCAACAGCATCTGCCTTCATTAGCATAGTACAACAGAGTATGTACCTGAAGACTATTTTGATCTGCAACAGCTAAGGGGGAGTGGCAGGTTCCTGACATTTGACTGCACCCTGCTCATTAAGCAGGATCTTTTTTTTCCTCTAGTATTTCTTGTACTCTTGGTTTGGTTTTTATAAATTCCCTTAACTTTGGTTTTTCTAGAAACACCCTAGTTCATCGTCATATTGGACAGGCAGTTTTGCTGGATATATAATTTTTTTTTCTTTTAATTTTTATTGTGCTTTAAGTGAAAGTTTACAAATCAAGTCAGTCTCTCATACAAAAGCTTATATACACACTGCTGTATACTCCCAATTGCGCACCCCCAATGAGACAGCCCTCCCCCTCCCTCCACTCTCTCTTTTCATGTCTGTTCTGCCAGCTCCTAACCCCCTCTACCCTCTCATCTCCCCTCCAGGCAGGAGATGCCAACATAGTCTCAAGTGTCCACCTGATCCAGGAAGCTCACTCCTCACCAGCATCTCTCTGCATACCATTGTCCAGTCCAATCCCCGTCTGAAGAGTTGGCTTTGGGAATGGTTCCCATCCTCAGCCAACAGAAGGTCTGGGGGCTATGACCACCGGGGTCCTTCTAGTCTCAGTCAGGCCATTAAGACTGGTCTTTTTATACGAATTTGGGTTCTGTATCTCACTATTCTCCTGCTCCCTCAGGGTTTCTCTGTTGTGTTCCCTGTCAGGGCAGTCATCAGCTGTAGCTGGGCATCATCTAGCTCTTCTGGTCTCAGGCTGATGTAGTCTCTGGTTCATGTGGCCCTTTCTGTCTCTTGGGCTTGTAATCACCTTGTGACCTTGGTGTTCTTCATTCTCCTTTGGTCCAGACGGGTTGAGACCAATAGATGTATCTTAGATGGCAACTTGCTGGCGTTTAAGACCCCAGACACCTCTCTTCAAAGTGGGATGCAGAATGTTTTCTAAATAGATTTTATTTTGCCAGCTGACTGGTATGTCCCCTGAAACCATGGTCCCCAAACCCCTGCCCCTGCTACACTGGTCTTCGAAGCATTCAGTTTATTCCAGAAACTTCTTTGCTTTTGGTTTAGTCCAGTTGTGCTGACCTCACCTGTATTGTGTGCTGTCTTTCCCTTCACCTAAAGTAGTTCTTATCTACAGTCTAATTAGTGAGTACCCCTCTCCCACCCTCCCTCCCTCCCCCATCTTGTAACCATCAAAGAATATTTTCTTCTCTGTTTAAACTATTTCTCGAGTTCTTATAATAGTGGTCTTATACAATATTTGTCCATTTGCAACTGACTAATTTCACTCAGCATAATGCCTTCCAGATTCCTCCAAGTTATGAAATGTTTCACAGATTCATCACTGTTCTTTATCCATTGTGTGAATATATCATAATTTATTTATACATTTATCAGCTGATGGGCATCTTGGTAGCTTCCATCTTTTTGCTATTGTAAACAGTGCTGCAATGCACATGATGTGCATAGATCTGTTCATGTAAAGGCTCTCATTTCCCTAGATATATTCCAAGGAGTGGGATTGCTGGATCATATGGTAGTTCTATTTCTAGCTTTTTAAGGAAGCGCTAAAACAATTTCCAAAGTGCTTGAACCATTTTACATTCCCCCCAGCAGTGTATAAGTCTTCCAGTCTCTCCACAGCCTCTCCAACATTTATTATATCATATTGTTTGGATTAATGCCAGCCTTGTTGGAGTGACATGGAATCTCTTTGTAGTTTTGATTTGCGTTCTTTGATAGCTAATGATTGTGAACATTCCTCACGTATCTGTTAGCTACCAATGTCTGTTCATATCTTTTGCCCATTTTTTAAACTGGGTTATTTGTCTTTTTGTAGTTGAGTTTTTGCAGTATGCTATAGATTTTAGAGATCAGGTGCTGATCAGAAACGTCATAGCTAAAATTTTTTTCCCAGTCTGTAGGTAATCTTTTTACTGTTTTGGTGAAGTCTTTGGATAAGCACAAGTGTTTGATTTTTAGGAGCTCCCTGTTACCTAGTTTTTCTTCTGCATCGCTAGTAATGTTTTGTATACTGTTTATGCCATGTATTAGGCCTCCTAAAGTTGTCCCTATTTTTCTTCCATGATCTTTATCGTTTTAGATTTTATATTTAGGCCTTTGATCCATTTTGAGCTCGTTTTTGTGCATGGTGTGAGGTATGGGTCTTGTCTCATTTCTTTGCAGATGGATATCCAGTTATGCCAACACCGTTTGTTAAAAAGACTGTCTTTTCCCCATTTAACTGATTTGGAGCCTTTGTCAAATATCAACTGCTCATATGTGGATGCATTTATGTCTGGATTCTCAATTCTATTCCCGTGGTCTATGTATCTGTTGTTGTACTAGTACCAGGCTGTTTTGACTACTGTGGGGGTACAATAAGTTCTAAAATCAGGTAGACTGAGGCCTCCCACTTTGTTCTTCTTTTTCCATAATGCTTTACTTATCTGGGGCCTCTTTCCCTTCCATATGAAGTTGGTGATTTCTTTCTCCACCTCATTAAAAAAAAATGTTGTTGCAATTTGGATCGGAATTGCATCAAATCTATAGGTCGCTTTTGGTAGAACAGGCATTTTTACAATGTTGTCTTCCTATTCATGAGCAAGGTATGTTCTTCTACTGATGTAGGTCTCTTTTGGTTTCTTGCAGAAGTGTTTTGTAATTTTCTTTGTATAAGTCTTTTACATCTCTGGTAAAATTTATTCCTAAGTATTTTATCTTCTTGGGGGCTACTGTAAATGGTGTTGATTTGGTGGTTTTTTCTTCGATGTTCTTTTTGTTGGTGTAAAGGAATCCAGCTGATTTTTTTATGTTTACCTTGTATCCCGATACTCTGTTGAACTCTTCTTTTAGTTTCAGTAGTTTTCTTGAGGATTCCTTAGGATTTTCTGTGTATAAGATCACATCATCTGCAAATATACTTTTACTTCTTCCTTGCCAATCTGGATGCCCTTTATTTCTTTATCTTTCCTAATTGCTCTGGCTAGGACCTCCAGCACAATGTCGAATAAGAGTGATGATAAAGAGCATCCTTGTCTGGTTCCCCATCTCAAGGGGTATGCTTTCAGGCTCTCTCCATTTAGGATGATGTTGGCTATTGGCTTTGTATAAATGCCCTGTGTTATGTTGAGGAATTTTCCTTCTATTCCTATTTTGCTGAGAGTTTTTATCATGAATGGGTGTTGAACTTTGTCAAATGCCTTTTCTGCATCAATTGATAAAATCATGTGATTCTTTCTTTTGTTTTATTTATATGATGGATTACATTAATTGTTTTTCTAATGTTGAACCATCCCTGCATACCTGGTATGAATCCCACTTGGTCACGTTGAGTTATTTTTTTTGATATGTTGTTGAATTCTATTGGCTAGAATTTTGTCAAGGATTTTTGCATCTAAGTTCATGAGGTTTAAACCCACCCCAGTGCCGTCGAGTTGATTCCGACTCATAGCGACCCTATAGGACAGAGTAGAACTGATACAAAAACCAGGTAAAGACACCAAAAAAAAAAGAAAGAAAGAAAGTTACAGACCTATACATTATAGGTCTGTAATTTTCTTTTTTTTGTGGTGTCTTTACCTGGTTTTGGTATCAGGGATATGCTGGCTTCATAGAATGAGTTTGGGAGTATTCCGTCCTTTTCTATGCTCTGAAATACCTTTAGTAGTAGTGCTGTTTAACTCTTCTCTGAAAGTTTCGTAAAACTCTGCAGTGAAGCCATCCAGACCAGGGCTTTTTTTTGTTGGGAGTTTTTTAATTACCTTTTCAATCTCTTCTTTTCTTATGGGTCTATTTACTTGTTCTACCTCTGTTTGTGTTAGTTTAGGTAGGTAGGGTGTTTCTAGGAATTCATCCATTTCTTCTAGGTTTTCAAATTTGATTGAGTATAGCTTTTCATACTAATCTGATTCTTTTAATTTCAGTTGGGTCTGTTGTAATATCACCCATCTCATTTCTTATTCGGGTTATTTTCTTCCTCTCTTGTTTTTCTTTTGTCAGTTTGCCCAATGATTTATCAATTTTGTAATTTTTTCAAAGAACCAGCTTTTGGTCCTGTTAATTCTTTTGATTGTTTTTCTGTTTTCTATTTCATTTAGTTCTGCTCTAATTTTTATGATTTGTTTTGCTCTGGTGCCCGAGGGTTTCTTTTGTAGCTCTGTTTCTATTTTTTCAAGTTGTAGGGATAGTTCTTTGATTTTGGCCCTTTCTTCTTTTTAAATGTGTGCATTTATTGATATAAATTGGCCTCTGAGCACTGCTTTCACTGTGTCCCAAAGGTACGGATAGGATGTGTTTTCATTCTCATTGGTTTCTATGAATTTCTTTATTCCATCCTTTATGTATTATATAATCCGGTCTTTTTTGAGCAGGGTATTGTTCAGTTTCCAAGTGTTTGATTTCTTTTCACTGCTTTTTCTGCTATTGATTTCTACTTTTATGGCTTTATGGTCATAGAAGATGCTTTGTAATATTTCAGTGTTTTGGATTCTTCTAAGGTTTGCTTTATGACCTAATACGTGGTGTGTTCTAGACAATGTTCCATGTGCACTAGAAAAGAAAGTATACTTGGTTGCTGTTGGGTGGAGTGTTCTCTATATGTCTATGAGGTCAAGTTGGTTGACTGTGGCATTTAGATCTTCCATAAATTTGTTGAGCTTCTTTATGGGTGTCCTGTCCTCCAAAAGTGGTGTGTGGAAGCCTCCTACTATTATTGTGGAGCTGTTTATCTCACTTTTCAATGCTGACAGATTTTGTTTATGTATCTTGCAGCACTGTCATTGGGTACATAAATATTTAATATGGTTATATCTTCTTGGTATATTGTTCCTTTAATCCTTATGTAGCATCCTTCCTTATCCTTTCTGATGGATTTAACTTGAAAGCCTATTCTGTCAGAAATTAATATTGTCACTCCTGCTGTTTTTTGACTGTTGTTTCCTTGATATACTTTTTTCCACCCTTTGAGTTTTAGTTTGTGTCTCTAAGTCTAAGGTGTGTCTCTTGTAGGTAGCATATAGACGGATCTTGTTTTTTAATACATTCTGCCACTCTCTGTCTGTTTATTGGTGCATTTAGTCCATTTACATTCAGGGTAATTATGGATAGGCATGAATTTAGTGCTATCATTTTAATGTCTTTTCTTGTGTGTTGTTGCCAGTTTTCTTCCTACTTAATTTTATGTGCTGAATAGATTATATATTGTCCATTCCTCATATTCTTTGTTGTTGATTTTGTATCTGCTGAGTCTCTATTTTGTCTTGTATTTTATTTTGATGTATAGGATAGTTTTTCTCCTTTGTGATTACCTTATTATTTACCCCTATTTTTCTAAATTTAAATCTAACCTTTATTTCTTTGTATCACCTTGTCTTACTCTCCATATGAAAGACCTATGACTACATTTCTTAGTCCCTCTTTATTGTTTTAATACCGTCTTCTTTTGCATAATAACATTTCTTTTGAGTGTTTTTTTGTCTCGATTTATTTTTGTGATTTCCCTGTCTGGGTTGTCTTCTGATTACGCTGCCCAGTGTTCTAGTCTTGGGTTGATACCTGATATTATTGATTTTCTACTATTTCTTGTTGTTTTTTGTTTGGTTTTTACAAATTCCCTAAAGTTCTGTTTATCTGGAAATGTCCTAATTTCACCTTCATATTTGAGAGACAGTTTTGCTGGATATGCGATTCTTGGCTGGAAATTTTCTTCCTTCAATTTTTTATATAAGTCATCCTATTGCCTTCTTGCCTACATAGTTTCTGCTGAGTAGTCTGAGTTAATTCTTATTGACTCTCCTTCGTAGGTGACTTTTCATTTTTTTGTAGCTGCTCTTAAAATTCCCTCTTTATCTTTGGTTTTGACAAGTTTGATTATAATATGTCTTGATGACTTTTAAAGTCTACCTTATGTAGAGTTCGATGTGCATCTTGGGTAGATATCTTCTCATCTTTTACGATATCAGAGAAGTTTGATGCCAACAAATCTTCAACAATTCTCTCTGTATTTTCTGTCATCCATCCCTGTTCTGGTACTCCAGTCACTCATAGGTTATTACTTTTGATAGTTTTTTTTTCATTTTGTCTCATTTTTCTTCAGATATATTGGTGCCAAGTGCTTTATCTTCAAGTTCACAAATTCTGCCTTCTACTTGCTCAGTTCTACTCCTTTGACTTTGTATTGAGTTGTCTACTTCTGTAATTTTATTGTTGATCTCCTGAATTTCTGATTGCTGTCTCGCTATGGATTTTTCCAGCTTATTAAATTTTTCATTATGTTCTGAATAACCTTCTTAAATTCTTCAGCTGCTTTATCTGTGAGTTCCTTGGCTTGTTTTGTGTATTGCCTGATTTCCTTCCTGATATCTTGAAGGGTTCTGTATATTAACCTTTTGTATTCTGCATCTGAATATTCCAGGAAGGCACTTTCATCTAGAAGATCCCTTGATTCTTTGTTTTGAGAGCTTGTTGAGGTGATCATGGTCTGTTTCTTTATTTAACTTGATATTGACTGTTGTCTCCTAGTCAGCTATAAGTTATTGTATTAGTTTATTTTATGTTTGCTTACTGTATCCTAGCTTCTTGCTTTCTTTTGTTTTGATATGCCCAAATGGGTTGCTTGAGTGAGCGAGCTTGATTATTTTCACCTTTGGAGCTCTGACACCCTGTCCCCAGATGGCTAGAGAGTTATCAGGCATATCAGTCTAGGAGTCCATTCACCTTTCTTGTATGAATTCAGCTCAGGTGTCCAGGTAGCTGATCATCAAGTGTGTGGTATGGACTCTGTCCTACAGTCTTAGAGGGGCAGGGGTGACTGGTGTAGGAACCAGTATCTGCTTGCAGCAGGGGGTCACACTCTGAACAATGCAGGGGGCTGAGAATCATCCCCCACTTGTCTCTGAGGAAAGCGTGTTCTTGTTCCCTACAGCATACAGGTGGGTGGGTTCTGTAGATGGACCATGGACACCCAATGTTTTTGGTTGTAAGGACTGGGAGGTACCAGTTATCCTTGGACTCCATTTATGCCTGGACAGGAGCCACTTCTGTCCTGAGTTTCCCCAGTTAGTGGAGCTAGAAAATTATCTTTTCCCCAACCACAAATTTATTCCTTCTCCAAGGCTGGCAGGATGGCTCTTGGCTGCTTCTCCCTGAGGAAACTGCAGCCAAACACTAGTACCAGCCTGCTGCCACTGTTTCCAGCAATGGTGTCTGAGGGCTCCCAGTGATTCAGGTCCAGTAACTCCTCTCTGCTTCTGAACTGTCTCTTCCTCCTCCTACCCCTCAGTTCATTTTCTAAGCTTGCTTTTGATGTTCAGGGCTCCTAGCTTGTCATAAATACATTCATTTCAGGTCTTTTTTTTTTTTTTTTCAGGTCTTTATTGTAAGAGAGCTCTCCGGAAGTGCCTGTCTATTCCACCATCCAGGATATACAATTCTTGATTGGCAATTTTTTTTCCTTCAAGGCTTTGTATATGTCATCCCATTTTCTTCTTGTCTGCATGGTTTCTGCTGAGTAGTCAGAGCTTAGTCTTACTAACTCCCCTTTGTATATATATATTTTTTGTCTTAAAATTCTTTATCTTTAGTTTTGGCAAGTTTGATTATAATATGTCTTGGTGACATTCTTTTGAGATCTACCCTGTGTGGGGCTTCACTGGAGAATTTTACCAACTTTCAGAGAAGAGTTAACACCAGTACTACTAAAGCTATTTCAAAGCACAGAAAAGGATGGAATACTCCTGAACTCATTCTATAAAGCCAGCGTAACCCTAATACCAAAACCAGGTAAAGACACCACAAAAAAAGAAAACTACAGACCAATATCCCTTATGAACGTAGATGCAAAAATTCTCAGCAAAATTCTAGCCAATAGAATTCAACAACATATCAAAAAAAGAACTCACCATGACCAAGTGGCATTCATACCAGGTATGGAGGGATGGTTAAACATTAGAAAAACAGCATAATCCATCACATAAATAAAACAAAAGGTAAGAACCACATGATCTTATCCATCGATGTAGAAAAGGCATTTGACAAAGTCCAACACACATTCATGATAAAAACTCGCAGCAAAATAGGAATAGAAGAAAAATTCCTCAGCATAATAAAGGACACTCATACAAAGTCAACAGCCAACATCATCCTAAATTGAGAGAGTCTGAAAGCATTCCACTTGAGAACAGCAATGAAACGATGATGCCCTTTATCACTGCTCTTATTCAACATTGCACTGGAGGGCCTAGCTAGAGTAATAAGGCTAGAAAAAGAAATAAAGGGCATCCAGATTGGTAAGGAAGAAGGAAAAATATCCCTGTTTGCAGATGACATGATATTACACACAGAAAACCCCCCCAAAATCCACAAGAAAACCACTGGAACTAATAGATTTCAGCAAAGTATCGGGATATAAGATAAACATTCAAAAATCAGTTGGATTCCTCTTCACCAACAAAGAGAACTTCGAAGAGAAAATCACCAAATCAGTACCATTTACAATAGCCCCCAAGAAGATAAATTATTTAGGAATAAATCTAACCAGAGATGTAAAAGACCTATACAAGGAAAACTTTAAGGAACTACTGCAAGAAACCAAAACAGACCTACATAAGTGGAAAAACATACCTTCCTCATGGATAGGAAGACTGAACATTGTGAAAATGTCAATTCTATCCAAAGTGATCTACAGATACAATGTAATCCTGACTCAAATTCCCTCGATGCTTTTTAGTGAGATGGAGAAAAAATCAACTTCATATTTAAAGGGAAGAGGCCCTGGATAAGTAAAGCATTACAGAAGAAGAAGAATAAAGTGGGTGGCCTCACTCTACCTGATTTTAGACCCTATTATACTGCCACAGTAGTCAAAAGAGCCTGGTACTGGTACAACAACAGATACATAGAGCAATGAAACAGAATTGAGAATCCAGACATAAATTCATCTACTTATGAGCAGCTGATATTCGACAAAGGCCCAAAGTCTGTTAAATGGGGAAAAGACAGTCTGTTTAACAAATGGTGCTGGCATAACTGGATAGCCATCTGCAAAAAACTGAAACAAGATCCATACCTCATACCATGTACAAAAACTAACTCAAAATGGAAATGGATCAACGACCTAAATATAAAATCTAAAATGATAAAGTTCATGAAAGGAAAAATAGGAACAACGCTCGGAGCCCTAATACATGGCATAAACAGAATTCAAACTGTAACTAACAATGCTCAAGCACTAGGAGAGAAACTAGATAACCGGAAACTACTAAAAATCAAACACTTATGTTCATCAGAAGACTTCAACAAAAGAGTAAAAAGAAAACCCATAGACTGGGGAAAAAAATTTTGAGTATGACATATCTGATCAGGGTTTAATCTCTAAAATCTACAAGATATTGCAAAACCTCAACAACAAAAAGACAAATAACCCATTAAATAATGGGCAAAGGATATGATTAGGCACTTCACCAAAGAACACATTCAGGTGGCTAATAGATACAGGAGGAAATGTATCTGTTACAATAATTAGCCATTAGAGAAAAGCAAATCAAAACTGCAATGAGATACCATATCACCCTAACAAGGCTAGCATTAATCAAAAAAAACAGAAAATAATAAATGTTGGAGAGGTTGTGGAGACACTGGAACACTTATACACTGCTGGTGGGAATGTGAAACGATTTGGCACTTCCTTAAAGAGATAGAAATAGAACTACCATATATACAATCCAGCAATCCCACTCCTTGGAATATATTCTAGAGAAATAAGAGCCCTCACACAAATAGATATATCCACATACATGTTCATTGCAGCACTGTTCACAATAGCAAAAAGATGGAAACAATCTAGGTGCCCATGAACAGATGAATGGATAAATAAATTATGGTATATACACATAATGGAATCCTATGCAACAATAAAGAACAATGAGAAATTCACAAAACATTTCACGACATAGATGAACCTGGAAGGCATTATGCTGAGTGAAATAAGTCAGTCACAAAAGGACGAACATTGTATGAGACCACTTATAAGAACTCAAGAAAAGGTTTAAACACAGAGGACAACATTCTTTGATGGTTGTGAGGATGGAGAGGGAGGTAGAAGGGTATTCACTAACTGGATAGCAGAGAACAATTATTTTAGCAGAAGGAAAGGACAACACACAGTACAGGGAAGTCAGCACAACAGGACTAAACCAAAAGATGAGAAGTTTCCTGAACACAACCAAACACTTTGAGGAAAAGAGTAGCAGGGGCAGGGTTCTAGGAACCATGGTTTCGGGGCACATCTAGGTCAACTGGCGTAACAAAATTTATTAAGAACGTGTTCTGTATCCCACTTTGGTGAGTGGTTGCCTGGGGTCTTAAAAGTTTGCAAGTGGCCATCTAAGATGCATCAGTTGGTTCCAACCCACTTGGAGCAAAGGAGAATGAAGAACACCAAAGACAGAAGGAGAATATGAGCCCAAGAGACAAAAGGGCCACTTAAACCAGGGACTTCATCAGCCTGAAACCAGAAGAACTACATGGTACCCGGCCACCACCAATGAAAGCTGACACTACAGGCAGTCGCTGACGGAGCAGGAGAAAAGTGGAGTGCAGAATTCAAATTCACATAAAAAGACCAGACCTAATGGTCTGACTGAGACTAGAGGAACCCCAGAAGACATGGACCCCCAGAATCTCTGTTAACCCAGAACTGAGACCATTCCCCAAACCAACTCTTCAGACAAAGATTAGACTGGACTATAAAACATAAAATAATACTTGTGAAGAGTGTGCTTCTTAGTTCAAATAGATAAGGAGACCAAATGGGCAGCTCCTGTCCAGACGCAGGATGAGAAGACAGAAAAGAATAGGAGCTAGTTGAATGGACACGAGAAACCCAGGGTGGAAAGGGGGAGTGTGCTGTCACATTATATAGGGTTTGCAAATAGAGTCGCTTAACAATATGTGTAAATTTCTGTGTGAGAAATTAACTTGACTTATAAACTTCTACCTAAAGCACACTAAATAAAAAGAAAAAGTAAAAAAGAAAGGAAAAGGACATGAGAGAACTAAATTGTTCTGCATAAAAAAAAGCAAAGACAGATGGATAGGTTAGTGGGGAAGAGGAGTATTACTTCTGAAGACTCAGGAGGCAGAAAAGGGCATATCAAAATTGTGTGTGGTAAAGGTGAAGAGGGAGAACAAGGTGGTGGCCAGAGAAGAATGCTGGAGATGGGAAGTATTCCAGTTACCTAATGATGCATAAAAATTACCTCAAACTGAAAACAAACAAAATCTATGTCTAATGGATTTTGACTCATAGTGACCCTATAGGGCAGAACTGCCCTGTAGAGTTTCCCAGGCTATAAATCTTTTTGGAAGCAGACTGCCACATCTTTCTCCTTCAGAGCAGCTACTGGGTTCGAACTGTCAACCTTTTGGTTAGCAGCTCAGTGCTTAGCGACTTTGCCAGGGCTCCTTTCCCAAAACTTCAGTGACATAAAATAACCATTTATTATGTTCATAGATTCTGTGGGACAGGAATTCAGGAAAGAGTCAGCTGGGCAGTTCTCACTTGGGGTTTCTAATGCAGCTGCAGTCATGTAAAAGTTTGACTGGGAGCCATCTTGGAGGCTGGAGGAGACCACAGAGCTATTTAATATGTTTTTTTCTCCCTTTAATTGTTTTTCCATATAGTATGTCATGTAAACTATTTCCTAGACTTCTCACCCATTTTTTCAGTAAATCTAAAACACTCACTAATGGTTTGTGCAATTGGATTTGCTTTTAAGGCCTGCTTTCAGTGGGCTTGGGATAAGAAGAAAGGCCACCCACAGAGTTTAGGATACATCTCAGTTACATATACATTCGGGCATTTCCACCTGGATATTTATAAGAAATCCTGTAAAAGCACTGGGAATATCTAACTAAGATTTTTCTTTCTATTCCTTTTACAAGTCACAGATTGTTCTCACTGTATTACTTAAGGTGACATCAAGAATGCCTAATTCTTTTCTTTCTCCTGGGTGTGTGTACCCCTTGGCAGAGAAAATAGCTTTCTTCTGTGTTTGGCCCTTGATGTTGGCTTGAAACCATAAAGCTCAGTGTGGGAAATTCTGTCTAACCCCATTTTTGCCTTATTCACATCCTTAGAGGGCCATGCAGGAACCCTCCACCCAATCCTTCTACCTTCCATGCAAGAATACTTTCCCTTCCTCCTGTTTTTCCCTGATACCTGGAGGAGGAGAAGCAATAGGCTTGCAGATCCAGAACACAAACTAGGAAGAGCTAAGGAGGAGATGTCTTAGTCAACAGTCTGTGGATATTCAGGTCTTCTTGGTCATGTTCATTTGATCTTCTGTTTCGTGGGGCAGATGACTAGTTCTGGAAAATGAAACACTCATCAAAAATAAAATCAAGTAAAGAAAGGTAGAGGAAACAGGCTCTGTACCATCGGGAAAAAGGCTGAAGCCCTGTCATTACCATTTCAGATTAAGTCAAAGATAATTTGAGGAGTTATTGGCTTTTACAAATGCAGTTGGCTGCACAGGGCTCCATGAATATTCTAAAAAAAAACCTGTTAATGCAGATTGATGAAATACTCAATAGTAGTTCTTTTCTGAACACCTTTTAAGAGAGCTATTACTGCAATATGTAGAATATGCTGAATACATGGACTATCACCCATTTCACTTTCCATTGAAGAGAATTATTGCAAAAGTATCAAATCAGTTTGATTATCACAGGGAGACATTTTATTTTCAGCTTTTTCAAGCTGTTTATTGAGTTGTTTTCCTTCATTTAAGCACTGAGTTCTAAAATTAATTTACAGTACATTCAGGTAAAGACTCCTTGGTGTAAAGCAAAAAGCTACCCGCAAACAGTGGAAAATTTAGTTCCCGCAAAGACTTCAAATTAAATTTCAGTGCAATTCAATTAGCATTTATTGAATGCCTGCAGGGGCATGGCACTGTACTAGGTACTAGAGTTTGAAATATGTGGAGATTCATGAGGATTTCCAAGTTAATTATATGAGTAGAGAAAAATCAGAAACATTTAAACTGTATATGCTTTTTGAAGCCTACAATTTTTTTTGAAACAGTCTCAAAGTAGTGTTTGATATGATTGTGAACTCACCAGGAACAGGATGAGAAAAACAGAAACCATTCTTTCTTGGCCCTTAAATTTGCAATGAAGGAACTTTTCTTATTACTTTAATAAATAGTTTAAATAACAGAAAAATGGAGTTTTCTTGAATCAAACCAAAGCGAGCAGATGATAGTATTGCTTTCAGAATGACACAATAAGTAAGACTCCTGCTATCCACTGAAGTGAATGTTTCACATTTTAACACATTTACTCTTTAAGGAGCATTCTAAAAAAATAATAAAATAAATACGTTTTCTTCTAGTATCAGTGGAGAGCAGGAATGCTTTAGAAGAAGAGCAAAATAAGTTTTACAAGTGCTAGAATTTGCCAAAGGAGCTACCAAAATCCTGCAAAGCAAATCCACCTAAATGCCTCCAGAGCTTCCCTTATTTAAGAATTTTTTATATGCTTGCTGTTCCTTTTTCTACAAAATTCAAAGACAGGCTTAAAAACAAGGCAAATGCAATGAGTTCTTTTCTTTGGCTCAAAAACCATACCTTGTCTACAGTTTAATGGAGGCAGATGCGAAGCAGTTTCTTGGTCTGCGTTACATTTTCAATTTGTCTTGTTTTCCAATTTGGTGGTTTCTTTTTTTTTCTTTGAGTCAGTACTTCCTTTCTCACAGCACTGCAGTAACTGTACAATGACTGTATATTTGGAATCTATTTTCTGGACTCTATTTTGTTTCATTTTTCCTGTTGTGTATTCTTCCACTCCACACTGTCTTAATTGCATCCATCCCACACTGTATTAATGACTGTGACTTAATATTAACCAATGTTATCTGGTAAGTCTTCTAACTTTATTGTTCTTCAAGGTTGTCTTGAATATTCTTGGGCCTCAGTATGTCCATATAAATTTCGAAGTCAGGGAGAGGTAGAGACAAGATGGTGAAATAGACACATGCTGCTGGCAAGCCCTCTTACAACAAAAGTCCCAAAAAAACAAGTGAAGTGAGTATATTTAGGACAAGCTAGGAGCCCTGAACATCAAGGCAAGGTTAGAAAACGAACTGAGGGGCAGGGGGAGGAAGAGACAGTTCAGAAGCAGAGAGGAGTTACCAGACCTAAATCACCGGGAGCCCTCAGGCACCATTCCCAGGAGTGGCTGCGGCAGGCTGGTATTGGCATTGGCCACGGTTTCCACAGGGAGAATCAGCCAGCCACACAACCTACTCATACCTCCAGACCCAGAGAACAACAGCACTCTCAGCAAAAGCTAAGTACTTGTGTATATTTTAGTGCATCCCCCACCCCCAGGCTGGCTTCAGTGGCTGTTCATTTCCCTGGGCCTGAGGTAGGCCCTGTTGAGCACCTACAGCCATCCTCCAGGGCCTGGAGAACTAATAAATTTGCAAATGGGGGAAAAGATAATTTGCCAGCTCCACTAACCAGGGGAGCTCAGGACAGAAGCAGCTCCTGTCCAGGCATAAACGGTCCACAGACTTTGAGTACTTTTCCCCCCTACATAGACCTGTGTGGGCCTATTTCAGGAGAATAGACCTTTGTTGGCAGACTCCATCCATTTCAGCTGTGTGGCAGAGAAGTAGCTATTTGATGTTTCATATTGCTTTGCCTATGAATCAGGGTCCTCACCTACCCACATCAGGGGCCTAGGGACTGGTAGCTTCACTCAGGTCACCCAGCCACTTGTGACAGAGGTCCAAGGATAACTGGTACCTCCCAGTCCTTACAACCAAAAACTTTGGGTGCCCATGGCCCATCTGCAGCACTCACCCACCTGTACGCTCTAGGGAACAGGCACATGCTTTCCTCAGAGACAAGTGGGGGATGATTCTCAGCCCCCTGCATTGTTCAGAGTGTGACCCCCTGCTGCAAGCAGATACTGGTTCCTACACCAGTCACTCCTGCCCCTCTAAGACTGTAGGACAGAGTCCATACCACACACTTGATGATCAGCTACCTGGACACCTGAGCTGAATTCATACAAGAAAAGTGAATGGACTCCTAGACTGATATGCCTGATAACTCTCTAGCCATCTGGGAACAGGGTGTCAGAGCTCCAAAGGTGAAAATAATCAAGCTAGCTCACTCAAGCAACCCATTTGGGCATATCAAGACAAAAGAAAGCAAGAAGCTAGGATACAGTAAGCAAACATAAAATAAACTAATACAATAACTTATAGATGGCTTGGAGACAACAGTCAATATTAAATCACATAAAGAAGCAGACCATGATTGCTTCAACAAGTTCTCAAAACAAAGAATCAAGGGATCTTCTAGGTGAAAGTGCCTTCCTGGAATTATCGGAGGCAGAATACAAAAGATTAATATACAAAACCCTTCAAGACATCAGGAAGGAAATGAGGCAATACGCAGAACAAGCCAAGTAACACACAGATAAAGCAGTTGAGGAAATTAAGAAGGTTATTCAGAACATAATGAAAAATTCAATAAGGTGGAATAATCCATAGAAGACAGCAATCAGAAATTCAGAAGATTAACAACAAAATTACAGAATTACACAACTCAATAGAAAGACAGAGGAGTAGAACTGAGCAATTGGAAGGCAGAATTTGTGCACTTGGAGATAAAGCACACGGCACCAATATATTTGAAGAAAAATCAGATAAAAGAATTAAAAAAAAATTAAGAAACCTTAAGAATCATGTGGAGCTCTATCAAGAGAAAGAATCTATGCATGATTGGAGTTCTGGAACTGGAATGGATAACAGAAAATACAGAGAGAATTGTTGAAGATTTGTTGGCAGAAAACTTCCCTGATATTGTGAAAGATGAGAAGATATCTATCCAAGATGCTCATCGAACTCCACATAAGGTAGATTTTAAAAGAAAGTCACCAAGACATATTGCAATCAAACTTGCCAAAACCAAAGATAAAGAGAGAATTTTAAGAACAGCTAGGGATAAATGAAAAGTCACCTACAAAGAAGAGTGAATAAGAATTAGCTTGGACTACTTGGCAGAAACCATGCAGGCAAGAAGGCAGTGGAGTGATTTGTATTAAAAAATTGAAGGAAAAAAATTGCCACCCAAGAATCATATATCCAGCAAAACAGTCTCTCAAATATGAGGGTGAAATTAGGGCATTTCCAGATAAACAGAACTTTAGGGGATTCATAAAAACCAAACCAAAACTACAAGAAATACTAAAGGGAGCTCTTTGGTTACAAAATGAAGAATATCAGGTATCAACCCAAGACTAGAACACTGGGCAGAGCAATCAGATGTGAACCCAGACAGGGAAATCACAAAAATAAATCGAGATAAAAAAATGCTCAAAACAGAGAAACGGCAGTGTTTTTGTGTAAAAGAAGACAACGTTAAAACAATAAAGAGGGACTAAAAAATGTAGTCATAGATCTTTCATATGGAGAGGAAGACAAGGCGATACAAAGAAATAAATTTAGGTTTAAATTTAGAGAAATAGGGGCAAATAATAAGCTAACCACAAAGGAGACAAACTATCCCTCACATCAAAATAAAATACAACAAAAAAATAGAGACTCACCAGAAACAAAATCAACAACAATGAATATGAGGAAAAGAAAATATATAAAGATAATCTACTCAGCATAAAAATTAAGTGGAAAAAAAAAACTGTCAACACACAAAAAGAGACACCAAAATGATAGCACTAAATTCATACCTATCCATAATTACGCTGAATGTAAATGGACTAAATCCACCAATAAAGAGACAGAGAGTGGCAGAATGGATTAAAAAACACCATCCATCTATATACTGCCTACAAGAGACACACCTTAGACTGAGAGACACAAACAAACGAAAACTCAAAGGATGGAAAAAAATATATCAAGCAAACAACAATCAAAAAAGCAGGAGTGGCAATACTAATTTCTGACAAAATAGACTTTAAAGTTAAATCCATCAGAAAGGATAAGGAAGGACACTATATAATGATTAAGGGGGCAATATACCAGGACGATATAACCATATTAAATATTTATGCACCCAATGATAGGGCTGCAAGATACATAAAACAAACTATCAGCATTGAAAAGTGAGATAGACAGCTCCACAATAATAGTAGGAGACTTCCACACACCACTTTCGGTGAAGGGCAGGACGCCCAGAAAGGAGCTCAATAGACATGGAAGATCTAAATGCCACAATCAACCAACTTGACCTCATAGACATGTACAGAATACTCCACCCAATGGCAGCCAAGTATACTTTCTTTTCTAGTGCACATGGAACATTCTCCAGAATAGACCACATATTAGGTCATAAAGCAAGCCTTAGCAGAATCCAAAAGGCTGAAATATTACAAAGCATCTTCTCTAACCATAAGCCCATAAAAGTAGAAATCAATAGCAGAAAAAGCAGTGAAAAGAAATCAAACACTTGGAAACTGAACAATATCCTGCTCAAAAAAGACCGGATTATAGAAGACATAAAGGATGGAATAAAAAATTCATAGAAACCAATGAGAATGAAAACACTTCTTATCAGTACCTTTGGGACACAGCGAAAGCAGTGCTCAGAGGCCAATTTATATCAATAAATGCACACATCCAAAAAGAAGAAAGGGCCAAAATCAAAGAATTATCAGTACAACCTGAACAAATAGAAAGAGAGCAACAAAAGAAACCCTCAGGCACCAGGGCAAAACAAATCATAAAAACTAGAGCAGAACTAAATGAAACAGAAAACGGAAAAACAACTGAAAGAATTAACAAGACCAAAAGCTGTTTCTTTGAAAAAATCAACATACCTGATAAATCATTGGGCAAACTGACAAAAGAAAAACAGGAGAGGAAGGAAATGACCCAAATAAGAAATGAGATGGGTGGTATTACAACAGACCCAACTGAAATTAAAAGAATCGTATCAGATTACTGTGAAAAATTGTACTCTAACAAATTTGAAAACCTAGAAGAAATGGATGAATTCCTAGAAACACACTACCTACCTAAACTAACAGAGGTAGAACAAGTATATAGACCCATAAGAAAAGAAGAGATTGAAAACTCCCAACAACAACAACAAAAGCTCTTCCCAGGTCGGCTTCACTGCAGAGTTCTACCAAGTTTTTGGAGAAGAGTTAACTTCACTACTGCTAAAGGTAATTCAGAGCATAGAAAAGGACGGAACACTCCCAAACTCATTCTATGAAGCCAGCATATCGCTGATACCAAAACCAGGTAAAGACACCACACACACAAAAAATTACAGACCTATATCCCTCATGAACATAGATGCAAAAATCCTCAACAAAATTCTAGCCAATAGAATTCAACAACATATCAAAAAAAATAACTCACCATGACCAAGTGGGATTCATACCAGGTATGCAGGGATGGTTCAACATTAGAAAAACAATTAATGTAATCCATCATATAAATAAAACAAAAGAAAGAATCACATGATTTTATCAATTGATGCAGAAAAGGCATTTGACAAAGTTCAACACCCATTCATGATAAAAACTCTCAGCAAAATAGGAATAGAAGGAAAATTCCTCAACATAATACAGGGCATTTATACAGAGCCAATAGCCAACATCATCCTAAATGGAGAGAGCCTGAAAGCATACCCCTTGAGATGGGGAACCAGACAAGGATGCTCTTTATCATCACTCTTATTCAACATTGTGCTGGAGGTCCTAGCCAGAGCAATTAGGAAAGATAAAGAAATAAAGGGCATCCAGATTGGCAAGGAAGAATTAAAAGTATCTCTATTTGCAGATAATGTGATCTTATACACAGAAAATCCTAAGGAATCCTCAAGAAAACTACTGAAACTAATAGAAGAGTTCAACAGAGTATCAGGATACAAGATAAACATACAAAAATCAGCTGGATTCCTCTATACGAACAAAAAGAACATTGAAGAGAAAACCACCAAATCAATACCATTTATAGTAGCCCCCAAGAAGATAAAATACTTAGGAATAAATTTTACCAGAGATGTAAAAGACAAAGAAAACTACAAAACACTTCTGCAAGAAACCAAAAGAGACCTACATAACTGGAAGAACATACCTTGCTCGTGGATAGGAAGACTTAACATTGTAAAAATGCTTGTTCTACCAAAAGCGACCTATAGATTTGATGCAATTCCAATCCAAATTACAACAACATTTTTTTTTTAATGAGGTGGAGAAAGAAATCACCAACTTCATATGGAAGGGAAAGAGGCCCCAGATAAGTAAAGCATTACGGAAAAAGAAGAACAAAGTGGGAGGCCTCAGTCTACCTGATTTTAGAACCTATTATACCCCCCACGGTAGTCAAAACAGCCTGGTACTGGTACAACAGATACATAGACCAAGAGAATGGAATTGAGAATCCAGACATAAATGCATCCACATATGAGCAGTTGATATTTGACAAAGGCTCCAAATCAGTTAAATGGGGAAAAGACAGTCTTTTTAACAAACGGTGTTGGCATAACTGGACATCCATCTGCAAAAAAATGAAACAAGACCCATACCTCACACCATGCACAAAAACGAGCTCAAAATGGATCAAAGACCTAAATATAAAATCTAAAACGATATAGATCGTGGAAGAAAAAATAGGGACAACTTTAGGAGGCCTAATACATGGCATAAACAGTACACAAAACATTGCTAACAGTGCAGAAGAAAAACTACATAACTGGGAGCTCCTAAAAATCAAACACCTATGCTCATCCAAAGAAAGAAAAAAAGACTTCACCAAAACAGTAAAAAGGTTACCTACAGACTGGGAAAAAGTTTTTAGCTATGACATTTCTGATCAGCGCCTGATCTCTAAAATCTACATGATACTGGAAAATACTCAACTACAAAAAGACAAATAACCCAATTAAAAAACGGGCAAAAAATATGAATAGACACTTCACTAAAGAAGACATTCAGGTAGCTAACAGATACATGAGGAATGCTCACAATCATTAGCCGTTAGAGAAATGCAAGTCAAAACTAAAATGAGATTCCATGTCACTCCAACAAGGCTTGCATTAATCCAAAAAACACATAATAATTAATGTTGGAGAAGTTTTGGAGAGACTGGAACACTTATGCACTGCTGGTGGGAATGTAAAATGTTACAACCACTTTGGAAATCGATTTTGCACTTCCTTAAAAAGTTAGAAATAGAACTACCATACCATCCAGCAATCCCACTCCTTGGAATATATTCTAGGGAAATGAGAGCCTTTACACGAATAGTTATAAGCACACCCATGTTCATGGCAGCACTGTTTACAATAGCAAAAAGATGGAAGGAACCAAGGTGCCCATCAACAGATGAATGTATAAATAAATTATGGTATATTCATACAATGGAATACTATGCATTGATAAAGAACAGAGATGAATCTGTGAAACATTTCATAACATGGAGGAATCTGGAAGGCTTTATGCTGAGTGAAATTAGTCAGTTGCAAATGGACAAATATTGTATAAGACCACTATTATAAGAACTCGAGAAATAGTTTAAACAGAGAAGAACATATTCTTTGACCATTATGAGAGTGGGGAAGGAAGGAGGAAGGGGGGGTTTTTCACCAATTAGACAGTAGATAAGAACTGCTTTAGGTGAAGGGAAAGACAACATACAACACAGGTGAAGTCAGCACAACTAGACTAAACCAAAAGCAAAGAAGTTTCCTGAAAAAACTGAATGCTTCAAAGAGCAGCAGAGAATGGGCTGAGGTTTGGGGACCATGGTTTTCAGGGGACATCTAAGTCAATTGGCACAATAAAGTCTATTAAGAAAATGTTCTGCATCCCAATTTGTAGAGCAGCATCTGGGGTCTTAAACGCTAGCAAGTTGCCATCTAAGATGCATCAATTGGTCTCAACCCACCTGGACCAAAGAGAATGAAGAACACCAAGGACACATGGTAATTATGAGCCCAAGAGGCAGAAAGGGCCACATAAACCAGAGACTACATCAGCCTGAAACCAGAAGAACTAGATGGCGCCCAGCTACAACCCATGACAGCCCTGACAGGGAACACAACAGAGAACCCCTGAGGGAGCAGGAGAGCAGTGGGATGCAGACCCCAAATTCTCATAAAAAGACCAGACTTAATGGTCTGACTGAGACTAGAAGGACCCCGGTGGACACGGCCCCCAGACCTTCTGTTAGCCCAAGACAGGAATCATTTCCAAAGCCAACTCTTCAGACAGGGACTAGATTGGACAATGGGATAGAAAAAGATGCTGGTGATGAATGAGCTTCTTGGATCAAGTAGACACTTGAGGCTATGTTGGCATCCCCTATCCGGAGGGGAGATAAGAGGGAAGAGGGGGTTAGAAGCTGGTAGAATGGACACAAAAAGGGAGAGTGGAGGGAAGTAGGCTGTCTCATTAGGGGGACAGCAATTAGGAGTATATAAAAAAAAAAGTTTTATAAATTTTTCTATAAGAGACTTACTTGATTTTTAAACTTTCACTTAAAGCACAAGAAAAATTAAAAAAAATTGAAGTCAGCTTGTCAATATCAACAATACCACAGACCTGCTGAGATTTAATCGGAATTGTGTTTAATCTATGGATCAAAATTTGGGGAGATCTAAAATTTTTATTTTCCAGTTCACATACCTGGTATATTTTACCACTTATATTGGTCATCTTTCATTTCTCTCAGCAATGCGTTCATGGTAGAAGTCTTGTATTACTTTCATTCGATTTTTTCTTAGTGATTTTTTTTTGCTATTGTAAAAGATAGAATTTTTTAAATGTTATTTTCCAAGTGTTTGTTGCTAGCACATAGAAATACAATTGGCTTTTGTATTTTGACTTAGTATCCAGAGATTTACTTAAATTCACTTGTTAATTCTAATATTTTACCTGTAATTCTTTTGGTTTTTCTATGGGCACAATTATATTTACAGGGCAGGGCTTCCCAGCCCGGGACTAAGCCCTGCCTAGATTCTTACCTTCTTCTGACCAAGAACGACCAGGAGAGGCTCAGAGGTTCCACACAACAAAGGTTTGTTAGGGACAGAAAGAAAGTAAAAAGGCTCACAAGAGAGATGGGGGAGTTTCCACCTACGCTAGCCTCCAGTCTTTCATAAATAAAGATTTCCTAGGGTTTATAAAAGGTTTTCTTCCTTCATTAGATGGGTGGAGGTTTCCAGGAGAAGGGGAGGGACTATGAAAATCGAATGCTCACGCAGTTGGAATTCAAGATGGATTTCCTCACAGAGGTTGTCGGAACTAAGATGGAGTCCGTTGCGAGGGCTGCTGGGGTGTTGAACAGGACTTATTCTGGGATGCTCCACATGTGTGATGTCTCTGGATCCTAGTTTGAGTCCCGGCAAAGGATCCCTGCTCATGATTATTTCATGTGGAAGGTTATTCATAGGTTATCTTGGTTTTTACTGCGCATGCTCTGCACCTGGTGGGAGACTTGAAAAACAATTCAGGAGGGTTATCAGTAATTTATAGCTGGTCAAGCATGTAGGGGTAGGAAATATGGCCCCTTATCTTGTCTAAGCACCTGGTTTGTTAATTACAAGTAGTCCTCCAGTGCCAGCAGTAAAAGTTATACGGTGGTCTGCACTTAGGTTTAAATTCCAAGAATACTGAGTCAGAGGTTATTTAATTATAGCTAGTCTGATCTCTTGCCTGTCTCATTATGTTTGTCTGCAAATAATGTCAATAATATATATTTTTTCCCTTCAATCTATGTGTCTTTTCTTTCTTTTCCTTGATTATTTTACTGGCTAGGATCTCCAATTCAAAACTGAACAGATGAGTTGATAGCAAACACCTTTGTCTCCTTCCTGATTTCAGGGAGAATGCTTTTAATATTTAACGATTACGTACGATTTTTGCTGTAAGTACTTTTGTAGATAAAGGAATGGTTTTCACTATATTTCATGTACATTTTCATTTTTCTTCTAGAGTGAGTAATTGTTTCTTTTTTTATTTTTTCTTTAGCTTACTTTTTTTCATCCTAAAACAGGGCCCTCCCACTCCCTGGAACAGTTTTGTAAATGCCTTAAACATAATTTTCCACGTAGTCAAACCTGTCAGTTCATCAGCTTCATTTCTCCCCTTCTGAGACCTGTTGATTGTTTACATTCCTGCTGGATGCTTCTAGTATTTTCCTTTGCCATCATTATGGGAATACATGTTGCCTTTCCTGGTTTTGAGGTGACATTGCTGATTTTCTGGTTTTCTTTCCTTAGTTCTGGTGGATTACAACTTGAACAGGTGCTGCCGGGCACCTGAGCTCATGGAGCAGCCAGCTCAGGGAAGGTTTCAGGACATTTCTGTGGTAGCCTCACTGGAGGACGTTGAGGCTCAGTTGAGCCAAGGGACTTTAAAACAGAAAGTGCGGAAGGGAACAAAGGAAAGAAATAGCTGCCACGCTTAAATATTCATACTTCTTTCCCTTTGGGTCCACCAAGGCGAAGAAGCCCCAAAGGCACTGAGACTTGCCTGGCTCTAGAGGAGGACCGGATCTAACCCTTAGCATCCTGTGAGTCCTCCGACGCTTGGTGGGGCAGACTTGTCCTGGAGGCCAAGTGAAGAAAGCATATCAATAAGATAACTGTACATGTGGAATTTAAAAATAAGCCCAATACCTTTAAGGAATTTGCTGTTTATTGAGGAAGAGAAAAGGGAAGCACTAATAGAAATAAGTGAGAGTTTATGGTTACCCACAATAATTACCAAAACGGAGATTAGAAGATGGGCTGAATTGGTGTGAGATGAGACATGATTAATTATGTATTAATTCCAAAGTTATTTACTGAGTAAGTACTGCCATCTGGACCTGGGAGATTAAGAGATGTACCAGGTAATGGAACTTATCTACTGGTCAGGTTAGACAGACAATAAATAAGGGAAGCAATAGATCAATCGTATGGATTTAGATGTTTGTGCTGACTATGATGAAAATAAACCTAATAAGGCAATCAACTTATTTAGCAAATATTTATGGAGAATCTTTTAAGTACCAGGCAGGTTCTGTTCTAAGTGCTGGGGATCCAGCAGTGAAGAAAATAGACACCTATCCCTGCCTTCATGGACCTTGAAATAGTGGAGGTGGCAGGTGATACGATAGAGTGATTTGCAACTTCAGTTATAGGAATAAAGTTTATAGGATGCAGAACAGAATGATGTAGTTCTAAGCATATGGAATTTTTTAAACTATGGCTCAAAGACAGAAATGTGAGAAACAGAAGGAGGGGGCACAGGGATCTAAGAAGATAAGTTGACATTTTTGTGCAAAGAGTCAATGATTTTACCCTCCATCAGAACTTGCCACCTGTGCTTTAAATGTGAAAGGTTATTTGTGGGGGAAGGGGTGAAGGTTATTTTTATTTTGCTAACTGTCACTGTTCTATGTCTGATCCATTCAAGACCCACTTCCAACATCATCTTTGTTGACCCTTTATTTCGAGCAGTCTTCCCTCCTTTATACTTCCATGACACTGAGTACAGCCTTTTAATACAGAGACATCCCACCACACTAAGATTGTTTGTTTATATGTGCTTGCATACCTTTCTTCTCCACTTACTTAAGAGCAGGATCTACCCTTTTTTTATCTTTGTGTTGGTCAGTGCTTAGCATGTTGTTTTTATCATTAGTTGCCATCAACTTGGCTCCGACACCTGGAGACCTTGTGTGTAACAGAACAAAACGCGCCATCTTCGTGATCTTTGATATGTTTGAGTCCATCATTGTGGCTATCGTGTCCATCCATCTAACTGAGGGTTTTCCTTGTTTTTGAGAATGTAGTAGGTAGCATGTTGAAGGTAGTAAAATAAATGTTTGTTGACTGATAACTGGAATCAAAGGAGTTTGGAGAAATGAAGGTTTTGCCACTTGTAGTACCAAAAGTGAATGGCAGAATGATCTGATTGGAATTGTGGCCATAAACAATGAATTTAACTGTCACTGTTGTTGTTAGGTGCCGTCTAGTTGGTTCTGATTCATAGTGACTCTGTGTACAACAGAATGAAACACTGCCCAATTCTGCACCATCCTCACAATCATTGTTACGCTTGAGCCCATTTTCGCAGCCACTGTGTCAATCCATCTCGTTGAACTTCTTCCTCTTTTTTACTGACACTCTACCAAGCATGATGTCCTTCTCCAGGGACTGACTCCTTCTGACAACATGTCTAAAATTTGTGAGATGTAGTCTTGCAATTCTTGCTTCTAAGAAGCATTCTGTTTGTACTTCATCCAAGACAGATTTGTTCATACTTTTGAGAGTTCACGGTAAATTCAACATTCTTCACCAACTCCACAGTTCTTCTTCGGTCTTCCTTATTCATTGTCCAGCTTTTGCGTGCATATGAGGCAATTGAAAACACCGTGACTTGGATCAGCCGCACCTTAGTCTTCAAGGTGGTACCTTTGCTTTTCAACACTCTAAAGAGGCCTTTTCCAGCAGATTTGCCCAATGTAACACATCTTTTGATTTCTTGACTGCTGCTTCCGTGGGTGTTGATTGTGGATCCAAGAAAAATGAAACCCTTGACAACTTCAATCTTTTCTCTGTTTATCATGTTGTTGCTTATTGGTCCAGTTGTGAGGATTTTTGTTTTCTTTATGTTGAGGTGTAATCCATACTGAAGGCTGTGGTCTTTGATCTTCATCAGCAAGTGCTTCGAGTTTTATTCATTTTCAGCAAGCAAAGTTGTGTCATCTACATAATACAGGTTGTTAATGAGTCTTCCTCCAATCCTGTTGCCCCATTTTTCATATAGTCCAGCTTCTTAGATTATCTGCACAGCATACAGATTGAATAGGTATGGTGAAAGGATACAACCCTGACACACACCTTTCCTGACTTTAAACCATGCGGTATCCCCTTGTTCTGTTCGAATGACTGCCTATGTAAAGGTTCTTCAGGAGCCCAATTAAGTGTTCTGGAATTCCCATTCCTCGCAATGTTATCCATAGTTTGTTATGATCCACACAGTTGAATGTCTGTCCATAGTCAATAAAACACAGGTAAACATCTCTCTGGTATTCTCCGCTTTCAGCCAGGATCCATCTGACATCAGCAATGATACCTCTTGTTCTATGTCCTTTTCTGAATCTGGCTTGAATTTCTGGCAGTCGCCTGTCAATACACTGCTACAGCTGCTTTTGAATGATCTGCAGCAAAATTTTACTTGCATATGGTATTAGTGACATTGTTGCATAATTTCTGCATTTGGTTGGATCACCTTTCTTGGGAATAGGCGTAAATATGGATCTTTTCCCGTCAGTTGGCCAGATAGCTGTCTTCCAAATTTCTTGGCATAGACAAGAGAGTACTTCCAGGCTGCATCTGTTTGTTGAAACATCTCAATTGGTATTCCAGCAGTTCCTGGAGACTTGCTTTTTGCCAATGCCTTCAGTGCAGTTTGGACTTCTTCCTTCAGTACCACTGGTTTGTGATTCTATGCTACCTCCTGAAATGGTGGAAGTTGATCAATTCTTTTTGGTACACTGACTTTGCGTATTCCTTCCATCTTCTTTTGATGCTTCCGCATAGAATCCTTCATGTGGCAACTTGAGGCTTGAATTTTTTCTTCAGTTGTTTCAGCTTGAGAAATGCCGAGCACATTCTTCTCTTTTGGTTTTATACCTCCAGCTCTTCGCATATGTCACTATAATAATTTACTTTGTCTTCTTGTGCTGCCCTTTGAAATCTTCTATTCAGCTCTCTTACTTCACCATTTCTTCCTTTTGCTTTAGCCACTCCACATTCAAGAGCAAGTTTCAGAGTCTCACCTGACATCCATTTTGGTCTTTTCTTTCTTTCCTGTCATTTTAATGATCCTTTGCTTTCTTCATGTATGACGTCCTTGATGTCATTCCACAACTCTTCTGGTCTTTGGTTATTAGTGTTTGACACATCAAATCTATTCTTGAGATGGTCTCTAAATTCAGGAGGGATATACTCAAGGTTGTACTTTGGCTCTCGTCGATTTGTTCTAATTTTCTTCAGTTTCAACTTGAACTTGCATAGGAGCAATTGATGGTCTGTTCCACAGTCGGCCCTGGCCTTTTTCCAACTGATGATATTGAGCTTTCCCATCATCTCTTTCCATGGATATAGTCAATTTGAATCCTCTGTACTCCATCTGGTGACGTCCATGTGTGTAGTTGATGTTTACATTGGTGAAAAAAGGTATCTGCCACGAAGAATTTGTTGGTTTTGCAAAAGTCTGTCACGCAATCTCTGGCGTTGTTTCTATCACCAAGGCCATATTTTCCAACTACCCGTTCTTCTCTGTTTCCAACTTTTGCATTCCGATCACCAGTAATTATCAATACATCCAGATTGCATGTTCCATCAATTTCAGACTGCAGAAGTTGATAAAAATCTTCAATTTCTTCAACTTTGGCCTTAGTGGTTGGTGCATAAATTTGAATAATAGCCATATTAACTGGTCTTCCTTGTAGGTTATGGATATCATCCTATCACTGACAGTGTTGTACTTCAGGATAGATCTTGGAATGTTCTTTTTTGACAATGAATGTGAAGTCATTACCATTCTATTTGTCATTCCTGGAATAGTAGACCATATGATTGTGTGGTTCAAAATGGCCAATACCAGTCCATTTTAGCTCACTAATGCCTAGGATATTGATGTTTATGCCTTTCATTTTTGATGACTTCCAATTTTCTTAGATTCACACTTTGTACATTCTACATTCCAATTATTAATGGAAATTTGCAGCTTTTTTTTTTTTTTTTTTTTCATTTTGAGTTATGCCACATCAGCAAACGAAGGTCCTGGAAGCTTGACTCCATCCACATCATTAAGGTCGACTCTACTTTGGGGAGGCAGCTCTTGCCCAGTCATATTCTGAGTGCCTTACAACCTGAGGGGCTCCTCTTCCAGGACTATGTCAGACAATGTTCCACTGATATTCATAAGGTGTTCAGTGGCTAATTCTTTTCAGAATTAGACTGCCTGGTCCTTCTTCCTAACTTACCTTAGTCTGCAAGCTCAGCTGAAACCTGTCTGCCATGGGTGACCCTGCTTGTGTTTGAATACTGGTGGCATAGCATCCAGGTTCCCAGCAACACACAACCCCCCACAGTAGGACAAACTGACAGATGTGTGGTCTGTAAAATATTTAAGTTGCAAGAAAGACATATCATTAGTTCAGAAATTAGGAGCTGTGCTGGTTCACTGACAGCTTAGTGGTAATGTGATAAGGCAAGTAAGAAAGCGTCAAAGTAAGGTAATTTGCCTGATTGGAAAGGCAGTAGTAGGCATGTAAGTCAAATGGTGAGTTCTAAATCCAGCAAATTCAACTTAATCAGGAGTGACTCTAGGTCTGAGGAAACAAGGTCCTGAGTCCAGTATGTCAGTGATAGAGGCCCAGACTGCAAAGTGTCAGGGACCTGTGTAAAGTATCTGGGACGTAAGAGCAGGATCTAGGTAGGGGAACTAAAAGGCAGGCTCAGAGTATGAGCACTTAATATGTAACTGAATATTAAGGCAGAGGCTGGCTGAGTCTAATCTGCCCTAGGCCAGAACTAGTCTTTGAGTCAGGGTTCCGAGCAAGCAGAGGGCACAAAGCAGGGAGAGTTGGCTCCACTAGAAAAAGGGCAAGAGGAAATCTCTGCATCGAGAAAGTGAACTTGTTATATATATATATAAAATGGCTTGCTGGGTACGGACCCAAACCCTCCGCCATAGAGTCGATTCCAACTCACAGTGAGCCAATAGGGCAGAGTAGAACTGCCCCCATAGAGTTTCCAAGGAGCGCCTGGTGGATTTGAACTGCCAACCTCTTTGTTAGCAGTTGTAGCACTTAACCACTACATCACCAGGGTTTCCGGGTATGGACAGGAAGAGGTAAATAATGTCACAGGTAAACCTAGATAAAGGGTTGCAAGAGGTTTGTAAGAAAACTTAGGGTACAATGATTCATAAACTGACATAACCGCCTTGAGGAAGAACTGAGAAATGTTCTTAAATAACCACGCCTGCATGTGGATCTAAAGTCTTTAACAAAAAAAAAAAAAAAAAGAGTTACAGACAAGAGCCTGATAGGTTGAAAAAATTTCCCCGTTGCCAAGCTAGGGAAGAGCCTACAGCAAAACTGCTCCCACAATTTAAAGTTCAACCTTCTTTTTCATTTTTTGAATAGGGGAGAAATATCAAAGGGGAAGGCCTGATTCTGCACTAGGCATAAAAATCCGTGAATTGCACCTAAGGAAGAGAATTTGGGGGGGTGGGGAAGGGCAGTGTGCTCCCTGCTGTATGACTCTTCATTAGCAAGACTTTTTTGCCTGTGAGGGTATATGTATGCTGTCTCTGGATGTGTCTGCTCACAAACTTACATATGTGAATATTGGCAACTGCTACAATAGACCTTTCTTTAGGACAAGGACTCAGATGGTGAGGAGGGAGAAACAGGTCACTCCTTGTGCTGGTACACAATCTTGGCTACATTTTACAAATAGGTTTTTAAATATGGACTATATTCTCTAGCTAGCTTGACACAGCCCAAGGGTATAGGGGGATGGACTAGATGTATGACCTTTGAAAGTCAATTTTCATCCCGAGGTTTTATGTTTCAATTATGTCTGATGGACTATTTAAATAAATGATGGTTTTTCTATTAGCAATGAAAATTGACTGGAATTCATTCTATTTGAGCTGCAAAAATTGGAAAATAGGTCAACTCTTAATTATCCAGGGTAATAGGGAACATCTTGGATGGATTATCCCAAACCACAGGTAATTAACAAAATGTGCAAATTAGGCACTGATTCATAGCATTCATTAAAATTTACATTTAAACTACTACTTAAGCAGCATACATTTGTAGATGAGCAAATGAACATGATAAAAATAATTTTAAGATGAATAGAAACATTTTAAAGAAAACTTAGAGTTGAAAATACTGCTGTCAGACTGGACAATCTGGAATATTTTGAACTCTAAAATTGAAAACGTTTGCCTGAGCTCCACAGGGCAATTGATAGGCTTTTTTTTTTTTTTTTTTTTTAGCATCCAGTGTGTTAGATTCCTGGTGCTGCTGTGACAAAGTACCACAAAGTGAGTGGCTTAAAAGCACAGACACTTATTGTCTTACAGGCCTGGAAGAAGTCCAAAATCCAAGTGTCACCAGGACCATACTCCCTCTGGCAGTCTCAGCAGAATCCTTCCTTGCCTCTGCCTAGCTTCTTGTGGTGCCTGACAATCCTTGGTATTCCTTCTCTTGTGGCAGGGTAACTTCAATTTCCACCTCCACCTTCACATGGCCATCTTCCCTCTGTGCCTGTCCCTGTCTGTTCTCTTCTAAGGATACCAGTCATATTGGATTAGGGCTCACACTACTCCAGTATGACCTCATGTTAACTAATTATGTCTGCAAAGACCCTATTTCCAAATAAGGTCACATTCACAGGCACTGGGGTTTAGGATGGCAACATATCTTTTTGAAGGACACAATTCAACCCATAATATCCTATTTTGTAAAAGGCATGGGAAAGAGCTGCAGAGGTTTTCCACTCCGTGGACACTGCCTGCTGCCCCAATGCTGTGGTACACAGTCCTGCATGTTGGTGTTCAGACCTCTAAGGCCATGTCTCTTCCCTCCTCCATGCACTTCCATGAAAGAACTAACAGCAGCACAAAGGCCAGTGGCTCTCAAAGTGTGCTCCTCTTTCATCCCCAACCAACAGAGCCTGCCTCTTCCAAATTCCAGGACCTCATCCCAGACCTACTGAATCTCAAACTCTGAGGTTGGGATCCAAGAATCTGTGTTTTCACAGATCCTGCATTTGATTCTGACGCACGCTCAGGTTTGAGAACCACTGTACTCTGCCTTGGAAACCCTGGTGGCATAGTGGTTAAGAGCTATGGCTCCTGACCAAAAGGTCGGCAGTTCTAACTCACCAGGCACTCCTTAGAAACCTTATGGAGCAGTTTTACTCTGTCCTATAAGGTTGCTATGAGTGGGAATTGACTCAACGGCCACTTTTTTTTTTTTTTTTTTAATACTCTTCACTGCTTCCTCAAAAAAGACCTTTATTGTTTTCAACTAGAGGGGAAGAATTAATTATTACTGGTTATCACATGAGGAGAAAAGTCAACAGTTTAATTCAATTAAGCTTTTTAACTGGATTTCCATTTTCAGTTTTTTTTTTAAACATGAAGCAGTGAGGTGAAACTCGAAATTATTCAAAAAGAATATTGAATATAGCTAAATCAGTGGTCTCCAAAGTAAACCATATGCAATCTAGAGGTTATCAAGACTATTCATTGGGCAATAGGAAGAAAATATTAGGACTTATGTTTACATTTATTTTTACCAGAAAATCAGAATGGAATAAGCTTTACTAAAATTTAATATGGTTTTAAAGTAACATATAAATTTATATATAAATATGCATATACTGGCTGTGTGCATAGAACACTCACATGCCTTGACTCACATGTTACTGGCCCACCTCTGTACTCTGGCTGTGATATGACAAGCAGCTGGGCACAAGTGTAAACTGTTAGCTGCATTCTTCAACTGCTCTATATCTCTCTCACCTATTTTCTGGGCCTTCTTTCCAGCCATTCTCAAGCATGCACAAATCTTTAAGTGTAAAGGACTTACCTCAGTGGGATCCAGAAGTCAGTGGATAAATTTTTCCCTTTCTCACATTGCAGATGGACAATTGTGAAGTGCATTCTGTTTACGGCCATTCACAGGGTTCCCAGCATGATGTACCTCATTGGCCCTCAATAATAACCAGCCCAATTATACACCTTTGGATTGGACTTTGCCCCTTCCCTGTTTTCCTCTTCCTAGTTCCCATTCCTGTTCCCCTGAGTGGAATCATTTCCCAAAATAAACTTCCTGCATGGAAGCCATTGTCATAGACTCTTGTATTTTTCTTTCTTTCTTTTTTTTTGAGAACTTAGGCCAAGCAAGGTACATGCTAAAAAAAAAGTTATGAAAGCATGTAAGATAAACATTTTGGGGACCACTTGTCTAAAGCATTAATTATCAGTGCTTTTTTGAAAGAAATTCACATACCAGATTGTATTCTAATGTTTATATATATGACACAGTCTTATGAAAATGTGCTGTTTCTATGAGCGTATTAACTGTAAGTCTATCCCTTCTTCTCCCACTCAGGAAAGCATATTGGATGAAAGTCAATAAGAGTACAGCTATTATGGGGATATTCTTAAATTTAGTCCAATTTACAGAGTTAATCATGTGTAGCTTTAGTACTTTATCATTAATACCAATCTCTTTTTTTTTTTTTTACCAACTTGAGGACTGACATAATGCACAGGAGTGTTGTGATCCTTTGGTTGGAATCTCTTTGTCTAAAGAGAGTTTAAAAGACTTTAGAGCAAATAGACCCAGGTTTAAAATCTGGAACTTTTTGCTAGCAATTATTTTGTTCATTTAAACAACTTCTTAAGTCGTTTATTTGTAAGCTGTCATACCTTTTGTGCTAGAAGATAAGATAAAAATTTCTTACCAGTTTTTTTTTTTTTTTTTCCCTTGCTCGAAAACAATGCAGGGATATGGTTAGAAGGTCATCTGACATCTGTGGTCTTCTCTAAAACGCATAACCCCAGTCTAACCATGAGAAAGCACCAGACAAACCAAATGGATGGACATTCTACAAAATAGATGACCAGTACTCTTCAAAAGAGTCAAGGTCATGAAAAACAAGGACAGCCTGAGAAACAGATGGGAGGAAACGAAGGAGGCATGATGACTAAATGCACTGTGGTATTCTGCATTAGATCCTGGAATAGAAAAGAGACATTGGTGAAATTCAAATAAAGTCTGTAGTTTGGTTAACAATATTGAACCAATGTTAACTTCTTAAGTTTTGGCAAATTTAACACAGTTGTAAGATGCTAACATTAGGGAAGGTAAGTGAAGGCCATGAGAAAATATTGTATATTATATTTGCGACTTCTTTGTAAGTCTCAAAATTATTCAAAAGAAACTCCGTTTAAAAGAAACAAACCCGCAAAGTAACTCAGGTAGACTATACTCTGGGTCATGTGGACAGAATCTCACCTGCAGGTCACAAGTAGGAAATCCTTAAGAAAAATGTGGTCTGGAAGAGTAGAGGCACACGTATAGAGAAACAATGGCTATATGCACAGATAAAGGAAAGTGCTCAACTGAGATTATTTCAACACTCTAGAGGGCCAACTTGTCCCATGAAGACCTAAAGCCACTTTTTTCCGTTTAGAAAGTTTTGGTACAGAATTATCTAATCACTTCAAGATGCCATTTGGCATTGCCAACAAATCCCAGCTTTAATTCTCCAGGGAATTTAGTGGTGGGCTTATCATCTTTTGTAATTACTTTTCTATCAGCAACTCTCAGTAAATACTTTTGCAGTTGCCTGTGGGATGCCAAACACTTAAGAGATGAAATCCCAACTCTAAAGATGGAAACCCTCTTTTTGAACCAAGCATTTAAAGCCAGTAAGAATTTCACAAAGCTGCAAAATATGCCTTTCAGAACCCACAACAGCTAAATATTCCATTGCTTGAACTGATAATCATGCTGTCAGTTAAGCATTTTGCATTATTAAAACAGCTGGATATATATATATATATATATATATATATATATATATATATATATATATTTCCCTATGAATTTCTGCAGAGAAGACAGTTTTATGCAGTTTTCTTTCTTTCTTTTTTTTTTTAAATGACTTGCCACATACTAGGGAGCATCAACAATTATCAGGCCGTTATGCAGTGCCTACCTATTCCATCTGAATTGAAGGGTATGTCTCGTGTGAATCTTTGAGTCTATCGTGAGCTCTGCCAGCTGTATTTTTGGACTCATTTTTATGTTAAACACAAATATGAGCTTTAAAATCTTTTTGGTCATAGTTAACATTCACACACACACACACACACACACAAAGCAACATTTCTGAATCATGGAATTAGATATAATCAGAAATTGAATTTGGTTCAAACAAACTGTATTTCTATTTAATCCTTATTTTAGCAGCCTGACTGTGATAAATGCCAAGGAATTCCATGCCAGTTCACAGCAGTAAGAGCTCAGAGGTGCCAGGTTAGTACAACGTGGTCATTATGTTATGTGACTAGACTCGTAAACAGATCCATCAAAATCTGTCTGCCCTTAGGTAGGGGACAAAACTAGATCAAGAGATCTGGCAGCTGTCTCAGATGATTTTCTTTCTCCTTTTCCATCACAAACTCAGTACTGAAGTTTGAATGCAGCTTGATTTTGGACTTTTTTTTTTTTAATGGAATTATGGGGAGAAAGAAGCTCTTTTAACTCTGAATTCAGATTTCTTTCAGACAGAAGCAAAATTGAACTAGAAAAAAATATACAATTTTGCCTGTTCTAACTTGAACTTTTAATGTACAGTGGACTCTTGGAGTTCACAAATTTAACTGTGATTTTGACTAATGGAATGCAAAAGCAGGGCTGCTTTTCTGAGTATATAATGTTTAAGTGGCAGCCCAAAATTGCTCAATTCAGTCCCACTGCTCCAAAGTCCGTGACTGTCATCTTTTATCATTGTGCTTGTTATCCAGCTCAAGTCCTGGGTTCAGCCTGGTGCCACTTTCAGCAATCAAGACAACACCAGCGTCTTAGGCTGGATTCTCTAGAAAAGCAAAACCAGTAAAGCATATAAATATATGTATATATGTAGAGAGAGAGAGAGAGAGAGATTTATATTGAGGAGATAGCAAAGGCTAAAATGTCCCAAGTCCATGTATCAGGATAGAGGTTTCTCTCAATTCACGTAGCCACAGAGGCTGGTGAACCTAAGATTGGGAGGTTGGAGAGGGAGCTCTGGCTCTCAGGCTGTGAAGACTGATGAATTCCAAAATCTGCAGATAAGTTGATAGTTCATGTCCCAAGAGCTGGAGGTCTGATGAACAGGAGGCACTGCAGGATCCAGAGTGAGCAAAGAAGCCAGAACATCCGCTTATATTTGGATGCAGGCCACACCCCCAAGATAACCTCCTTTCAACTGATTGGCTACTCACAGCAGAGTCAATCATAGGAGTGATCACACATAAACACTGAGAATCATGGCCCAGCCAAGTTGACACTCAATCTTAACCATCACAACCAGGGTGAGGAACAAGGAAAGGATTTATTTCTAGCTTATGCACAAGCTGAGGCAGAGAGGAATGCAGTCCTCAGATTCTGCCTGTCTTGGGTTACACAGGTCAGATCTCTAATACTCTGGGGAAGGAGGAAGTTTTTAAATCATACAACTACAGATTTCTACATTTTCTAACACACCATACAAGTGCAATACAGTCCTAACTTCATTATAATTTTAGCTTGTCTCATTATCGTGTGAAGTCTCTGCCTAGGGGAGTGATTTTTACTATGCTAATGAGCCCTTTTTTGACCTAGGGGCTCAAGGTTCTGGTGCAAGGGTTAATATGTGACAGTTGGTCTCTTGTGGTTATTCTGAAAGTTTAACAGGGAGTTGCTGTTTTGTCCTTAGCAAGCTCCGTGTAAACTAGGCTCTTTTAGGACATACTGATGGCATCATGCTGAGGGACATTTTTGAGTCATGAGCTTTTAGGATGGTATTGAAGTGAGTCTCCTTTAGCTGGTAAATATGTTCACTCACCACCCAGCAACTGTATCTCAGTTGACTTGGTACATATGCAGCCACATACAGGATTTTCAAAGTGTATCTGAAAAATAAGCCAGTTGCTGGTTCTAGTGATGGAAGAAAACAGAAAGTTAATAGGTTGGAGAAAAAACATTGCTAAAATGAATTTAGCACATTGTGAAGATCTCAGGTTTTATCCATGAACAATGTCAAGAACATATTCTTCAGAACATTATAGTAGTAGCATACAATTCTCTTTATTATTTAAGAAAATAGTAGCATACAATTCCCTTCATTATCTAAGAAAATCGTCAATCGGTAAACGTATATTGAAGTACTGATTTGGGGTTTAGCATGACTCTAGGCACTAAGGATCATGTGAAAGAATGACCAGAGGTTGCAGTAATCATCGAAGATCTTCAAATATTTGGGGGAAGGCAAAAGTATCACCAATGAGACAATTTGAGAAAAATAACTCTGTTGTCAAAAGATGTTGGTCAGAAAGAAGAGTAATTAATTAGGAATCAGAAGAGGCAAGGCCCAGTTCCAGCTCTTGCAATATTCTTTCTTCAATACCTTCCAGAGGCAACAGTGCCCCAGCAACCTGGGCCCAAAATTTGACCCAACACCCTCATACATAAAAAAAAAATACATAAGATGACTACAGTTTGTTGCCCAGACTGGGACACTTTTGAGAGTAAAGGGGGCCTTCACAAATAGTCATTCTAAGACAAGTAGAGCTGGGGCTTTGAACAGGTTCCTTCAGATTCAAACTTCTGCTGAGACTGCATTTTTAACGAGTTCCCAGATGATGCTAATGCTGCTGGTTAGGGAACAATTCTGAGAACCACTAGTAGAGCAGTGGGTCTCAAAATTTATTGTACATAAGAATCACCTGGGGATCTTTTGAAACTAGTTTTTTTTTAAATTTTATTGTGCTTTAGGTGAAAGTTTACAGCTCAAGTTAATGTCTCATTCAAAAATTTACACACATATTGTTTTGTGACATTGATTGCAATCCCCACAATATGACAGCATGCTCCCCTTTTCCACCCTAGGGTTCCCTGTGGTCCATTTGTCCAGTTCTTGTTCCTTCCTACCTTCTCATCTTACTTTTAGACAGGAGTTGTCCATTTGGTCTCACATACTTGATTGAACGAAGAAGTAGGTTCCTCAAGGGTGTTATTTTTTTGTTTTATAGGCCTGTCTAATCTTTGTCTGAAAAGTGAGCTTCGGGAATGGTTTCAGTCCTGAGTTAGCAGAGTGTTCAGGGACCATAGTACCAGGGTTCCTCCAGTTTCTGTCTGACCAGTAAGTCTGGTCTTTTTTTGTGAATAAGAATTCTGTTATACATTTTTCTCCTGTTCCGTCTGGAACTCTCTGTTGTCAATCCTGTCACGGTGGTCCTTGGAGGTAGACAGGCACCATCTAGTTCTGGTCTCAAGATGGTGGGGTCTCTGGTTCACGTGGTCCATTAGTCCTTTGGGCTAATATTTTCTTGTGTCTTTGGTTTTCTTCACTCTCCTTTGCTCCAGATGGAATGGAACCTATAGATGTATCTTAGATGGCCGCTTACAAGCTTTTTTTTTTTTTTAATTGCACTTTAGGTGAAAATTTACAACACAAGTGAATTTGCATGCAAAAATTTACACACACATTCTTATGTGACCCTAGTTGCAAGTCCCATAATGTGACAGCACACTCTCCCTTTTCCACCTGAATTTCCATGTTCATTCAACCAGATCCCATCCCCTTCTGCCCTTCCATCCTGCCTCCTAACAGGAGGCGCCCATTTAGTCTCATGTATCTACTTGAAATAAGAAGCATACCCCCCAAGACTATTATTTTATGTTTTGTAGTCCAGTCTAATCTTTGTCTGAAGAGCTGGCTTCAGGAATGGTCTCAGTTCTGGGTAGACAGAGAGTCCAGGGGCCATGTCTTTTGGGGTTCCTCTTGTGTCAGTCAGACCAGTAAGTCTGGTCTTTCTACATGAATTTGAGTTCTGCACCCCCACTCTTCTCCTACTCTGTCATGGACTGTCTGTTGTGTTCCCTGTCAGGACAGTGATTGCTGGCAGCTGGGTACCATCTAATTCTTTTGGCCTCAGGCTAATGGAGTCTCTGGTTTATGTGGCCTTTTGTCTCTTGGGCTCATATTTTCCTTGTGTTTTTGATGTTTTTCATTCTCCTTTGCTCAAGGTGGGTTGGCACCAACTGATTCATCTTAGATGGCCACTCACAAACTTTTAAGACCCCAGACGCCACCCACCGAAGTGGGATAAAAAACATTTTCTTAATAAACTTTGTTATGCCAGTTGACCTAGATGTACCCCGAAATGATGGTCCCCAGACCTCTGCCCCTGGTACTTTGTCCCACGAAGTGTTTGGTTGTGTTCAGGAAACTTCTTAGCTTTTGGTTTAGTCCAGTTGTGCTGATTTTCCCTGTATTGTGTGTTGTCCTTCCTTTCGCCTAAGATAATACTTGTCTATAATCTAGTTAGTGAATTTCCCTCTTCCTCCCTCCCCACTCTTGTAACCATCAAAGAAAGTTTTCTTCTATGTTTAAACCTTTTCTTGAATTCTTATAATAGTGGTCTCATACAAAATTTGCCCTTTTGCAACTCAGTAATTTTACTCAGCATAATGGCTTCCAGATTCATCCATGTTGTGAGAATTTTCACAAATTCATCATCGTTCTTATCTTTGCCTAGTATTCCTTTCTGTGAATATACCATAATTTGTTATGCATTTGTCTGTTGATGGGCATCTAGGTTGTTTCCATCTTTTTGCTATTGTGAACGGTGCTGCAATGAGCATTGGTGTGCACATATCTATTTGTGTGAAGGCTCTTATTTCTCTAAGGTATAGTCCAAGGAGCGGGATTGCTGCATGGTATAGTACTTCTATTTCTAGCTTTTTAACGAAGTGCCAATTGATTTCCAAAGTGGTTATACCATTTTACATTCCCACCAGCAGTATATAAGTGTTCCAGTCTGTCCGTGACCTCTCCAGCATTTTTTATTTTGTGTTTTTTAGATTAATGCTAGGCTTGTTGGGGTGAGATGGTATCTCATTGTAGTTTTGATTTGCATTTCTCAAATGGCTAATGATCATTAGCATTTCCACATGTATCTGTTAGCCACCTGAATGTCTTCTTTGGTGAAATACCTGTTCATATCCTTAGCCCATTTTTTAATTGGGTTATTTGTCTTTTTGTTGTTGAAGTTTTGCAGTATCTTATAGATTTTAGAGATTAGACCCTGATCGGATATGTCATGGCCAAAAATTTTCTCCTAGCCTGTAGGTTGTCATTTTACTCTTCTGGTGAAGTCTTTTGAAGAGCGTAAGTGTTTGATTTTTAGGAGCTCCCAGTTTTTAGTTTCTCTTCTGGTGTTTGTGCATTGTTTGTATTCTGTTTATGCCATGTGTTAGGGCTCCTAGCACAGTCCCTATTTTTTCTTCCATGATCTTTATAGTTTTAGATTTTATATTTAGGTCTTTGATCCATTTTGAGTTAGTTTTTGTGCATGATGTAAGGTGTGCATCTTGTTTCTTTTCTTTTCTTTTTTTTTGCAGATGGATGTCCAGTGATGCTGGCAACGTTTGTCTTTCCCCGTTTAATGGACTTTGGGCCTTTGTGAAATATCAGCTGCTCATAGGTGGATGAATTTGCCTCTGGATTCTCTATTCTGTTCCATTGGTGTATGTATCTGTTGTTGTACTGGTACCAGGCTGTTTCGACTACTGTGGCGGTATAATAGGTTATAAAATCAGAGAGTGTGAGGCCTCCCACTTTGTTCTTCTTTTTTAGTAATGCTTTTTTTTTATCCAGGGCCTCTTCCCTTTCCATATGGAGTTGGTGATTTTTTTTTCCATCTCATTAAAAAATGTCATTGGAATTTGGATTGGGATTGCATTGTTTCTGTAGATCACTTTGGGTGGAATTGATATTTTCACAATGTTGAGTCTTCCTATCCACGAGCAAGGTATGTTTTTCCACTTACGTAGGTATCTTTTGGTTTCTGCAGCAGTGTCTTGTAGTTTTCTTTAGGTCTTTTACGTCTCTGGTTAGATTTATTCCTAAGTATTTCATCTTCCTGGGGGCTATTGTAAATGGTACTGATTTGGTGATTTCCAAGTTTCCTTTGTTGCCGTAGAGGAATCCAACCGATTTTTATATGTTTATCTTGTATCCTGATACTTTGCTGAAATCTTCTACTAGTTCCAGTAGTTTTCTTGTGAATACTTTGGGGTTTTCTGTGTATAAGATCATGTCATCTGCAATAGGGATACTTTTACTTCTTCTTTACCAATTTGGATGCCCTTTATTTCTTTATCTAGACTTATTGCTCTGGCTAGGACTTCTAGTACAGTGTTGAATAAGAGCGGTGATAAAGGGTATCCTTGTCTGGTTCCCGTTCTCAAGGGCAATGCTTTCGGACTCTCCATTTAGGATGAAGTTGACTGTTGTTTTTTTTTTTTTGACTGTTGGCTTTGTGTAAATGCCCTTTATTATGTTGAGGAATTTTCCTTCTATTCCTATTTTGCTGAGAGTTTTTATCCTGAATGGGTGTTGGACTTTGTCAAATGACTTTTCTGCATTAATTGATAAGATCATGTGGTTCTTATCTTTAGTTTTATGTAAGTGATGGATTATATTGTTTTTCTAATGTTGAACCATCCCTGCATACCAGGTATGAATCCTACCTGGTCATGGTGAATTATTTTTTTGATATGTTGTTGAATTTTATTGGCTGGAATTTTGTTGAGGATTTTTGCATCTGTGTTCACGAGGGATATTATTTTGTAATTTTCTTTTTTTGTGGTGTCTTTATGTGGTTTGGGTATCAGGGTTATACTGGCTTGAATTTGGGGTTATTCCATCCTTTTCTATGCTCTGAAATACCTTTAGTAGCACTAATGTTAACTCCTCTCTGAAAGTTTGGTAGAATTCTCCAATGAAGTTGTCAGGGCCGGGGCTTTTTTTTTGCCGGGGTGGGGAGGGGGAAGTTTTTTAATTACCTCTTCAATCTGTTCTTTTGTTCTAGGTTTATTTGGTTGTTCCACCTCTGTTTGTGTTACTTTAGATAGGTAGTGTGTTTTTAGAAACTTGTCCTTTTCCTTTAGGTTTTCAAATTTGTTGAAGCACAGTTTTTCATAGCATTCTGTTATAATTCTTTTAATTTCATTTGGGTCTGTTGTGATATCATCCATCTCATTTCTTATTCAGGTTATTTCCTTCCTCTTCTGTTTTTCTTTTGTCTGTTTGGACAATGATTTATCGATTTTGTCAATCTTTTCAAAGAATCAGCTTTTGGTCTTGTTAACTCTTCCAATTGTTTTTCTATTCTCTTTTTCATTTATTTCTATTCTAATTTTTACTATTTTCTTTCTTCTGGTACCCTTGAGCTTCTTTTGCTGCTCTCTTTCTATTTGTTGGCGTTAGGGGGTTAATGTTTAGATTTTGGCCCTTTCTTCTTTTTGGATGTGTGCATTTATTGCTATAAATTAACCTCGAAGCACTGCTTTTGCTGTGTCCCAAAAGTTGTGTTTTCATTCTCTTTTGATTCTGTGACCTTCTTTATTCTGTCCTTGATTTCTTCTACAACCCAGTAATTTCTGAGCAAGGTGTTGTTCAGTTTCCATGTATTTGATTTTTTTTTTTCTTTGACTTTTCTGTGATTGATTTCTACTTTTATGGCTTTATGGTCAGAAAAGATGCTTTGTAATATTTTGATGTTTTGGGTTCTGCTAAGGCTTTCTTTATGGCCTAATATGTGGTCTATTCTGGTGAATGTTCTATGTGCATTGGAAAAGAAGGTATACCTGGCTGCTGTTGGGTGGAGTACTCTGTATACGTCTATGAGACCAAGTTGGTGGATTGTGGCATTAGATCTTCCACGTCTTTATTGAGATTTTTTCTGAATGTTCTGCCCTTTACCAAAAGCGGTGTGTTGTAGTCTCCTACTACTGTCGTGGAACTATTTCTCTTTTCAGTGTAGTTAGAGTTTTATTTGTGGTTTGGAATCCTGCGATTGGGTGTGTAAATATTTATTATGATTATGTCCTTCTGGTATATTGACTCTTTAATCATTACATAGTGTCCTTCCTTATGCTTTGTGATGGGTTTTGCTTTAAAGTCTATTTTGTCAGAGATTGATATTGCCACTCCTGCTCTTTTTTGGTTATTGTTTGCTTGATTTTTTTTTTTTTCCATCCTTTGAGTTTTAGTTTATCTCTTTGCGTCTAAGGTGTGTCTCTTGTAGACAGCATGTAGATGGCTCTTTTTTTTTTTTTTTAAATCCATTTTGCCACTCTTTGTCTTTTTGCTTGTACATTTAGGCCATTTACATTCAGGGTAAATATTGATAGTGTGAGTTTATTGCTGTCATTTTGATGTTGTTTTTTGTGTGTGTGGTGTTGATGTTTCTTTGTTCTGCTTAACTTTCTGTGCTGAATTCTTTTTTATATGCGTTTTCTTTTCCCCTCATTGTTGATTTTGTGTTTTCTGAGTCCTTCTGTTTTTCTTCTTTTTTATTTTGATGGGTAGGTTTGTTAGCTTCCTTTGTGGTTATATTGAAATTTACCTTTATTTTTCTAAATTTAAACTAGTTTTTGATTTATTTTCTTTTTTTTAACAATGATGTTCAATTTTAATCAGTCCCAAAACATTTCAATACAAACAAAAACGCAATGTAAAATATATATATATATATATATTTCAAAAAGTCTAATTTTAGTCTTTTATTTCTTGATATCTTCTTGACTTTCTCTCCATATGGGAGTTCTATGACTCTACCATTTATTCCTTCTTTTTTGTTTTGACGTTGCCGTCATTTACATGTTGACGTCTCTGGTTCCCAATTTTCAGTCTTTTTAGCTTAGATTTGTTTTTGTGAATTCCCTGTCTGGATTGGTATCTGTTTGATCTGTTCTGTGTCCTAGTCTTGCATTTTGTCTGATGTTGGTTCTCTAATATTAAAGAGGACTCCCTTTAATATTTCTTGTAATTTTGGTCTGGTTTTTACAAATTCCCTTAATTTCTGTTTGTCTGGACATGACTTAATTTTATCATCATATATGAGAGAGTTTTGCTGGATATATAGTTCTTGGCTGGCAATTTTTGTTCTTCAAGGCTTCATATATGTCATCCCATTGCCTTCTTGCCTGAATGGTTTCTGCTGAGTAATCAGAGCTTAGTCTTATTGGTTCTCCTTTGTAGGTGACTTTTCATTTATCCCTAGCTGCTCTCAGGATTTTTACTTTGTCTTTGGTTTTGCCACTTTTGTTTATGACATGTCTTGGTGACTTTCTTTTGGGGTCTACCCTGCGTGAGTTCCATGGAGCTTCTTAGATTGATATCTTCTCATCTTCATGGTATTAGGGAAGTTTTTATACCAGCAAATCTTCAACAATTCTGTCTGTGTTTTCTGTTATTCCCCCTCTATTCTGGTACTCCAATCACTTGTAGGTTTTTCTCTCTTGATAGTATCCCACATAATTCTTAGGCTTTCTTCATTTTTCTTCATTCTTTTTTTTCTCAAACAAATTGGTGTCAAAGAATTTATCTTCAGTCTCACTAATTCTGAGCTCCATTGTCTCAATTCTGCTATTGAGTAGCCTAATTCTGAAATTTTATTGTTAATGTTTTGGATTTCTAGTTGCTGTTTCTGTATGGTTTCTAGCAGCCTGTTTATTCATTGTTTTGTTCTTGTATTGTTTTTCCTGAATTCTTCTATTGCTTTGTCTGTGTTTTTCTTGGTTTTGTCTGTGTTTTTCCTGATTTCCTTCTTCATCTCTTGGAGAGCTCTGTATATTAGTCATTTGGACTCTTTATCATGTAGTTCCATTGCCTTATCTTCCTCTGGAAGGCTTTCTGATTCTTTATTTTGGTCACTTGCTGGAGCCCTCTTGTCCTGCTTCTTTATGTGATTTGATATTGACTTTTGTCTCTGAGGCATCGATAAGTTATTATTTATTGTATTTTTGTTTACTGCATCCTGTATTTTTGTTTTGTTGTATTTTGATATGTCCAAGTAGGCTGTTTGTGTGTTACTCTGTTCATTGATGTTGTTGAAGTTCTCACCTCCTGTCTCCAGGTAATCAGAGCAGATACTAGGTGTGTGGACCCCAGAGTCTGTTCACTGTTCTTGCAGGGGTGCTCAAGATTTGGTGAAGTTTTTGGTGAGGTGATGACTCTGTCTTTCTGGTCACCTGGCCATGGGTGCAGGTAGTACTCTCCCTGGTCATTGGGTTGGGTGTTGTGTGTATGCTTCACCACTTAATGGTTGGTTGGGGTGCAAGTGTTTGGGTCATCAGTCACTGAGTGTGTGGTACGGAGACTCTCACTCACAGTCCTGGGCAGGCAGGGCTGCATGGGGGTGTTTGGAGCAGGCACAGTTCTCTGATTGCAGTGCGGGGTAATGCAGGGGCAAGACAGAGGGTTGTCAGCTGCCCACAGAGGGATATCATGCCCCTGTTTGCTAAAGTGCATAGTGGTGGGGGTGGTGCAGCCGGTCCTTAGGAACCTGGTGCCATTGGCTGGAGGGGTTGGAAGGCACCACTAATTCTCAGGCTGCTGTCGTGGGTGGCTAGATAAAGTAGGTTATACCATCAGCTATGAGGATATGAAACTTTTTTTTTTTCAAAGATAGGTAACACAGAGTAGCACACCCTAAAGTTCGTTAGAGAAAGCAAGAACCACAGGACCTAGAAAAAGAGAGAGAACTAGAATTTTACATGGACAGGAAAGTGACTAGGACTTATAGGGGATGGGTGGTTGTGTATGTTGGGGGGGAGGGCAACCAGGTTGTATATATTTTAAGTTAAATACAGGCATGAAAAATTCTTCTCTTCTCTAAATGTGGCTTACCAAATTCTGTAAAATTTGAATCATGTTTTATTTTTCCCCTAGAAATTAATTTATATTGCCCCAAAATGCAAAAACAAAAGAACCTCAATCTGCTAGAAAGATTTTATTAAGCATTTCATGAATGCATGAACACACACATACAGAAACATTGCTAAAGTAAATGTACTCTAAGACAGTTCGTTAGAAACACTTTTGTCTAAATGGTGTGTAGACGCAAGTGGCCATACTAATGTATTTTATATTAAGGTAAATGTGTAGAGAAGCTTTGCATGTGAATGTGTTATGTAGTAAATTCACGACAGACTAGAGATTTATGACCATCATTATCCTGTTGTACAGCTAGCAGCTCCATTTAATTTAATGAGCTGAAATAGGTGAAGAGTTTATTCTAATTTAAGGGTGCCTGGAACTCAGGTAGTCCCTGGAATCACAGAACATATGTCCTTCTCCTGTTTTAAAAACTTAAGGTGCCTTTCTGATAAACAAGCCTCTCTTGAGGGTAGTGACATAGGAAGTGATTTTGAAGATGTTTCCTTGGGTGCATCGATCATATGCTAACTTACAGCAGTTACCTGTTGCAAAGCTGAGAGGTAATTTGTCAAATCCAAGAGCCATGGCAGATTTGCTTTAATTGATTTTTGTCCCTTTGCATGAGTTTATTACCTTGAGAGTGCCTTAGATTCCCTCACCCGTATGTTTCCTTTACTATTATTAGGAACAAATATTGGCAAGCAATCTCTCTTCTGTGGTCTTTTATGTAATGATTCTAAACAAATTCTACCACATCTATCAAAATTAGATGAAATGTTCATGAAAGACTTCTCTACAAAACCTAACTTGAAGTTCTCACCATATTTTTAAGACTCTAATTACTGAGCTCAGCTAAATGAGTATAGAGAATAGGACTTTTAAGTTCTTTCATGAAAGCTTTGAAATCCCACAGGGCTATATTTTTTATGGGAAGCCCACTGGTTAATTGAAGTGATTGGTATTCCTCAGTGAGGGTGCTCCTGGCATTTTGGGTGGAACTTTTAGTATTACAGGACCCCACACACTAAACGCCAGGAGTACATACCAGTTTTTGCAACCACTAAAAACATCCCAACACAATTATCAAAAAAAGTTTTATGTATTAAATGCAAATATGACCTAGACATGTGCAGCTTTCAACTTGAACAGTTCATATTTTCAAATGTGACTTTGGTGGGTTAAAATGTAGAACACATGTTTCTATGTAATAAAGAACTCAGATGATGATTATGTTCCCAGGCTGGTGACAAGCCCTGCCTGGCTTCCTTGACCCCTATCAACAATCCCTATCTTGAGTTGTTAGACTAAGGCCGTTTAATTTTAACATTTAAATCTTTTTCCCTCTCCCAAAGTTAGATTCTCAAATTAAATTATCCTTAAAATCTCTTTAATCAAGAAGAACTTAAGGAGTTATTTCAGGAGTCTGTTGACTCAAGATCAGACGGTGGCCTGATCTGAACTTGTTACTGGCTCTTGCCTTATCCCTAGTGACCTGTTTCCTATCTTGCATCCTAGTTGAAGGTGGGATCCTTACCTGGCCCTGTTTGCTTTACATCCTGCCGTACTTGTGAATGCTGTCACTGCCAGGCTCTTGGATGCTTGTTCCTACTGGTCACTGGGGCCATTTGTTTACTGGTCAATGTGGGGCCCTTTTGTCACCATCACCCACTTGGACCTTCGACTCTTCCTTATATCAGGCTGAAGATGCCATGCCAATTTGCTTATTGAAATTTTTTCCTAAAGGTTGGTTTTCAATGCTTCCTTGATTACCCGTGTTGCTGTTGTAGGTATCCAGCTTCTGCTTGTCCTTGAATGAGCTTGCCTGAGCTCCAAGCTTAAGGGCTATCTCACTCTACTGCAGACATGATGAAGCTGAAATCAGGGAACTGGATATAGAAAACAAGTAGCAAGGCTGTTGCAATACAGTAATTAAACAAAACTAAAAGCAAATTGAATAAGGAATAATTTCTTAATCTTTAAAGCTGGTACTTAAAGTGAAGTAGTTTTAATTAGAGAAAAAGAGGGGATACATGGAAATTTATTTTAAAAAATCTGAATTATCTGAGCCTTTGAAGCAAGGTCTTCAGAAACTGATGGAAATGACTCCTTATTAAGGCTAATTTCCCTTCAAACCTTATGGATTCACTCTTCCTTGATACGGAAATATCATTAGCACTACACTTAGGCTGATCAACCATAATTAGGATAATGTTTTCCTCACAAATGAATTGAAAAGGGAGATTTTTTTCCCCCTTGTAGGGTAATTGGGCAAAAAATGAATAGCAAGTGGAATGAAAGAAAGTGTTAAAAAAAAATAGACCCTTTAGTGTGGGTAGGAGCCTGGTGGCACGGTGGCTAACAGCTCAGCTGCTAACCAAAAGGTCGGCAGTTCAAATCCACCAGCCATTCCTTGGAAACCCTGTGGGGCAGTTATACTCTGTCCTATAGGGTCGATATGAGTCAGAAGTGAATCGACGACAATGGGTTTGGTTTCTTTTCTTTTTTTTTTTAATGTGTGGGTAAAAAAATCTGTAACAGATTAATGGGGAAATGAGAACAGCAGGTAATGCACCTATTGTTGTTGTAAGGTGCCATCGAGTTGGTTCTGATGCTGTGCGTAACAGAACGAAACACTACCCAGTCCTGCGCCATCCTCACAATCATTGTTATACTTGAGCCCATTGTTGCAGCCACTGTGTCAATCTATCTCCTTGAGGGTTTTCCTCATTTTCAATGTCCCTCCACTTTGCCAGGCATGATGTCCTTCTCCAGAGACTGGACCCTTCTGATAACATGTCCAAAGTATATGAGATGAAGTCTTACCATCCTTGCTTCCAAAGAGCATTGGTTTTTGTTGTTGTTAAACTGGTTCCCTTGTTCCCATTCCTTTTTTTCTTTCTTTTTTTTTAATTGTACTTTAGATGAAGGTTTACAAAACAAACTAGTTTCTCATTTAACAGTCAGTACGCATATTGTTTTGTGACATTGGTTTATAACCCCACAACATGTCAACACTCTCCCTTCTCAATTTTGTGTTCCCTATTACCAGCTTTCCTGTCCCTTCCTGTCTTCTAGTCCTTCTCCCAGGGCTGGTGTGGCCCTCTATGGAGCATTCTGGTTGTACTTCTTCTAAGACAGATTTGTTTGTTCTTTGAAAGCCTATGGTATATTCAATATTCTTCACCAACACCACAGTTCAAAGGCATCAATTCTTTTTGGATCTTCCTTACTCATTGTCCAGCTTTCGCATGCATAGGAGGCAATTGAAAACACCATGGCTCGGGTCAGGCACACCTTAGTCTTCAAGGTGACATCTTTGCTTTTTAATACTTTAATAAGGTCTTTTGCAGCAAATATGCCCAATACAATGTGTCTTTCAATTTCTTGACTGCTGCTTCCATGGGAGTTGATTGCGAATCCAAGTAAAACGAAATTATTGACAACTTCAGTGTTTTCTGTTTATCATGATGTTGCTTATTGGTCCAATTGTGAGGATTTTTGTTTTCTTTATGCTGAGGTATAATCTATACTGACAGCTGTGGTCTTTGATTTTCATCAGTAAGTGCTTCAAGTCCTCTTCACTTTCAAAGCAAGCAAGATTGTGTCATCTGCATAATGCAGGTTGTTAATGAGTCTTCTTCCAATCCTGATGCCCTGTTCTTCTTCACATAGTTCAGCTTCTGGTATTATTTGCCCAGCATACAGATTGAATAGGTATGGTGAAAGGACACAACCCTGACATGCACCTTTCCTGACTTTAAACCATGCATTTTCCCCTTGTTCTGTTTGAACAACTGCCTCTTGATCCATGTACAGATTCCTCATAAGCACAATTAAATGCTCTGGAATTCTCATTCTCCACAATGTTATCTATAATTTGTTATGATCCGCATAGCTGAATGCCTTAGTATAGTCAATAAAACACAAGTAAACATCTTTCTGGTATTCTCTGCTTTCAGCCAGGATCCATCTGATACCAGCAGTGATATTGCTCATTGCATGCCCTCTTCTAAATCCAGCTTGAATTTCTGGCAGTTCCCTGTTGATATACTGCTGCAGCCACTTTTGAATGATCTTCAGGAAAGGTTTACTTGTGTGTGATATTAATGATATTGTTTGAAAATTTCTGCATTTGATTGGATCACCTTTCTTGGGAATAGGCATCAGTATGGGTCTCTTTCAGTCAGTTGGCCAGGTAGCTGTCTTCCATATTTCTTGGCATAGATGAGTGAGCACTTCCAGCGCTGCACCCATTTGTTGAAACATCTCAATTGGTATTCCGTCAGTTCCTGGAGCCTTGTTTTATGCCAATGCCTTCAGTGCAGCTTGGACTTCTTCCTTCAGTACCATCAGTTTCTGATCACATGCTACCTCTCGAAATGGTTGAATGTTGACCAATTCTTTCTGGTATAGTGACTTTGCGTATTTCTTCCATCGTCTTTTGATGTTTCCTGCATCATTTAATATTTTCCTCGTAGAACCCCTCAATATTGCAACTCAAGTCTTGAATTTTTTCTTCAGTTCTTTCAGCTTGAGAAATGCTGAGTAGTTCTTCCCTTTTGGTTTTCTATCTCCAGCTCTTTGCACATTTCATTATAATACCTTATTTTGTCTTCTGAAATCCTTCTGTTCAGTTCTTTTTCTTCATCATTTCTTCCTCTCATTTTAGCTACTTGACATTCAAGAGCAAGTTTCAGAGTCTCTTCTGACATCCATTTTGGTGTTTTCTTTCTTTCCTGTCTTTTTAATGGCCTCTTGCTTTCTTCATGTACGATGTCGTTGATGTCATTGCACAGCTTGTCTGGTCTTCAGTCATTCATGTTCAATGTGTCAAATCTATTCTTGAGATGGTCTCTAAATTCAGGTGGGATATACTCAAGGTTGTACTTTGGCTCTTGTTGACTTGTTCTAATTTTATTCAGCTTCAACTTGAACTTGCATATGAGCAATTGATGGTCTGTTCTGCAGTTAGCCCCTAGCCTTGCTCTGATTGATGATATTGAGCTTTTCTATAATCTCTTTCCACAGGTATAGTTGATTTGATTCCTGCGTATTCCATCTGCTGAGGTCCACATGTATAGTCACCTTTTATGTTTGTGAAAAAAAATATTTGCAACGAAGAAGCCACTGGTCTTGCAAAATTCTATCGTGCAATCTCTGGCATCTTTCTATCACCAAGGCCATATTTTCCAACTACTGATCTTTCTTCTTTGTTTCCAGCTTTCACATTCCAATCACCAGTTATTATCAATGCATCCTGATTGCATGTTCTGTCAATTTCAGACTGTAGAAGTTGGTAAAATATCTTCAGTTTTTTCATCTTTGTCCTTAGTGGTTGGTGTGGAAATTTGAATGATAGTTGTATTAACTTGTCTTCCTTGTAGGCATGTTGATATTACCCTATCATTGATGGTGTTATACTTCAGGGTAGATCCTAAAATGCTCTTTTTGACGATGAATGCAACTCCATTCCTCTTCAATTTGTCATTCCTAGCATGGGAGATCATATAATTGTCTGATTCAAAATGGCCAATACAAGTCCATTTCAGCTCACTAATGCCTAGGATATCAATGTTTATCTGTTTCATTGCATTTTGATGATTTCCAGTTTTTCTAGATTCATATTTCATATGTTCCACATTCTAATTACTAATGGATTTTGCAGCTATTTCTTCTCATTTTGAGTTGTGCCACATCAGTAAATGAAGGTCCCGAAAGCTTGACTCCATCCATGTCATTAAGATCAACTCGACTTTGAGGAAACAGCTCTTCTCTGGTCATTTTTTGAGTGCCTTCCAACCTGAGGGGCTCAGCTTCCACCACTGCATCAGACAATGTTCCACTGCTATTCATAAGGTATTTGCTGGCTAATTCTTTTCAGAAGTAGATTGTCAGGCAGCTCAGCTGAAACCTTTCCAGCATGAGTGACCCTGCTGGTATTTGGCTGAATGCCAGTGGCATAGCTTCCGGCATTACAGCAACATGGAAGCCCCTACAGTACAACAAACTGACGGACACGTAAGAGAATTCACTTAGACACTATTGTTACTTAAGGGGAAAACATTTTGTTTTATTCATGTAATGTATGCTTGTTGTGATGGCTAAAGTTATGTGTCGACTTGGCTAGGCCATAATTCTTAGTGGTTTGGCAGATACTATGTAATCATCCTCCATTTTGGCCTCTGATGTGAACAGACAATAAGTTGAAAGGAGAGTTTCCTTGGGTGTGTGATTTGCATCCAAAATATATGGATGTTCTGGCAGAGCTCACTCTCTCTTGACCCTGCATTGGAGTCTGCATTCACCTTGTCATCCTCTGACCTCCGGTTCTTGGGATGTGAGTCAGCAACCTGCTGCCTGACCTGCAGATTTTCGGTTCTATAGCCCCTGGTACCACATGACTCAGGAAAAGCCACAGATTTGGGACTTGCCAGTCTCCAAAATTGCAGGAGCCATTTCCCTGAAATGAATCTCTCTCTATATGTTTATATGTATGCTTCACTGGTTTTTCTTCTCTAGAGAGACCAGTGTAAGACACTTGTGTTACAGAAATCAAAAGAGACAAAAAGATAATGAGAAGTGAGTCTCTCTTACATCTTTTTACTCCAGATGACCCAGTTGCCTTCCTCAGAGACAACAAGTGTATGAGTTTCTTGTGTATTTTTCCAGAGATAGCCTATGCATATATAAGCATTTGTTTATGTGTTTGTATTAATACCTATGCATATGCATATTTAAAATGTTAATTATTTATTTGGATAAATTTGTGTTTTATTTGGCATTGAAGTCCATGAGGACCAGCAGGCTGTTGTCAAGATATTTGGTAAAAAATGATACCAGGCTTTGTTGTTAACCATGTTAGAAGTATATTTCTTTGGAGTCTGATATTTCAGCCATAGCCATATGTCATCAGTATTGTGGATAACATCAATAACATGATGGTTCAGTTGACCTTGCCAGTTTTTTATGCATACCTGTTCTTCTGGAGGAAAGGAAGAGTACAGATATGGGGGCATTGTGCTGTCCTTGGCCACAGATTTGCTAATATGATCTGTTCTAATCCATTTCCCCTGCATACTTGGAATGAAGCAGTTATCCTAAGATTCTCCCTTTCCCATCACTCTGGAGATTCTCTTCCTTGCTGTCTTGGGTTGGATGCATTGCCCCTTATGTACCTTACATTCTTCTCTCTTAGTCTACTTCCTCATGTCGGTGGAACACAGCTACCAGTGATTTCCTGAGAAAGGGGATGTGACAGATAAATTTGATAAATTTGAGATCTTGTATATTTACAAGCTTTTCCACCGGACTGATAATTCGGCTGGTATGAACTTCTCAGTTGCACATCGTTTTCTTTCAGAATTTTGAAGGTCTTACTTCTTTATCTTATGATTTCCAGTGTTGCTGATAACTCAGAAGCCATTCTGGTGCCTCATTGGTTTTGTATGTGGCCTGTTTTTTTCTTCCAGGAAATTTTCAGGATCTTCTCTGTATCCCCAGTTTTTGGAATTTTCTATTGATGTGCCTTGGCATGGGTCTGTTTTCATCTATTGGGTCAAGCACATGATGGTCCCTTTCAATCTGGAAAATCATGTCCCTTAGTCCTGGGTAATCTTGACTTCCATCTTTTTTTTTTTTTTTTTTTCTGGAACCATTTTTCAGATTAACCTCGTATTTGGATGGTAGTAGTGGTGTTTGGATGGTAGAGCTCCTATATTTATTCTCCAATTTTCTTACTTTTCTATTTTTCATCCCTGTCTTTCTAGTCTACTTTCTGAAATTTATCTTCCAGCTTTTCTTTTTATTTTTTTAAAACATCTGTTATTTTGTTTTTAATTTCCAAGAGCTTCTTTTAAAAAATATGTACTGTCCTGCTATTGCTTCATGGATTTAATATCTTCTCTTATTGCTGTGAGGATTTTAACTATAGATTGTTTTTAAGCTTTTATTCTGTCTGCGTAAACTCTAATTTTTCCAACTTATTTTTTTCCAGTTTGTTTGTTTTGTCTTTATCTTCCATGCCATTTGGTTTCTTCAGATGCTCATTGAACCTGGGTTGTCCTGTCGGAATTAGAGCTGAGAGACTAAAGAAAGCTCTCATGGAATGTGTGGCTTAGTGACTTTGAGCTTCACTGTAGGGTGAGTTGATGCTTTTTGTCCTTGTTACCTTATTCTCTTAGGATACCCAGAGGTCCCAGGCTCCTGCTTAGGGGTGGGGGTCTGGCTCCCACAGTTCTTGCAAAAGTAGGGCCATGAGACTAAAGGCCTTAGTATTTGGCGTTCAAAATGCATTTGGTACCTTAATTGGCCTTTAGGTCTGGTGTACATCTCTTACTTGCACCTAGGTTCAGTCCTTGGTTCAGAACCCCTGATTTACCGCTCTGGAGAAAACTCTAGAATTCTGCTAGTGTTGGGGAGAGACAGGATCTATCACCATGCTGTGGAGGAAGAGCTCTAACTTCGTTCAAACACTTATAATCTAATTTTCCTTAGTTTAGCCTCTCTGCCACCATAGCTTTACTTGCAGTTCCAGAGGCAGCTGAATTTACAGTGTAAATCAGGTTTTTGTCAGTTTCCCTCATTATTGGCTTCAGTTTCCCCTGCTTTGGGTCTGTAAATCAGTTTCCTCTCATCCATCTGCATTCCAGCTTCCAGAATTTTGTTGCTATTTTCTCCAGTTCTTCCCATCCTTGTGGATTTATGTCTTTAAAAAGAATCATCTTATTATAGTTTAATGGGGTTGGATGAGGAAGTGAAATTATATATGCGTGTATTAAATTTTACTTCTTAATGTGGAACCCCATTAGTGGTTATTTTGAATGGTGGCTTTTAATTTGCATATCTGTATATTTTGAATTTTGTACACTTGTTAATGTTGCACTTTGGTAAAAAACAAAAACAAAGCACAACTCAATTAGAATTATATTGAATTATTGAATAATTACAGTTACTATATTGTAAACATTTTCCTGCCACCAAAGACAGGAATTGCTTGAAGTAAAATAAATACAGTTACACGTAATGAAGAATGGGATCACTCTAATATACAAGATGTCCTTATTTTTGTGTGCCTTCGAGTGGATTCCAACTCAGAATAAGATAATTTGGGGCAATCCACTAGATGGTGGCATCGACCAAGGTCAGCTTGGTTGAGGGAGAGGGGTGGGTTGGTTTTTTGAGATCTGTAAGGGTTGAGGGACATCATATACCAACAACCTTTCCTTGTATAGTCCTTATGACGTTTAGAATGCTTTCATTTTGGTATGTTTGATCTCTTCATTTTCCGATGTAGAATAAGTTGGTTGCAGTTTTTTAACTGAATCTTGTTCCAGCCGCTCTGGGATTTTGCCTTGAAGGTAAAGTCATTTAAATGATATACTTTTTTCAGGAGAAGCCTTACAAAAAGGGCTGAGAGAGCTTACTTTTGATTAATCATGTTAATAATGGATGGGGACAAAAAGTTTATAGAAATTCACTCACAATTCTAAATCCTCAATGGTTAAAAGTCTGGTGTTTTCTTCCTTGACATTTTGTCAATTTCTTCTACTTCCTGAATTGCAGAATAACTGAAAAGTACAGAAGGTGAAGGAAAAGAAAGCAATGCTGCTACCTGATGCTAAATATAACCTGGGGTTTATATCCTTAAGCTAAGATAAACACCTTAGGATTGGAAGCCCAACTATTGACTCTCTTTATAAATATTCCTTTTTTTTATATATATAAAGAATTTTTTCATTAAAAAAAAATTAAGGCAGCTCTCAGTGTTTATTTTATACTAGTTTTCATCTGGTTAAATGCTGATTTAATTAAATATAATTAATGCAAATTTTATATGAATCTATATGAGCTCATTGAATGTGTTTAATAAGGCCATGACCGAAGGTGACCATTTCAGGCTCAGTTTCATAGAAGCTGATGACCCAGTGATTTGTTTTTCTTTCTTTCTTTTTTATACTTTTTTTTTTTCTCCTGGCACACCCTCTGTTGGAAAGGTTAATGAGAAACAAAATAGGTAAGTGAAGCAGAAGGCAGGTTGAAAGGGTTCAGGTACAGGATAGGACAGAGTGGGTTTTGTAATATGCAGACCACATAATATACACCTTAAGGATTAAGAATTGAAAATACTGAACATAATTGTGCAATTTATTAAAACTATGATTTTTTTACTTTATCCTTTGCTTTACCTTCTCTCTCACATTTATAATGGAGATCAAACAGGAATGAAATGTTAGCTTGAGGCTAACTGCCCACAATTAGTTAGGTTAACAGGATAAAATAAATAGTTCTAAGTATTTCTTGCTAAAGTTTAAAGGAAATGAGAACAAGGGAGAGGAATGGGGAACAATGTATTTGGCCTCTGGTGTTAACAGTCCTATGTGATTTATTATGTGGTTTATTTGAGGATTATGCAGTTGTAGCTCAAGGTGCAAAATTGTATCCCCAATATACCATTACCACTTAGTAGATACGCTTTAGGACTGGAAAATAGTAATGGAAAAATGAATATATAGGTGCATATGCCAGCTAGGGAAACCCTGGTGGTGTAGTGGTTAAGAACTATGTCTGCTAACCAATAGGTCGGCTGTTCGAATCCACCTGGTGCTCCTTGGAAACTCTGTGAGGCAGTTCTACTCTGTCTAATAGGGTGCTATGAGTCAGAATCCACTCAGCAACAACGGGTTTGGTTTTTTGGTTTATGCCAGATACGCACCTACATAAATATCCAGAAATCTGAGAGTAAAACAATAGTGTGACCCACCTTGTTGATCTTTTGATTTTTCTTATCTTTTTTCTTACATTGCCCATCTCTTTATCTTATTCCACTTTCTGAGAGATTTTTAAAAAACTATCTTCTAACCCTTCTATGGGATTTTCATTTCTGATTCTATATTTTTAATTTTCAAGAGTACTACTCTGGTTTTTCTTTCCATAGCATTCTCTTCTCACTTCATCTGAATATATTAACTAGAGGACAGTTTTTATTTTTGGAATTTTCTTTGGATTTCTAGATTATCTCTTTCTCACCTGAATTCTTTTTTTTTTTTTTTTCTGCTGTATTTGTTTTGGACTCTGTCATTTCTTACTCTGCTTTGTATCTAAAATCTCATTTTATCCTGACAATAACTCTATGAAGTAGAAGTCTTTCATCACTATTGGTGATGGACCTCATAGGTAGAATGTTATTCTGGTTCTAATGCTTTTAGCATCAAGGTAGGTCCCTTTTGAAATGTGTGAAGCTCAGCAGACTGCAGTTAGAGCGTCATCGTTGTGTAGTTTGAGCATTCTATTGGGTAGATGATCCTTCCTGAATATGTTAGTTTTGTAAACTTTTGCCTTCTTCCCCTTTATTTCTGTGAGGTAAGGCTTGCAAGCCTGATTATGGCTTTCCTGTGTGATAGTTAGGGATCCCTGATGGGTTTGTTTTGGCTTTTCTGTGTCATAGTTGGAAAACCAGAGGTTCCCTATGTAACCTAATGGAAAGGTGCTCACAATAAACTATTTAGTTCTTATTGGTATCTTTTCACACCACAGATTTGTGGTGCCACTGTGCCACTTGTCTTATTGGTGGTTTGTAATACCAGATCATATATCTCAAAATCTATAACTTATATCAAAAATTCTGAATTAGCCTTTGAATCAGCATGCCATAATTAGTGAAAACACATAGCATTAAAAAAAATTTTTTAATAAAAATTTACTAACAAAAGGGTTAAAGATATGAAATTGAGCTGAAGAAAGGTTAAATACTCTGTCCACTGTCACAAAGTTGTTAAGCGTTGCAGTCAGGATATCAGCCTAGGTTGTCTTAAATATCTGGTTCATCTCATCCGCCCATCTATATTTAAGAGTGAAGCATTCAAACACTGTGTGGAAACTTGGTGTACATAGGTGAGGCCTCTCAGCTTCTGGACTTGTCCATGGGAGGACAAGGCAGGGGCCAGATGATTTGCTGATGGATCCTGACATACTGACATTTGTAAATGTTTTCTTAGAGAGAAATCCTCTAATCTCCTATGTTGAGGGATTGTGAATCTGGAGAAAAGGCTGGGTCTCCACCATTCAGTTGTTACTGTTGTTAGTTGTTGTCTAGTCAGCAACAACTCATGGGGACCCCACGTACAACAGAACGAAACATGGCTTGGTCCTATACCATCTTCATGAACATTGGTATGCCCGAGTCCACTGTTGTGTTCACTGTGTATTTGGAGTACTTCCAACCTAGAGGGCTCATCTTCTGGCATTATATTGTACAGTAGTCTGTTGTGACCCTTAGGGTTGTCATTGGCTAACTTTTGGAAGTAAATTGCCAGCCCTTTCTTCCTAGCCTGTCTTAGTCTGGATGCACCATTGAAATCTGTCCACTATGGGTGACCCTGCTGTATTTGAAATATCAGTGGCATAGCTTCTAGCATTGCTGCAACATGCCAGCCACCGCAGTATGACAAATTCAGAGACAAGTGGTCACCATTGAGTAGGCAGACGGTCTTCAGCCTGATGCCTCACCATTTCCCTCTGTTGTGCCTGGTTTCCCCAAATTTAGTGCTTCTCTGATGCAGTTTCTCTATAACATAAAACATCCTGCTCCTGTGGTGATGGGGGAGGGATTTCATCTGGCTACATGGGGAGGGAGAGAATGGAGAATTAAATATTCCTTATAAAGACTTTCAATTAACCCTATTTTTTTGCATACCAGTAATCCCACTTTCAGAAGCCCTGGTGGCGTAGTGGTTAAGTGCTACGGCTGCTAACCAAAGGGTGGGCAGTTCAAATCCACCAGGCGCTCCTTGGAAACTCTATGGGGCAGTTCTACTCTGTCCTATAGGGTCGCTATCAGTTGGAATCAACTCAACGGCACTGGGCTTTTTTTTGGAATCCCACCTTCACAGGTATCTGCTGCTTCCATTTCCTGAGTCTATTTTAGTACTGTGGTGTGAATTGGTACATTCATTTCCTATTGCTGCTGTAACAAATTACCACAAACTAAGTGGCTTAAAAAACACAAATTTATTATCTTACAGTTCAGGAAGTCAGAAGTCCATAGTGAGTCTCAAAATCATGCTAAGATCATGATATCATGGTGTTGGCAGGGCTGTGTTTCTTTTGGAGGTTCCTAGGGAGAATCTGTTTCCTTGCCTTTCTAACTTCTAGGAAGCCACTTGCATTCCTTGGCTTGTGGCTCCACATCACTCCAACTTCTGCTTCCATGCTCACATCTACTTCTCTGACTCTCCTAGCTAAAAGAACTCTCTTTTTACAATGGGACCACCTGTATAACCCAGGATAATCTCCCCATCTCAACCTCCTTAATCACATGTCCAAGTCCTTTTTGCCATGTGAGATAACATATTTACAGTTCCAGGAATTAGAATATGAGGGAGACATTGTTCAGCCTAGCACAATTGGCCTGTTTCTAACAGACTTTCTCCTCTGCAGTCAATTTAATTGGAGATTTGCTTCTCTGTATTCAGTCACCACTCACCTATCTGCTCTTCAACCTCCATGATGTTGGATTTTGTTGATATCACTGATCTGCTATACTCTCCCCTCAACATCTGCGGTCTGATATTGATCAAACATGCAAATAAGGTGCATTGATAATTACTGGTGATTGGAATGCAGAAGTTGGAAACAAAGAAGAAGGATCGGTAATTGGAAAATAGGGCCTTGGTGGTAGAAATGACTCTGGAGATTGCATGATAGGATTTTGCAAGACCAATGACTTCTTCATTGCAAATACCTTTTTTTCAACAACACAAACTGTGACTATACAAATGGACCTCACAGGATGGAAGACACAGGAACAAAATTACATCTGTGGAAAGAGGTGATGGAAAAGCTCAATATCATCAGTCAGAACAAAGCCAGGGGCCAACTGTGGAACAGACCATCAATTGTTCATATGCAAGTTCAAGCTGAAGCTAAAGAAAATTGAAACAATTCTGTGAGACCAAAATATGACCTTGAGTATATCCCACCTGAATTTGGAGACCATCTTAAGAATAGATTTGACACATTGAAAACTAATGACTGAAGACCAGGCCAATTGTGGGATGATATCAAGGACATCATACATGAAGAAAGAGAAAAGTCATTAAAAAGACAAGAAATAAAGAAAAGACCAAAATGGATGCCAGAAGAGAATCTGAAACTTGCTGTTGAATATAGAGTAGCTAAAGTGAATGGAAGATATGATGAAATAAGAGTTGAACAGAAGATTTCAAAGGGCAGCTCAAGAAGACAGACAAAGTAAAGTATTATAATGAAATGTGCAAAGATCTTGAGTTGGAAAACCAAAAGAGAAGAATACATTAGGCATTTCTCAAGCCGAAGGAACTGAAGTGGAAATTCAAGCGTCGAGTTGCAATTTTAAGGATTCTGTGGGCAAAATATTGAACAACATGGGAAGCATCAAAAGAAGATAGAAAGAACACACAGAGTCACTGTACCAAAAAGAATTGGTCAACATTCAGCCATTTCAGAAGGTAGCATATGATCAAGAACTGGTAGTATTGAAGGAAGAGGTCCAAGCTGCACTAAAGGCTTTGGAAAAAAACAAGGCTCCAAGAATTGACAAAATACCAACTGAGATGTTTCAACAAATAGATGCAGTGCTGGAGGTGCTTACTCATCTATGCCAAGAAATTTGGAAGACAACTACCTGGCCAGCTTACTGAAAGAGATCCATATTTGTGCCTATTTCAAAGAAAGGTGATCAAACAGAATACGGAAATCATCAAACAATATCAGGAGCCCCCAGAAGTGGGGCAGCATCCCTTCTAATCCGAACAGTCCTTAGTTCCTTATTTTATTTTATCATAGGTGTCAACATTCATTAAAATCTGATTTTCTAATTAATATATTAGAGTAGAAACTAAGTCCTGAAGGAATAGTATTCATGACAGAGAAATTGTGATGAGGCCAAGAGGTCAGAATGAAAAGCCAGCCAGAGAACTGTGATGAAAGTCTTGGGGGCAGGGGGGAGGGAAAAAGGGTGACTCATTGTTTAGTGGACGCTGAGCCTTTGTTAAGAGTGATGAGAAAATTTGGAAATGGAAATGGTGATGGTTTAACAACACGTAAACATAGATAGCGTCACTCGATTGTGTATGTGAAGAATGTTGAAATAGCAAATGTTTTGTTACATATATATTTACCACAATAAAAAAATTAGCATATGGTTATTCTCTATATATCTTCTGTTTCTCTGTTGAAACTTTCTCCCTTTCCAAATACATTAATTATCACGTTAAGTGTAAACGCTTTAAGCATACCAATTAAATTACAAAGATTTAGATTTTTAAAAACTAACACAGGTATAAGCTGTCTACTAGAGACCTACTTTACATATAATTATTAAAAGATTAAAACTAAAAAGAAAGGTGGAGCTAACGTGGTGCTATAAACGGAAGCACCATGCCATCCCTCTGTGGCAAAGACCTGAAAAAGTAAAACAGATACAAACGTCAATCCTAGAACACGACGTATCGAATGAAGGGATAAAGAGCAAGATCAAGCACTGAATGCAAGAAGAAACTGACAAAAAATAGAGAATGAGGATAGCTCTGGAGTAGAGATCCCCTATCAGCTAACATAGCACAGCGTTGATATCTTGGAGCACAGTCAGCAACAGGTCTCCCTATATTTGCCTCTCCCCAACACTCCAGTTCCTGCCATGCTGCCAATTTTTTTTTTGTTGTTGTTGTTGTTATTGTTTCTCTCTCTTCTTTCTCTCTCTTACCTAGTTCTGCACATATCATCCTCTTCCTTACAACCAGCCCTCAGATCCACCCTATCGCCACTGGCTGGCTTCCGCTGAGCAAATTTTTTTTTTTCTGCTTCCTTCCTTCCTTGCCTTTCTTCCTTCCACCTAGCTCTGTGTGCTGCCTCCACCCCTTCTCAATGAACCATGCCACATCACTGGGCTAGTGAGCCACTGGCACACGGCCTTCTTGGGTCTGCTCCACCCTGACCCTCCAGCTCCCGCAGTGCCACCACTTTTTTTTTCTTTTATTTCTCTCTCTTCATTTTTTTCCTCCTCCAGCCCACCTAGCTCCTCACGTCATATTCTCTTACTTCCAACTCGGGTTCATCCTGTCCCCACTGGCTGCCTCCTGCCAAGCTATTTTTTTTTTTCTTTTTTCTCTCTTTCTCTTTCTTCCTTTTCTTTCTTCCGCCCACCTAGCCCAGTGTGCCACCTCTGTCCTTTCCTGATGGGTAGCACCATGATACTCAGTGAGAGAAACACCAGCTCACCACCATCCCTGGTCTGCCGAACCCCAATCGGCTAACTCCCTTTTTTTCTTTTTGCTTTTGTTTTTCTCTCTTCCTTCTTGCATTTCTCCCTCCCACTTAGCTCCACCCATCACATACTCTCCCTTCCAACTGGCTGTTAGGTCCACCCGCCCTCACTGTGCTGCCAGTTTATACATACATATTTAAATTTTATTTTATTTGTTTATTTTTCTCTCTTTTCCTTTTTCTTCTCCCTTGGACCTAGCCCTATATACCACCTCCCCCTGCCACTGGACCCTGCCACACTGCAGCAGCTGGAGAAACACCAGCCTGCCACTGCCCTGGGTAAACTCCACCCCCACTGTATTGCCTTATTTTATTTTTTCTTCTTTTTTTATTTACTTTCCTTTTTTCTTTCTACTTCCTACCTAACCTCATACACCACCTCTCCTCCTTTCCCACCAGCCCCCAGGTCTGCCCTTCCCCACTTGCTGGCTACTTTTTTTTTTTTTTAAATATTTCTCTCTTTTCTTTCTCTACCCTACTTAGTCTCATACACCACCTGCCCTTCCCACCAGCCCCTGATGTGTTGCTGCAGCTAGAGAACTCCTGGTACCCAGGTCTCCACCACACCAGGGCAGGCCTACACTAGCCCCCACCCAACATTTGACCAGTTGCTGAACAGTGGGAAGCAAGCCCACGCCACTCCCCATCTGACACCCACACCTATCTGGTGAGGGGCTGGGAAATCTCCTACACCACTGGACCAACATCAGGAAACAGACAGTACTAGCCCAGTCTGCCGTCAGCCACCTCACCAAACCAGCGTACAGTGAAGCAGGCTCACCCTGACTGTTGCTGCCCTGCTAACCTGGACAAGGTGGTGAGAACTACCATGCCCACAGATGAGCAAGCAGCAAAACACACCTGGTCCACCTGCCCTGACATATCAAAGCAAAGCAAAAAAGCAGGATGAAACAAACGAACATACAACCAATAAATAAAATAATATCTTAATGTCATGGGGACAGCAGATAATATCAAAACATATAAAAAAGCAGGACAAGATGACTCCAGCAAGTAACCAAAATAAAGAATCAGCTGACACTCCGGTAGAAGAAAATGCGGTAGAAAAAAGGCAGTGGAACTACCTGATATGGAATTCAAAAGACTAATATTTAGGACCCTCCACTAGATAAAGAATGAGATCAAGGAAAACACAGACAAGACCAATGAAAACACAAAGCAATAAAAGAGTTCAGGAAAATAATACAAGAATAAAACGTCAAAATAAATAAACAATTAGAAACCATATAAAATTAGGAACTAGAAATCCAAAAGATAAACAACAAAATTTCAGAAATGGACAACTCAATAGGAACTTTTAGGAGCAAATTTGACACAATGAAAGACAGAATCAGCAACATTGAACACAAATCTGTGGATACCACTTCGTTTAAGGGAAAATCAGAGAAAAGAATGAAGAAAACCTAAGAATTATGTGCAACAAAGAGCAAAAATTTCTTCTCAGAACAAGAGGAGAAAATGTAAAACACAGAGAAGATTGTTGAAGATGTACTGGCAGAAAACTTCCCAGATATCATGAAACAGGAAAAGCTGACCATCCAAGAAGCTCAACGAACCTCATATAGGTAAAGCCTTAACAGAAAGTCACCAAGACAACATCATAATGATGGTTTCCAAAACCAAAGATTAAGAAAGAATACTGAGAGCAGCTTAAGAGAAATGAAAAGTCACTTAAAAATGGGAAACAAAAAGACCAAGCTTGTGGTGCTGACATTTTCTTAGCTCCTCTTACTCTCCAGTGCTGAATTCCTTTTGTTTCTGGATTTTTTAAATTTCTTTTGTTTTTGTAGATTTCGTTTTTACTGAGACTGTGTGTTTCTCTATTTTGATGAGTAGGTTTGTTAACTTTCTTTGTGGTTACCTTGAAATTTACCCTTATCTTCCTAGGTTTGACCCAGTCTATTATTATTTGGTATTGCTTGCCTTCCTCTCTGTTAGAGAGTTCTATACCTATGCAGTTTATTCCTTCTTTTACTGTTTTGACATTGTTGTCATTTATAGATTAACCTCTCCGGTTCCCTGTTATAATTCTTTTGATTTTGGATAGTCCTCGAGAGTTCATTTTCTAGGTTGGTATCTCGCAGGTGTGATCTTGTGTCCTGGATTCAGGCTGTGGCCTGATGTCATTTGTTTTCAAACTGAAAGACTCTCTTTAATAATTTTTGTAAGTTTGGTTTGGTTTTTACATATTCCCTTAATTTCTGCTTAACTGAAAATGTTGCAATTTCACCATCATATCTAGCAAGAGTTTTGCAGGATGTAGTATTCTTAGTTGGCAAATTTTTTCTTTCAAGGTTTTATACAAGTCATCCCATTGCCTTCTTTCCTGCATGGTTTCTGCCAAATATTCAGAGCTTAGTCTTATTGTTTCCCCTCTGTATTCTACTTCATTTTTCTTGAGCTGCTTTCAGGATTCTTTCTTGTCTTTTTTTTAGTGACTCTGATTATGATATGCCTTGGTGATTTTCTTTTGGGGTCTGTCCTATATGGGGTTCCTTGAGTTTCTTGACTGGTCAGCTTTTCATCTTTAAAGGTATTAGGGAAGTTTTCTGTCAGCGATTCTGCAATGATCCTCTCTGTTTTCCATTTTCTCCACCTGTTCTGGAACTCCGATCACTTTGCAAATTTTTGCTTTTGATTGTATATGCATAATTCTCGGGGCTTCTTCATTTTTCTTTTCTTTTTTTGTCTGATTTTTCCTCAAAGTTGTATCCAAGTGTTTGTCTTCAGCTTCACTGATCCTGTCTTCCTTTGTTTCAAACCTGCTCCTCAACCCATCTATGACACTGTCCATTTCTGAAATCTTGTTGATTTTCTTTTGGATTTCTAATTGTTGTTTTTGTATGATTTCTAGTTGTGAATTTATTTTGGCATTTTGTTCCTGTATTATTTTCCTGAATTCTTCCATTTTTAGCCTGTATTTTCCATGAATTTGTCTGCCTTTTCCATAAATTTGTCTATTTTTTCCTCATTTTTGTCTGCTTTTTGCATCAACTCTTGGGTAGCTCTGAATATTACCAAACCAAAAACCAAACCCAGTGCCATCAAGTTGATTCCGACTCATAGCGACCCTATAGGACAGAGTAGAGCTGCCCCACAGAGTTTCCAAGAAGCGCCTGGCGGATTCTAACTGCTGACCTTTTGGTTAGCAGCTGTAGCACTTAACCACTATGCCACCAGCGTTTCTGCTCTGAATATTAGAGATTTTAATTCCCTATTTATCAGATAGTTCTAGTCCTTTTCTTCTACTGGAAAGTTATCTGGTGTTTTATTTTGAATACCTACTGGAACCATCTTGTCCTTTTTTAAAAATATGTTTTGATATTGCGTGCTGTCTTTCGGGCCTTCAGTAGTTATTTTCTTCATTTATTGTTTGTATATTTGTTTGTTTCATCCTGCGTATTTGTTTTATTTGGTTATGTCTGAGCAGGCAGGCTGTGCGTTCTTTGTTGTTTGCTTGTCTGTGGGCACGATACTTTTCACCTCCTTGTCCAGTGGGTGGGGCAGTCACTAACTATGGTGCAGCAGGGCAGGTCCAGCTGAAAAGGAGGGGCTGGGATGGGTTGTTTGTGGCACATTCTAGGGCCGACAAGGTGGGCTGGGAATCAGTGCTGGGCAGGTTCCAGTAGGCTGTGCCTGTGCTGCTTGGAGATGTGATGTTCAGTGTACGGTGCAGGTAGGCAGGAAGGAGTGGGGAGGTTGTAATGTGTGGAGCTAAGATGGGCATGGGAACGAAGAGAGAAAGGAGGGAGAATCAGGAGCCAAAACCAACCAACCAAACAGACAAACAAAAAAAGACTGCTAAAGAAGCTTGCCATTGGAGTGGAGAGACAAGAAACCATGAAATGAAGGAAAACAAAAAGGAAAAGAAAAAGAGAAAAGGGAAAAAAGAAAATAAATTAAAATTAAAAGAAAGGAAGAGCCTCCAGAGATCCCACTGGTATGGCCGTGAAGACTAGGGAAGTGGCTCCCAGGCTGCACAGTACAGTCTGGCTAGAAGAGGCTGCCAAGCTGTGAAAAGAAAAAGAAAACAAACAAAACAAAACAAACAAAAGGAATGCCCCCAGGCATCCCACCAGCATGGCTGCACAGACCAGGAAAGTGGCTCCCAAGCCCAGAAGTACAGCCCAGCTAGAAGGGGCCTCCAAGCCTCAAAAAGAAATACAAAGAAACAAATAAGTAATAAAGGTCCCAGGGATCCCACCAGCGTGGCAGCACAGTCTGGGGAAGCAGTTCCCCAACTGAGTGGTGCTTCACAGCCTTTCATTCAAGAAGAAGCAAAACTGGCATGTGGAACCAGGTGTTCAAGAGAAAGGACGTGGATGTGGTGAGAGGCAGGGAGGAAACCTGAAGAAGCCCAAAAAAGCAACACCAGCAACAAACAATTAGTACCGATGGATCTGGCCAGTGTGGCTGGGGCAAATTCAAGCCTTGACCAAGAGACTGCAGCTGGCAGGAAGTGGCGGAGGTACAGTGTGGGTAGAAGGATGCAGGGTGGGAAAGCATGTATCACCAGTTACCAGGTGTTCTGTCTCCTGCTAGGAGATGCATTCAATTGCTTTCCCATACTCTCTGTCTGCCAATCTCTGATTGGGCAGGGCAAACCCGGGTGGCACAAACCCTACACTTCCTGGCCAGCTGAGTGACTGCAGCCAGCTAGGAAACTGCAGAGGCTGAGCAGGAAGAAGGATGTGGGGTAGAAAAGCATATATCGCTGGTTACCACATGCTGTATCTCCTGCTTGGAGCTTGGTGAAGCTGCCTTCCTGCACTTCCTGTCTGCCGATCTCTGACAGGAGCCCAAGGTGGTGAATCCTCACTGTGTTAGCTGATAGGGGACCTCTGCACATATCTCTGCTTGCTCTCTGTTCTCTATCAGTTTCTTATTCCATTTGGTGTTTGGCTGAGTTTTTTATTGATACATTTGATACTTAAAACTCCAGAATTGATGTTTGTCTCTGTTTTACTTAGTTTTTTGGGTCTTTGCTGGGGAGGGATGGCGTGGTGCTTCTGCCTGTAGCGTCATATCAGCTCCACCTTTAAAAAGACTAAGCTCTGATTACTTGACAGAAACTATGCAAGCATGAAGGCAATGGGATGACATATATGAAACCCTGAAAAAAAAAAAAAAACTGCCAACCAAGAATAATATATCCTGTAAAACTGTCACATATGATGGTGAAATTAGGACATTTCCAGATAAACAGAATTTAAGCAAATTTGGAAAAACAAAACCAAGCTTACAAGAGATATTAAAGGAAATGCTCCAGTTAGAGAATCAACAACATCAGACAACAACCAGAGCCTAAGACACAGGACAGCATCAGACAGGTACCAACTGAGATAAAGATCTCTCAATAATTAAACAAAGCTAAAAGACTTAAAACAGGAAAACAGAGATGTCAATTTGTAAATGATGACAACACCAAGACAATAAAAGGGGGAATAAACAGTGTAGTTAGAGAATTTTCAAATGGAGAGGAATTCAAGGCAATCTCATGTAATAAAAGACTGGTTCAAACTTAGGAATATAAGGGTAAATTTCAAGGTAACCACAAAGAAATTTAAAAACCTACTCATCAGAATAAAAAGAAAAACATACAGATTCAGTAAACACAAAATCCACTATAATGAAAGAAAAGAAAACTCACAAATAAAAGAAACTCAGCAAAGGAGAACAAGAGGAACAAAGAAAATGTCAGCACACACACACACACAAAACAAAACAGAATATGACAGCAATAAACTCATATTTATTGATATCACAATGAATGTAAATGGTTTAAATGTACCCATAAAGAGACAGAGATTGGCAGAATAGATTAAAAAACACAACACATCAATATCCTGTCTACAAGAGACACACTTTAGAAACAAAGGCATAAATTTATTAAAAATCAAAGGATGGAAAAAAAAATCAGGTCAACAGTAACCATAGAAGAGCAGGAGTAGCAATACTAATTTCAGATAATATAGACTTTAAGACAAAATCAACAGTAAAAGACAAGGAGGGACATTATATAATGATTAAAGGGGCAATCCACCATGAAGACATAACCTTAATAAATATCTACACACCCAATGACTAGGGCCACAAAATACACAAAATAAACTCTAATAGCACTGAAAAGAGAAATAGTTCCACAATAATAGTAGGAAACTTCAACACATTACTCTCAATAAAGGACAGAACATCTAAAAAGAAACTCAACAGAGATACTGAAGATCTAAAGACCAAAATCAAACAGCAGAACCTCGTAGATATATAGAACACTCCATCTAACAGCAGCAAAGTACATATTCTTTTCCAATGCACGTGGAACATAATAATAGACCACATTTTAGGCCACAAAATTCACGATAAAATCTAAACCATCAAAATAATACAAAGCGTTCTATCTGATCACAATGCCATGAAAGTACAAATCAATAACAGGGAGAACAAGGGTAAAAAATCAAATACATAGAAACTGGTAACACCTTGCTTAAAAACAACTGGGTAATAGAAGAAATCAAAGAGGTAATAAAAAAAAATTCCTAGAATCAAATCATAAGGAAAACTTATCATACCAAAACCTTTCGAACACAGCAAAAACAGTGCTCAGATGTCAATTTATAGTAATAAACACACACATCAAAAAGAAGAATGTGACAAAATCAGAATGTTAGCCCTACAACTCGAGCAATAGAAAAAGAGCAGCAAAAGAGCCCTCAGGCATCAGAAGAAAGGAAATTATAAAGATTAGAGCACAAATAAATGAAATAGAGAACACGAAAGCAACTGAAAGAATGAACAAAACCAAAAGTTGGTTCTTTGAACAGAGCAACAAAGTCAACAAACCACTGGCCAAACTGAAAAAAGAAAAACAGAAAATGAAGCAAATAAATTAGAAATCAGATGGGAGAACATTACAACAGACTCAGCTGAAATAAAAAGGATCATAACAGAATAGTATGAAAAATTATACTCCAACAATTTTGAGAACCTAGAGAAAATGGACAGATTTCTAGAAACACACTACCTACCTAAACTAACACAAACTGAGATAGAAAATCTGAACAGACCCATAACAATAGAAGATATTGAAGATGTAATAATAAATTCCCCCTTCTCCCCCCCCCCGCCAAAAAAAGCCCTGGCCTGGACAGCTCACTGGATGTTTTCATCAAACATTCAAAGAGCCACACCAGTACTACTCAAATTAATTCAGAGCATAGAAAAGGAAGGAATACTCCAGAATTTATTCTATGAAGCTAGCATAACCCTTATACCAAATCCAGGCAAAAACACCACAAACAAACAAAAATTACAGACCAATATCTCTCATGAATATATATATAAAAACTAAACCTATGGCTGTTGAGTTGATTCTGACTCATAGCAACCCTACAGGACAGAGTAGGAGTGCCCCATAGGGTTTCCAAGGAGAAGCTGGTGGGCTCATACTGCCAACCTTTGGGTTAGCAGCTGAGCTCTTAATGATTGCATCAGCAAAGCTCCTTCATGAATATAGATTCAAAAGTTCTTAACAGAATTCTAGCCAATAGAATTGGCTAGAATTCAGTATCATATAAAAAGAATTATACTTCATGACCAAGTGGGATTCATAGTGGGTATGCAAGGATGGTTCAACATTACAAAATCCATCAACAAAATCCACCACATAAATAAAATTAAAGAGAAGAATCACATGATCATCTCAATCGATGCAAAAAAGGTATTTGATAAAGTCCAATACACATTCCTGATAAAAACTCTCAGCAAAGTAGGAATAAAAGAGCAATTCCTCAACATAATAAATGGCATCTTTTTTTTTATACGAAACCAACAGCCAGTATCGTTCTCAGTGGAGAGAGGCTGAATGCATTCCCCTTGAGAACAGGAATAAGACAAGGATGTCCTTTATCACCACTCCTATTTAACATTGTGCAGGAAGTCCTAGCTAGAGCAGTAAGGCAAGAAAAAGAAATAAAAGGCATCCAAATTGGAAAGGAAGAAATAAAACTATCACTATTTGAAGATATGAAGTTATACATAGAGTACCCCAAAGATTCCACAAGAAAACTACTGGAATTAATAGAAGGATTACTGGAATAGCAGAATATAATATCAACATACAAAAATCAGTTGGATTTCTATATATCAACAAAGAGAACTTAAAAAAAGAAATCAAGAAAAAAATACCATTTATAATCGCCCCCCAAAATATGAATAAATGAATACATTTGACCAGTGATGTAAAAGACCTATACAAAGAAAACTGAAAATACTACTGCAAGAAACCAAAAGAGACCTACATAAGTTGAAAAACATATCACACTCATGGATAGGAAGGCTCAACATTGCAATAATGACGATTCCACCCAAAGCCAAAGCAATCTACAGATATAATGCAATCCCTATCCAAATAGCAACCAAAAAAAAAAGCCAAACCCATTGCCTTTGAGTCAATTCCAACACAGCATTCTTTAAAGAGATGGAAAAACTAAATCACTAATTTTGTATGAAAAGGAAAGAAGCCCTATGTAAGCAAAGCATTGTTGAAAAAGAAAGCTGGAGTGACTATATTAGTATCAGACAAAGAAGACTTCAGAGTAAGAAAAATTGCCAGAGATAAAGAGAGACATTACATAAAAAGTCAAATCGAGAAGACATAACAACCCTAAATATGTATGCTTCTAACAAGAGAGCCTTACAATACATGTAGCAAAACTGACAGAACTGAAAGGAGAAATGGATAAATTCACAAATATAGTTGATGAACACAACGCTCCTCTCTTAGTAATCAATAGAACAAATAGAGGAAAGTTAGAAACTAGGAAGAGAATAAAGACCCAGTGTGACAAGTGGAATATCTTATTATCTTGCAATTTTTTTTCTACATTATTTATAAAACATCATAATAGTTTGAACCCAGCTGTGACTGGCATTTTGGAGCCCTGGTAGCATGGTGGTTAAGAGCTCAGGCTGCTAAGCTAAAAGGTCAGCTGTTCAAATCCATCCACCTCTCCTTAGAAACCCTATGGGGCAGTTCTGCTCTGTCCTATAGGGTCACTGTGAGTCGGAACTGACTGGAGGGCAATGGATTTTTTATGGGTCATTGGCATTGGGTTCCTGAGCTCCAGGCCCTCTTTATTATTCAAACAACCAAAATAGCTGTCTCTGAAGTTAAGTAAAGAGGTTCCAAAGAGAAACTGCAGTGAAGAAAGGCTATTGTGTAATTAGAGCAGAGAAAAGGTGGTAGAGGAAGCTCACTGAAACTGCTCAATTGCTGTCACGTTCTTTGGAGTATTAAGGGAGGGGGAAATTTTTACAAAAGGATGAGGGGCACTGGTAAGGATAAACACTGGCCTTCTCAGTTGTTTGCTTTATTTTCCCCAATCCAGGATTTTACTCATATGTTCTTTATTTTTTATTTGCATGCCCTTTTCATTTCTACTTTCCTCCCTCCCATTTTCTTATATAAAATTTACTTTTATTCTAATTAACTTTCCTCTGGGAATGTTGTGTTTCTTCAAAGGTCTGCTGCTTTCAGCACTATTTCATCTTTTCCAGCTTCCTAGGGACATTTCATTCTTTGGTTTCCCTCCTGCTTCAGTTAGTCTTTTGTTGCTACTATTTTACTTTCAATTTTTGTTTTGTTTTCAGATCATAGCCTGAGCCAATAATGGAAAGGTTTTCTTTTTTTGCAGTTCCCCTGCATCCCTTGGAAAAACATCCCTGTGTGTGAATATGAATAGGGTCTGCAAAGAAAAACTCATAACTTCAAAACATTCAGGCAATTAATAGGGGAAAGTGATAAGTTAGTGATCAGGAAGGCAAATAAACAATATATCATTCTGAAAAATCTTCGATAGTCTTGAAGCTGTTTCCTGCCTTGTGACAAATGACACTGAGGGAAGTAAGAATGAGAGAGTACTTGACTCTCAGTATATTGCTGAATCTCCTTACAAACCATCAAAAATAATGATAGACAATACAGTCTTGTCTGTGGAAAAGAGTTTATTTTGTTCCACAAATGCTATATTTTTGCCAAGTGCTCTAAGCTTTCTATGTTTTAAAAATGTACTGGTGCTTTGGAGAAATTTATTATGAACAGTTGTGCTAAAAAGAAAAATACGTATATCCAGTTTCTTTTTTAATCAGATCACTTTTCTACAAGTATACATTTCTCCATACAGCAAGCATACTCCATTTTACAATATTTCCTTAATTTGTTTATGACTTAGGCTTTATAAATTGGCTACAATACAGCTCAAACGCCTGTCCAAAATGAAACAATTACAAGTAATAAAAGGCTGATGTCATGTAATGGGATTTTAACCTTGTTCCATATTAGATTTATTCTACAAAGATATTTAGGGAGAATTTTGGGTTCCATTGTTTTCGAATTAGGCATTCACTGACCATCCCTAAGTGCCTTTGCTGGCAGCTGCCCAGTGCCACATGGAGGTCTCTCCAAAGTGAACAGTGAGGCTGGATCTTTCTGATCTTTCCATAAGTATTCTTTACAGAAGTAGGCAAGTGTAACATCCTTATGTATGCCAGGTGACATTGCCAGTTGTGTATGTGTGTATGTGTTAATGTATGAATTAGCAAGCTGTTACTGACAGATGGATTCCCCATGTTTCAGAGTATATGTTGAGGTATAATAGCAATGAGCAATCTCTATTCATGTTATGGGCCCTCTAGCAAAGGGGGTATAATTCCAACTGGTAGGAACAAAATCAAGTATTTGAATAATAGAATGAGGCCCTATGGCGTAGGAAGAAGTATGTTTTCAGTTGAGTAGAGTAATAGTTTTAATGCAGCCAATGAAGCCAATGGCTGGGGAGGCCATACATGAAATAAGGAAAAGGGGTCCAAATGAGGATGACGAAGTGACTGTGTGGGGCTTTTAACACTTGGGTGCCTGGCCCAGTTCATCAGAGAGAAAGGGGGGCAGGTATTTGTGAGAAGCACTGGATTCACTATCGAGCTTCCATATGACGGACTAAAACCTTTATCAGGGTCCAGGAATGGGTGGAACTACTTTATGATTAGAGACTGGTGGATTGGATCCCATTTTAACTGAAGCCAGAGGTCATCCTAGTGGGATAAAACTCTACTGTATGAAAGTACATTCCCAAGGCACTTTAAGTGGTTATCTTATTTATTTTTTTTTTAAAAAAAAAACCCTTCTTCAGGATTTTACCTAGTCATGCATATTATAGATTTTGGAAAATTGCACCATCCAGCTATATTAAAATTTCCTTCTACCCCCACAAACAAAAAATTTCCTTCTAGTATTTAAAAAAATTTCTTGTGCGCATTTATGTGGGTATTTTATATTTTAAGCATTGTTGAAATCCTATAATATGTAGACATTTAGGTTGGTTTTAATTTTTCCATATTGAAAATAATGCAGATATAAGTAATGTGCATAAATCTTTGTACTTGAAATTAATTCTTCTTGCAAGATGACTATAAATAGAATAACTGGTGTGAAGACTATGAGCAATTTTGGACTCTTGATCCATATTGCCACTTTTTTTTTTTTTTTTACCAGAAAGGTAAAATTAATTTATACTTTTATCAGGAGAATAAGATTGCCCACTAAAAAAAAAATAATAATAAATTTTTAAATTTTTTTTTTATCAGCATCGGGCATTATCTTCTTTTATTATTGATGCTATTTTCGTTATTATTCTATTAATTTGCATTTCTGGTTACTACTTAGATTGACCCCCATGTGTCTGTCAGTTTTTTGTACTGTGGGGGCTTGCGTGTTGCTGTGATGCTGGAAGCTATATCACCAGTGTTCGTACACCAGCAGGGTTACCCATGGAGGACAGGTTTCAGCTGAGCTTCCAGACTAAGACAGACTAGGAAGAAGGACATAGTCCTAACGGATAGCAGCAGAACATTGTCTGATGTAGTGCTGGAAGAGGAGCCCCCCAGGTTGGAAGGCGCTCAAAAGGCAACTGGGGAAGAGCTGCCTTCTCAAAGTAGAGTCAATCTTAATGATGTGGATGGAGTAAAGGTTTTGGGACCTTCAGTTGCTGATGTGGCAAGACTCAAAATGAGAAGAAACAGCTGCAAACATCCCTTAATAATTGGAACATGGAATGTACAAAGTATGAATCTAGGAAAATTGGAAATTGTTAAAAATGAAATGGAACCCATAAACATCAATATCCTAGGCATTAGTGAGCTCAAATAGACTGGTATTGGCCATTTTGAATCAGACAATCATATAGTCAACTATGCTGGGAATGACAACTTGAAGAGGAATGGTGTTGCATTCATCATCAAAAAGAACATTTCAAGATCTATCCTGAAGTACAGCGCTGTCAGTGATAAGATAATATCCATATGCCTACTAGGAAGACCACTTAATACAACTATTATTCAAATTTATGCACCAACCACTGAGGCCAAAGATGAAGAAAGAAAAGATTTTTATCGGCTGCTACAGTCTGAAATTGATTGAAAATGCAATCAGCATGCATTAGTAATTACTGGTGATTGGAAAGGAACGGTTGGAAACAAAGGAGGAGGATCAGTAGTTGGAAAATATGGCCTTGGTGATAGAAACAATGCTGGAGACTGAATGATAGAATTTTGCAAGACCAACAATTTCTTTGCAAATACCTTCTTTCACCAATATAAATGGTGATTGTACACATGGACCTAGGCAGATGGAAAGCACAGGAATCAAATTGACTACATCTGTGGGAAGAGACAATGGAAAAGCTCAATGACATCAGTCAGAACCGTGCCAGGGGACAACTGTGGAACAGAAAATCAATTGCTCATAGGCAAGTTCAAGCTGAAACTGAAGAAAATCTGAGCAAGTCCACAAGAGCCAAAATATGACTTTGAGTATATCCCACCTGAATTTAGAGACCATCTGAAGAGTAGATATGATGAATTGAACACTAGTGACTAAAGACCAGATGAGTTGTGGAATGACATGAAGAAAGCAAGAGGTCGTTGAAAAGACAGGAAAGAAAGAAAAGACCAAGACGGATGTCAGAGAAGACTCTGAAACTTGCTCACGAATGTTGAGCAGCTAAAGCAAAAGGAAGAAATGATGAATAAAAGAACTGAAGATCTCAAAGGGTGGCTCGAGAAGACAAAGTAAAGTATTATAATTACATGTGCAAAGAGCTAGAGATAGAAAACCAAAAGAAAGGACACGCTCAGCTTTTCTCAAGCTGAAAGAACTGAGGAAAAAACTCAAGCCTCGAGTTGCAATACTGAAGGATTCTATGGGGAAAATATTAAACAGCATAGGAAGCATCAAAGAAGATGGAAAGAATACTCAGAGTCATTATACCAAAAAGAATTAGTCGATGTTCAACCATTTCAAGAGGTAGCATATGATCAGGAACTGATGGTACTGAAGGAAGAAGTCCAAGCTGCTCTGAAGGCATTGGTGAAAAAAAACAAGGCCCTAGGAATTGACGGAGTATCAATTCAGATGTTTCAACAAACAGATGCAGCGCTGGAGGTGCTCACTCATCTATGCCAAGAAATATGAAAGACGCTTCCTGGCCACTGACTGGAAGAGATCCATATTTATGCCTATTCCCAAGAGAAGTGACCCAACCGAATGCAGAAATTATAGAACAATACCATTTATATCACATGCAAGCAAAATTTTCTGAAGATCATTCAAAACCAGCTGCAGCAGTATATCGACAGGGAACTGCCAGAAATTCAGGCTGGTTTCAGAAGAGGATTTGGAACCAGGATGTCATTGCTGATGTCAGATGGATTCTGGCTGAAAGCAGAGAATACCAGAAGGATGTTTACCTGTTTTTTATTGACTATGCAAAGGCATTCAACTGTGTGGATCATAACAAATTATGGATAACATTGCGAAAAATGGGAATTCCAGGACACTTAATTGTGCTCCTGAGGAAGCTTTACTTAAATCAAGAGGCAGTTGTTTGGACAGAACAAGGGGATATTGATTGGCTTAAAGTCATGAAAGGTGTATGTCAGGGTTGTATTCTTTCACCTTACCTATTTAATCTGTATGCTGAGCAAATAATCCAAAAATCTGAACTATATGAAGAAGAATGGGGCATCGGGATTGGAGGAAGACTCATTAACAACCTGCATTATGCAGATGATACAACCTTGCTTGCTGAAAGTGAAAAGGACTTGAAGCACTTACAAAAGAAGATCAAAGACCACAGCCTTCAGTATGGATTGCACCTTAACATAAAGAAAACAAAAATCCTCACAACTGAAACAATGAGCAACATCATGATAAATGGAGAAAAGACTGAAGTTGTCAAGGATTTCATTTTACTTGGATCCACAATCAACTGCCATGAAAGCAACAGTCAAGAGATCAAAGGACACATTGCATTGGGTAAATCTGCTGGAAAGGACCTCTTTAAAGTGTTGAAAAGCAAAGATATCACCTTGAAGACTAAGGTGCGCCTGACCCAAGCCATGGTATTTTCAGTCTCATCATATGCATGTGAAAGGTGGACAATGAATAAAGAAGACCAAAGAAGAATTGACGCCTGTGAATTGTGGTGTTGGTGAAGAACAGTGAATATACCATGGACTGCCAAAAGAACGAACAAATCTGTCTTGGAAGCAGTACAACCAGAATGCTCTTTAGAAGCAAGGATGGCGAGACTGTGTCTTACATACTTTGGACAAGTTGTCAGGAGGGATCAGTCCCTGGAGAAGGACATCATGCTTGGCAAAGTACAGGATCAGCAGAAAAGAGGAAGACCCACAACGAGGTGGATTGACACAGTGGTTGCAACAATGAACTCAACCATAACAATGATTGTAAGGATGGTGCAGGACGGGGCAGTGCTTCATTCTGTTGTTTATAGGGTCGCTATGAGTCAGAACCAACTTGACAGCACCTAACAACAACAACACAACAACTTAGATTTAACTTTTTTTATTTCCTTTTCTTTTTTTTTTATTGTACTTTAAATGAAGGTTTATAGAACATACTAGTTTCTCATCAAACAGTTAGTAGACCCATTGTTGTATGACATTGTTTAACAACCCTATGACATGTCAACACTCTCCCTTCCCAACCCTGGGTTTCCCATTACCAGCTTTGTTGTTCCCTCCTGCCTTCCACTCCCTGCGCCAGGGCTGCTGCGCCCCTTTAGTCTTCTTTTGTTCCATGAGCCTGTTCAATCTTTGGCTAAAGGGCGAACCTCAGGAATCAGCTCTTTAATGAGCTGAAAGGGTGTCCGGGGGCCATACTCTAAGGGTTTCTCCAGTCTCTTTCAGGCCAGCAAGTCTGGTCTTCCTTTTTAAGTTAGAATTTTGTTCTACATTTTTCTTCAGCTCTGTCCAGGACCCTCTATTGTGATCCCTGTCAGAGCAGCCAGTGGTGGTAGCCAGGTACCATCTAGTTTTACTTGATTCAGTCTGGTTGTGGCCATGGTAGATATGATCCATTTAGTCCTTTGGGCTAATCTTTCCCTTATATCTTTAGTTTTCTTCATTCTTCCTTGCTCCTGAATGGGTGAGACCACTGGTGTATCCTAGATGGCCGCTCACAGGCTTTTAAGACCCCAGACAGTACTCACCAAAGTAGAATGTAGAACATATTCTTTATAAACTGTGTTATGCCAGTTGAGCTAGATGTTCCCCGATACCACGGTCCCCACAGCCCTCAGCCCAGCAATTCGGTCCCTCAGGAAGTTTGGATGTCTATGGAACTACCATAACCTTGCCTTGTAGAGATTGTGCTGGCTTCCCCAGTGTTGTGTACGGTCTTACTCTTCACCGAAGCTTCCACTTATCTATTGTCTATTAAGTGTTTTTCCATCCCCACCCTTCCCCTCCCTTATAACCATCAAAGAACATTTTTTTATGTTTATCTACTTACATTTCTTTTCATGAATTATTTATTAATGTCCAATTTATGTACTTGGATCCGGTGTATTTATTAGGTTTTTATACGCCTTGTTGAAATATGGGAAAATGTCCTGGTGGATCTCATCTGACATTAACAGTTCTTGGATTTTTTTTTTTTTTAAGAATAAGAAGACTGACTCATAATAATTCTGCAGATCTGCATGTACAGTTTTAGCTTCCTTAATTCGAACTGATATTACTGTGAGTCCCACTGCAAGTAAAACCTACCTCCATGATGATCAAAAGCATTGATTAAATGCCTACCTTCATATGACATTGCATTAGGGACAAAACAAAATTTCTTTATCCAGTGTTTTGGGGTAAAAAACATCACAAAGTTTAGTAAAGCAAGAAGAAAGTTTTATTTGGCATATATTCAAAGAAGGCAAAAGTGGGAAGTGGACAAACATGCTGCCAGAGCTAATGTCTGCCCAAACCCAAGGAAATATTACAGAATAGGCAAGAGTGGGAAAACGGACAAGCATGCTGCCACAGCCACGTCTGTCCGAGTCCAAAGAATATTACAGCCTCACCAGTATATATTAACATTGCAAAATGGGCAAAACCATTGAAAGCTTCATCTTTTCACAGACTGGCTAGAAACTGTGATCCTACGTTTCGAATTGCCTTTCTTTACAATCATTGGTACAGGTTTCAGCAAGGATAGTCAGGTGGGTCTTCATTGGTCCAAAAAATTTTCTATTCACTAAATGCTAATAAAAAAGATAAGAGCGGAAAGTCTTTTGTGTTCTGTTTGATTGGCTTATGTGAAAGTTAGCCTAACAGATATTTTCCAAGATTATCCTATCTATTGTCTTTATACCTCAGGGCCCAGTTGATGTGTTCTTGTGAGTTCTTGTGAGCACAACTCCATCTGAGTCACATCTTTCTGCTCAAGGACAGGGAATCTTTATGCTCAAGGACAGGGAATGATGATTCCAGTATTATTTTCTAAATCACCAACTCCAGAACACCAAAACCCATTGCTGTGGAGTTGATTCCAACTGATGGCGACCCCATGTGTTACAGAGTAGAACTTCTCCATAGGGTTGTCTTGGCTGTCATATTTACAGAAGCAGACTGCCAGGTATTTATTCCACAGTGGTGCTGGATGGGTTAAAAAAGCCAACCTTTTGGTTAGCACAAACCGTTTGTGCCACCTAGGTCCTGTCGATTTCTAAGCTTAGCCCCTGTTCTAAGTAATAGCTGGAGAATTACTGCACTTATTTTGAAAACTACTTATTCGGTGCCCAGTATTTGGAGATGTTAACGAGTACTTGGGTCATCTTGGGGTATGAGTAACTTTAAATACTCCCTTTTTTTCCCCCCACTGTTTGGTTTTGCCACACAACACTGTTAACACTCTGATAGGCAGGCATAAAGCTAAACCGCATTGCCAGGCATATACAATTGCATGTCAATCACCCTCCTACCTAAAAAGATATTACTCGTCACCCAGAATGAATCAGGAACAAGAGCTTTAAATAAAAGAGAATTCTTTGTTTTATCCTTGACAACCCTTCCCCATTTAAATTTAAACATTCCTTAATACCCGCAGGAATAAATATCTCTCTGGATTATTAGGGTGTTACTCAGGTTCCAGCCCCTTGACTTTGGGCTGCAAGTGTCTTCTACCTTGAACTGAAAACTTTGTCTGAGTTGTTGGAGCAGAGACTGTCTTTCCAAAGCCTTCCAGCACTGGTGCCAAAAGGGGAGCTGTTTTAAGGTCTGTAATGGAGTCTGAAAGAGATTATTTTTGCACTGTAGCAGTTATATCTCAAAGCCTCTGTGTTTGTGGCCAGTGTGTCAACCTGCAGCTGGAATCCCACATTGCTATTGGAGTGAAAAGAGATGGTGACCACCCTGAAGGGGGCCCCATTAGGGCTGCTGCCCTGAGCAGGGAAAACACTAACACATGCTCTGATCCCTGGTGCTTGCATGACTTCAGGTACATCCTTTAACCTGTTTCCTCATCTGTAAAATGAAGGGATAGGAGCAGATGACCATCAATTTCCTTCTATCTGTATGGATGAATGAATCCAACTCTGCTAGCCTCTGTAGATGTATTATTTTTTTTATATATAAGACTTTAATACTGTAACTAAATGATGGCACTGAATTTGAAAAATTCCAAAGCTCAGTTCAACTAAAAAGTGCATTTGGAACCATTCGCTACTACCCCCAGCTTGTGAGTTGAATATGCTTTTATAGACGTGAATGTTTGAATGGATGTAGAGAGTACAGAAGCTGTTCTCACCACAGGCTATTTAATTCTCCATCAGACGCTTTCTAATAGAGTCACCTAGAATTTGTTTCTAGTCTCAATGGCCTATAACTGTGAGTTAGAATTTTATGCTTCTGATTCTGTGTTTAGATCTTCTGCAGGCTTTTGAAATTTTTATTGTTAATTCTCTTGCCCAAGAATATTTATCAGCTATTTTATTAAGCATTTTGAACTTTTACTATGTGCCAAACATAAGCATCAGGCAGGCATCCAGTTTTTATTCTCCACAAACTACAAGAACAAATAAGAAGTTCTTCACAATCCACAAACAACCAATGAGGTAAAGCAATTATATGATAAAGTTGCAGTTGTCACCTTGTGGCCTGTGATGCTATGAGCCCAGATAGAGGTATGGCCATCAGAGTAGACACAGCTAGAGAAAAGTAAAGTATACAGGGCCTGTGGCTATAGTAGAGAAGGCCTGTAGAAACTCCTTGTATGATTGACACAATTTGCATTATAATATAAAATATTTTAATAAACTGTAGAACTGACTGCCCTTATCCACAAAGCTGTGGAGAAGGTAGAAGTGCATGTCCAGGCAAAATATTGGAAACCACGTCCGTAGTGGGACACTGAGTCCGTGTTTGTAACAGTAGACTTACTCTAGAGTCTGGTCTGAGTGAAGTATGACATTATTTGAATTGTTTAAGTGTTTAGCAAATTTGTGAGTAGTTTCAGGTGCGGCTTATTTTCTTTCAGTAATTAATTTATGTATAAAATGCCAATGAAATAGTTCTATTTAAATATAGTTGGTGTAGAAAAATATAGACTTAAGTAAAACCAACCATACATCTGGTTAGTAAACTAAGTTTCAATGGCGAACAACAGGTAGTAGGCATCTTGAGAAGAAATGGTATCCTAACTACAGACCCTGTTTAAACTGGCATCTGCAAAGATGGTTTTATGGATCTCCTGCACCCATACTTACTCACACTTACTAGGTTTATCCAGTCAAGGTAATGTTTGGAAAACCAATCAGTAATGAACAGGCATTCAAAATTTAAAAGATACTAAATCACTGGCTTGCTATAGCTTATTTTTGGTTTGATTATGAACTGCTATAACTGAGGAAGGTAAATATGCATTTCAGCTTAGAATAAAAAAAAAAAAAAAAGATTTGTACCAAAAGGAATTTAAAAATAAACTCTTGATGGTTTGGATGTAAAATCCACATTAAGTACATTCTGTTCTAAGCTTAATATAGGTAGTCTGTAGGTAAATTTCATTGTTATAAAAATAATGCAAAATTGACCTAACCCAGTATTCCTAATAAATTATGTATTAAACACTCAGACTGTGAAAACATACATATGCCTCTATCTGTATACTTTTTTTATAGTCTTCAATAGCCTTTATGGTCAGATAATAAAAATCCTGTATAAAAATATCATTGAAGTAAATAAAGAATGATTTTAAGGAAAGTTGAATTGATTTACATTTTGAACTCCAAGTAGATTTGACCCAGGGTCAGAATTAAGCTTGAAAACATTATGCAAACAAAAGTGAGAAAGGTATGTTGTCCAGGATGATTCTGCCCTGCCTCAATCCTTTTGTTATTTATCTCCTTTACTCCATTAATCTTGGTCAGTTTTAAAGGACAAAGCCATTTTCCATAGCTAATTGCACACTGCCAAAGTGCACTGCTTATAAAATTTGTTAGAATTTAATGTCCTCTATGTTATTTTGAACTATATTCCCACTTCCAGGGAAGATTCTATTTATTTTGAAATAAGTATTTTCTTTGTGGTATTTCACTTTAGAGATGTAGAGGCCAATAACCATAAGATGCTAACATTTGGGAGTTTATTTATCATTTTTATTTATTTTCAGCAAGAATAACTACTAAACAAATCTTAGGGACAACCATGATTAGCTTAACTAGTAAGCTCCCAGTCAGCGTAAGATTTATTTAAGATTGACTATCTTAAATCTTCTTTATCAGCTTAGTTTTCTGTGATTGTATTTCCTATATAGTAAGAATTAGTGTTTAGAGAGAAGTCTGATGGCCTAATTGATTCTGAACTGGGAGCCTCAAAAATAACTTTTGCCTCCAAAAAACAAACAAACAAAAAAACAAATTTGTTACAGTTGAGTTGATTCCAACTCATAGCAACCCTATAGGACAGAGTAGAACTGCCCCATAAGGTTTCCAGGAAGAGACTGGTGGATTCGAATTGCCAAGCTTTTGGTTAGCAGCTGAGCTCTTAATCACTATGACACCAGAGTTCCATAAAAATGCCTCTCCTCTTCTGAACTATATAATTTTGACAGGCCAAGAGCTTCTCTTTGATTTTAGTATCTCCCAGAGTGTCTAGCACATTATTTTGCTTTTACCAGGTGATCAATAAACTTTTATTAAATTATGTATGCCAGGAGGTACTGTGGTTCAATATTAGTGATTTGGTTCCTCACAAATTTCTATAATTAAATGATAGGTGATTTAGGCTGAGGTTAGTACAGAATAGTTTTTTTTAGCAATTAAAATCTTCCTTTTTAAAGCTTATTTATCTATTACCTGTATTCCCCCTCTCCCCCAGTATTGGTCATTAGCATCATCAAAATAGCTTGAAATTATATTTCTATTTCCTTATATGCACTTTTCTGCTTCTCACCTCATCTGCCACTGCAGAGCCTACACACTTGCTGTACTTCTCTAAGAAATTCTGAGAGTCCATGGTCGAGAGCAGAGGTGCGATAAGGGGGTACCAAAGTGATGCCAACCTCTTGAGGCCCAGTGTTTTAAAGAAACTTTAGTGCAAACAGTTCTTTTAATTATCTCTCCCACTTCCCTCCCCCTTTATCTTTCACAAATGTCTCTCCTAATAGATATCCTGCAGGGCGAATCTCATTTTAGCATCTTCTTCTTGGAAGGTCCAAGCTGACACAGCACTTTATTATATAGCTAGTTCATATCAACAAAGAAATGTGAGTGCACAGCCCAAAATACCTAGACTTTTAGAGAGTACAATATTTTGGTTTTCTATTGCCATGTAGAAAATGACCCAAAAACGTAGTGACGTAAAACAAACTTTTATTATGCTGACAGGTTCTGTGGATCAGGAATTTAAACAAGGTATAGCAGGGATAGTTTGTCTCTGCTCTACAATATCTATGGCCTCAGTTGTAAGATTCAAAGGCTAGGGTGACTTGATATTTGGGAGCTGGAATCATCTAAAGATCTATTCATTCATTCATATATAGGGGTGGCTGAGGCTTGACTGTCAACTGGGACATTAGCTGGGACTGTTGGCTGGAACACAAACATATGGCCTTTCCATGTAGCTTGAGCTTCCTCATAGCATGGTGATTGGGCTCTGAGGATGAGCATCTTGTGAGAGAGAGAGAGCCAGGCAGAAGCTGTATTATGTTTTACAGAAGTCAGACATTCACCTCATTTTATTTGTTGAAGCAGTCACAAAGGATCATCTAGTTTCAAGAGGATGGGAAGTAGATTCCACTCCTTGATAGGAGAATGACAAAGTTTCAGAAGAGTATGTCGGAATGAAAATATTGTTGTAGCCATTTGGGGAAAATACAATTTGCCACATAAAATTACTTCTAAATAAAGGTCAGAAACTAGACATCTGCATCAGAGATATTAGAGCAGATGAAGAAGAATTAAAAATAAGCATGAAATAGTAACTTGAAATGAAGGGTGATATAAGCAATATAAAATCAGATAAGAAAACATAAAAGTTAAAATATTAGGCATGAGGATATAATAGTTAAAATACAAAACTCAATATATGAGATTAGTAGGGAGGATTCAAATAAAGAATATATTATTGAATTAGAAGATCAGATTGTCAAACTCCTGGAAATTAACAGGAAAGGAAATGCAAATAGAAAATTAAACACACCCTCATACACACAAGCTAAGAGGTACAAAGGGTAGAAATAGAAGTGTATTTAGATAGTAGGATTATCCAAAGGAAAGGAAAACCAAAATGGAGAAAAGAAAATATTTGGAAAAAACATTAGATATAAATGTCCAAGAATTAAAGAAATATGAAAGATGACAGATTGAAAGAGCCAATGGAGTGCAAAGAAGAGAGAAATGGAAAAACCTGAACAAACACACATCATGGTAGAATTTAAGAATTTCAAAGAGAAAATTCTAAAATTTTCTAGAGTGTACAAGCAGATCACCTTTAAAGAACCAAGAATGAGATTGACATCAAATTTCTAATAAGAATCGGATTGACATCAGATTTCTCAAAAGCAGCAACAGATCCAAGAAGATAATGAAGTAATGTTTTTTAAAGAGTTCAGGGTAAATAACACTGAATTTAGAAATTTATATCCATCCAAATTGTCATGCAAATGTAAGGAGAGAATAAAAATATTTTCAGTCATAAAGTACCTCAGAAAGTTTGCTGTAAAAAAAAATTCATATTAAAGCCATTTAGAGGAAATATTCTAGTAAAAAGAACAGATCCAGGATTTGACCCAGGAGATATATAGCCATCAATCACATGGACACTGGCCACAAACAACTGTCAAGGCCAAACTGGGGCATGTGGTAGAATAGTAGCCTGGTTTTTAGGGTGATCAAATAACTTGGTACAATTTACTGCTGCCCTAGAAAAAATAAGAGTGAGGGCAAAAGAAAAGTATTGAATATTTATAGAAACCTTGAACTAAAATATTAAACTAACAACATGATTAGAGGCACAAGTGGCCAACCCTCATGAGAGCTTTGAAAAGTAGTTTTCTTGGAGGAGGAAAATATAGATGATTTTGATAGGTTTAATGTATCTGCCTTTATCTTCATGGGTCTCTCCTTTTGTGTGTATACTTGTCTCCTTTTTCCATTTGCAGCTGGATCCCTCTCCTTTCTTTCTTTCTCCTTTCTCTTTCAACTTCTAACTGCCATTCCCATTCCAAGTTTCTACAGTTAGAAATATTTGGAACAAAATATAGGTTGGGATATGAAAGGCACAGTTTGTGTCTTTGGGAAGAGAAACTGCAAAACAAAAAACGACAGTTTGACAACTATTAATCTTACCTGGGAGACTATTATACTTATAACCCCCACCAATCCAAACACACTGCTGTCGATTCTGACTCATAGTGACCCTATAAGACAGAGTAGAACTGCCCAATAGTTTCCAAGGAGCACCTGGTGGATTCAAACTGCTGACTTTTTGGTTAGCAGTCATAGCACTTAACCACTACGCCACCAGGGTAGTCCATATAATTTATTTAACACATAATGTTGGGAACATTATACACCATTTTATTCTCTCTTGAAATTGTTGCTTTCTGTAGCAATGACGTGCGCTCAGTGAACATTTCCTCCCCTACATGTTTCTAAAACAAAGATCAAACCTTAAACCTTCCCATAAACCTATTAAGCCTAAAATTGTAGACCATCTTTTATTTGTTGATTAGCATATATACAAAGTGCATTAATCTTTCTTACATGGTCAGTCTAGTGTTTAGGCAATTTTCTGGAATCCTTCCTAACAACTCTAATTTTTCAGAGTGCTCAGTGGTAACCATCTAGATTTCTGGAAAATCCATTTTGGCAGTCTTGTTAACCACATATACCCTAAATTCAGTAAAGTTTAATTCAATAAACATTTATTAAATATTATTATGTTTGCGCCACTCTGTTAGGTTCTATGGGAAAATACAAAGAAGAATAATGCTTAGTTTTTAATCTTTTACTGGAAGAGAGACATAGATATAAGATCTCATTTAATTCAATCTCACTGAACGAACATTTACTAAGAATGGGCAATGTGTTAAGCGCTGTTAGGTGGTAGAGACACAAGCATAATCCCTGTGCTTGAGAACTACATTGTCTAGTGTAAGTATGTAGTGTTACAGGGAGGTGAGGCAGCAGCTTAATTTTGCTGGAGAGTGGAGATAAACCTACTGAGGGAGGCAATATTTCACTTGGGCCTTTACTATGCCTAGTACTTTGCCTGCCTGCTGGACAAGATAGAGAAGATGGTACAGCACGAAGAAAAGCAAGGAGGCATGAAAATGTACACTGGTTTTATCGCAAGTAGTCGGGGAATATTTGGTGCAATGGTGGAGCAGCATCCTGCCAGAAGTCCGTTTGGACAAGGAATTCACAAGTGAGGATGTCACACAGAGAAGTTTCGCTCAGTAACAAACCACTCCTCCAATGATTAAGAATTGAGTTTGAATGTAGTTTCCTGCATTGACTTGTAAAGGATGAGTCAGGGTGAGTCAGGGATAAAGTGTTTAGAAAAGCAAAAAGTTTCCTTGCTAAGATTGCTGGAAGTCCAGACTTTAGAAAAACTGGCTCACAAAATAAAAAATGTATATATATAGGGAATATTTGTGGTAAAAAAAACTCCACAAAATTACCAAGGTGACCGTGTTTATTAGCCATCTCTTTCCAATAATACTGTGTAACAACCCACAACAAAATCTAGTGGCTTAGCAAGCACATAAGCATGTCAGCTGGGAGTTGTCCGTTCTAGTCTGTGTTTGGCTGGTGGCTCTAAACTGCAGTTTGGGACCAGGTCTGCTCCAAGTTTCTGCCATCCTCCTTGGACCAGTGGGCATACTAGAACATGTTCTTTTCTTGCAATGACAGAATTGCATACGTGAGTGGACATATGCACTGCGATGGAGACAATTTATGGACAGAAAAAGGGAGACACAAGAAGGTAAAGGCAGATAACTTAAACCTTAAGGCTTGAGGCCTGGACTGGCATACTGTCACTTTCACTCGTGTTCAATTGGTCAAAACATGTGGCCAACCCCAACATTAATAGCCTGGGAAAGTATACTCATCTCTAGTGGGAGAAACTGTAAAGTCACATGTCAAAAGGCGAGGATAGAGGGTAGAAGGAAGAACTGAAAAAAGAATGCAATCTGCCATGCTGACTGCTCATGGTGGGAAACAGCAGTTTTTCTCACACGACTACCATATTCACAAATAATCTGTTACATACATAAATATGTCTTCAGATATCAGCACTGCAGAAGTAAGGAATACAATTCTTTTTATCAGGAAATCAGCATCTTTCAGGAAAGGCTCAGGGTTTCACTTATTTTGGAGACTAGAACGGACAAGGTAACTTTTTTTTTTTTTTTTTTAAATATGCTTGTTTATTTGGAGGGTTTTTACCAGTCGCTTTTTTCCCCCTGAGTGGTGCTAGGTGATGAATATGCTCATCCATAAAGGTAACAGGTACCCTCAATTCCCCACAGAGAATTCCTATATATACCTGACATGGGGTAATATAACATAAGACTAGAAAAAATTATGATCTACTATGCCAGGAATGACAAATTGAAGAGGAATGACATCGCGTTCATCAGCAAAAAGAACATTTTAAGATCTATCCTGAAGTATAACTCTGTCAGTGATAGAATAACATGTATACACTTATAAAGAAGACCAGTTAATATGACTATTATTCAAATTTACGTACCAACCAGTAATGCCAAAGATGAAGAAATTAAACACTTTTACCCACTTCTATATAGTCTGAAAAGATAGTCTAAAATTCATCAAACATGCAATCAGGATGCATTGATAATTACTGGTGATTGGAACATGAAACCTGAAACGAAAATGGATCAATAGTTGGAAAATATGACCTTGGTGATGGAAACAATGCCAGAGGTCACATGATAGAATTTTGCAAGAACAGTGACTTATTCATTGCAAATACCTTCAAGAACCAATGGTATTGAAAGAAGTCCAAGTTGCACTGAAGGCATTGGTGGAAAACAAGGCTCCAAGAATTGACAAAATACCAATTGAGATGTTTCAACAAATGGAAGGAATGCTGGGAGCACTAACTTGTCTATTCCAAGAAATTTGGAAGACAGCTACCTGGCCAACTGACTGGAAGAGATCCATATTTGAGTCATTCCAAAGAAAGGTGATCCGACAGAATGTGGGAATTATCAAACAATATCATTAACATCACAAGTAAGTAAAATTTTACTGAAGATCATTCAAAAATGTTTGCAGCAGTACATCAACAGGGAACTGCCAGAAATTCAAGCCAGATTCAGAAGGGGATGTGGAATGAGGAATATCATTGCTGATGTGAGATAAATCTTGGCTGAAACCAGAGAATACCAGAAAGATGTTTTCGTGTGTTTTATGACTATGCAAGGACATTCAACTCTGTGGGTAATAATAAATTATGAATAACAATGAGAAAAATGAGAATTCTAGAACCCTTAATTGTGCTTATGAGGACCCCGTACATAGACTAAGAGTCAGTCGTTAGAACAGAACAAGGGGATCCCGTGTGGCTTAAAATCGGGAAAGGTGAGTGTCAATGTTGTGTACTTTCACCATACTTATTTAATCAGTATGCTGAGCAAATAATCCGAGAAGCTGGACTATCTGAAGAAAAATGGGCATCAGAGTTGGAGGCAGACTCATTAACAACCTGCGTTATGCAGATGACAGAACCTTGCTTGCTGAAAGTGAAGAGAACTTAAAGCACTTGCTGATGAAGATTGAAGACTACAGCCTTTGGTATGGATTATACCTCAACATAAAGAAAGCAAAAATCCTCACGACTGGACCAATAAGCAACATCCTGATAAAAGGAGAAGATACTGAACTTGTCGAGGATTTCATTTTACTGGATCCACAATCAATGCCCATGGAAGCAGCAGTCAAGAAATCAAATGATGTATTGCATTGAGCAAATCTGCTGCAAAAGACCTCTTTAGAGTATTAAAAAACAAAGGTGTCACTTTGTGGACTAAAGTGCACCTAACCTAAGCCAGGGTGTTTCCAGTCGCCTCATATGCATGTGAAACCTGGGCAATGAATAAGGAAGACTGAAGAAGAATTGATGCATTTGAATTATGCCATTGGTGAAGAATATTGAATATACCATGGACTGCTAGAAGAATGAGCAAATGTGTCTTGGAAGAAGTATAGCCAGAATGCTACTAGAAGTGAGGATGGCGAGACTTCATCTCATTTACTTTGGATATGTTATCAGGAGGGACTAGTCCTTGGAGAAGGACATCATGCTTGGTAAAGCAGAGGATCAGAGAAAAAGAGGAAGACTAGACAAGATGGATTGACTCAGTGGCTACAAAAATGGGCTCAAACATATCCATGATTGAGAGGATGGCACAGGACAGGGCAGTGTTTTGTTCTGTTGTGCACAGGGTTGCTAGTATTTGGAACTGACTAGAAGGCACCAAACAACAACAACAACAGAAAATATTGGCTGGTATCAAGTTGTGAATTATGTATATCATACTAAATATGTTGACTTTGCCCCCAGAAATCATCAGATAGCTTTGAATGCATCAGATTGGAATGTATCTCATTCGTTCTGTAGAAATCTCACTCTAAAAATAACTGAAGAAGAATATAGGGGAAGATACATGAATCCTATGGAAGAAATGTAGTTTAATGCAAGGTTGTTGGTTTTAGTTGCTGTCAAGTCAGCTCTGACTCATGGTGACTGTCATGGACTGAATTGTGTCCCTGAAGAATAAGTATCAACTTGGTTAGGCTAGGATTCCCAGTATTGTGTGATTGTCTACCATTTTGTCATCGGATATGATTTTCCTATGTGTTGTAAATCCTATCTCTATGATGTTAATAAATTGGGATTAGGGGCAGTTATGTTTATGAAGCAGGAGTCAATCTGTAAGATTAGATTGTGTTTTAACCCAATCTTTCTTGAGATATAAAAGAGAGAAGTGAGCAGAGAGACATGGGGACCTCATACCAAAAGCAGCGCCAGGATCAGAGCGTGTCCTTTAGACCTCAGGCTCCTGTGCTGAGAAGCTCCTAGACCATGGGAAGATTGATGACAAGGTCTTTCATCCAGAACTGACAGAGAGAGAAAGCCTTCCCCTAGAGCTGACGCTCTGAATTTGGACTTCTAGCCTTCTAGACTATGACAGAATAAATTTCTCTGTTAAAGCCATCCAATTGTGGTATTTCTGTTATAGCTGTACTAAACGACTAAGTGGAAACCCTGGTGATATAGTGGTTAAGTGCTATGGCTGCTAACCAAGAGGTCAGCAGTTCGAATCCTTCAGGTGCTCCTTGGAAACTCTATGGGGGAGTTCTTCTCTGTTCTGTAGGGTCACTAGGAGTCGGAATTGACTCGATGGCAGTGGGTGGTGGTCTAAATGACTAAGACAGTGACCTTATGTGTAACAGAACTAACATTGCCTGGTCCTAAGCCATATTCAGGAAACCCTGGTGGCGTAGTGGTTAAGCACTACAGCTGCTAGCCAAGAGGCCGGCAGTTCGAATCCACCAGGTCCTCCTTGGAAACTCTATCGGACAGTTCTACTCTGTCCTATAGGGTCGCTATGAGTCAGAATCGACTCAATGGCACTAGGTTTGGTTTTGGTTTTTGGTTAAGGCATATTCATAATGGTTGGTATGTTTGAGTCCATTGTTGTTGCTATTGTGTCAATCCATTTCATTGATGGTTTCTCTCATTTTTGTTAACCTTCTATTCAACAGCCTTGATGGCCTTTTCCAGCAAGTATTTTTACTAATGATGTGTCCAAAGTGTGCAGAAGTCTCGCCACTTCTAAGGAGCGTTCTTTTTGTATTTCTTCTAAGACTGATTTGTTCATTCTTCTGAAAATCCACAATATATTCAATATTCTTTGTCAACACCATGGTGTGAATGTAAGATCGACAGTGATTATTATTCTAACAGAGAACAAAGAAATGGGAGAACAGAGTAAAGAATTTAATCCCAACTGGGGAATTTTAGGGAGACCACTAAATAAAATAGGTATCAAAATGACTTTTTGGTAAACTAAAAACAAGTGACAAGGGTGGAAAAGCAAGCAAGATGGAAGGTAGAATATTCATTTATTCAGCAGATATTATTGTGTGTTAGTTCTGGGTACTCTGCCAGGTGTCCGAATCTAATTTTGAACAAAACCAAAAATAGGCCTTGCCTTTGAGGAGTTTGTGTCTAATAAAGAGTTAGAAATTAACTAAACACTAACACAAATAAATCTAAAACTGTCCTGGTAACAAGCCCAGTAAAGGAGTGATGCATAGTGGTAAGGGAGTCTTTAACAAGGTTAGGGAGGTCAGGGAAATCTTCCAGTAGGAAACAACACTTCTGAAGAATAGGTAAGGGTTAAATAGGTAACTAGGTGGTGACAGGAGCAATGACAGCTGGCAATAATTAAGGACTTATTACATGCCAGGTGTTTTCTAAATGCTTTGTATGTATTAACTCTTTTCATCTTCAGAATAACTTTATGATATAGGTGCTGTAATTATCCCTAAAAGTCAGATATTGAATTGAGGATATTGAAAATGAGGTTCCCAGAGAGTTTAAGGTTATACAGCTAGTAAATGAGTGGCATGTAAACCCACAGAATCTGTTCCAACAACCCAGTTCTCACTGTTGTTCTCATTATACCACCTCCCCAGGTAAGTAAGAGAATTCCAGGCAGAAGAAACAGTGTGCACGAGGCTCAGAAGGATGCATAGTGGAGAGTAAGGAACTGAAAGGACACAATATAACTCAAGCAGAGAGACCAAGTGGAAGGGAGGAATGGGATGAGGCAGGAAGGGTAAATAAAGGCCACTGATACTGGGCTTTGTAGTTCATATTAAAGCCTTTTTTTTTTTTAAGATCTATAGTAAGGTATTGAAGCATTATAGCCAGGGAGATCATATTATTAGATATGTGTTTTGAAAATAGCAGTATAAGTAGGATTTGGGGAGAGCAGAGCAGACATAGATGGATTAATTAGGTAGCTAATCCTAGAACCCTATATTAAATAGTTTAGACAGGGATTAAATAGCTTATTTCTTTTCATCCATGCTCAAATGCTTTTGTATTGTTACAAATTTTTTTTTTTAAATAACCCTAACCTAACTCTACTTACTCACAGATAAATAATATTTGCTTTCCAAAAATGAGAAAAAAAAAAATCTTCCAAGCTCTTTTCATATGAAAATAAGATTGATTGAAAGAAATACCTTGACTTAAAGGGCAGACCTATTCAGTTGCAAAAACTTAATTAAGCTGAAAGTGCCATAAAATGCAATTGAACATTTCAAACAAGTAGGTTGGAATAGAAGCTTCAGGTGATAAATAGGATACTAAATGCATTTTAAAGTGTGTTCAGATAGAAAAGAAACTGCCCCACCAGAAGTTATTTTTAATTACACTTTACTTTTGTGTCACTTATAGTAAGGGTGCTTAAACCCATAAATTTAATTTTGCGTATATGCCCTATTCCTGAAACAGCAAATTATCATGAACTATAAAACACTTTTTTTTTATAAAACACACATGTAAGGTTATTTTCTAACTCTTGATTACATTCATTGTAAGAACTTTACGGCACTATCAAATCTACTTTCTAGGCCATTTTTCAGTGAATTTGGGCCACACAGACATATAACCAAGGTGATTTAGGCCATTGGTTTACAACAATGCCATTATGATCCTCTAAGTGTTTTAGAAGTTTGTGGAGGTATTTTGGATTGTCACAATAATTGGGAGACCTTACTGGTATTTAATGTGTGGGGGCTGAGATGTTAGCTATCCTGTCATGTCGGGGAAGTCTATAAACCCTATCGTTTCCCTCCATACTGTACTGCATGGCTCCTGAATACTCCACTGGCCACTTACATAGGTGGAAGCCTTCTTCATTATGCTTTGAGCCTAGACCCTGACTCAGTTTTGCATATTGTGATTGTTAAGATTGTATGTCAATTTGCCCAGGCCATGATTCTCGGTGTTTTGGCAATTGCACAATGTTGTGATCACTTCCCTGTTGAAATTTGATACTTGATCACCCTCAGGATGGAATCTGCTGAGTGGTACCAGTGGGGATGGGGCCTGTGACAACTCACCACCATCTCAGCTTTCATCTCCTGCCCTCCTCCTTCCTTTCTTCCTGCTCACCGTGCAGGGTTTTTTGCTTGTTCGAATCCTGCAGCTGCCTCCTGTTCCTTTGTCCTCCGGTTCTTGGGACTTGGGCTAGCAGCTTGCTGGTGGTCTTGCCTGCCAGTCATCGCTGATCATTGATCTTCACAGCTCCCAATCTTGGGTTCGCCAGCCCCTGTGGCTACAAAAATCAGGAGAATTCTCTTCCCTGCCTCACGGACTTGGGACTCAGAGCCACTAAAGCTGTGTGAGCCATTTCCTTGATATAAACCTCTCTCTCTCTCTATGCTTTACTGGTTTTGCCTCTCTAGAGAACCCAGCCTAAGACACATAACAATACGGAGTTTTTTTTTTTCAGGGTGTTAATATATACTGAATTTTTTGGAAATGCATCTACAATGTATATTGAGGGAAAATTGTACATTGCCCTACTTGTCATTTTACAAAGATGTGTTTTCCACTTTACAAATAATGCTATCAGTGGATCACCTGCCATTTGTAGGAGATATTTGAGCAACTAATACTACAACTTATCAATCTGCATTTACTGCTGCTGTTCCACTCACACTGCTTCCTTGTACGGGGCAAGAATTCGACGTCTTCACTCTGCCTTCCAGGGTAGTTGCTGTATTATAGTATAGCTGTACCTGAGAATTTACATATCAAAATACCAATTATTTTATCATACATTCTGTTTTTATTAAATACATGTATGCATGTGTATGTATGTGTGTATATATGTAATTATATATAGACAAATTATACTACCTATGAGAACGTTCATCAGAAAATACATGTTATAGAAGTACAGTGTTGGATCTGATAAAGTTGAGTTTGAATGTACATAAACATATATGTGAATCATATCAATTTTAAAAGGCCAGAAAGAGATATTTGAACCTACGGAAGTCAAGAATTAGGCTATGAACAGAATAAATGCATCCCTGGGATTTAAGTATGTGACATTTGGTTGAAATAGCATATTCAAGCCAAAGACACTAGCAATCATTCACATATACCATAAACACATGAGAAGATTTTAAAAGTGAGAAAGTATTTGGCAAGTCATGCATAAACCTATAAGCATTTTTAAATAACAACAACAAAAACCCCAAAACAGTTGTTAATTCCAACTGATGGCAAGCCCATGTGTTGTAGAGTAAAAGCCATGCTCCATAGTGTTTTCGATGACTGTGACCTTGCAGAAGTAGATCAGCAAGCCATTTTCTGAGGTACCTCTGGTGCCTTTTAGTAAGTGGCTAAGCACTTAACCATTTGTGCACTCAGGGACTCTGTTTTGTAAATACAGGCACTCCAATTTTTTACCTTTAAGTTGACACTGTATGTAAATTTGGTTTGCATGCTTTTTCTGGCTTATATTTAAAATAATTTCTCTAGACTTGAAATAAAACTGATTTAGAAAATAGTCTTTAAAAATAAAATTGATTTTTTAATGTATATGACTTTTATAAAAACAATATTTAAAATGTTAATATTTCAAAAATATTAGAGCATTTTAGTTGATCGAAATATGCAGACATATCAAGACTTAATGTAGGCCCAGTTTTTTTAGTATATATGTATATATAATTTATTTCCATATAACACAATACAATTTAGATTAGTCAATGTATTTGAAGTATTTAAGATAAAACCTCCATTTCTTACAGCAGATTTCCTTTCACTTAATTAACCTCACAACATCTTAACATACATTTTGCTTGTCTGAAAGATACAGGTACTGACCAACTGGGTAAGACAAACTGTGAAATTGGAGAGTTAAATTATTATGTGAAATTCTACCAAAGTTATATTCAAAGTGTATTCTCTCAAAGTTAGTAATCCCTAATAGTAAATACCTCTTTTGTAAAGTAGTATGATTATCAGAAAATATGCAGTCCTCAACTCTTAGACATTTAACATTTTATATAATCAGCATTTTAAACATTCTACATAAACAACTCTAGACTTCCTTTCCTACAGTAAACTCAGACTTATGATATATCAGCTGAAAAGTTTATTTTTCCAAATGTTACTCAGAGGTGACCAGCAATCAGCCTGCACATGATTGCTACAAAATCGCAACCTGCAAAATTGCATATGATGTAGCTAGTAAGTGGCTCCTCTGCCTACTAGTTAGTGTCATGCAATTTGCTTTACCTTGCTAAACTTCATTTTCAAGTGGGCTAATTATAGCATCTCATAGCATTGCAGTATTAAATGGGACAGTGCATGTAAAAATGTTTTACACAGTACTGATAGAAAATAAGCTGTCAAGAAATTTAATATTATGAATATTAATTATTAGTAGTAGTACAGTTCACAATTATTTGGGCATTTTATTTCATATTGTCCTAGTTTTTTTTTTTTTTTAAACATAAGGGATAAAAAAATTAAAATGCTTTTTATTTTTGCTAAAATGCTTAGCTCTCTCAAAATTGAAATAATGATGACAAAGCTAGAAATTATTAGCTGAAGTCCCAAAGTGCTGAATCTTTAGACTTAATGTCATATTCACTGAACCCAAACTCAAGTTCACATACGCTGAGTTCATATGTGGACAAAAATAACAAAATCCAAGATCATTTGTGAAATACTGATTGTATACATTCTTAAAGATTATTTTTGAAAGGTAAGGCCTAATGTCTGATTTTATAGTACTTTTTAGATCTCCAAGTGGAACCCTCCTCCTTATAATTATCTGTTAGATCTTTTTACAAAGCCCTTTTTCTTTCATGTTTTTTGGGAGTATGTAATATATAAAAATAGGGAACAGCCTGTACAGTAAGCTCTAATTACTAATTTTCATTTGTAATTCATGGTAGTGCTCCAACAATCAAATTATGTAGCTGTTACTTTTGACCATACAAAAGGAACTAAGATAATACATATAAAAGATAATACATATAGGCAAACATAATTTCTTATTAACAAAAATGGGAGCCAAGCAAAGTTATTAATGTCACTGTCTTCTTACTGATTTCCCTCCCAGATGAAGCTGCATAGAAGACCCAATTTCTCATTGCCCTGTAACACATTTTTTGAAATCTGTATTTATATAATTATAAAGGCTTTGAAAAGCTTTTAAAAATTTGTTTACCTCTTTGTCAGTTTACTTTTATCTTCCTGAGGGACAAAAAATGAATTTTTAAAAGCATATTACCATTATATTTAAAAGCCATACTTTTTCCTCAGGAGTTTGCTTCTACACAGTTTCCAAAGTACAAAATTTTACTTCATATATGTATGTCCAGAGATTCTATTGGAAACATACTGAACATTTCTCATATAGTGAAACTGGGAAATTATCTGGTTCTTCAAGTAAAAAAATCTAACATGGTAATTTAAAAAATTTCTATGAGGCATAGTAAGCAATTGTGCATTATCTACTCATTTTTTTCTCTAAGTAATGAAATACAATCAATTAGACTTATGGTCCTACTGAAAATAATGTGTTTTGACATAGAAAGTAAACCAAACCCGTTGCCGTCAAGTCAATTCCAACTCATAGTGAACCTATAGGACAGAGTAGAACTGTCCCATAGGGTTTCCAAGGATTTGAACTGCCAACTTCTTTGTTAGCAGCCATAGCTCTTAACCACTATGCCACCAGGGTTTCCAGGAAGCAAACAGTCAAGGTTTAATCAATGAGCCTATTTCTAAGAGCTATAAGCTAAGAGACTGACTTAAAATATAGAACGTCTAACAAAAAGATGGAAGAAAACCAAAATCAGAGAAGTTAGTTCTCCTTGGGAGATGAATAACAAAGATGATACTGAAGTCATCGTTGACAATGCAGCGATGAAACAGCAGATTTTTCAGCACACAGAAATAAGAAAATCTGTATATTTTGTTGGGTCTGGTTTTAGAAAGTGATTTCTAGGATTCATATTTTAAAGCATAATTGACTTAGACAATGTTATAGAATGTACTATTTGTATACTATTGATAGTTGATCATTGATTTTGGTAATAACTAAATTATTCTGAGTAGGAACAATTTCTGCTTTTGCTTACTGTCCATCCATGGGAGTGTGGGAGCTGGAAGACAATGTGGGGACTCCCCTGAGAGCTAGGTATGTCAGTTCCAGTTACACATTGAGAAACTGTGGATGCAACTACAGGGTGGTCCACGGGCCCACTAGGCCACTAATAAAAGGACTGGAGCCAAACTCCAGGTGTCACTGACCACAGTAGTGCTTTGGGTCCCTAAGAAACTGTGATCTCAAAGCCTGTGTCTAGAAATCCTGAAAAATCTTGATATTTAACTTTCACCAGTATATGGTCACCTTAGAAAATGGCTTGCAATTATGTTTGGGAGAGGCTGGGAGAGAGATTTTCAGTACATATTTGTGTAAAGTTACATGGTCCTTCATCAAGAGGACTCGAGCTTTTCCTCAATCAAGTCTCTTGGAGTCTATGAACTAGCTAGGACCTGAATGAGAGGCCTTGACTTTCCATGTCAAGTTGAGTTTCTGGCCTTGAGTTTTTCTGTTATACAGAAAACATAATATTTAGAGGCTGCCTATCTATTTTATTTCTAGGAAAACTGTAATCAATAAGCCACTGTCAGATCCATGAGGATTAAAACATTCTAACTACAATTTGTCTCTGCTTTGTGCTGCCCATTGTGGAAATTATACCTACCTTGCCTCTAGTGGTTATTCACTGCTGCTTGGCCTTTGCCATGCCAGGATTTCATCATCTCACCTAAAATGAGGGAACCCATCTCACTGGTGGGATCTTTGACCTTCATCCTAACCTATTATGGTCAGTCCTACAGAAGTTTTCAAGGATATTGGTGCTCCTATCACTGACATATTTCCCAATGCTTTAGTGAAGGAAGTATCTTCTGGACTTTCCAGGGAGATACAGTGGCAGGGGGTGGGAAGGGTGTGCAAGTATTACAAGATAAATTCACTCCAATATCTTATCTTCCTTAGCCTTTGGTTTCCTTCTTCTGTAGCGTGCCAGGAGTGTTCTGGTCTCCTTACCCCATTAAGCAAACTATCATAGACACATCTAGCTGTTAGAGCTAGCACATTAAATTCAGAAGCCCTGGCAATGTACTCGCATCAGTAAATTTAGCCTAATCCGATGTTAAAGTCCGTCCTCCTTGGTTTAATACTCTCAGAATCCATTCACATGCATATTCCTCAGGTTTCTGCTAATATAAATTGGCATACCTTTGTACTTTCTTTGGAGTATAAGTTATTTCCTCCCTGATCACACTTTGTACTTGTCTCCTGGAGCATGCTGACACCTGACTCTACATATGGCTTTAGTGGCCAGGAGGGATGGTATGGGTGGTGAGAGCATTCCCTTGTAGGGTGGGACTGGAAAGTTAGCATTAAGGCCACACATGGGTGTAGGGCTGTTATATTGTCTCAGCAGCTTTATCCTTCCTCAGGACAGAGACCCTAGGCCTACAAGATCATTTAGGAATTCCTGGGGTTTGGAAAAGGAGTCTTACAGCCTTGAGATTCCAGATGATTATGTAGATTGATTAAAAAAAAAAAGATTGATAGTGACACTGAAATCTTTTGGAAAGAAAGTCTAAAAGGCTGACTCCACTGATACTGTCAAAGAAGATTTGTTCTTACCTGCAACTAATTGGCTTTTAAACAGTTGTATACATCAAATTCACCCACTGCTTTATAAGGGATTTGGGAAATGGTGAATCAGGGAGTCATTTGAATAGCAACAATGTAAAGGATGTCATTATAAAAGAATAATATCATTATCATCAACTAATGTTCATGCAATGTCCAATTTATAGCGCTAAGGCAGGGTTGAAGGGACGTGTCAAAGTTGCCTGACTCAGGAACTGGCTTTGTGTGACTTTGGGCAAGTCATTTAATCTGAGCCTTAAGTTATGTTTTTCATGTCATATGGGTAAAGTAATATTCACCTTGACTACCCACAGGCAGTTATAAGGATAAAATAAGTGGAAGGTTTGTTTGAATTATACACAAGACAAAGAGATTGAGAATGAAAACATGAGAACATCTCCAGACTGGAATTGTTATTGTTTTTGCTATTTCTGAGCACAGGATGAGACTTAAATTCATATGATTATAATAATCACATATGGTCCTTAGAAGCAAGGATGGTGAGACTTCATCTCACATACTTTGGACATGTTATCACGAGGGGCCAGTCCTTGGAAAAGGCCATCATGCTTGGTAAAGTAGAGGGTCAGTGAAAGAGAGCAAGATCCTCAACGAGATGGACTGACACAGTAACTGCAAAGATGGGCTCAGGTATAGCAGCGATTGTGAGGATGGCACAGGACCCAGCAGTGTTTCTTTTCTGTTGCACATAGGGTTGCTATGAGTTGAAACTGACTCGACGGCACCTAATAACAATAACAACAATCATGTATTGATTTCATTTTATTTTTTTATATATAGCCGCCTGTTGAAGAATATGGAAGTTTGCTATAATACTTTGTCTACTTTTATGTATATATATACATTTTATATAAGAAAATCTTAAAAATTAAACAAAATACATTTTCTTAAGTTAGAGTAGAACATAGTGATAAGAGGAGAACAGAACAGAGGAAATAGATAGTGGACACAATAATTTAATGGGCAGACATGGACTATACTCTTCATCATGGCAGAGGCTTCTGTTACTATCTCTATATGGGTGATTTCCAAATCTATGAGACTATAATACTGATATTGTTCTATGTTCCAGCCCCTTGTCCCCTTTGGCCTACTGTGCATCTCCTCTTAGAAACCCCAAACTTAGCATGCCAAAATCAGCAATTACTTCAATGTCCTCCCTCCTTTTTACCCCTAACTGACACACAATGTGCATACACACACACAGTCACAGTCACTCACTCACTTGTTCTTCATTCTTGTTCTCCCTCTCCTGGTTAATGCCATCAGTCCAAACAGACACCCAAGGCACACAATTTTTTTTTCCATGCCTCCTTTGCATCAAAGTGGTCACTAAGTCTTACTGTTTCTGCTTCTAAACTTCTCTCACATTTGTCATATCCTTAATTCATATTCTTTTCAAAATGATGACAGAATTCTTGAACTGAACTTCCTGCTTCCAGCATTGATCCCATCTAAATTCTCTGTACTTGCTGCCAGTGATCTGATAGTGTTACACTCCTGCTTAAAACTGAAATAGCTTTGCTTTACTTGTTAGGTCCTCTGTGATCTATCCCTTGCCTACCTTAGCATTATCATCCACTGATCCCCACTTGCTGCCTTGCCCCTCATATGAAACCAGTTACTGTTTCTCAAACATGGCATGCGTATTTATGCTTCTGTGCCTTGTACCTGCTCTTCCCTGTGCTTGGAGTGTTTTCCCAACTAGTTGACTTTTTGCTCATTCTTTAAGAGCGAAATGAGAACCCCCTCCTTTGTATAGCCTTTGCTGACCCACATGTCATGACAAGTCAAGTAGAGTTAATGTCATTTCTAAACCCAGTATTTGTTCATACCATATTTTGATGCCATTTGTTCGCATGTGTGTTTCACCTGTGAGCTTTTCAAGGTCAGAGATCATGTTTCGTGATTTTCTGTATCCTTAACAACCAGCTCAAAACCTGACACATAGATAGCATTCAGTAGGTGTTTAATGAGGAATGACTTAATGCATTCCTTGAATATCTGGTTAGAGGAGTTTGACATTAATAGCCTCTGTTGGTATTTTCTATGTCCTCTGGGATGGGCCCGCTATGCTACCTTGCTTCCAACACTGGAAATTCCTGGCTGAAATTTGCTCCAAGGCATAAATAACACACATTTCATGAATGATAAAGACACTGCAGATCGAGCCTTCAAAGCCAAAACCTTTTTACTACTCACCTTTCCTATCTCTATGGTTACTTACTTGTAACTATTTTATTTCCAGTTAACGAATCCAGTGCCACTCTCACTTAGCGGAAGTAATCTTTGTTGTTGATCCTGGTTTTGCTTAAGCGAGGAGAAGCCTCATGTTTAGCCAGAGAAAATAAAAGCTCTATTGGCAGTCAGAAGAGAGTCCCAGATCTAATCATTTGTCTTATGCCTCTCTTTCCAAGTCAACCCCAGTCCTGGTGGAAACATTTCACTATATCTTCCTAGCCCCAATTGCAGTGTTGGTTTGATCATTCACCACCAATGACAGAAGACTGTAGCTCCTCCTGGCTAGAATTAGTTGCTTTTCATGTCAAATTGTTAAGTTCCATAATGCTTTTTCAAAGAACAGGTAAAGTAACTCAGGAGAGGGTTATGTTAACAAGTTGGCTGTGCTTCCGCCCTGTGCTTTTTCTAATCTGGGCATAGCTGACTTGAAAAGCAAAAGTCAGTGTGCAGTGGGACTTCTGTCCATTAACTGTGGTATGCATTTTATGAGAAATGCATACAGGAAGGGGATATTTTAAAATGCAGCTATTTTCTGTTAGTAGCTCTAATATAGGTGCCCATTAAGGGTAACTCCTCATTTTGCAAGATGGAGGACAGGGATTGATAAACTGATACTGCCTAGTTTAGACACTCAACCTCTGTGAGCAGAGCATACCATACCCTTAGCAAGCACAGTTGTGAGGAAGGTAGTGTGTCAAAAAAGTGCTTCCTAGGTAACTAGTTTTCAAAGCAGAATTATTTGTTTCACCAAAGACTTTCTTAATAAAAATAAGACTATAGAGCATGTAGCACATGCTAATACTTCAGTTTATGCATTCTTGCTTCTTGGAAACATCTGGCCAAAATTTATCTTTGAAGTAATCTTGTAAAAGATTTCAAGTGGAAAATACAGAAATGTTTGAAGAGTATGATGAAAGCAAGATACTACCCAGCCAAGAGTTTAGAGGGAAGACCCAGAAAATATGGCTGCCTTTTATACCCTTCAAGTATATCTAAAAACATTTCCTGCATATAGTACTTTGAGGAAGCAAAGAAATGGGGAGGAAAACTAAGAATGTAAGGAAGATATTACTTACGGATCTGATGCAAAGGATAAGAATTCACAGTGCCTGCTCAATTTATGCTCTATCTTTTCTGAGACTCAGTCCCACAGGTGTTATAATAAAAAATTGGTTTTGTTCAGCTCTTCTTTGTTAGGGATACCCTATCATAGTATTTGTGGTCTCATGTCCTTCTCCAGATATCTTAGTCATCTAGTGCTGGTGTAACCAAAATACCACAAGTGGGTGGCTTTAACAAACAGAAATTTATTTTCTCACAGTTTAGGAGGCTAGAAGTCTGAACTCAGGGTGCCAGTTCTAGGGGAAGCCTTTCTCTCTCTCTTGCCTCTGAAGGAAAGTCCTTGTCTCTTTTGAGCTTCTGCTTCTGGACGATCTTCATGTGGCTTGGCATAAAAGGTTGCATATGTAATATGAACCCAGTAACACACTTAACCAAATCCAAACCAAACCCACTGCCATCGAGTCAATTCTGACTCATAGCTACCCTATAGGACAGAGTAGGACTGCACCATAGAGTTCCCAAGGAGAGCCTGGTGGATTCAAACTGCCAACCTCTTGGTTAGCAGCCATAGCACTTAACCACTACACCACCAGGGTTTTTATAATGCACATACAGATATACAAATAGAAATAACTGAGAAAACAAGTTAGAAATTATTTCTAGGTCTTACTATGCTTCATTTTTATCTCTTGTCTACATATCTGTGCCCCAAATATTCTTCTATGTGCATGCACATACCTTTATAAACATTAATTTTTATAATCATTAATTAAACTTACTTTTACAATCATTAATTAAACAATGCAAGCATGAAAACTGAAATATCTAACATTTTGTGCTAGCATCTTTTGTGTTAGGTGTTGGTTCAGTGGATGATATAGCCATAAACAGAAGTTTAATTAGAGATCTGAAAAAATATATATATAGCAGTTGCAGGTAAAGTAAGCATGTCTGGTTAACAGTATTATTTTTATGAGACAGAAAACATCCCTGATGCTTTTAATGGGGACTTACTAAGACACAGTCTATTAAGTCTGTAAGGGGTGATAGTTCTGAGTTTGTGGCAGTGAGTCATAGCGATTCACTGCTTAAGTCAAGGTTATAAGAGGAATATACTATTCATATATGCCCTGCTTTTTTTTTTTAATTTCAGAAAGTAATAGAGGCAGTTTATGAGGTTACATAAAGTAAAGCAAATAGCATAAATTAAAAGTAATACCAAAATAAATTCAAGATAGGTTATAAAATGAATATGATGGTGCATGTTTGGAATTACCGCCACAATTACGGGCATAGAAAGGAGAGACTCTGAAAGGGTCTGTGTGGAAAGGACACACTTTCTCTATGATTTTGCCAAATATTGGCTTTGATAATGTTGAAACTAATAGTGTTCAGGATGACCCGAAAATCCTACCTAAATATGTAATATTTCTTTCTAAATCACGTCTCTAGCAGTTTTCACAAAATAGAAAAGGATTCATTTTTTTTTGGAAAAGATCAGAAATAAACTTAGGTAATTTTAAATTCAGTTGGAAAGAAAATAATAAAAATCCAATAAAATGGAGAAAATATTGTTTCAATTTTGATAGGAAGGAGTATCCTTTTTCTTCAAGGATAGTCTTTAGAAAAATGGGTAAATGGGTAACTTTTTGTTCCTCTTTCTCCCTTTATCTGTATACTATTGCCATTCGGTTGATTCCAACTCATAGTGGAATCAATAGGACAGAGTAGAACTACCCCATAGGGTTTCCAAGGCTGTAATCTTTACAGAAGCCCACTGCCACATCTTTCTCCCACAGAGCGGCTGGTATGTTTGAACCACTGACCTTTCAGTTAGCAGCTGAGAGTGTAACCAGTGTGCCTGCCACCAAGGCTTTCTATCTATCTATGTATCTGTCTGTCTATCATCTATCTATCTATCTATCTATCTATCTATCTATCTATCTATCTATCTATCTATCTATCTATCTATCTATCTATCTATCTATCATCTATCTATCTATCTATCTACCTATCATCTATCTATCTATCATCACCTATCTATCTATCCATCCATCATCTGTCTATCCATCATCTATCTACCTACCTATCATCTATCTATCTATCTATCTATCTATCTATCTATCTATCTATCTATCTATCTATCTATCTATCTATCTATCATCTATCTATCTATCAGTCTATCCATCATCTATCTATCTATCCATCATCTATTTACCTATCTATCTACCTATATACCTATCTATCTATCATCTATCTATCTATCATCTATCTATCATTTACGTATCTATCTATAATCTATCTATCAATCTAATCTATCTATCATCTCTCTCTGTCTATCTCTCTATCTCTCTGTCTGTCTCTCTATCTCTCTGTCTATCTCTCTATCATCTATCATTATCTACCTATACTTGGAGTACCTTAGTTATTTGATAAGTTTTTAGCTTCTCTTTTCCCCGCTTGAATGCTTGTGACAGAACTTTTAAACAATCTAGGTGCTTGGCATAAGGAGAGGTTTCTGTCAAAATTGCAGGCTGGACTTCATTTTTGCTGTTTACTGCTTATTCTGAGCTGACATTCAAAAGTCAGCTAGCCGGCATACTTCAGGAAGCCTGCAGGCTCCTCTTCTCCCCCTTCCTCTCACAGCATGCTTCTAGGAAGGATATTCACTCAGGCTGGCCCCTGAAATATGGATAGATTAACAACATTGTAGCCGACTGAAACTTTATGATTAACAAAACAATGCTTAAAGCATCTTGGAATCACCTGGTGTCTGTTGAAGCATGATTTTGTAAATGCCAACCAATCTAAATTTTTCCTTGCAAGCTCCTGGATTTTCTGTGTTTAAACTCTGAAAAATTCGTTTTACCAGAGCACTTTTGTGAATCCTCATGGAGTGCTGTCCCATCCAGATTGCTTTATTCCTCCAATAAAACTCTTTGCTTTAATTTTAACAGACGCTCCAGTTTGCTCTTTGACATTTCTTGGTGATCAGAAGTGGTAATTCGAAGGTACATTGCCTGCAGCAACCCCTGAGGACTCAAGGACCTGGCTTTGGTACCAAAGCAGAGCTGTTTGGGCTTACCACTCTGCAAGCTTCTTGGGAGTCCCAGTAGGTAAATAACCTTTGGGATTTCGAGCTCTGCTTTCTTGTGTTAAGCTCTTCAAGGATTACTGAAGGATGCTAGTTTCATTTTGTCTTTCCCTATTTTATTTTGTCTTGTCTGTTTTCATTCTGTCTCTTGCAAGAGTTTGTTTGCCTGAGCTGGTGGCAGTAGTGCGAAGTTATGGGTAAATTACTGTCCTAAAAGTTTTTGAGTTTCTAGAATCTTGGGCTCTATAAATAGTAAAAACAAAGGGTGCAGGAAGAACAGTAAATGCAGGTAGGGCGGTCACCGGCCATGAAAGACAGTTAAAGACTGCTGGGTAAGGATACAGTGGTTCAGGGGACTGGCCAGAAGCAATAAACTGCCTGGCAGTATTCAGACAACACCCATGCAGCAAGACACGTCTTGGTTTAAGCAACACAGTATCAAAACCCCAAGGTGGTCCCGTCAGGATTTTACTGAGTCCAAGAGTTCTAAACTTTGAACAAACTTGAACCTTTTCTGAAAATGGGAAATACTATACCTGGGGGCAATGCAGAGCTCCCTCGTAGGACTCTTGCCTGATATATAGACAGACAAACACTGTGGCTCTGCCACTTGCTTGTAACTCTCTGCTTGGCATAGTCTCATTAAGGACAGTCTGGGAAAAAAAAAATGTAAACATTTTGGAGTTCTTTGGAACTATCTGAATTAAGAAGCTTCTAAGAAACACTAGAAAGCAGAATTGCTTTCCTATTGTATCTTAGTAGGGGTACTGTATCCAGTAACCCCCAGTAAACCAGTGCCGTTGAGTCGAGTCCGACTCATAGAGACCCTATAGGACAGAGTAGAACTGCCCCATAGAGTTTCCAAGGAGCGAGGATACATTTTAAGAAATGTATAGTCAGCAAAAAGAGGAAAACCCTCAACGAGATGGATTGACACAGTGGTTGCAATGATGGGCTCAAGCACAAAAACAATTGTGAGAGTGGTGCAGGATGAGGCAGTGTTTCGTTCTGTTGTACATAGGGTCACTATGAGTCGGAACTCAACGGCACTTAACAACAACTATATCCAAATTAACAAAACAAAACAGAAAGCTGCAATGTAAAAGCTTTGCTCCTATCTGCCCTCTTTCAAAGTTATTCCTAATATGAAGGCTGAGGGTACTTTCCCATTAGAAAAACTCACAACTCAACTCACTGCCATCATTAGAAAAACTAGTATGTTTAAAATAGGAGACTCAGTCTCTAGTGGGGAGAATGAATTAGGTTCAGAAGGAATAAAACCAAAGCGTCAACCTCATTCTTAACATCCTTTGATAAATGAGCCTGGATTTTCCCTCTACTGGAACACTGATTTGGGGTTCAAAACACTATACTAAAAGTATTTTAGAATTTGAATGATCACTTTAGGAACACGAATTCCATGTGCATTGCCTTTTCTTTCTCTGGGAAACTTTAATGATCAGAATTTGTCAAACCATCTGGAAGGTACACTAAATAAATTGTTTATTTAATTGGTATAAAAAGGCCTTAAAGTGGACCAATTAGTCTAAGTTGTTTCTCTAAAGGATCTTATAATGCATGCAAAAACAGGGTTATGAAAATAAAATGATTCCGTACCTTCAGATGGTACTATTAGATTACTATAATATTTCTCCAAAGAGCTTACTCTGATTAGTTTAATGATAAGTAAGTGCTTATAAGTTTAGTAGTCCTAATATTCCCAGGAAGTAATAGAAGTGATTTTATTACAAAAGTTTTTGGGTTTTGTGCTATGCCTACCTTAAAAGCAGTTTTTTTAAAAAAAAAAATCTTTTCAAGTAACTTAGTCTAGATATTATATGAAATGTGTTTTATTTAGGCAAAAAATTGTAACTTTGTCTTGAAAAGAGATTGATTTCTGAAAAATCACAGTGTCTTTCGTCTTTTAAATTACTCAGGCCAACCCAAATATTTGTAAATGAACTGAGATCGCACAAATTTTCTGGACTATGAGACAGGAAGGGGTTGGGAGCAGAATCTGGCCTCCATGGCGCCACCCTCAAGGCTGCAGCTTGCCTGGCTAACCCCAGGAGAACTACTTTTAGTCTTATTTTTGAGTGAATTTTCAAAAATGTAGAATTCATTTTATAGAAAAAAAAATTTTTTTTTAATTTGAAGTGCTGTACTTTAAAACTTAAGTTGTGTTTCAAAATAGCAACAAAGCTATTGTATTTTTTCACTGTATATGTAAACCTAGTTATTTTATCATGGTTTAAATTTTGCATATTTGCTTTACCTTATGCTGCTGATTTTTTTTTCTGAATTTGTAAGATTTTGTTTATCAAAGCAACTACTGTGTGGTGACTTGCCTATATCATGAGTTATTTAAGATTTTTATTAGAATTTATTTCAGATGCTTTGTTCATGATACTATCCTTCAGCTTGTCAATGAAATAGCACCAAAAGAGTGAGAGAAAATAACCTGTAGCCAGTTACATTCAGGAATAACTACCCAGCTGTTCCTTGGAAACCCTATGGAGCAATTCTACTGTGTTCTGTAGCCTCTCTATGTGTCAGAACTCACTCGACTCAACAACACCTAATAACAACAACAACTGTAAATGATAAACATGTTAAGAAACCTTCAATATTTGCTACTTACCAATCCTGATTTAGTGACAACAATTGGTGGACTCTCTTATATGAATTTTGGCAAAGTCTCCATCATCTAAATGGCAGAATAACTCAGAGCATGTCTTTTGAAGATGTTGGGTGTCTACCACTACCCTCTTATCCCCCAAGCTTACCCTACAAAAGTACCACATTGCTGTATATAGAATATCAATTTCTAAGGCTTTTTTTTTGTTTGTTTTTACATTGAGCAGAGCAGGCATAAATGGTGGTTATTTAGTCTAAGTCTTTCATTTTTTATGTCTAATTTGCAATACAATATGCAATGTAGATGTTTAGTGAAAAATGGTGCTGCTCCTGACAAGTGTATGTTAACTATTTACAATTTATATCTACAGAATTATTTCTCTATAACTGATTTGTTCCTAAGTAAAATGTCATTAGAGTCTCATTATCTCTGAAATACATTGTCTGTAATGACCCTAGGCACATTTTTCTTATCTTTGGAACAGGAGGGATTTCACATAGTGAAATGAGTGGCCAGGTTATGGGTGGAAAGCCTGTTGAAATGAGTGACGGATTGGAGCCAGTGCAACATGCGATATCTGAAGGCTTGCTTGGTATGAATTCATGTACTGCCTAAAAATGTTAATGTGTAATATTTAAGATTAAAATACATTAGCCTTTTCATATGTTTTGAAATAGCAAATTTGCTTTTGATAGTTTAAAGTCATGATTTCCGGCTGCTTTTGACATTATCAGTCTTTTTATCCACTTCTTCCCTACTCAGAAAACGTGTCCATTAATTTTTTAGGCCAATTAGAGTTTTGAGACTATAATACCTCTTGAATTGAAGAATAGGATTGGATTCATGATTTAACAAAAATTTGAGCACCAATGTTCTTAGTTTACATTAGCTTGACAATTATTTAGCTTTATTTTCTCTAATTTCTCTAGGATAGATTATTTCACTATTGCAATTTAATAGCTAAATTGCTTTCAGAAGATTCCATATCTTATATTTGATTGTTGATGAGTCATCTCTCTTGATAAAACTTCTGGTTAAACAAGGAAAACCAGGTGTTCTTGTGGCATTATTTATTGTAGATGCCAGCTGCCACTTGCCAACCAGCATGTTTCAGTCAGATTCAGAGAAAATGAATTCTTATTTCTTATTGTAGGCTAAATTATGTATCAAATTGTATCCTGAAAACAAAGTCTTTTGTTAAACATTATGTGCCATAGGTTTTTAAAATACTGTATCTACAACTTTCTGTCTTCCCTTGTCGGTTAAGCTGAATATATATACATGCATACGTTTTTAGAAGATTTTTGAATCTTTAAAGCCTCTTAAACATTTTTTTAACAGTAATTACAAATTAGGTTTCTGTCAAGCAGTAACATATGTAAAGCCATCTGCTTATGTTATCATTTTGGTTTTTCAACTTTATATATATAGAGCATCTCAACTCTTTCCATGCTGTTTGATAAACAGTTCTTGCTTATGCACCTGTGGCTGCTGATTGTTCCTGGTACTTGCTCTTCTGAGTTGGTAAAGGCACAGTGCATTTACCCCAGATTCCTAAGAGAAATGCCAGCCCTTTACTGAGAAGGCATCCTCTCCAACGGTTACAGAGAAGCTCAATTGTGTGTAAAATAAAAAACTTTCTTGCGAGCCCTTCCATTTTTCTGTTCCATTCTGGTCCTGCTGGGGTGAAGGTGAAGAGAACATCATTGTCTAAGTGAACTTGACAGCAGGCAAGTGAAGCTATTTCCTGGGTTACAGATAAGACTTAGTTTATGTTATCGGCCGGCATCTGCTACATATTTGAAGACTTAACCACTCAGTGTTACCAAGGCACAGGTCTGCGCAACATTCTGAGATAGCCCTCTTGGTGACCTACGATAAATCAAAAAAACCAACCCTGTTGCCATTGAGTCAATTCCAACTCATAGGAACCCTATAGGACAGAGTAGAACTGTCCCAGGGTGTTTCGAAGGAGCAACTGATAAGATTTGAACTGCTCACCCTTTGGTTAGCAGCCATAGCTCATCATAGCTCCTAACCACTGCACCATTAACTCCTGACAATTTTGAAACTTCATGGAAAGCACAGAAGATTTGTTCCCACCATGTAAGATGAAAATATAATAACAAAGTTTTTATGTGTTAAGTTACATGAAACATGTTGTTAAATCAGGAGAAGTGCCTGGTTTTTCTCCGGGTTAATATTTACATGTCGGTTATGTTATATCATAATTTTTATTATTATTTTTTGCCAGCTTAGTTCCAAGTTTATTCCATTTAAATCTAACATCATCAAGGCCAATGGTTTAACTGGGGAATTCACATCATTTACCCATGAATTTTTCTTTTTCTATTCAGATTTTTAATTTAAAAAAAAAAACAACCTAGTGCAGTCGAGTCGATTCCGACACATAGCGACCCTATAGGACAGAGTAGAACTGCCCCATAGAGTTTCCAAGGAGCGCCTGGTGGATTCAAACTGCCGACCCTTTGGTTAGCAGCCATAGCACTTAACCACTATGCCACCAGGGTTTCCATTCAGATGTTTAGAGACTTGATAATCCTAATTTATACTTGGTGTATTCTATTTTTAATATTATATTTTAAGATTATTGTATGTTATACCTAAAGATCTTTAAAAATAAGGTTGATTATTATGTTTGGAGATACTTTCACCTAAATTTCTTTTTTGTTTTTGAACTGACTTTATTTGGCTTTGTAATGCTTTTATAATTTACTCCTATCAAGTCTTTCACTTTTAAGATTAATATAAGTTAACCATGACAATTTTAAGTTTGTCATCTGCAGAAAAGTTTTCCTTTGCTTGACCAAAACATTTAAAAAAAAATGGTCTAGGTCAGACTTTTGAAGAGCTCTATAATATTTCAATATGGGTACAGTAGGACTAGATCAACTCTTCTAAAACTCTTATGTAGAAACTAACAGACTCCTGTTGATCTAGAATTGTATAAAACCAAAATTAACAAAATAAGGCTGAGTAAGCTAAAAGAATTACTATAAGATTTTTATAACAATATTGCTGATGTTCAATGTTTTATTTTCTAAATATAGGAGACCATTTTTATTTTCCTTTCCCTCTTTCAATATAAGAACCAGTTATTGCAGAAACTAATAACATTATGTTAACCTCAAAATATCCTATGAATTAGAAGATGTTATGGTGCATGGCAAAGTTCAGGCTAAATATATTCAGTAATGACTTAAATAATTCTGCCCGTGGACTCCAAGAAATGAATACTGAAATAACTATGATGAGAGAAATAGTTCTTTACAATCAAATGGCCCTTGACACCCTTATTACTGCACAAAGAAGCACCTATGCCATTATTAAAACTGATTGTTAACATTGCATTTTAATGATCCTGTTACTTCCTTAACTGATATTATTCTCTATTTTTAGAATCTTTCTCATCATGTCCATTATTATAAAATGCTGCATCTGCCATACTTAATTCTGTTCCGGAAGAATATTTTTCACAGACTAAAGAAGCCTTTGATGACCAGAAATTAGTCTCCCAGAATATGCCTAATATTGCCCCAGGAGAATATATATTGAAAAAGATGTCAACTGAAAGACTTTAGAAGCTCGCTAGAGAGGCCCATGCTTGGTCCTTCTCGCTAGACCATGCACAGCCAAATTACAGGAAGTTGGGTCTTGGATTCACCTGTCTCAATTAAAAAAAAAAAAAGATTAAGCACCCTGGACTGTTCAACCTACTGAAGGACTTAAGCTGAAATCCCAGTGCCCTTGTAGCTGGAAGAAGTGGATAACCAATCCCAGGACTGTGGAGTAAGACTTCATGCAACCTGCTGAGGTTTTTGGACTTTGTTTCTTGATTACTGGTATTCTTATAGTGGTTGCTTTACTGCATATTTATAGTGTTATTCCTTGTCTAATATTTTATTTTTTTCACACAAAAAATTGAAATTGTTGAACTCTGCTTAATACTCATAGCCTTTGAAATAGTTTTGTTTTACCAACTTGAATTTATTTCTTTGTGAGGTTATCATTATGACTAAAGGAAGAGTTCTGCTTTGCTTTATCATAGCTATTATTTTTATGATATTTTCTTATTATATTACTTTGTAGTTAGTGTTTTTACACTATGAAGTCTTTCTTGAGCATTCTCTTCTCTATATTGTGACTTTCGTTGATGGCTGACATGATAATGCCTTTGTTAGATTAGCTCAATCAGTAGCTAATGCCGGTAATCTGACTGTTAGATTTGCCGTCGCATCCCAAACGTTGGACATACTAATTCAGATCCTTAGTTATGCCTGTATTTAACTATAGCTCTGATTCAATTGTAAATCGTAATATTTCCCTTAAGCAGGCTATAGGTGCCAAGTTATGACACCCTCCAGAATTATTAACAGGTCTGCTAGGAAGCTACATGGCTTCACTACCCCTGATGTACAACTCCTGTTTTCTTTATATTTTTAGTTGATTACTGTCATGGATTGAATTATGTTCCCCCAAAAAAATGTGTGTATCAATTTGACTGGGCCATGATTTCCAGAATTGTGTGGTTGTCTCCCATTTTGTGATTGTAATCTTATGTTACAGAGAATTAGGATGGAATTATAACACCCTTACCCAGGTCACACTCCTGATCCAATGTAAAGAGAGTTTCCCCAGGGTGTGGCCTATACCACCTTTTATCTCTCAAGAGATAAAAAGGAAAGGGAAGCAAACGGAGAGTTGGGGAGCTCATACCACCAAGAAAGCAGCACCGGGAACAGAGCACATCCTTTGGACCTGGGGTCCCTGTGCCTGAGAAGCTCCTCAACCAGGGGAAGATTAATAACAAGGGATCTTCCTCCAGAGATGGCACAGAAAGAAAGCTGTCCCCTGGAGCTGACGCCCTAAATTTGGACTTGTAATCTGCTAGACTGTGAGAGAATAAATTTCTCTCTGTTAAAGCCATCCACTAGTGGTATTTTTGTTTTAGCAGCACTATATGACTAAGATAAAATTTGGTACCGTGAGAGTGGGGTGCTGCTCTAACAGATACCTAAAATGTGGAGGTGGTTTTGAAACTATGAATGGATAGAGGAGCAGTAGCAACAGAAGACCAGCAGCAGCAGAACCAGGTGACCAGCAGGAGACAGCGCTGGAGCCAACCCATGGAGCGAGAGAGCTGAGTGTCTATGTGCAGGAGGCTTCCTGGTGGAGTGGGGTACCTCGAGACAATTATTGATAGAGCTACAGAACTTTGGAACACTTGCCCCAGCAAGGCAGATGCAGGTGTGAGGCCCGAGGAGCTGAGAGGCCAAGGAACCAGGAAGCAGAAGCTGAAGAGACAGGGAATACCAGAAGCTGAGCTGCCTCAGTCTCAAAAGGTATGGCCAGGACCTCTGGGGTTTCAAAGGGTGGACCATAGCCTCTTGTGTTTCTAAGGGTGGAGTTGCTACTCAGATGGACCAGGAGAATGGTGCACCTAAAGCTGAGGGAGTAGAGTTGCTGTCCCAGTGGGCCTGGAAGGCAGAGCTGAAGCCCAGGGCCTAGGGGCCTCTACTCAGAATCTGGAGAGTATGGCCAATACCTGAGTCTGGAGGGCAGTGCTATTGTATAAATGGTCTCAGAGAACAGAGGATTGTTTGCAAATCCTTGAGGGCTAATGTAATGTGTTCTGCTGACTTGCTTGTGCCTGTTATGCCTTCTTTGCCTCATTTGTAATGAAAATGCCTAGCTTGTACCTGTTCTGCCATTGTATTTTGGAAGCAGATAACATGTATTCTAGATTTCACAGAAGAGGAATTTTTGGATTTTGGACTTGAATTAAGAATTTTGCTATGATATCATGGGATGAATATGTTTTGCATGTCACAAGGATGTGATTTTGGGGGGCCAAAGCATAGAATGTCATGGATTGAATTATATCCCCCCAAAAATGTGTGTATCAATTTGGCTGGGCCATGATTTCCAGTATTGTGTGGTTGTCCTCCATTTTGTGATTATAATTTTATGTTAAATAGGATTAGGGTGGGATTGTAACACCTTTACCAGGTCACACTCCTAATCCAATGTAAAGGGAGTTTCCTTGGGGTGTGGCCTGCAGCACCTTTTATCTCTCAAGAAATAAAAAAGAAAGGAAACAAACAGAGAGTTGGGGAGCTCATACCACTAAGAAAGCAGCACCGGGAACAGAGCGTATCCTTTGGACCTGGGGTCCCGGTGCCTGAAAAGCCCCTCAACCAGGGGAAGATTAATGACAAGGAATCTTCCTCCAGAGACAGCAGAGAGAGAAAGTCATACCCTGGATTTGACACACCCTAAATTTGGACTTGTAATCTGCTAGACTGTGAGAGAATAAATTTCTCTTTGTCAAAGCCATCCACTTGTGGTATTTGTGTTATATCAACTCTAGATGAATGAGACAGTTACCTACTGAACTAGTTCTTGGCTATGTTCAATTTACTAACTGGGTTAATCCTCTTAATCATTTTGGTTATTATTGTAGAATTAATCACGTTTGTTAAATATTTTTCAGATGCCAAAAGATGCATTGCATTGGGCAGATCTGCTGCAAAAGACCTCTTTAGAGTGTTAAAAAGCAAAGATGTCACATTGAAGACTAAGGTGCGCTTGACCCAAGCTGTGGTGTTTTCAATTGCTTCAATGCATGTGAAAGCTGGACAATGACTAAGGAAGACTGAAGAAGAATTGATGCCTTTGAGTTGTGGTTTTGGCAAAGAGTATTGAATACACCGTGGACTGCCAGAAGAACGAACAAATCTGTCTTGGAGAAGTACAACCAGAATGCTCCTTAGAAGCAAGAGTGGTGAGACTGCATCTCACATACTTTGGACATGTTGTCAGGAGGGATCAGTCCCTGGAGAAAGGCATCATGCTTGGTGAAGTGGAGAGTCAGTGAAGAAAAGGAAGACTCTCAGCGAGATGGATTGACACAGTGGCTACACCAATGGACTCAAGCATAACAACAATTGTGAGGATGGTGCAGGATCAGGCAGTGTTTTGTTCTGTTGTACATAGGGTCTCTAGGAGTCAGAACTGACCCAATGGCACCTAACAACAACAACGTATTCACAGTGCAACACTACTTTCTATGCAAAAGATCATGTATATTGAAGAAACGGCAATTCCTTAGAAAATGGCTTGGCTCTTCATCTTGGCCTATACTCCTCCATGCCAAGTGTTCCTATTAATTCAACCCTGCTTTTACACATTCCTCCATAAAAGATCATAGAAGCAGAAGTTCGAGCTATGGCATGGTGAAGATGTTGGCAGTAGTGCCGGACTATCTGAACGATAGCAACTGGAGTCTTAAAGGCTTGTCAAGCTAAGCAGCCATCAATAAACAGATGGTGCCCACCTATGTGTCTGGGATCTTAAAAGCCTATCTAGAATAAATGGTCAACTAATAAACATGCCATCTATAACTAAGAAAAAGGCCCCTGAGAAGACAAGTTACTCCTTTATGGGTGACATGAGACTTACTCGCCCTGAAGATGATGCTCCACACATAGCAAGGCGAAGAGTTAGTAAGTGCATGCAGATGAAGTCCATGCAGAAGGAGGTACTCTTATAATAATGACCAGTGATTTTCTATAGAAATTTGTGATCAAGGAGGGGTGGGGGGCTGTGAAAGAGCTTTTAAAAAATCTGGGTGCTTGGCATAAGGAGAGGCTTCTGCCAAATTTGCAGGCTGGATTTCTTTTTTGCTCTTGATTGCTTATTCTGAGTTGACATTCAAAAGTCAGCTAGCCAACACACCTCAGGAAGAATACAGACTTCCTTCCCCCTCTTCCTCTCACAGCATGCTCCCAGGAAGGATATTCCCTAGGCTGGGCCCCAAAATATCCATAGATTAACAAGATTTTAACTGCCTCAAGCTTTATGATTAACAAAACAATGCTTACAGGTTCTTGGAATCACCCAGTATCTGTTTAAGCATGATTTTGTAAATGCCAACCAATCAGAATTTTTTCCTTTTAAGTTCCTGGATTTTCTGTACTTAAAGTCTGTGAAAAATTCCATTCCCCAGAGCACTTCCGTGAATCCTCATGAAATGCTGCCCAATCCAGATTGCTCTATTCCTTCAAAAAAACTCTTTAATTTTAATACAAGCTAGTTTGCTCTTTGACATTCTCTAGGGGTTTCCTGTTTTTCTCTTAACTTCTTTTATAAGTTGTTGGAAAATATCTAGTATTATTTTATTTATTTGTTATACATTGTGAAATTAATTAGTTCTTAACACTAATTGTAGAAAGACTGACTTGGCCTCTGTTCCTTATATTTAAAATTTCAGTCAGTAGGACTCTTGGATATGAACTGGTAACAAGCAACTACAAAATCTCAGTGGCTTAAAAGAATGAAGTTCATTTCTTGCTCACCCCGGGAGTTGTCAATGTGCTATGGATTGAATTGTGGCCTCCCCCAAAACATGTGTTGTAATCTTAACCCCTATACAGGTGGATATAATCCCATCTGGGAATAGAGTTTTCTGTTAATGAGGCATACCAGTGTAGACTGTGTCTTAAATCGATCACTCTGAGATATAAAAGGAGCAGATTAGGCACAAAGAAGCAAGTACGAATGGAGGGGATGATTCACACCGCATGAAGATTGCCAAGGAACTAAGGGACAGAAGCTGAAAAGAGATAAGGACTATCCCCCAGAGCTGGTAGAAAACCTTCCCGTAGAGCTGGCATCCTGAACTTGGACTTCTGGCCTCCTAAAATGTGAGGAAATAAATTTCTGTTTGTTAAAGCCACGTACTTGTGTTATTCCTGTTGTTGCTGCTCTGGGTAACGAAGACACAGAGTATCTACTCATCATAGCTGCTCAGAGTTGTAGGCTGACAGAAACTCTGTCTCAGCACATGCTTCCATAGCAGAGACAGAAAAAAGAGAATAACATCATTCTGCTCTCTTTTCATTGGCTCAAGCAAATCACAAAGCTAGGCACAGGTTCAAGTGGACGGAGCTATAACTTCCTCACAGGGAGAAGTAGATTTGGGTGAACAGCGGTCAATCTATCACAAACCAAAAAACTAAATCCATTGCTGTCGAGTCAATTCCAATTCGTAGCGACCCCATGTGTCACAGAGTAGAATTGCTCCCTAGAGTTTTCTTTGATATGATATTTATGGAAGTGGCTTGCCAGGCTTTTTTCTGTGGTGTCACTGCTTGGGTTTGAACCACCAACCAAGAGGAAATCATTTGTGTCACCCAAGGACCTGAATCTACCAGAGAGGAGAAACCAAAACCCCTTGCTACTGAGTTGATTCTGAATCATAGCGACCCTATAGGACAGAGTAGAGCTGCCCCATAGGGTTTCATAGGCTGTAATCTTTATAGTAGCAGACTGCTAAATCTTTCTACTGCAGAGTGGCTTGTGGGTTGGAACTGCCAACCTTTGAATCCCTGCACCACCAGGGCTCCCTGCCACAGAGAGGAAGTTGTACTCAAACAAGTATTTTATCATAAACCCTTGTTGTCCCTATCACGTGAAACTATTTATTGTTTTAATTGGGCTGACCCCTTGAGCGCATATGAAGCAGGTACCATTATGCCCAGGATGGCCTTTAGGATTTAGGATGTTATTACTTCACTAAGAACTTGGAAAAGTGAGTTTTTGGTTTTTTTCTTTCCTTTTGTGGTAATGAAAGAGTTTTAATTCTCCTGGAATCCAGGTTTCTGGCTTTCATGGAATTTTGAGTAACCCACATAGGCCTTTGCCCTTAAGTGTCCTTTTGAATCTTGAGCCTTGAAAACACTGGTTCCTAACAGCCATTTTTGAGTGAAACAATGGTCTGTGTAAACTAGTAAGACCAGTTTGCTTTGGGCCTTGTACTCTTTTGAAGAATTCAGTCTGTTTTGGGAAACAGACTCCAAAGGTCAGACTGGAAACTATGTTTAGGGTAAATTAGTAATTATTTCAATTGTTCTTCAGGATAATGCTGTATAAAAATCCTTCCTGATCACGAATTTATCAGCTCTATTCCCACCCTTTTTTTTTATTCCCACCCTTTTTTCCATAGCAATACTTATAAGATCTGGTTTAAGAATTTTAGAAATTCTTCTCATGTTCAGAACATTTCTGACACTCCAGTTGAAATGTTATCACAATTTACAAATCATATATTCAATAAACTTCAATCAATTTATATTATTGGCTTAAAATGATTTTTATTTTAACAGGGCTTCAATGGCCAATAAGAGCTTCCTTGAATACTAGACAAAATTTGATCCTATGTTTATCAGACTGGAGAACTTGTGGGAGGCCTTTCAGAAAAACGGTTAAATGGGAAGGACAGTCAAGTACTCTTCAAATGTTTACACTGTACAAGATAACTGTTTCTTTGGTCTTCCTTTTTTTTTTTTAGCCACAAACTATAAATTGTGGTTGCTAAAATCTTAGCAGCATGAAAAACTTAGTACACGGCTATTTGTATATCCTTCCTGACCACACCGCTGCAGGTGCACAAAGGTTTCCTTGGCTAACCCTCTTAGACACTTGTGAGCAAGGACTTGAAAGATTCTGGGCTTATCTTTGCCACTAATTAGCTGTGTAACCTTTCTTAAATGCTTTTCATTTGTCTTTATATCCCCTTATATATTTTCTTTTCTATAATAATAAAATAATATTAAGAATGCAGCAAAAAATAAATAAGAAAATGCATAGAAAGCATATAGTCCCTGATACATAGTAACTACTCAACAAATGTTAGTTATTGACTATGGGTTGTTTTTGTTGCTGCTATAAGAAACTTAAGCTTTCTCTCCAAGAAACTAACACCCATTATATTCAACTACAAATAAAGTTTAATTCCACTCCTTAATGGTGACCCACCAGAACCAATTGAAAGGCTAATCTGAGAAGTACTTCTGCTTGCCAGATAGTTCTCAATGAGGTAAGAGTTAACCAAAGTTTCTGAAATAGGCTGATATGGAGGTAGTTTCACATCTATTCTATACAAGCGATTTTTCAGGTTTTCCCCCATTTTAGCTGCCTCCCAATAAGACAGTATAAACCTTTACCCTTATTCTGAAAGATCTGTCCCCATGTGGAGGTGGAACAGGAGAGGTTTCTAGATTCCAGGTTACCACTGTTGTCCCCATGCCAACCACTCAAATTCTATTGCACCTCAATTCTATTGCCCGGTGAATGAAATATACACTTCTTTTTGTCCAAGGTTGTTCCTTTTTACATGAGCTGTGACCACTCAAAACAATTGTCCTCTCAGGCTTTCATTAGATGGGAAGAGGGAACAAAGGAAACCTGATATGGGGTTATCTGGCTATTCAAAGGCTTATGCTATTAAGATAAGGTCAGTGTTCTAGCTGAAATAGGGGAGAAGTTTGAGAGTTCCCACCTCTTATTTTAATATTAAATTTTCATAAGATTACTATTGTAACTACTACCAGTAATACAGAAACTCTGGTGGTTGAGTGGTTAAGAGCTACGACTGTTAACCAAAAGATGCCAGTTCAAATTCACCAGGCTCTCCTTGGAAACACTGTAGGGAAGTTCTATAGGATCACTATTAGTCGGAATCAACTAGACAGCAGTGAGTGTGTTTTTTTTTTTTTTAGAACAGTAATAAATTAGTATTATGAAAATACAAATTAATCAAATGAGAATCCAACCTTTACATCTTATAGAAAGATGAAAGATTTGAGGACCAAGGAACGTTAAATTCTGTTTCTTTATAGCACAGTTTTGTTACTGTTCCATAGAAAGTACGTATTAGTTCTCTTATTGTACTTCCTAGGGTCTTGATGGGGTCAACAAATGTGCAAACATTTAAATATTCTAGTAGTCGACCACTCATCCACTCTTTTCTACCTTTCTCCCAATGCAGATCAGGAGCAATAAATTGAAAGGTTAGGGACTGAGCCTTAAGAAGTAGGAATAGCCTGCACTAAAGGGAGGAGCAGAGAGATCAGCTGAAAGCGAACATGTCTTAAAATCTAGGGCTATGGGTGGTATATGTGCAATGTATGAGTGAAAGATCCACATCCAACAAAGATATTATTACAGTACCAAAACCAAACCTGATGCCGTTGAGTCAATTCCAACTCAGAGCAACCCTATAGGACAGAGTAGGACTGCCCCGTAGGATTTCCAAGTACAGTAAGATTCAATTAAAATTTAACCACTGATACATTTTGCAATGTGAAATCTCACAGTGAAAAGAGTAATAATGATAATACCACACATGTGTTCATCTTACTCTGTCAGGCTCCCATCTAAGAATTCTATATATGTCATTTTATATATATATATGTACATATATATACACACACACACATATATATTTATATGTTAGATACGTATAGATATGTTCTACATATATATATAATACGTATTAACTCATTTAACTCTCATTGGGTGTTCCTGTACAAGTCCCTGTTAACAGCTAAGGCACAGACAGGTTATACTGTGTGCCCAGAAAGACAGAGAGCAGCAGAAAAGGGATTCAGATCCAGGCTTTAGAACCCATGCTTTAAAACATTTCAGCACGTCAGTGAATGTTTTTTCAAATCTAGGACTATTATTCTACTGTCTGGTAAGACTGAACTATACATATAACCAGTTCCAAAATTAAGTATGTCTACCCAAACATACCTTTGTTTCTTTACCTTTCCTCACTGAAACAAACAAAAAAATTAATAATAAGATTTCTAATTGTTACTTAATTATCAAGCTTCATCCCTAGCTCTGCCACCTCACCCCTACCCCAATACAAGCTTGAAAATAGTCCCTCTTATACACAGAGGAAGGAAAGTTACCTATAGAAGTGGAAGGTTGACTCCGACTACAAAGAGAGATGAAGGGCCACTTCTGGGATCAATTGGATGGAACACTTCAGAAAGTTAGGAATAAATCATAGTAAAGAGGTTACTAAAGTCCTGGGCAGGTTCTAATCTTACACTACTCACTGGAGATATTCACTTGAGCAAGTCACTGAAAGTCTGATCTGAGATTTCCTAGTTGGTAAAATTGAGAAAATAAAATGGAGACCATTGTTTATTCATTCATTCAACAAACATTTATCAAGCATCTTCTATGTACAGTGGTACACAAAACAGATCACATTTCTGCCCGAATTCCATTTACAATCTAGATATGAAGACAGAAAATAAACACACAAACAAATAAATAATATATTTCAGAGAGTGATAAGTACTATGAAGGAAATAAAAAAGCAATGGATGAAGTGACTGGTTGGAGAAGACAGGAACATTTCCTTGGTGTCAGTGAGACTTGGGCTGAAGCAGGAATGATGAGAAGGAGTTGCCTCCATGGTCAGCAGGGAGAAGTCTATGCAGGCAGAAGGAATATCCAAGGTAAAGACATTCAGATAAGAATGATCTTGACTGACCCAAAGTTGAAAAAGAGGGCCAGAGGATCTCAGACAAAGTTAAGTAGGAAAAAAGTAGTGGAAGGTGGGGTTGAAAAGGAAGCAAAGAGCTAGATTATACTGGCTTGTAGGACAAAGTTCAAGAGTCTCATTTGGGAAAGCAGAAGTCACTGGAGGATTTTAGTGAGGATTTAGGATAGAATACAATGCTGTCACTGATAGGATAATATCCATACGACTACAAGGAAGACCAGTTAATACGACTATTATTCATATTTATGCATCAACCACTAGGGCCAAAGATGAAGAAATAGAAGATTTTTTACCAGCTGCTGCAGTCTGAAATTGATCAAACATGCAATCAAGATGCATTGATAATTACTGGTGATTGGAATGTGAAAGTTGGAAACAAAGAAGAAGGATCAGTAGTTGGAAAATATGGCCTTGGTGATAGAAACAATACCGGAGATTGAATGATAGAATTGTGCAAGACCGACGACTTCTTCATTGCAAATGCCTTCTTTCACTAACATAAACTGTGACTATACACATGGACCTTGCCAGATGGAACTCACAGAAATCAAATTGACTACATCTGTGGAAAGAGATGATGGAAAAGCTCAATATCATCAGTCAGAACAAGACCAGGGTCCGACTGTGGAACAGACCATCAATTGCTCATGTGCAAGTTCAAGCTGAAACTGAAGAAAATCAGAGCAAGTCCACGAGAGCCAAAATATGACCTTGAGTATATCCCACCTGAATTTAGAGACCATCTGAAGAATAGAGTTGACACATCAAACACTAGTGACCACAGACCAGACGAATTGTGGAATGACATCAAGGACATCATACATGAATAAAGCAAGAGGTCACTGAAAAGACATGAAAGAAAGAAAAGACCAAGATGGATGTCAGAGGAGACTCTGAAACTTGCTCAGGAACGCCAAAAAAAGCAAAAGGAAGAATTGATGAAGTAAAAGAACGGCCTGAGAAGACAAAGTAAAGTATTATAATGACATGTGCAAAGAGCTGGAGATGGAAAGCCAAAAGGGAAGAACATGCTCAGTGTTTTTCAAGCTGAAAGAACTGAAGAAAAAATTCAAGCCTCGAGTTGCAATAGCAAAGGATTCCATGGGGAAAATATTAAACGACACAGGAAGCATCAAAAGAAGATGGAAGGAATACACAGAGTCATTATACCAAAAAGAATTAGTCAATGTTCAACCATTTCAAGAGGTGACATATGATCAGGAACCAATGGTACTGAAGGAAGAAGTCCAAGCTGCTCTGAAGGCATTGGCGAAAAACAAGGCTCCAGGAATTGATGGAATATCAATTGAGATGTCTCAACAAACAGATGCATCGCTGGAGGTGCTCATTCTTCTATGCCAAGAAATATGGAAGACAGCTTCCTGGGCAACTGACTGGAAGAGATCCATATTTATGCCTATTCCCAAGAAAGGTGATCCAACCGAATTTGGAAATTACAGAACAATATCATTAATATCACATGCAAGGAAAATTTTCTGAATATCATTCAAAACCGGCTGCAGCCGTATATCGACAGGGAACTGCCAGAAATTCAGACCTGTTTCAGAAGGGGAAGTGGAACCAGGGATATCATTGCTGATGTCAGATGGATCCTGGCTGAAAGCAGAGAATACCAGAAGGATGTTTACCTGTGTTTTATTGACTATGCAAAGGCATTCGACTGTGTGGATCATAACAAACTATGGATAACACTGTGAAGAATGGGAATTCCAGAACACTTAATTGTGCTCATGAGGAACCTTTACATAGACCAAGAGGCATTTGTTCAGACAGAACAAGGGGATACTGATTGGTTTAAAGTCAGGAAAGGCATGCGTCAGGGTTGAATTCTTCCATCATACCTATTCAATCTGTACGCTGAGCAAATAATACAAGAAGCCGGACTATATGAAGAAGAATGGGACATCAGGATTGGAGGAAGACTCATTAACAACCTGCATTATGCAGATGACACAACCTTTCTTGCTGAAAGTGAAGAGGACTTGAAGCACTTACTAAGTGCTTTGAAGATCAAAGACCACAGCCTTCAGTATGGATTGCACCTCAACATAAAGAAAACAGAAATCCTCACAACCGGACCAATGAGCAACATCTTACGTACTTTGGACATGTTTTCAGGAGGGATCAGTCCCTGGAGAAGGACTCCACGCTTGGCCAAGAACAGGGTCAGCGGAAAAGAGGAAGACCCTCAACAAGGTGGATTTACACAGTGGCTGCAACAATGAGCTTAAGCGTAACAATTTTAAGGTTGGTGCAGGACTGGGCAGTGTTTCGTTCTGTTGTTTTTAGGGTCACTATGAGTTTTATGAGTTGGAACCTAGTCTACGGCACCTAACAAAAACAACAGCAACATAATGCTGGCAGGGGGCTCTGAGGGTGCAGTGACTAAGCACTGGCCTACTAGCTGAAAGGTTGGCAGTTTGAACCTACCAGTGGTTCTGCAGCGGAAAGACCAGGCAATTTGCTCCTGTAAAGAATAAAACTTATAAAAAACCCAAACCAAACCTGCTGCCGTCAAGTTGATTCCAACTCATAGCAACTTTATGGGACAGAGTAGAACTGCCCCACAGGGTTTCCAAGGAGCGCCTGGTGGATTTGAACTGGCGACCTTTTGGTTAGCAACCACGGCTCTTAACCACTATGCCACCAGGGGTTCTAATACAGCCTAGAAAACCCTATGAGGCAGTTCTACTCTGTCATATGAGGCTGCCTTTAGTTAGAATCAACTTGACAGCTCCTCACAACAACATAAACTGTGAAATGTTCATCAATGTATCTCCAGGGCGTGGGGCATGGTAAAGGCTTTCTATTTTTTTTTTTTTTAATGAGCACCTCGTTTCGCAACAGTTTCATACAAGGTTTGTGTTGGGAAGGGGTGTGAGTAGGGAATTATGGTAACCTTTTTGCTTGTATGTGTTGATCCTCTGTGTAGCTTCAGAGGCTCTTTCCTTGGCTGTCTCCCTGTCTCTGCATGTTGAGTGTTATTGGTGCTGCCTATATTATTGTGTTTATTGTGGACAGTTCCGTTTGTAGCACTTCACAAAATTCATAAACACTTAATGATGGAAGGAGTTTTAGGAACCAACAAGGCCAAAAATCTTAATTTTGCAAACAGGGAAACAGAGACCCAGAGAAGTACTTTCCAGTGTCCTTTGCATTACCTGAGGCAGCTTCCCTCTAATGCACTTGGCAGGCTTTCTAGGAGTTTTATTCTTTTTGCTTATAATGTTTTTGTGTGTTTGTTTATGATCTTTTTACTCCTTCACTACTTCTGTGCCTTTAATGGTCCTGGGCGTATCCACATCTCCCAGGACAAACATTCTAAACACTGCTTTTTTCAGATACTTTGCAAACTCTCTTCTCATCTTAAAACAAGATTTACTAGAGCAGTTTCTTTCTGAGCAATTTGCTTCCTTCTATCATAGCAGCTTCTGAATGGCAAAATTGCCAGAGCCTTGAGTTGGTCACTGTTTTCCCAGCTTTCCTCCACGCTATGGAGCTTTTTTTTTTTTTTTTTTAATGGAGCTTAGGGATGACGATGCTTGTTTGCTTGGAGGCCTGTGAGATTCATCAACTTCCTTCAGGAAAAGATTGCACTCACATTGCTCTTCTTGCCTGAGCTATAAGTTCTTGTCAATATCTAAAGTCTCTACCAGGGCTCCCTAGGTGAGGTAGTGAGAAATAAAGCCATCTTTTCTCATCCCCTCAGTCTGACTACAGCAGTTGGTTGATTCCTGAGTGAAACATCGTTTAGGTTGTTTCCAGTTTCTTTGACATTGCCTGAAAGGCATCATTCAAGCAGGTTTTTCTATTGTCATTTTTCCCTGATTCTACCCTCTCTGGTTGTACTGAAGGGAAGTCGATGCAGACTTCAGCATAATGGACTGCAAATGGAACTACTGTTCGGAACCTGTTTCTGTTTATCACTCTGGACTCACTCTACCTGAGGAAACTTTTTAAAATCACTTGCTTCAGGCTTGATGCTGATGTTTGTAGACAGAGTCGTTCAACTAACTCTGGTTCTGAACCCAACTTTTATGAATTTCTTGAAAATAAGGAAAAATCACTTTGAGTGTGATGTGATATCTTGGTTATTTAGTTTATTAGAAATGAATAAACTAAGTCATTCATTTAATTGAATGCCATAAATGAAAGTTTATAGGAAAGCTGCAAGGATATGAATAGTGTGGAATAGGGGAGAGATGATAGGCCAGTGGAGATAAAGAATTGACTTCGGGTACTCCTTTCCCAATTGTATTTCAACTCCTTCTTGCATCTTTTAAGCATGTATAGGACATAGAATAAGAAATGTTTATTTTAATTTAATAGTTAATAAGAATTAAGATTTTAATTTACCAGATCCTTTCTTTTATGTATGTTTTGTCTATTCTGCAAGGCCTATCAAGTGGGCATCTTCTGTAGGATCTTCTATAATTCCTGTTGGCACTTCTGTTTATTTTTTGATACTTTGCATGCATATTGGAGATTTTTATTCTCAAGTCTCTCTCCCCAACTAAATGTCTTGCACCTTCAGAAGTAAGTTTTGTGTCCTTGTTTAGTTGGTGCTAAATAAAAGCTTATCCATGATGAAAGTTTATATGAAATGAAACCAAAAAAAAAGCGTACCAAGTACACTCTGGGGATTAAGAACAAAGAAAAAAAAAAAAGAATTTGAAACAGGCTGGGTGTTAATGGAACATATTATATCGTTAAAGAAATGTTCAATTACAAAGGGAATGAGGAAGACTTGGAACAAGTTGATGTTTGTGTTGGCCCCTCTCTGCTTGGTGAATATGTGGTAATTACCAAGGCATAAGAGAAATTTGGGAGCATGAGATGTTGAAGTCTGACTATGTTTTGGGAATTCTATAGGAAGAATTCTTGTTGAGGGAGGAGGGAGAGATTGGATTTGATAACTCATGAGGTTCCCTCTAACTTCCCAGTATCAATTATTTATGAATCAACTACTTTTGGTTCTAAAACAGTGTTAATACAATTTTCAAACTCTGGGTTAAAACTCATAACATAGGTTGTTTTTGAATATCGATTGTTCATTCTTCAAATACTACATTCCTCTGGAGTTTGGCATGTCATGATCTTCTAATATGACTTAATTTGTATTACTTTTTACATGGAAACCCTGCTGGTGTAGTGGTTAAGTGCTATGGCTGCTATCCAAAGGTCGGGAGTTCAAATCCACCAGGTGCACCTTGGAAACCCAGTGGGGCAGTTCTACTCTGTCCTGTAGAGTCACTATAAGTCAGAATTGACTTGATGGCAATGGGAATTTGTTTTTGTTTTTTTTAACTTATTACATTGGATATTATAGAGTCACTTGCAAACTTGTTTTCTCCATCTTTTCAAATTGTAAGACACTTAGGATGAGAGTTTTGTCTTACTAAGGATGTGATTGAGAGCATAGGATATACAGCTAGACAAACCTGAGTTTGCATACAGCTTCATAACTCCTAGCATGTAACCTTGGCCAAGTTACATAAGCTATTCGTCACCTGATTTTCTCTTACGTTAGAAGGAGAGCCTCTGGTTTCTCACCATTAACTATGATGTTAGCTATAGGTGTTTTGTATATGTTCTTCATCAAGTTGAAGGTGTTCCCATGTATTGCTAGTTTGCCAAGAGTTTTTGTCATGAATGAATGTAAGATTGTGTCAAATGCTTTTATGGCTTCTATTGATATGACCACATGACTTCTTAGTCTATTGATATGATAAATCACATTTGTTGATTTGTAAATGATGAACCAGCCTTGCATACCTGGGGTAAATCCTACTTAGTTGTGATGCATAATTCTTTTTCTACATTTTTGGATTTGATTTGCCAATATTTTGTTGAGGATCTTTGCATTTATATGTTCATGAGAGATATTGGTCTATGATTTTTCTTCCTAGTAAGGTCTTTGTCTGGTTTGGGTATTAGGATAATGCTGACCTCATAGGATGAGTAGGGAAGGGTTTTCTCTATTTTTTGGAACAGTTGGAGAAATATTGGTATTAATTCTTTTTGAAGCCTTTGGTAGACTTCACCAGTGAAGCCATCTGGGCCAGGTGCTTTATATTTTGAAAGGTTATCAATTATTGATTCATTTTCTTTAAAAGATATAGGCCTATTCAGATTATCTATTCTTATGTGTTTTGTTAGGTTGTAACTTTCAAGGAATTGGTCCATTTCATCTAAGTCATCAAATTTGTGGACATATAGTTGTTCATAGTATTCCTTCACTATCCTTTTAATGTCCCTGTGATTAGTTATGATGATTCCTCTATCATTTATAATATTAGTAATTTGTTTCTTCTCTTTCTCTCTCTCTCTTTTTTCTTGTTTAACCTAGCTAGGAGTTGGTTGATTTTATTGATATTTTAAAAGAATCAACTTGTGGTTTCAATAATTTTCCTCTATAAATTTTCTATTCTGTTTTTAATTTCATTGGTTTCTACTCTAATTTTCATTTCTTTTCTTCTTCTTAATTCTTGTTTAATTGGTCTTTTTTGAGTTTCCTAAGGTGGAGGCTTAGATTATTGATTTTATATTTCTCTTTTCTTATATATGCATTCAATGCTGTAAATTTCTCTCCAAGCACTACCTTTACTGTATCCCCCAAATTTTGATAAGTTGTATTTTCATTTAATTCAACATAATTTTAATTTCTCTTGAGACTACTTCTATGATCAGTGTTACTTAGAAGTGTGTTGTTTAATTTTCAGATATTTTGGGATTTTCTAGATTCTTCCTGTTATTAATTTTTTGTTTAACTCCATTGTGGTCTGAGAGAATGCTTTGTATGATTGAACTGAGTGGTATTTTAAGTGTGATTTATAGGCTAATTCAGCTCAAAATTAAGGGGAGAGGAAAAATTTGGCACATACTGGTTTTATTGATATCAACAGACAAGTTCGATCATTTGGAACTTAAAAAAACCTGAACTGGGGCTGGTTTGGCTGACTGATAAGTGGAAGAAACATAATCATTATTAATAAGAGAGCTGAGCCAAGCTAATCTCTACTAAAAAGATTTTCTGATCCTTGAATCAAATTAATGGTCTAGAATATCACTGGCCTAAATGGTGAAAGCTGTTTCCTCCTCATCTAATCTGTTTCTAAAAGTATTATTTCTTGAACAAGCTGAAGGGACTATAGTGCTTCTAGGATGGGCTTTGTTGCTGTCTTCACACATACTGCCATCCTCTCACACCCTTTGGCCTCATTTCTAGAAAGAAGAGGCATGAAAAGTGGCTTTTTTTCCCCCTTGTATGACTCTCTCTCATTTGGTGTGTGTATGTGTAGCTATATGTGGTTTTACTTTATAAGAGACGCGAGACATCTTTTGTGTGTGCCTATTCACTTTTTTGAAGTTGCCAAGAATTTCATTTTAATTGGATTAACAATTGTTATCTTTAAGGTTGTGTGTCAACTTGACTGGGCCATGATTCTCAGTGGTTTGGCAGTTATGAATTAGCTTGGTAGTCGTATGATGATGTGGTCCCTTCCATGATGAGATTTGATATAATGTGATCACCTCCATGATGGGGTCTGCTGTAAGTAGCCAATCAGTTGAAAGGGAGTTTCCTTGGGGGGTGTGGCCTGCATTGAATATATGTGGACTTTCTGGCAAGGCTCTCGGGCTTTTGCTCCTACTGGATCCTGCAGCTGGCTCCTGTTCATCTGACCTCCAGTTCTTGGAACCTGAGCTAGCAGCTTACCTACTTATCTTGTTTGCTGATCTTGGGATTCCTTGGTCTTCACAGCCTGTGAGACAGAGCCCTGCTGCCTGATTTGCTGATCTTGGGTTTGCCAGGCCCTCCAGCCTGATCCACGTTCTAGCCTCTACAGCCACATGAGCCATTTCCTTAATATAAATCTCTCAGCATATATATTTATATGCTTTACTGGTTTTGCTTCTTTTCAGAATGCAGCCTAAGACAACAATCAACCCCCATGGAAGTAACAGTCAAGAAATCAAATAATGTATTGTACTGGGCAAATATGCTGCAAAAAACCCTTTAAAGTGTTAGAAAGCAAAGATATCATTTTAATGACTAAGGCGTGCCTGACCCAAGCCATGGTATTTTCCATTGCCTCATATGCATGTGAAAACCGGATGAAGAAAAAAGTATACTAAAGAAGAATCAACACATTTGAATTATGGTGTTGGCAAGAATTTTGAATATACTGTGGACTGCCAGTAGAATGAACAAATGTGTCTCGAAGGAAGTACAAGAATACTCCTTAGAATCTAGGATAGTAAGACCCTGTCTTTCTTACTTTGGACATGTTGTCAGGAGGGACCAATCCCTGAAGAAGGACATCATGCTTGGTAAAATAGAGAGTCAGTGAAAAAGAGGAAGACCCTCAACAATATGTACTAACACAGTGGCTACAACAATGGGCTCAAACATACCTACTATTGCTAGGATGGTGCAGGACCTGGAAGCATTTTGTTCTGTTATACAGAGGATCGCTTAGGCGGAATTGACTCAATGGCACCTAAAAACAAAAAAAGTGCACTTATAAACCAGGTACTATCTTAAATGCTATGACCATGCGTGTGTGTGCATGTGTGTGGGTCTAGTATTGTCTCCTCAACAACTCTATAATGTAGACGTTATTACCTCCATTTTAAAGTTAAGAAACCGAGGGCTAGACTGATTGAACAGCTTGCCTGGGCTCACATATCTTAGGACTGCTTGGGCAGCTCCAATGCCTGTGCTCTGAATATTAGATATAGTCCGGACTCAAATTCTTGTTATCTGAGCACTTTTTGGACTGCTTGTATGCAAACTAGCAGCTCCAACTAAACTCCATGTTTTAGAAAGGTTAAGGTATACCCTTGTGCCAAAGTCATTGATTTGTTTATATAATGGCGGTTTAAACTTGAACTCAATGTCATTTTAAGATAGGAGATTAAATTGCAATGGCTTCTTTTCCATAAAGGAATCTGTAGTAAGAGAATTAGTATATTTCAGATATGGTCATTATTTTAACTGTCCTAGAGCCATCCAAATGAACCCAAAATTTATTTATTTTGCAGAAAAATCTACTTTTATGGATCTGCTCATCACAAAGCTATAGTGACAAAACCAGAGATGGTGGCAAACCCAGTACCACCACTACATTCGATAAATACAAACTGACTTCACTGTCTTTTCTAGTCTTAGGAAAACAAAGTCACATGTAAGTAGAGAACTGTCATACCATCCAAAAGATTCTGAGCCACACAACATCAGCAGAACTGCTAGAGTAGGCTTTTCTTCTATTTTTATCAAAATTCCACATTTGTCCAAAATTTAGCCACATACTGCTACATTGGGTGCAGGCTAGGATTAGAGTTTACGATTGGAATCAATATGCCTAATGTTTCTGAAATGGAAATTCCATATAAGCTAACTTGATTTATCCATTGTCTATTATTCAATAAGACAACCCCGCCATTAATGTCATTTAGAAATTTATAGAACCAATTCCTCTTCAGAAATTATCACTTTTTATTTTATTTTTTTTAACTGTGTGCCTTGCAGTAATGTTTGGGAATAATTTGTAAATCAGTATAAAAGGAGTAGTACGGGTAAATCAGAGAGGGAAAATTTTGGAATAAAGAGAGAAAACACAGTCCTAGATAAAGGGCTACAATGAAAAATTGAAAAGTAGGTCAACCAGAAGACTAGAGGAAGGAATAGACTAGCGAATAAAATTATGAGTATATGAAGGAAGGGGTGAAACAGCAAATTTTTGACAAAGTATTGAAAAAACATGAAGCCATACATGCAAATAAAATATCAATCAAAGCATAAGAAAGCAAATTAGTATATTTCAACCCTGGCTGCACACTGACATCACTTGAGGAGCTTTAAAAATGTTCAGCAATCCGAGGTGAGACCTGAGCACATTTTTTGAAAGCTCCCAGGTGATTCTATGTGCATCCAAGGTCAAGAAACTCTAAACGAAATGATGCTCTGAAGACTATTTATAGGCCTCTCACTTCAAAGATCAAAATTGTGGGCTATAAACAGTGTCTTATATTGACTTTCATCCTAGTATCATTTCAAAATTTTTATTTTCTGTGGAAGTCCTTAAGAAGAAATCTTGCTTATTAGAATAACAGGGATAATAAGAATAACAAGGGCTTATATTTGGCTAATTCTTCCACCCCCTTTCATATTTTTATTAGAGTAAAATATTCCTTAAAAATTATGAAGCTCCTTGCTTACTCATCAGAGATATGAAAGAAACCAATAAAAAATATCACTCTTATTTTAGAAAGAACTATTTAAAATGCCATAGCTCCATTTCTTCATGCCCATTTAAACAGCAGCTGCTCTGCCTTTCATTCTCCTTTCTAAAGAAATCGTTCAAAAACCCTCTTTATTGTTTGTATGATGTAAAAACATCTATAATGTGTCGACAAAAAATGTTTTTTTTAATTCTTCTTCTCTCTGGAATTTACAAAGTAGCGGCTAAAGCTATTGCCTTTCTAAACTTGATTTATAGCTGGTTTAACTGTAACGGAAACCTTGGTGGTGTAGTGGTTAAGTGCTATGGCTGCTAACCAAAGGGTCGGCAGTTCAAATCCACCAGGCACTCCTCGGAAACTCTTTGGGGCAGTTCTACTCTGTCCTATAGGGTCGTTATGAGTCAAAATCGACTCGACATCACTGGGTTTGGTTTTTTTGGCTTATAATTATAACGGCCCCAGATACTGTTTTAGTTTCCTATGACTGTGTAACAAATTACTGCAAACCGGGTGGTTTAAAACAATCAGAATTTATTCTCTCACATTATTGGAGACATCCAAAATTAGAATCACTGGGCTGAAATCAAGGTGTCAGCAGAACCAAGCTCCCTTGGAGGCTCTAAGGGAAAATCTGTTCCCTGCCTCTTCCAGTTTCTGGTGGCTACCAGCATTCCTTGACTTGCAGCCACCTCACTCTATTCTCTGCCTCCATAGTCACATTACCTTCTCCTCTGTGTGCCTGTGTATAAAATCTCCCTTCGCCTCCTTCTTATCAGGGTTCATGTGATTGAATTTAAGGCCGACCTGGGTAACTCAGAATAATATCCATATCTCAAGATCCTTCATTTTATCATGTATGAAAAGACCACCTCGCCATATAGTGTAATAGTCACAGGTTCCAGAGATGAAGGCATTGATATCTTTTTTTTTTTTTTTTTTTTGGGAGGGGGCATTATTCAGCCTGCCAGACAGACCGTGTGAAAGAAACCTGACCTTAGGAAGTTTTACCTTAAAATGTGTCCCAGGTCAGAGTGCAGTCTAGTATCCCCCCATCATCCCTAAAGCATGAGTGGGCAGCATGGGTAATGGCCTCTCCTCATGCATGGCCTGAGCTTGCCTCACTCTTCACATAGAACTCTTGGTGTGTTGCCTTCTCATTGACAATGGCAGCTCCTGAAGGAAGCAGAATATTTCATAAATGCTCCCTCCACTGTGTTGTCTAGGCACATTGTAGTTGTATAACAAATGTTTGTTGCATTAATCAAATCATGGGTCCTCACCCTTCCCTGCTAAAAAGAAAGGCAGAACTTGATGAGTTGTTCCAGTATGTGTGATAACTGATGTAATAGGGAAGGTTCCAAGTTGGTAGGAAACAAAAGGGTTATCCCTTTCAGAGTAGGAACTGGTAAAATTCAATATAAATTTTAAGAACATAGCCAGTACTGCTGCTTGGAGTCTTGGTCAGTCCATTTGCTTCCAGAATGTAACCAGTAAAATTAATCAAAATGGGGCTGGCTCTCAACAGAAGTCATGTAACAGCTGAATAAGCCCAGGTGGTGGCTATGGAGTACATTTAAGCTGCTAAAGCATGATCTGAAAATACATGAACTTGAGTAAATTGGACACCTTTAAAAAGGCTTAAGAGGACTTTCACAATATCACTGAGTAAGACTCTGACCAGAAGATGCTATCTGCAGTACATAATAGGCATGTGAGCCAACTGAGCCATTCTTATTTCCCCCCAACCACTCCCTCGCTTTACCGTGGCCCCTGACCCCCTGTATCGGCTACTTTCTGTTCCGTAGAATGCAATAACTTACGGAGAGGGCTTCTGAGGAAAAACTCAAAAAGTTAATCAGGCTTATTAATCCACAGTAATTAGGATTCATGGATTTGCCTTAAATTTGCATATGTCAATTCAGCTTCCTTTTACTGCTCTGATCTAAGCTTGGACAGAAGCATCAAGAATTCCAGGCCATTTTTAGGGTCAGATACTGCTGTGGAACCAGGAGATGAATAGTGAGGCATAGATCAAATGGGGTCAGAGGCTCTTTTTCTATTGACACTGATTTTTGGGGGGGGGAGAGGGTTGGGGGAGGTTCTTAGGAGAGAACCTAAGAGAAAACCTGTGCATCTTTGCATCTGTGAATCATAGCTTCAGTAACCCACAAAGCCCCAGGTTTCTTTCAGGAATGTTTGTACGATGCACCAGGAGATTCTCTATACTGATTAGGCCATGGTCAGGGGCCACACTTTGCTGTCACCATTATCCTGCCTTCTCTGCATCTAGAAGTTCTGCTCCTTGAGTAGTCCTTGTATCAGCTAATTAGATATTAATAGCAGAACATATGTGCCACTCTCCCCTGCTGCCTTTTGGCTTTGACCAGGCTGCTGAGGGTCAGAGGGAAAGATGAGCTGCTGATACATGCGTGAAAGCTTTGGAGGGATGCGTGAGGGGCAATGGATTATACTTCCAACCCTGGGTTTGGCTGCTTGTTCCCAACTCCTGCTGCTCTGCTATACTAGATGAAAGCCTCCTTCCTGACCCTGCCTCTCATCATTTTTTGTCCTTGAAACACTCCTAGAAATAATTCATTGAATCAGGGATAATGTGGCTTCCTAGAGGCCTGCCTCTTACAACCTTCTTGAGGATAACTGTTTAGGGAAAAGCAGAAAGAAGGTTGTTCAGACTTTGTTTTCAGGGTTGAGTTGGGGAAGCTAAAGTGTATCTCAATATCTAATAGACAACAGGGTTCATCCTCCATTCCTGTGTGTCTTTCATACTTGCAAGCCAAGTAGAGTCCCTTGAATACAACTTCCTAGTTAGAGTTTTCAAGTGCAGGACCTTTTAGAAAAAAACCTAAAGTGCTACTTTTCGTGTGCTTTCTGGCAATCCTAGTCCAAAAGTGTAGATAGTAGTTAACCTGCTCACTGTTCATTGCCTGTACTTTACCTGGGCTGTTCCGACAAACGATGCATACTCAGAATGACAAAGAGCTTCTTTGCCAAACTATGTATATGACTACATAAGTAAGCTGCTCATGGAGACTGAGACTGCCTCCCTTCACCACAAACATGCATTTGCTTGCAGATCTTTGCTCTGGATGCAGCCTGTCCCAGTCTGGTACAGTGATGCAGAGGCAAGAGCATGGGACCCAGTTCAGGAGATGTGTGGTCTACTCTGCAACCACCATCATGAATTAGTTGGGTAAGTCAGTTTTGAGATTAATTTTCTGATATTATATGAGACAGCTGGTCGCTTTGGTTTCTTCCTTCCAGTTTTACTAGTTAAGGAATTACAAGTGCTTTTTCAATAACTTAGTATATTCTCAATTCTTAATAGCTGTTCACTAATTTTTCTATGTGGCATATTCTAGGAAGAGGTCTAGCAGCATCCCTGTTCTTAAAGACCTTCTAATTTCTTCATAAAATGGCAATGAACAACATGATTGTTACTGTCATCATCATTATTATTCCTACATTTAGACAGGAATGGACTGTTTGGTACAGTGTCTTCACATTTGTCATCTCAAATAGTCCAGTTAGGACACTTTATAGAAGAGAAAGCTGAGGTTCAAAAAATTAAGATGCTTAGATGCATATTTAAATCCTTGGGGCTAGTTAATGGTTGAGCTGGGACAAGAACCCACTATTTTCTCACTTGAATTCTGATGCTTCTTCCACCTCAGTATAATAAAATAGTACTGAAATAGTGCAAGCCAGAATGCACTCATGTCACCCAAGTATATGTTCTGCGTACACCATCCACAGAGGAGACAGCAGGTGGGGAAAGGCCACACTTTACTCTCTCTTGAAAGATGCTAGAAAAGTCAATATTTATTGGCATGGTGAGGACGTGTGTATGTTATATCGACCCCTAGAGTGCCACAGTCACCAGTATGACATTTGTTTTGTTTTCATGAAGTAGACTTTACAGCAGCCTGATTATTTTCCCATTCTGAGATGGATTTTTTGACACCACTGTTCTCCTCCATCTATATACAGTTTTGTTTCTTTGGTGCCTGAAATAAAAGATTAATAACCTTAAGAGAAAAAACCAGTTTCCTTAGAGTCAATTCTGACTCATGACCACCCTATGCATGTCAGTGTAGAACTGTGTTCCATAGGGTGTTCAATGGCTGATTTTTCAGCAGTAGATCACCAGACCTTTCTTCCAAAGTACCTCTTGGTGGGTTTAAACTTCCAACCTTTTGGTTAGTAGTCAAGTGTGTTAAACCTGTTTTCACCACCCAGGGACTCCAACCCTGAGAGAGAATGTTGATATATGGATAAGGCACACATGGACTTCTTTCCCAGTATTTGAGAGTTCGTCCTGTAAGAAATCTTATATATGGCATTCTTCTTTGAGACTAGAACTTGAATCCTGGGTAAGATATGGAATCACATTGGCTAGATTACTATTTAAATCCCATAAAAAAAATAATTGGAGACATCTCTCTTAAATTGTCATGCCTAAGATTACAAGTTACTTGAGGGCAGGGATCAATAAACAATTTATACTTTTATTGTTTTTCTTATGAGAATAGACTCTTCTTCTAATAAGATTTTCTATTGTGCAGCTGTTTTGTAAATTTTAACTGAATTAAATTTCATCAAATGAAGGACAGTAGCATTCAAGGTCTATAGAAGTTTTTAATAAATTGAGGTGGGAAAAGAGAGAAAAGAACAATAGAGAACCCAATTAATTTCTTCCGTGTGAACTCCCTGTGAACCATCTACAGTTAGGAGAGAAAATTGAACTCAAAACTTCATTGTCCAGGAAGGATCCTTTGTTTAAAGAACTAATGCAAATTCCAAAGCTTTAGCTTATTGAAATTTATTTCCATGGCTCGTGGCCAAAAATTTAATGAGGACTGAAACGGTTGATATCTCCCACCATTCAACTATGTACCACTGGGACTTCAGTTGATGACAGAAAGAGTTGTCTTAAAGTTCAAAACAGAGTTAATATATTCTGTCTATTTGCAACTTTCATCAAATGAAGTCACCTTCATAACAATGACTTGTAGCAGAATTTCATCCTCATTTGCCATTTTTAGCCAGAATTTTGAGTGAAAATAAGGAAAAAGAAATCACTCTGTCCTTCTCCTTTCTCCTTTTCCCTCAGAGTCAGAGAGCCCTTACAGACTTCAGAGTAACAGCGATGAGAACAAAGGAGGGAGTTGTTAGAGTAGTTTGCAAAGTTAATTTGAGTGATTTGCTTTGTGGATGCTAGAAGGATAAACTTAGAATCCTTGGTATAACTGAATACTTAATGAATAATTCTAAGTAAGATGAACCATGAAGGTTGAAAAATGAGAAGGCAAAGGCCACACAGTTTTTGCTTAGATTTTTCTCTTTATCTCTCTTTTTGAACAACAAAGCACTTTCCATTTTTTCAGCATCTTTAGCTTTTATTGAATACTCAGAAGACTAATGTGTGCTTATGGCATGCCTAAGGTCTCAAAAAGACAAAGGTGTGACTGTCAGTCCTTTCCAGGTGGAATAGAGATGTATCTATACACAGAAAATAGTGTTATCATAGTTCATGTGTGTGTGTGTGTGTGTGTGCGCGCGCGCATGTATGTGTGTATGCGTGTAGGTTTTTTTCCTTCTGGGATCTCAAGAAGTATCTTGGTGATTATGAATTTTGTCACTTTTCTCAGGATCAAAAATGAGTAGGGATATCAGCAATCAACATCAAACTCACAGATTTTTTTGGCATAAGAGCCAGCAGGAAGCTTCCTTCCTTGCTCAGTGTCTCACAGGGTCAGGAACGGTGAAACAACAGGCATCTGATAAAAATAGGAGATAAATCTGGGCTACAATGTTGCTTGGAATCTTCTAGCTTTTGACTAAAGATGTATTTTTTTTATGCCACACTCACGACATTAACTCTAGGCAAACTAAAACTAGCTTTCAATCTCAGCTGAAACTCTAGAAATGATGGTTCTGTTATGCGCATGTCAGATACCTGAACCTCAGACATTGGTGCTTTAACAAACAACATAGTTCAGCTGAAATAGACTTTTACTGTATGCTATCAGGCAGGTGAATTTAATGTGAAACTCATTTCCATAATTATGGCTATTGAGAGTGTCACTATAATTACGGTTACTTAAAAAAAGTTCCTAATTATAATCTGAGGGGTGTGCATTCGGTGGATTAATGATAGCATTACCCACTGCTGAACCAGACTCAGGATTAAATAGACCAAACATCTGCTGCTATGACAGCTACCCAATGCACTTTATGGCAATAGATTAGGTCAAGCTTATACTTATTCATCGTTAAAAGCTATGTTTGCTTCAATTAGTTAGAAGATTTTAGCAGAAGTAGACTTAGGCCTGAAATAGTGGGAAATGTCTTTCAATCTTCCACTTTCTTTTACAAAGTAGAAATGGAATTCTCATGCATGGCACAATGTGAAGGCTGAATGGTAACGTCACATGGATTTTATTTTCACTTCAAGCGTTGTTTTTTTTTTTTTTTTCCTTTAACATCTTAAAGTACAATTGACTGGGATAGAGAATAGTTTTTTGAGCTTTTGAATTTTCATTGTTGAAAAATATGAATTGTCCCAGGGGAAATAGGAATTCCTTGGGGAGAGGAGTTTGCCTTTTATCTCTCAATCACAGACTAAGGCTGTGAAACAGTGAGGTGAATTACTTCCTTGCGCATATGCCCTATGGATCATACTGACTAGAACAGGGCATTGCTTTGGAAGGGAAGGTCTGTGTCAATATCCTCAGAAGAAGTCTATGTTAACATACAAATCTATTTTAGATAATAAAAGTCTATAAAATGTTCACTCTTCATTTTTAAATTATTTATTTCATATTAAGATTATACTCCTTCCAAAGAGGCAAGCTCAGACTGGAAAGAGAGCTAGCCTCGATAAAGAAGCTGGTTGGTAAGCATGAGAACTCTACATTGTAAGTATGGTTTTCCGGTGAGTTTATTTTAATACGACTGGCTCTAATATCCTTTTGAGATAGGCTTTGCAAGAGATGTTCCAGTTTGTGGCCAGGTAATGAGCTAGTGGAGTCCTGTGGGATTTTACCTGCTGCAAAAATCTTTTGGGAAGCCTTCACTAGAAGAAATGAAGATCAATTGAAAACAGAGCCTTTGGAAGGAAAAAAATAAAAAATGAAGACCCCATCCTTGATTCAATCCATAATTTAATCTCTTAAGAGAAGTAATATCAGCCTATGCCAAAGAAAACTAACATATCTGTCCCACCTTCATTATGAATAGGCATGCATCATCACACTCAACAATCAGGAACGACAAAACAAAACACAAAACTAGGCTTGTTTGCTGTATCTCATCTCCAAAACAAATAAAGCCTCAAGTAATAAGTTAAGCCTGTAAGGTATTGACTTCATAATGAAAACAACTTTCTCCCTGACATTTACAATATTGACATGTGACAGAACTTACTGATATGACAATCATGTGAGGAAACCTTCCCATCCCTGAGGGACTAACTGTAACTTTACAACTTTGATTATCTATGATTTCCTCCCTTTAAATGCCTATTACAGCTCTTTTTTTAATCTGGTGAGCTAGCCCTTCTAAAGCTTGGACTCCACTGTAAAACTTTTTGCAAGTAAACTTAATTTATTTTTTAAAACTATCCACCTGAGTGTTTATTTCATGCTCATTACTGCACTTGATTCCTATATTATTTCTAAAAAAATTGTCACCAAATATTATTTATGTTAATCTCATTAAAACAAAACAGAACAAAATGCTCCTTTCCTATGCTGGCCAATTGCCAGTTAGCTAACTTAAGATTGTAGACAGAGTAATGTAGACAGAGTAGCGACCTCTTATTTAGGAGGCTTTGGTCTTCATAGTTGTTAAGTCAATGTTGTAATTAGCCTACTGGTATCTTAACAGTTTATTACTGAGGAGAATGAATAAAGTGGGGCAGACATTGAAGAGAATTAATTATTTATAGAGCCAACCCCTGGGAAGAGTGGCCCATGGCAAGGTAAACTTGGATCAGATTCGGTGGGTAACTGCCTTAGTTATTTAGTGCTGCTATAGCAGAAATACCACAAGTGGATAGCTTTAACAAACAGAAATTTATTTTCTCACCTTTTAGGAGGCTAGAAGTCTGAATTCAGGGTGCCAGTTCTAGGGGAATGCTTTCTTTTTCTGTTGGTTCTTAGGGAAGGTCCTTGTCCTTGTCTCTTCATCTTGTTTCCTCGTTCCTTGGAGATCTCCATGTGGCTTGGCATCACTCTTCCCCCATCTCTGCTTCTCTTGCTTGCTTGCTTAATTTCTTATATCTCAAGAGATTGATTTAAAACACATACTACACCAATACTGTCTCATTATCATAACAAAGAAAACCCATTCCCAAATAGGATTATAAACACTGAAGTAGAAGTCAGGATTTGCAGCACATATTTTGGGGGGACAGAATTCAATCCATAACATTCTACACTATGGACCCCCAACATTCATATCCTTCCCACGTGCAAAACACATTCACCCCATCACATCATCATCCCAAAAGTCTTAAATCAACTCCAAGTTCAAAATCTCATTTTCTGAATCATTTAAATCAAATATGGGTGAAATTTTAGTGTATTCCATCCTGGGACAGAATTCCTCTTCATCTGTGAACTTGTGACATCTAGAATATGAGTTACCTGTTTCCAAAGTGTAATGGTGGAACAGGCACAAGGTAGACATTTCTATTACAAATGAGAGAAATTGGAAGGAAAGGAGGGATAATGGGCACCTAGCAAGTCTAAAACCCAGTAGAACAATTTGCATTATTTCTCAAAGCTTGAAAATAATCTTCTGTTCTTTGGAACCATCTGGACAAGGGCCCACCCTCCAGATTCTAGATGTTGGCCATGCTCCCTAGGTTGTGGATGAAGGCCCTTCGGCCCTGGGCTTCAGCTCTGCCTTCCAGGCCCACTGGAGTGTCAACTCTGATCCCTTGTTTTTGGGTGGCTGCATTCTCCTAGTCCATCTTAGTGATGACCCCAACCCATCAGCCCTGGCAGACCCCATTTGCCTGCCCTGTGAGCATAGCAGCCCTACTCCCTCAGCTTTGAGCAGTTGCCCCACCCTCTTAACCAAACTTAATGGCAGCCTCACACTCAGGAACTGAGTTGGTGAATATCTGACTCTTTGAAACCTAGGAGACTATGGCTCTGCCCTTTGAGAACCTAGAGGTCGTGACACCACCCTTCAAGACCCCAGAGGCTGTGGCCCCACCATTTGAGACCAAGGGAGCTCTGCTTCCCAGGCTCCTTCCAATAATTCTTCTGATCTCCAAGCTACTGCAGGGATGGTTCTCTCCTTGGAGGACAACAGATGTAGCTCCATTGGCCTGTTTCCTGGCTGTAGAAGTCCAAGTGGCAGGTGACATTCTTTCTTCTCATTCATTCTCCTTCCACCTCAGTCTAAGCTGATGGGCTTTCTACTGTGATAGTTGGCTTGATCCATCAATCACAGCCTTAATCTCTTTAATGAAAGACTGTGTAGCCATGTCCTTAGTGAAGATTCTAGGGCACATGTCCTTAGTTTGTACAATAGAATTTTCCAAGTCTTTAAGTTCTGTTTTCATTTCACACAGCTCATTTTTAAGCCCACCTCTTTCTTCTCACATTTTACTATAAGCAGCAAGAAGAAACCATGTGACCCCTTTAAGATCTTGCTTAGAAGTCTCCTCAACCAAATATGCAAGTTGATCACTTTAAAGTTCTACCTTCCACCAAATATTTGAACATAATTCAGACAAGTTCTTTTCCATTGCCTAAAAAAAAAAAAAATCACCCTTCCTCCATTGTCCAAATACATGTTCATCATTTTAGTTTATAGCCTCAGCAGAAGCACATTTAACATCCACATTTCTAGCAACATTCTATTGCTGGTCAATATGTATTCTCTAAGATGATGGAGATTTTCTCTGTAGCTCTGCTCACTTCCTTCTGAGCCCTCACCAGAATTACCTTTGATAGCCATAATTCTAAAAGCAGTCTCTTCAAAGCAGTCAACACCATGGAAACAGCAGTCAAGAAATCAAAAGACAAATTGCATTGGGCAAATCTGCTGCAAAAGACCTCTTTAAAGTTTTAAAAAGCAAAGATGTCACCTTGAAGACTAAGATGCACCTGACCTAGATGCCATGATGTTTGCAGTTTCCTCATATGCAGCAAAAGCTGGATGATGAATAAAGAAGACTGAAGAAGAATTGATGCCTTTGAATTGTGGTGTTGGTGAAGAATATTGAATATACCATGGAGTGTCAAAAGAATGAACAAATCTGTCTTGGAAGAAGTACAGCCACAATGCTCCTTAGATTTGAGGATGGTGAGACTTTGTCTCATGAACTTTGGACGTGTTATCAGGGGGGACCAGTCTCTGGAGAAGAACATCATGCTTGGTAAAGTAGAGAGTCAGAGAAAAAGAGGAAGACCCTCAGTGAGATGGATTGACACCGTAGCTGCAACAATGGGCTCAAGCATGGCAAGGATTGTGAGGGTGTGGGCTCTAGGGGAAGGCTTTCACTTTCTTTTGGCTCTGGGGGAAGCTTTTTGTCTCTTCATCTTGTTTCCTGGTTCTTCGGAGATCTCCATGTGGTTTGGCATGACTCTTTTATCTCTGTTTCACTTGCTTGCTTGTTTAATCTCTTTTATATTTCAGAGGAGATTTGCTTTAGACACACCCTACACTAATCCTTTCTCATTAACATAACAAGAAAACCCTTTCCCAAATGGAATTATAACCACAGCTAGTATGGGTTAGGATTACAACATGTATTTTGGGCACACACAACTTAATCCATACCAGTAATCCATATGGTCTCTGGGCTGTGGTGGTACCCACCATTAGGTACCCATCATAGGCCATAGAATGTTGATTCTAGGGCATTTTTTTCTGGGTTAAGTGGGACTATGGCTAGTGGCTGGGAGTAGAGAAATTGGCTCTGGTTGCAGAGAAAGGATAGATGAAGCTTAAACAGATTTCAAATGTCTTCTAGTTTCATGAAAACAAACATTATTGAGTTGAGGAAAGGATAGAGACCTAGGGGCTCAAAGATCCTAATATGTTTTTAGGCTTTTCTTTTTCATTAATCTCGAGACCTATTCAAACTGACATGGTAGTTGAAGGCCCTCACTACTTGTTGCTGGGCATGCATAATTGGAATAGGGAATGATTGACACATGTAGCTAAAGCAACAGCATTAACTACTATTGGTTGAGCACTATGTATAAGGCACTGTATATATAAAGAGCCCTGGTGGCATAGCGGTTAAATACTCAGCTACTAACTAAAAGATCAATGGTTTGAACCCTCCAGCCACTCCACAGGAGAAAGATGTGGCAGTCTGCTTCTGTAAAGGTTTACAGCCTTGGAAACTCTATGGGACAGATCTACTCTGTCCTTTAGGGTTGCTATGAGTCAGAATCGACTCAACGGCAATGGGTTTGGTTATATATATAATTTTAATTGTAATAACATTAATGGAAGTTTTTTTTTTTTTTTTAGTTCAATGAAGGGTTTGAAGATAAAGATCTTCCCACCCTCAAGAAAAAGAGAGCTAGCTACGGTGGCTAACCAAAATGTCATCAGTTTGAATCCATCAGCACTCCTTGGAAACTCTGTGGGGCAGTTCTACTCTGTCTTACAGGGTAGCTATGAGTTGAAATCAACTCGACAACAATTTTTTTTTAAGTGGGTTTAATTATTGGTTCTTGTGGGTGTATTAGGTCATTGAAAAAAACTAGAAAAAAAAAGAACAAAAGAGAATATTATTAGAGGAGAATAGGTCTTAGAGAGGGAGAAAAGGAGGGCTTATTGGGGGAGAATATGGACAAAATGGCAAGAAGAAAAAAAAAGACATACACTAGGTAAAACAAGAAATGGGTAAAAGCATTTGTACCATTGGGAAAGAAGCATGGACATTTCCACTGAGGAGTATCCTCAGAGCTGACCCTGCAAAGTTTGCTAGAGAAGTGTCTTAAGATTGGGTCTTTAGAAGTAAAGCAATGAGAAGGGGATTCCTATGCAAATTATTTAATAATGAAGTGCTCTTAGGTGAAACCTATAAGGAAGTGAGGGATGCCAACTAGGGCAGAGAAGCTAAGCAAAGATATAGGTCCCGATGAAGTGTAGTCTCAGCCTGATTGAAATGAACCATAGACCTTATCATGGCCAGAAACAACTGGGTGAGACTATTACAGCATCATGCCAATCACTGGCTATGAGCTATGGGTGGTGTGTAACTTCCTGTATCTCCAAAAGAGGCCGGGCTCAGGAGTAAGCTATTTGCATTCAACAATCACAGCTCAAGCCTGGGAAAGAGGATGAGTGAGGCAACAATAGCATCTACTATGGGTAGGGGGAGAAGCTGCTGCTTGGGAAGAGTCAAGTGAGTAGACCTGGAAAGGAACACAACGAGAGACATCAGACAAGTGCTTAGGAGCCATATGGGCTCCTTCATTTGCAGACCATCCAGCCTTTATTTGAGCACTTCCCATTCTCTGGACCTAGAATTTCTTCTAATTGTTACTCTCATGCTGTCTGTTAAGGATTACATCCAACATCATCTAAAACTTTGCCTGTTGATTGACCAAACCAGTTGCTGTTTAGTCATTTCCAGCTCGTAGTAACCGTATAGAACGGAGTAGATCTGCCCCATAGGGCTTCCAAGGAGCTGTTGGTGGATTCAAGCTGTCAGCCTTTTGGTTGGCAGCCAAATTCTTAACTACTGCACCACAAGTGCCCCTGTTGATTGAGCAGTAGAGTTAATATCAGATTGCCCCATAAGAATTTGCTCAGCCACATTGTGTATTCTGGGTATCTCTACAATAAATATCTAAGAAAAAGTGGGAGTTGATACCTAGTGTTGCAGTGGTGGACGAGCTCTGTGCACTTGTAATATTAATTGGGAGTGGAGGGAGTGTGCTGAATTAAAGCAGCCCAGGTAACCCTGACCTCAGGGAGTTGTTTATGTCTTCCTTATATTTATTAATAGATGGTCATCTACCTCACACTCCCCAAAATGCAAGGCCTCTGGTAAAATCAACTGGAGAATATGGCTTAGGCTTGAGGCCACAGAAGGCTTCTTTTTGTCACTTTTAATTTAAGTCCTAGGGCCCACACACTGGGCCTTATTGCTTAGAATATAAGGAAGTTAAAACTAGGTTAAGAATAGATACGAATGCACCTTGTCAACCAGCTTTAGGCTGCTAACAGCAGGCCTGGGTCACAACGGATCACAGGTAGAGTGGATGGAGCTAAGTACTCTCCTAAGTAGGGAGAAGGGGCTTAGGTGGAAGATTTTCCCCAATGTGCCAAAGCACAACGGGGAGACGGAGAGAAAGTTGTTCCTTACACTGGTCATCTGGTGATGCAGCAGAAATCTAGTACAATATGGTGTTCAGATGATAATTGGTCCTTTTCCATGATCCAAGTAGAGAAGGCATGTCAACCGTGGAAATATAGCCCATTAGACCTATTGGTAGGAAACCTATTTCTGTTCTTGGTTTTGTCCTCATGTGACCTTGAAGAAGTCATTGAACTTCTCCATGTTCTGCTTCTCCATTGTTCCTAGGTGCCTGTTTGCTACTTATTTTCCTAAAAGAATTGTCAGGACATGGTTATCTGACAGCCCAATTATTTTACCAGTGATAAATGAGCTTGGGGTGAGCTTGGAAAAAAACATTCTGGTGGCCTTGGTTAAAGTATTGTGATTATGCAGGGCTGTTAATGGAAGCAATGAGACTGAGACTGTGTCAAGTTACTCCACTGGTCAATAGTGTAAAATAATTCAACACATTCAATAGAAAAAAAAGTCAACTAAATTACTATCATGTAGATAAATATCTCTCAAACCCTTTATCTGATTCTCAATTTTTTACTGATTGGTTGCATCAAGCAAACCTTTTGGAAAATATTTCAAAATGCATGTTTTATAATTTTTTTTTTTTTTTATCATGGATTGAATTGTTTTATCCAGAGCCGACAGAGAGAGAAAGCTTTCCCCTGGAGCAGACACCCTGAATTTGGACTTGTAACCTACTAGACTAAGAGAATAAATTTCTCTTTGTTAAAGCCATCCACTTGTGGTGTTTCTGTTATAGCAGCACTAGATGACTGAGACATTTTTGAATCCTTAACTTTTCATTTTAGAAATAATCAAATATCCCAAGAAATCATATATTTACCTCTGATACCTGATGGTAATAGCAATTATAAAGCTATGAATTTCCAAACTGCATCTATTATTTACTTTGACATCACAGAATTGTACTTTTAAAAAGATCATACAGGTGGGTGGGTATGTTCTTTTATAGACATGAAATTATAAAGCACCTGGAATATGTACTGGTATCTTCTAATTGGCTCAATGCTTACCGTAGTCTGTTCTTTGTTGTTTTTTTAGTTCTTTTCTTTAGTCTACCACCACATTTCTATAAATATCAAGAGACTATAAACATGAAAGAGAATAAAAAATATATATATAGCAAAGGCTCTGGATCAATTTTGAATTTATTCTGCACTTAAATTATTACTTTTTCCTTAGATCATTATCATGTTTCTTCCTCTTTAACATTCTTGAAAGTTTTCTTCTTTCTGTCATTTCCTCAGACATTCTCATGAGTTTCCTTGGGAGGATGATAACGAATCCACTTAATATTTGTGACACTTCTCCGTTTACCAACTCATATTTATGATCCCATTTAATCTTCTAGAAAATCTATGCATTTGGTAGAATAGGAATTATTACTCCAGACTTAAATGCAAAGAAACTGAAATGTAATATTGATTATTCCATGTGGAGCATTCTACAGTGATAACTTTGGAGAGTAACACATTAATGAATACCGACAAATGTCAATGGGCCAGTGGATTTCCCAAGAGTGGAATCCATTTTGCCTGTTTACTCGGCTTTTTTTCCCCTCTTTGAACTGCATTCTCATTTTAAATTCCTTTCTTAGGTAATACTTAATACTTTGAAATAACAATATCCAATGTACATGATAATTTTGAAGTGTAATTATAAAATAAACACTCATTAACCCAGTACTCCATATAAGAACTAGAACAACACTCAAACAGTTGTTCTGTGTGCTGGTCTCTAGTCTCTGCCCCTACCACCTCTCACCTAGAGATAACCACTTTTTAAAATTAAAAAGTAGATTTTATCACATGTAAAGGTATTCCTCAACAATACGTTGTTTAGTTTTCCTTGTTTTGGAGCTCTACAAAAAAAAAAAAAAAAAAAAAAGCAGTAATACTTTATAGTCTTCTATGATTTGCTTTTTTTCACTTAAAATTATGTTTAAAGATACATTTCTAATGTTTTGTTTGATGTACTTCATTAATTTTCATTGCTGAGGAACAGATACTTCTGTGAATTTACTTGTTTGTTAATTTGTTTGTCCAGTGGACATTTGGACACTTGGATTGGTCTCATTTTTTTCACAAATATGAACAATTCTGCTGTAAACATATGCTTGTTTGCAAGGGTTTCTCTACATGTTTATGTACGAGCACAGTCAAAAAGTAATCATATATTTACCTTTACCAGGTAATGGCATAGTGTTTTCCAAAGTGGCTGTAATATTTATACTCCTACCAATAGTGTAAAAGAGTTCCTATTGATCAATATCCTTGACATCTCTTGATATTATCATACTTTTAAATTTTTTCCAATCTCGTGGGTGTATATGGTACTTTGTTTTGAAATATTTCTCAGACTATGTCATGGATTGAATTGTGTCCCCCCAGATATGTGTATTAATTTGGCTAGGTCCTGATTCCTAATATTGTGTGATTGTCCACCATTTTGTCATCTGATATAATTTTCCTGTGTGTTGTAAATCCTGATCTCTGCCTGTGGTTAATGAGGCAAGATTAGATTATGTTAAAGAGGATCAGGGTAGGATGTAACACCCTTACTCAGGTCACATCCCTGACCCAACGTAAAGGGAGTTTTCCTGGGGTGTGACCTGTACCACCTTTTATTTTACAAGAGATAAAAGGAAAGAGAAAAGAGCAGAGAGAGCAGTACCTGATACCACCAAGAAAGCAGCACCAGGAGCTGAGTATGTCCTTGGGACCTGGGGTTCCTGTGCAGAGAATCTTCTAGACCAGGGGAAGATTGATGACAAGGACCTTCCATCAGAGCCAACAGAGAGAGAAAGCCTTCCACTGGCGCCGACATCCTGTATTTGGATTTCTAGCCTGATAGATTGTGAGAGAATAAACTTCTATTTGTTAAAGTCTTCCATCCGTGGTATTTCTGTGACAGTGGCACTAGATGACTAAGAAGCTATAAATCAGCTTTGTTTCTTTTCTTTTCTTTTTTTAATTGTGCTTTAAGTGAAAGTTCACAGCTCAAGGTAAATTCTCACACAAAAATTTATACACATATTGTTATGTGACCCTAGTTGCAATCCCTATAATGTGACAGCACACTCCCCCTTTCCACCTCAGGTTTCCTGTGTCCATTCAAACCAGTTCCTAGCCCTTTCTGCCTTTTCATCTCATCTCCAGACAGGAGCTGTCCATTTAGTCTCTTGTATTTACTTGAACTAAGAAACACACCGTTCAAGAGTATTATGCTAAGTTTTATAGTCCAGTCTAATCTTTGTCTGAAGAGTTGACTCTGGGAATAGTTTTAGTTCTGGGTTAACACAGAGTCCGGGGCTATGTCTTCTGGGCTCCTCCAGTCTCAGTCAGACCATTAAGTCTGATCTTTGTATGTGAATTTGAGTTCTGCACCCCACTTTTTTTTTTATTAACTTTTATTAAGCTTCTAGTGAACGTTTACAAATCCAATCAGTCTGTCACATATAAGTTTGCATACATCTTACTCCGTACTCCCACCTGCTCTTCCCCTATTGAGTCAGCCCTTTCAGTCTCTCCTTTCGTGACAACTTTGCCAGCTTCCCTCTCTCTCTATCCTCCCATCCCCCCTCCAGACAAGAGCTGCCAACACGCTCTCAAGTGTCCACCTGATATAATTAGCTCACTCTTCATCAGCATCTCTCTCCCACCCGCTGACCAGTCCCTTTCATGTCTGATGAGTTGTTTTCGGGGATGGTTCCCATCCTATGCCAACAGAAGGTCTGGGGACCATGACCGCCGGGATTCCTCTAGTCTCAGTCAGACCATTAAGTATGGTCTTTTTATGAGAATTTGGGGTCTGCATCCCACTGATCTCCTGTTCCCTCAGGAGTTCTCTGTTGTGCTCCCTGTCAGGGCAGTCATCGATTGTGGCCGGGCACCAACTAGTTCTTCTGGTTTCAGGATGATGTAGGTCTCTGGTTCATGTGGCCCTTTCTGTCTCTTGGGCTCCTAGTTGTCGTGTGACCTTGTGCTTTTGTTCTGCTCCATCAGGGACTCTCTGCTGTGTTCCCTGTCAGGGTGGTCATTGGTAGTAGCCAGGGACCATCTAGCTTTTCTGATCTCGGGCTGATGGAGTCTCTGGTTTATGTGGCCCTTTTGTCTCTTGGGCTCATATTTTCCTTGTATCTTTGGTGTTCTTCATTCTCCTTTTTTCCAGATGGGTTGGGACCAATTGATGCATCTTAGATGGCTGCTCACAAGTGTTTAAGACATCAGATGCCACTCACCAAAGTGGGATGCAGGACATTTTCTTAATAAACTTTGTTATGCCAGTTGACCTACATGTACCCCAAAACCATGGTCCCCAGACCCCCGGCCCTGCTACTCTGTCCCTTGAAGTGTTGGTTGTGTTCAGGAAACTTCTTAGCTTTTGGGTTAGTCCAGTTGTGCTGACTTCGCCTGTATTGTGTGTTGTCCTTCACTTCACCTAAGGTAATTCTTGTCTAATATCTAGTTAGTGAATTCCCTTCTCCCTCCCTCCTCACCCTCGTATCCATCAAAGAATGTGTTCTTCTGTGTTTAAACCTTTTGCTGAATTCTTATAATAGTGGTCTCATACAATATTTGTCCTTTTGTGACTGACTCACTTAGCATAATGCCTTCCAGATTCCCCCATGTTATGAGGTGTTTCATGGATTCATCCTTGTTCTTTATTTTGCATAGTATTCCATTGGGTGAATATACCATAATTTGTTTATCTAGTCATATGTTGATGGGCACCTAGGTTGTTTCCATCTTTTTCAATTGTAAACAGTGCTGCAGTGAACACGGGTGTGCATATATCTATTCTCTTGACCATTCTTATTTCTCTAGGATTTATTTCAGGGAGTGGATTGCTGGTACGTCCATTTCTAGCTTTTTAAGGGAGCACCAAATTGATTTCCAAAGTGGTTGTAGCATTCTACATTCCCAACAGCAGTGTATAAGTGTTTTAGTCTCTCCACAACCTCTCTAACATTTATTATTTTGTGATTTTTGAATTAATGCCAACCTTGAAGTGAGACAGTATCTCATTGTAGTCTTGATTTGCATTTCTTTAATGGCTAGTGATTGTGAGCATTTCCTCATATATCTGTTAGCTACCTGAATATCTTCTTTGGCGAGATGCTGGTTCATATCCTTTGTCCATTTTTTAATTGAGTTATTTGTCTTTTTGTTGTTGAGGTTTTGCAGTATCTCGAAGATTATAGAGATTAGACTCTGACTGGATATGTCATAGCCAAATTTTTTTTCCCAAAATATTCAAGCCTCAGGTTGCAATATAAAGGATTCTAGAGGGAAAAAAATGAAACAACACAGAAAGCATCAAAAGAAAATAGAAGGTGTCTAGGGTGTTAAAAGCTTGTGAACAGCCATCTAAGATACTCCACTGGTCTCACCCCCTCTGGAGCAAGAAAGAATGAACAAAACCAAAGACACAAGGGAAAGATTAGTCCAAAGGACTCATGGACCACAACCTCCACCAGACTGAGCCCAACACAACTAGATGGTGCCCAGCTATCACCTTGACTGCTCTGACAGGGATCACAGTAGAGGGTCCCAGACAGAGCTGGAGAAAAATGTAGAACAAATGTAGAAAAATGTAGAACTCACGGAGAAAAACAAAACAAAACAAAAAAACCCAGACTTACAGATCTGACAGAGGCTGGAGAAATCCCGAGAGTATGGCCCGTGGCCACCCTTATAGCTCAGCATTGAAGTCACTCCTGAGGTTCATCCTTCTGCCAAAGATTAGACAGGCCCATAAAGCAAAACAAGGCTAAATGGGCACACCAGCCCAGGAAGAGGGATGAGAAGGCAGGAGGCAACAGGAAAGCTGGTAATGGGGGACCCAAGGTGGGGAAGAGGAAAGTGTTGACATGTGGGGTTGGCAACCAATGTTACAAAACATTATGTATATTAATTGTTTAATGAGAAACTAGTTTGTTCTGTAAATCTTCATCTAAAGTACAATAATTTTTTTTTTAAGTAATAAAAAAACCAGAAACATTTTTCCCAGTCTGTAGGTTGTCTTTTTACTCTTTTGGTGAAGTATTTTGATGAGCATGAGTGTTTGATTTTTAGGCGCTTCCAGTTATTTAGTTTTTCTCCTGGCGTTTGGGAGTTGTTGTGTTTTGTGTTCTGTTTATGCCATGTATTAGGGGGGCTTTGTTTCTTTAAAGCTCTTGCTTCCAATCTATTTATTCAAAGAGTAATTGGAGCTTGCTTCACTGTGAGAGAAAACTAGGGAACCTGCTGCATTGCAGAGAAAACGGAACTGTTCCAGGCCTTCTGTTAACTCATTAATCTGTTGTCCCTTCCAAAACCATGGAAGAGTAAGCAACTTCTTATCTCAGGATTGTCTCTTCTCTCCCTCTGGGCTCTCTGAACTCAGAAGGTTCTGCTTACTCAGGTTGCACAAACAAGATTAGTGATGTAGACCCAGTTTTCCTCTTTTTGATCTACTACAAACATGCCTGCTCCGCTGAGAATATTAAAGCTTCGAAGTCATATGGCCAGTAATATATTGAGTGAAGGTGTTAGAAATTCATGGGGGGCATGGATGAAGGATTTTCTGTAGCAGCAGGGATAGAATCTACTGCTCATCAAAGGCTGGAATACAGGCCTCCCTAAGAGACCAGGACAGAAGAAAAATGAGGTTGGAATGAGAAAGCATATGATAGAAATGTGGGTCTCTTCAAAGAAGCATGAAAGTTACTTTTGTTAGTTGTCCTTCCTAACTAATTTTTGTTTCCTACCAACCTTCGACTGTCCCTATTACATTGGTAACAAAACTCTATGTGAACTGTCATTAGGCCGTATGAATAAAACAAAAAAACAGACCAAAGCACTAGGCTGTATCTCTACTGTCCTCCATTAAAGGGCCTACAAAACCCACTTGCCTCTCTAACTATTCTTTGAGGCATCCCCTGAAATCAAAAGAGATTGTGGGGAACGATATTTCTTTTTTAATATGTTGATGTTGATTTTGCAAATGGATGAGGAGGCCCTTTTTAACCTTCTTTTATACTTGCTTCCGCCATAGGTTCTGCGCACAGTTATTCTGGTGAGTTCTGCTTGTAATGTTCTTCCCCAAGCCTACTTGGGGAATTCATATTCAACCCTCACTCTCAGCTCCCATATCACTTCCTCATAGAAGCCTTGCTTCACCAACTGAGTCAAATCCTTATTTGGTTTTTTCCTAGCTCCACATCTCATTATTCATAGCTCTTACCCTAGTTACAAATGCATTTTTGTTTCTGTAATTTCCTTATTAATTCTTGCCTACCCCCACTAGGCTGTAACTTCCATGACCGCAAGGATGATCTTTGTTTTTATGTTCATTGTATGTTCAGAGCTGGGCAGTGTACCTGGCACATAGTTGGAAAAATGAATGAACATTGGAATGAATGAAGCTGTAGAGTGTTTGCTCCCTAGTCCAGTTGGGGGTAGAGGAACAGTCCCTTTCCAGGCCACTCTGATTAAGACACAAATGTGCAACAATAGAAATTCTGAAAAACCTAATCTTTTCTGCCAATATTCTTGTCTCTAGCCCTGAAACATTAAATTCTTTTCAGAAAAGCCATTTGACACAAAATTATATAATGCGGAGTAACCATCATTTTCTTTCTCCCATATTTTTCTTGTTCATCACTGTATTTCTTTATTTTGTTTCTTATCTACTTCTATTTACTTCCTCTTCTCTTTCTCTATCCTTTTTCCCTGTTTTTCATTCACTCATTCAGTCATTCAACAGACTTTATTGAGTATTACATGTTCAATAGTGTTCTACGTGCAAGGGTGTGGAAATTAATCCAACACTTTTTTTGTTCGTTTGTTTTATTGTGAAAATATACCTAACAAAACATACACCATCTCAACAATTTCTGCTGGTTCGTTGAGTGACATTGTTTACATTCTTAATGTTGCACGACATTCTCTCTATAGTTTTCCAAATCATTCCACCACCTTTAATATAAATTCAATGTCCTCTAAGCAAAAATTTCCCCTTTTCCCCTTCCTCCCTCCCCTGGTAACTACCAATAGTCTTTGGTTTCTATATATTCGCTTATTTCATGTAAGCGGAACCACCCACTATTTGTACATTTGTGACTGATTTATTTCACTCAGCATGATGTTTTCAAGGTTCTTCCGTTTTGGCATGCATCAGGATGTCATTTCTCTCCATGGCTGAGTAGTATTCCATTGTGTGTATATACCATGTTTTGTTTATCCATTCATCTGTTGATGGACGATTTGGTTGTTTCTACATTTTGGCTATTGTGAAAAGTTCTGGAATAAGCACTGATGTTCAGGTTTCTGTTTGTGTTCCTGCCTTCACTCCAACACAATTTTTTAAATCAATCAATTAGACAGAGACAGACTATGAATAAAGGATTGAGATAAGCTGTTATTTTCACTCTATCAGAAGTCTATCAAGGGTTGCTTGGGATCATACAGGAAAGGGTGGTCAATTCTCCATGTTTGGGGAGAAAAAATTTTAAAAACCTTTACAGAGGAGGTGATTGACTTGAGTCACCCCTATTTTCTTTCTTAGTCTTAGCCAAGAGAGACATTTGAAAGGACAGCCCCATCCCTTCATTTCCAGTATTTCTTCTCTTATTTAATAAAATATATATGCATCAGATATTATGTTGGCTACCAGACAGGGTACTAGACAAAGAATTAGTTTATGAAAATGTGTTCATGGTATGTTACAAAACATTTGAACAACAACAAAATGTTATATGGCTGAATGAAAAGACTCAAAATGAAATTTTCCCAAGGGTTATTCCCACAGGTGAGTGAAGGACAACATATGTATTTGCAAATATCTCCTATGCTGTCATGCATGTCCATTTTAGATGGTTGTCAGACTACTATAATAACAAAAACAAAACTAATAACTGTGAGGGAACTTCTGGTGTTTTTAGGCTTACGACCCTTCACAGGTGTTATCCAAAAATGACAAGAGAGTCAGAGGAAGATATCCAAAAAAGATTTTAGTTTTATTTCTTCTGTCTTCACAACTAAACCATTATGGATGCTGAACATAAAGAGCTAAGTGTATGCAGGTGTATTTCTTTAGCGTGGTGTTTAATGAAGGATAAACTAATTGCTGTGCTGGCCTGAAGAAACGTTGGGACAGAATTGTCTTTTCTACACTTGGCAGAAGCACAGTGATATGTATCACTTTGAGTAGAACTCACACACCCATTCTGAATTGCTATACAGGAGAAAAGAGGGATAAATAGAACTTTTAACATAGAGCTCAGTGTTACTCTAATAAATCCTCAATGTGAATGAGTAGGAGGCAGTGAAAGTTGATATTTGGAAGGGTATCATTAATCAAAATTTCTGGCTTAGAAAAGTTGTCTGGAGGAAATACATAATACAATTCATCTTTATTCATTTTTAAAGGACAGGAGAAGTAACAATTTATAGAAGCCTAGAATATCATTTTGTTTTCGTATACTATATCGGAATCTATTCAGATTCTGTTGGCATCATAGTTCAGTAATTCTTGGAAAAAATTCAGGCAAACCTGGGAGAATGACAGTACACCATTTGTTTTGAAGATGAAAATGGACCTTGTACCAAGAAAATTGGGCTGGAGGAATAGAATCCAGCATGTGAGCTGTGCAGAGATGACTGGGTCCATTCAAAGGATACTTTTTAGGATAAAGATGGCTTTAGTAAACATTTAATGATTTAATTAAAAACCAGATTTTGAAACAAAGTGTCATACAAAAATGGTGGTATATACACACTGCGTCTGTGCCATTGGATGTCAATTCCATAGACTTAGATTTCTGTTTTTTACTGAATTATCTTCTATTGAGCGTTTTTTTTTCTCCTAACCTTGTATTGTACAGTCATACCCAAGGCCAATTGAAATGTATTTACACTGGTCATATCTATACGTAGATTTGTGACCCTTCCTAATGGAAGAATGATCAGAACACATCCGTGGGAATTAACCCAAAAAAAACCACACCCAGTGCCGTCGAGTCGATTCCGACTCATAGAGACCCTTGGGTATTAGGAAACCTAAATTCTAGGTCCAGCCCCATTCTTAATAAAATCTGTGACCTTGGGTAAGTCACATAATTTTCTTAATATCCAGTCTTTTCATCTGTGGAATAAAGTTGGGCCATATGATCTTGAAAGTCCCTTCTATCTCTAAAATTATGTTACACTGTCAGCTCTCATTTTTACTAATTTGGAGGAGCAATGAGCTGTTGCTATAGCACAGTAGATTAACCCTCTCTATTTCTGCCTAACTGGCATTGGAAATGACAGAAACTAGGGTTAGAGGAAGGAATGTGGCTGAAGGAGCTGCAAGTGGGCACAAGCTGAAACTTCCAGTACTCTGGGGATTGCTTTCCTTTTGTTATTAGTTCCACCACCCACCTGCTCTTGGCCTGTCTCAGAGATGAAATCTGACCTTGGACTCTAGTGACCTTCAGTGTATATATAATCATATGGTGATGCCCTTGGGCTAAAGTTTACTACCTGAAGACCTTTCTCAAATATATAAAATGTCCAGCATTTCATTGTGGGATATATCTGATACTATGGACAATGAATGAGTTATTTAAGGGTGACTAAGTTTTTTTAAGTTTAATCTACTTCATGGGGACCTGGTGGTGCAGTGGTTAAGAGCTCAGCTGCTAACCAAAAGGTTGGCGGTTTGAACCCACCAGCCACTTCTTGAAAACCCTATGGGGCAGTTCTACTCTGTCCTATAGGGTTGCTATGAGTTGGAATTGACTCGATGGTAACGGGTTTGGTTTTTGGGTAACCTACTTCATAAGGGAGCCCTGGTGGTGCAGTGGTTCAAGTGCTCAGCTGCTAACCAAAAGGTTAGCGGTTTGAACCCACGAGCCACTCAGCAGGAGTAAGATGTGACAGTCTGCTTCCATAAAGATTTACAGCCTTGGAAATCCTATGAGACAGTTCTACTCTGTCCTATACAGTCACTCAAAAAACCAAAAACTAGGAGTCAGAAATGACTGGATGGCAATGGATTTTTGGAATCTGCTTTGTATTGGAAAGCAATAGACAGTTTATGCTATGGACATCTTTGACAATCTGGGAAAGCCTCTGGGACCACGTCTCAGAGTAATGTTTCTAAACACACAAAATAAAATGGATGGGGTTACAAAGAAGCCAATTAATCTGAAACACAGTTTCATCCATGAATCCTAGCTTAAGATCTCTATGAGTATCATCTTCCACCTATACTGTAAACCCCCTGAGACCATGTCTCTTATTCATTAATTTGTCCTCAGTGCCCAACACAATGCATGGTTCAGAAAGGAAGCACAATAAGTGCATGCCTATTCAATTAACCACACTGTTTTGATACTTTTTCTTCTTTTTCCAAAAAAATACATTTCCCCATTCGACTGATAGTTTGTTAGGGACAAGGCTGAAGCTTGTCTGGATTGCCTTTCCAGGTCTTGTATGGTACTTCATGTATAGTTGGTGCTTGTCTTAGATATCTGGTGCTCCTATAACAGAAATATCACAAATGGGTGGCTTTAACAAAATAGAAATGTATTTTCTCACTGTTTAGGAGGCTAGAAGTTCAAATTCAGGGAGCAGACACTAGGGGAAGGCTTTGTGTCTGTCAGCTCTGGAGGAAGGTCTTCGTCTCTTCTGAGCTTCTGCTCCTTGACAGTCTTCTTGTGGCTTGACATCTGTCTTGCCCCATCTCTGCTTCTTGCTTGCTTGCTCCTTATATCTCAAAAGAGATTCATTTAAAACACACCCCACACTAAACCTGTCTCACTAAAGTAGCGAAGACAACCCATTCCCAAATGGGATTTTAACCAAGGGCATAAAAAACCAAAAACCCCTTGGCATCGAATAAATTCTGACTCATAGCAACCCTACAGGACAGAGTAGAACTGCCCCATAGAGTTTCCAAGGAGCACCTGGTGGAGTTGAACTGCCAACCTTTTGGTTAGCCGGTATAGCACTTAACAACTACACCACCAGGGTTTCTACCACAGACATAGAGGTTAGGATTTACAATACATTTTGGATGGACAAAAATTCAATCCATAACAGTGCTCAATATTCATTGAATAGATGCATGGATGAGCTAGCCTTGCACATTTTCTGTTTTCTTCTGGTATCTTCAGTAATAGATAATTGGCTTATTGCTAGTGACTGTGTCTCTGGAGGTGCAGTTTGGTCTGAAGTCTTGATGTACTGAAGGGGAGGGTCATTGTGCTGCAGTGGAGTGTGCAGAGGACTCAAAGAATAGAAGGCTCAAGTTTTCATTCTGGCTCCCCCATTAGTCAGAGATCTGGAAAATGTCCAGTGTTTTCTTATGTGTAAAGTATTTGGACTAGATAATCTGAAGGTCCCATCCACATTCAGATTCTTTGCATCTTTGTGAAGCTCCAATGACTCTCAGTAGAGCAAACTTGCTGCCCAAACTTAATTTTTTTTTTTTTTAGAATAGTATCATAAGAGCAGCCTTTCAAAATACTACACAATTAATTGGCTTTATATACGAAAGCCTCAAAACTTTTCAGAGAAATTCAATGCGCAAGATTTAATACACAAGTGTTGATAAGTTTCTGCCAAATCCTTGGCTCAGGTATCTGTACAGCTTCCTAGAGAATGAACTGACTTGTGCTTATAATCAGCCTTAGGAAAGTTAGTGATGCTTGAAACTAAAGCTAACATGCTCCTTTACTTCTTAAAGTTACTTCTTTAGATCATCTTGGGGAGAGGTTGATTCTTCTTCTTTTTTTTTTTTTTAATTCAAATAGAACTAGGTAATAAAATAACTTTTATATATTTTAAAATAAATGCACAGTTTTTAAATAAGTATGAGTAAAATAGACATTCATTAGACATTACTCTGATAATCTCTTCAATATTTAAATGTTTATTTCTATCCATGTACTCTTTTATTCTGGTTTCTGTTGTATTAAAAATTCTTCATAATAAAACCCCCCAAAACCTAACCCAATGCCGTTGACTCAAAGCGACCCTATAGGACAGGGTAGAACTGCCCCATAGAGTTTCCAAGGAGCGCCTGGTGGATTCGAACTGCCAACATTTTGGTTAGCAGCTGTAGCACTTAACCACCACACCACCAGCGTTTCCTCTTCGTAATAGTTTTACGTAATTTAGACTAATGATAGGCAGTACTTTGCTGAGAATTTCAATATTGTATTGCTTGCAAAGGATCAGTATTTTCTCTCTTCAGAAAGAGAGAAGTTAGTGACTTTTAATACTGTCCTTCTAATATTTATAAGAGCATTTCAATGATTGTTAGTGTTGAAAAAAAATTAGGCATTTGCTTTAGTCTTGTTAAACTTAAAAGTAGAAAAGACTTTTGACTTGATTTGTTTGGGCTATTTATTTCACAGAATTCTAGAAGTGAAAACAACCTCGAATGATAGTGTAATACAGGCTTGATATAATCCAGCCTTCACACTTTAAAAGGTCCACAAATTGTAGATGGCTTAAATTTTCTATCAATTCTAGTCATTTACTTAGTCATTCACTCATTGCTCATTTATTTATTTGCTTACTTATTTACCCATCATTTGATAGAAGAGACAGTGGACTATGGTGGAAAATAGCATGGGCTCAAGTTAATATTCTGATTTCTCCATTATTAACTGTGAGATCTTATTCTGTAACCATCAGCTTCCTCAGCTTTAAGATGGGGTTAATCAAAATGCCCATTTCACAGATTTGTTGTGATGATTAAATGAGAGATTATTTATAAAACCCTTAGAAAGGTCCCTGACACATATAAGTGACTCAATAAATGTCAGCCACTCTTATTAATACCCCATAAAGTTGTTATGAGGATTAAACAGATGATGAATATAAAGCTGTCAGCTGAGTACCTAGCATACAGTAATCCTTTAATAAAAATGAAGTATTATTATTATGAAATATGTATGCAGGCTCTTGGCATAAAAAAGATGAAAGGTCACTGGAATTTTTTAAGACTCCTCCCTGCCTTCTTTTACATCTTATTTCTCCCTACAGGAGAAACCAGGCTAGGGGAAAAGAACTCTCTCTCCTAGTGTGGAAGAGATCTAGAAACACCAGATAAGAGCGAAAAAAGATACAGAGTCCATTGTATTTCTTCCAGACCCATTGTCAAGGAAATTGTCCTAGAGAAGATGAAGGAGGTGGGCCCCATCCTTACACAGATGCTTCAAACTAGGGAAAACAAAATGATAGAACAGATGGGGTGGAGGTAGAGAAGTTGCCTTTGAAAACAGACTTTAAAAAATCAATTTCTTTCAGCCTAGAAAGGTGTAGACTTAGAGGAGGCTTGACTGGAATCTTAAGATAATGAGCAGTGTGCCTAAGGAGAAAAAAGAAACACTAGGTGGGACCAAAGGTCCGCATAAATTAGGTAGAAGAAGTGCCTTTCAAAATCTTATGAAGGTAAATTTGAGAAAATTAAGAAGATGACTTCCTTACAAAGAGGGTAATATACTTTGGAATTCATTATTTCAAGAAGTAGCACTGATACAAAGGATTCTGGAAAGATTGCAAATAGGTCATAAATAGCTATTAAGGAAAGCTGAGATAAAAAAGATATCAGGGAGAAAAACCATATCCTTACAGGATTTCCCTTGGGTCTTTTGGCATCAAAGTCTACGTTAAATGGTCTATTGAATTATGACCATGTCTCAGTTCCCGTGATTTTTTTTTCCTCTGCTGGATAAGTGCAACATTGGTTACTATTATTCAGCTAGACCTGTGAGAGCTTTTATTATAATTTGGAAAATTTACATGGAAGAATATTCTACACCTTTCTCCAATTTAACAATTCAGTGTGTAAACCTCTGTCAGGACAGTCATGTTTAGGGAAAATCTAAAGTCTTCATAATGCATCTAAAGCCATGTTTGATTTCCTCTTAGAGAATGTTGAATTCAATTGCTCTTTTTAGTTAAATAATAGCCCTTAATGAGCCAAGAAAGTATAAAAAATCTGGTTTCTTTAGCCTTTTTCCAAAGATGTTATCGCCTATCCCTTTAATTATCTAGGTGGCCACCATTAGAGTCTTTTTCAAAGTTTTCAGTAGTTCTCAAATTGTGGAAGGTTCCATAGGGTTCTGACCTGTAGGTTTACGTGATGATTAAGTCCTATAAAAAATAGCATCTTGTACCAGTCTCATGAATCACTAAGCATTTATCTACAAGAATAGGTAGGTATCCTTTTAGTTACGCATAGTATCCTTTTAGTTATGCATATTTTATGCATTTCTTTATACCTTTAACTGATGCATTATTCACAATTTTACCTCACTACCGCCAGTGTACTCTTCCATTTACCCATCTCATTGCAATTCATAAGCCATTGCATGTCATTTTGCATTTTCCTATATGCATCTTACTACTCCCTTCCATTTAGATATTTCCTTATGCTTTCTTACTGTGTTGCCTTTTATTATTCTTGTAATTCTCCTTGAAAGGGGAAGGTTTGTTCACTCACCGCCCCCTCCTTTAATATGACCTCAGTAATGTTCTCAAATTTTTTTGTAGGTGTGCTTCCAAAAACCAAAACCAAACCTATTTCCATTGTGTCGATTCCGACTCACAGTGACCCTATAGGACAGAGTAGAGCTGCCCTGTAGGGTTTCCAAGAAGTGCCTGTGGATTCGAACTGCAGACCTTTTGGTTAGAAACCATAGCTCTTAACCACTAGGCTATCAGGGTTTCCGTAGCTATACTTGGGTGGTCGCTATTTGCCAAGATCTCCAGGGGCTATTCTAGATATATTCTTTTCTGGGTGAATTTTGTGCACTGGTACTTTTTCATTCTTTGTACAAACTGTTTACCATTTAAGGGAACTGCTACTAAATACTGTTTATTCAATACCCTCATAGACTATATAATATTCTAGTAACTTCTTTGAGGGGAGCATTTTCTTAAAATATCTTACCAGGTATTTTCAGTTTTATTATAACCTACCATTTTTGAAGTAATAAAACAAATGACAAAATAGGCTGCCGATGTCAACTTCTCTTTGTGTAATACGTGTCAAAAAGAAAGTTATGAGAAGACAGCTCTTATTTATTTTCCACAATATCGCAAGCCAATTTATATTTCAATTTGTCAGCTTTTGTTGGGCCCTAAATGGAACATCTCAAACAGGGCAAACCCCTTCTCCATGTTCTTCTTTGTTGGGATTCTTCTCAGAGACAGATGTCTAATGTCCATGTTTTCCCAGTAAGACTTTTACATATACAGAATGAACAAACATAAACGTGGGGTGATATGCAGCACAAAAATGCTGCCCACATTTGCTTCTTATGTGAGTCCACCATAGTGCTTGAAATTCTCAAAACTGTAGTTATTAGCAAAATATTGTATTATAGGATTGCTTAAAGTTTCAGACAAAATTAACATAAAATGATTAATAAAATATTGTTGGGTTAATTTAAAATGATGTCTGGCTGGCAGACATTGGGCCAGTCTCTCTCAACTTTCTTTTCAACTGCCTAGACTCATGTCTTTGTTCCTTTATTTATTCAATAAATATTTATTGAGAGTCTAATGTGTGGTGGTCTGCTCCCATAAAGATTACAGCCTAGAAAACCCTATGGGGCAATTTTACTCTGTTACATGGTGTTGCTATGAGTTGAAAATTGACTTGATGGAAACCAACAGAAAAACGAACCTTCTAGAAGAACAAACAAATCTGTCTTGGAAGAAGTACAGCCAGAATGCTCCTTGGAAGCAAGGATGGCAAGGCTTTATCTCAGGTACTTTAGATGTGTTATCAGGGCTGCAACAACGTGCTTAAGCAAAGCAATAATTGTGAGGATGGCACAGGACCAGACAGTATTTTGTTTTGTTGTACATAGAGTAGGAGCCAACTTGATAGCACCTAACAACAACGTGTGCCAAGTTTCTGTGCTTTCTACCCAAATTGAAAAATAGAATTTATACCACCAGAGAAGGAGTGGTATAAACTGGAAGAATTTGCATTATTTGGAATGACGATGAAGTTGCATTCAGAGAAAATACTTAGTGGTTTACTTCTAAGGAGCCCTGGTGATGCAGTGTTTAACCACTCGGCTGCTAACTTAAAGATCAGTGGCTCAAACCCACCAGCCACTCCACAGAAGAAAGGTGTGGAATTCTCTTTTGTAATGATTACAGCCTTGGAAACCCAATGGGGCAGTTCTATTCTGTGTTATAGGGTGGCTATGAGTTGGAGTCGACTGGACAGCAACAGATTTCGAGTTTACTTCTACTACTGTCACTATTAAGGTAACCCTGCCAACCTTAAAGAAATTTGGAAGCTACTTGTTCTTCACTCCATGTCTGCCTTGGGTCAGGGCATATGTTAGCTTCTTAGGACTGCCATAACAAAATACCACAAAATTGGGTGGCTTCAAAGAACAGAAATGTATTGTCACAGTGCTCTGGAGACTAGAAGTCCAAGGTCAAGGTGTTGAACATGTTTATTCCTTTGGAGACTTTGAGGGAGAATCTGTTCCATACCTCTCTCCTAGCTTCTTCTCTCTTTTATAGGCACTTGTCATGTAGTATTAGGACCCACTCTAGTCCAGTATGACCTCATGTTAACCTGACAACATACATCTTTGAAGACCCTGTTTTGAAAAGATATCAAATTCATAAGGTACAGAAGGTTAGGACTTCAACATGTCTTTTGGAGGGACACAATTCAATCCATAAAAGGGTCTAAGCTTTCTTAAAGTTGGGCAACTGTCTATCTTTAGTAAGGCACTTATCTGTATCCATTCAGAGACAGCATACAGCCCAGGAAGGGAGGTGGACTGTCACTTTCATGTTGAATCCTGTGAGGTGCCAAGCCAAATAGGGGGCTCTTAAATTTTTTTTTTTTTTAGACTGTGTTGGAAAGCCCAGTGGCGTAGTGGTTAAGAGCTACAGCTGCTAACCGAAAGTTCAACAGTTCAAATCCATCACGCACTCCTTGGAAACTCTATGGGGCAGTTCTACTCTGTCCTATAGGGTTGCTATAAGTTGGAATTGACTCGATGGCAACAGGTTTGGTTTTCTGGTTTTAAACTGTATTGGAGAACAAAAGAATCTTTGTGATTTTATCTAATGGAAATTATAATTTTTTTTTTAATTATTTTATCTGTTTATTTTGAGTGACTGCTGCTCTGTTTCCAGTTCAGAGGAGGCACATGACAAGCGCAGGTTGGGGCTGCCTGGGGAAGGCTGGCTGGCCACCCAGCAAGTCCCCAAGGTGGCAGCCCCCCAGTGAGACCTCACCAATTCTTCGCTGCTGGCTCTCCACCTAGCAGACCCCAGATGGAGATAATAACTTTTAATGAACTTGACTGACATTAGTGAATCAAAGACCCTGTCATGGGGTAGAGAGATTCTCACCCCAACAGAACAGCTCTGGTGGATGCTGGTGGGCCCTAGAGGCTAGCCTGGGAGTCGAGATGTACCTTCTGTTTTACTTTTTACTTCTAAGCATGTCAGGTTGCCTTTTAATTACTTAATCATAGTAAACACATTTTTTTTTTCAACCTCTTTCTGATGATTCCAATATCTGATATTCGTGTCTATTTCTGCTATTTTTTTTTTTTTTTTTCCTGCTGGTTCTTACATGGTGCATTACTTCCTTTTGCAACTCGTTTTCACTCCCTGTATTTTGCTCACTGCTCTGGAAAAATAACTCGTGGTGATCCTCCAAAACCTAGAATGCTGATGGCTTTCTCTGGAGGTAATGTGGGTTGGCCTCTGCCAGATGCTGGGGGTGCTTCCAGTCAGGGACTAAGTTAAACCAAGTTTACAGCTTGAGATTCCCTGGACCATGCAAAATATATTTATGTGAGCTACAAGTGTGTGTGAAGTTTAGACTATGGCTGTTGTTTCTCAGGGATTTTTCTATTCTCTTATTGCATCAGTGACACAGCTGTCTACCCTAGGTCTCTTCAGTGGGAAGTGGAAGATTTACTTCTGGTTCACTCATCGCAATGGTTTCAACTGTCTTCTTTTTATTCCATGTGCTCTCTTTGGACAATGTTAACCATTTTCTTCTGGTTGTGACAACCAACTCTCAGTGACTCCCAAATATAAATGAAGATCCCTCTGTCTCCTGAGTGCCAGATCTGTTTCTAACTGCTTCCTGGACATCTCCATTTTGAGTTCCAGGCTGTCCTCAACCTAACTCAATTTCTGCCCATTCCACTTTTCTCACTAACAATTTGCTTCCTTCCTGTATTCTCAGCCTTCTCACTACCCTCAGTATCTAGTTGGCTACTGGTTTTGTTCACTGTAATATGTATATATACATGTGTATGTATATATTTTAATTCTTCCTTTTGAATCATTTTAGCTGCCATTGCCTTAATTCAAAATCACATAACTCACTTGTCATAGAATGAATCTGTTGTGTATTTTCCATTTGCCCCTCTAAATCCACTCTCTTTCCTTCTCTGTGATTCCATTGTGTTCTCTCTGTCCAGGATACTGACCGTTATGAACTGCACCAATAGGCACCCTTGTCCTCTGATTTTTATTAGGCTCAGGCAAATGGAGCCCTGGCAGAAGCTTGGGGCATAGGAGGATATTAGGGGCAAGTTACTTTTTATCCCATTCTCTCCCCGTTGAGTCACCACTTCCTACCTATAGCCTTCTCCTGAAGGCCACAACTCCTGTTGGGTGGCTCCCTTCTTACAGGTGGGCCCTCTTACAAGTGCTACTCTAACTGCTAGGCTTCTTTTAGAGGAGGCAAGTCTTTTGTCCTATGTGAATTACTCTCTCACCTTTTCTCTTTAGACCTAAGGTAGGTAAGAACTCCTAGCTATTCCTTTTTCCAGATTATTCCATTATTCTTTTTGGTTTCCCTTGAACCTTCTTACACATTTGTATCTAATTTAATATTCCTCAATAGCCCCATTTACTTGGGTCATCTGAGTGGCCCTGACTGATAGATACAATGACACACAGACCCATTATCTCTGATTTCCTTTCTCATCTCCCTTATACTTCACTAATCCCTCGCTAACTCCACCATCCACATATCCAGCCACAGTGGGATATGCTGGTCTTAGGACAAGAAGTGTTCTTTCACAACTCATTGCCTTCGCACACAATATCCCCATTCCCTGGAATGTTCTTCTTCTTCAACCTTTTTGTATTGCCCTACCTGAAAAACTCTCTCCTAGCCTTTTAGACTAAGATCAACCATTTCCTCCTGTTGTGGATTGTATTATTGTCAAAATAATTGCTTCCTCCCTACCCAGAACCTGTGGGGCCCATTGATATCAGGCTTGACTGTGTGACTTGCTTTGGTGAATAACATATGAGTGGAAGTATTACATGCAAATTTTCCTTTCCTTAGGAACTTTAAGAACCATTGCATGGCTCTGTCATCTTTGCTTTTCTTCTGCTGTGAAAATAGTAATGGCCCTTATAGGGGTCATCATCTAGTCTGGATTCTAGAGGTAGAGCAGAGCTGCATATGATCCACTATAAACTTACTGTTGACATGTAACTTGACCAAGGAAAAAACAAGCAAAGCCCCCCCCAAAAAAGAAAAAAAAAAAACTTTTTTTTTGTAAGTTACTGAATTTTGAGGTTGTTTGTTAATACAACATAACTTGGCCAAAGTTGACAGATATAGTGCATTCATAATAAGAGATTTATATGAGATTTCTGTTCAAGGATTTTTTTTTTTTTACCATTTACTATTTGATAACAAGGAAATTTAAATAAATCATTTATCAACACTAAACATTCATTAAAAATCATGTGTTTGAAGAATGATTATAGATGTAATTCTCATGATCTATTAAAACACTTTACCGAGTACTACGTACCATATGATTTCATCTACATAAAAAAAAAAATGAATAAAATGTACATTTCCTTTTTATATTTTCCTACTTTTTCTAAGGGTTGTACAATAGTCATGCATCACTTTTATAATGAGAAATAAAATATTATTTAAATATCACCTTCTTTCTAATGCCATTTCCAGTTTTCCTAGGCAAATTTCCTAGGATTTAATCTCTAAAATCTATAAGACTGCAACACCATAACAATAAAAGGGACAAACAATCCAATTAAAAAATGAGCAGAGGGTATGAACAGACACCTCACCAAAGAAGACATTCAGGTAGCTAACAGACACATGAAGAAGTGTTCTCAACTATTAAGAACATTAGAGAAATGCAAATCAAAACTACCATGAGATACTGCCTCACCCTGATATTGCTGGAACTAATCAAAAAAACACAAAATAACAAATGTTGGACAGGTTGTAGGAAGATTGGAACACTTATGCACTCCTGGTGGGAATGTAAAACGGTACGACCCCTATGGGAAACAATATGGTGCTTCCTTAAAAAGTTAGAAATAGAAATACCACATGATCCAGCAATCCCAATCCTAGGAATATATGCCAGAGAAATAACAGCCGTCACACAAATAGACATATACACACTCATGTTCGCTGCAGCATTATTCGCAATAGCAAAAAGATGGAAACAAGGAAAGTACCCACCAACAGGTGAATGGAGAAACAAATTACGGTACACACACACAATGGAACACCACGCAAGGATAAAGAACAATGATAAATCCAATAAACATCTCACAACATAGATGAATCTGGAAGGCATTATGCTGAGGGAAATAAGTCAATCACAAAAGGACAAATATTGTACGAGACCACTATTATAAAAACTCAAGAAAAGATTTACACACAGAAAGAAGGAATCTTTGATGGTTACAAGGGAGGAGAGGGGTGAGGAGGGAAAAACATGAACTAGACAATACCTAAGTGGTAACTTTGCTGAAGGGTAAGACAGTATACGATACTGGGGAAGCCAGAACAACTTGACCAAGACAAAGTCATAGAAACTTCATAGCTACAGCCAAACACCTTGAGGGAACCAAGCTATTGGGCTGAGGGCTGGGGACCCTGGTCTTGGAACATCTAGGTCAAATGGCATAACATAGCCTGTAAAGAAAATGTTCTACATCCTCTCGGAAGTGGCATCTAAAATACATCTACTGGTACCATCCCATCCGGAGCAAAGGAGAATGAAGAAAACCAAAGACACATGGGAAATGTTAGTCCAAAGGACTAATAGACCACAAGCATCACAGCCTCCACCAGCCTGAGCCCGGAACAACTAAATGGTGCCCAGCTACCACCAATGACCACTCTGACAGGGATCACAAAAAGGGTCCTGGACAGAGCAGGAAAAAAAATGTAGAACAAAATTAAAAAAAAAAAAAAGAAAGGCCCGCATTATGATCTGACAGAGACTGGAGGAACCCAGAGACTATGGCCCCCAGACACCATTTTAACTCAGAACTGAAGTCACTCCCAAAGTTCACCCTCCAGCTGAAGATTAGACAGGTCTCTAAAACAAACAATAACACATGTAAATGAGATGAAATGGGCAACACCTGCCCAAAAGCAAAGACAAGAAGGCAGGAAGGGACAGGAAAACAGGGAACCCAGGGTGGAGAAGAGAAGAGTGTTGACACATCGTGGAGATTGCAACCAATGTCACAAAACAATTTGTGTTTAAATCATTGAACGAAAAACTAACTCACTCTGTAAACTTTCACCTAAAGCACAATTAAAAAAAAAAAAAGTAAATGTTAGAGTTTATATATATGTATATATATATAAAATATCAGGATCATACTCAAGTGGCTTTGTGACCTTAAAGCTGTTTCAGGTAGTATCCCAAAGTTTTCTTTCTCTTTGAACTATCCTTTCCTCACACTCTTTTTCTGCTCCTGTCATCTGTGTTTCCCCTTCCACAGCATTAAATGTTCCAAACAACTTTCAGCCTGAGGTAGCACCTGTGTCTTGGTTCAGGTAAAGTCTGCAGATCAGCTTGGTTACTTCAGGCACATAATCTCCATGTGAACACAGCTTTTTGTATGAGTCTGCCCCCCTGGCTATAATTCACATAGTTCCCTTTTCAGCCTTGATGCTAAAATAAGCTTGGATAACTTTTCCACCCTTCTTTTTTGCATTCTGTCTCATTGTCTGATATGATACTACACTGATTTGGCAAAGATGACAGCTTTGTCAGTTGGAGAAAAAAATTTACATGTTTCCAAAATGCTTTTTTTAAATCACAAAGCAATTTTGTCATTAAACCCTGAATGCGCTGTTTAGTTCCATTTCAAGATGGCTTTCCCAGAGCCAGATGAAAGGCTTCAAAATTACTTCTGACAACTATCAAATGACAGTGGCATTCTTGCCACCATGTTGTTTCTAATCTACAAGAAAAGGGTGACAGGCATTAAAGAGAGAACGTAACCACTTTCTCTAGAGAATTGCCAATTTTGTAAGGTTTCAAAAGCCCCAGAATCAGCATTTTTAGTTTTTTTTTCTTTTTTTGAAATTTTGACTATCTAACTTCATTAACACAGACTTTTAGGAGGTGCATGTTAGCAACTCATCTCCAAATAATCAAGCCTAAAGATTTGTTGACATTACAGTGAACCACACAATATTCAGCTCAGTGGTATGGCAGAGTAATGTCTAATGGTTAATGGATGTGATAGTTTGCTTTTTTCTTAAACATTTGATAAAATGCCTTCAAGTTCCTGTCCCCCTTAAACTAATTTGCTAGAAATATATATATTTTAAAATTTTACTTGGTTTTTAAAAAGCACTTGAGATTAACCTCCATGTAATAGACCAAACTATTTGGAAAATTTTTTTTCAAGTGTTTTTTCCATTATTTCATTAATGTTATAAAGAGCCTGGACATGTGGGCACACAGCAGTTGTTTCTGCTTTCAGGCTTGGTATAATCTAATATGAAAGGCAAGGCTATAATGGCTCTGCCAACTTCTACAAATTCTCACAGGAGGATTAACAGGATTGAATTGTGTCCCCAGAAAGATATATTGAAGTCCTAGCTCCTATATCTGTGACTATAATTTTCTCTGAGGAAATAGGGACTTTCTTGAAGACATTATCAGTTAAGTCATACCATAATAGGTAGGTCCTAGTCTTAATTCTTTCTGAGTGGTATCTTATAAAAAGGAAAACAGACGTGGAGGAAGTCACACACAGGGATAAGTTGTCATGTGAGGATACGTGCCCAAGCCAAGGAATGCCAAGATTTGCGTGGGGCTATTGGATGATGAAAGAAACAAGGAAGGATCTTCCCCTAGAGCTGAGAGAGAAAGCACAGCCCTGCCAGTGCCATAGTTTCAGACTTCTAGCCTCCAGAGCAGTGAGAAAATAAATTTCTATTTTTTAAAGCCACCTGCCTTGTGGCATTTTGTTACGGCAGTCCTAGGAAACTAAAACAAGAGCTTATGGAATATTATGATCTTATGTAGACCAATGAATTACTTACGAATGGATGACATTTTTTCATCTAAAAGACGCATACCTCCATTTAATGTTAATTGTATGGGAAATGATACTTAAAATTCCTAATATCTTAGGAATCTGATTTTATCCAGGGAGCAACTCCAGGATTTGACATTTAAACTTACTTGTGTCCCTCAGGCATGTGGGTTTCTGCAAATGAAGAAGTGTAAAACAGAGACCTGCAAAAATAAGTGGGAGGTTATACAATACTTAGCAAATTTTCTTTCAAGGCACAATAGTTAGAATGATTAAAGGTTTTTTTTTTTTCTATGATATTGTTTTATAGCAGTTTCACCATGATTTGCCTATGTGTGGTTTTTTTGGTATTTATCCTGCTTGAGTTTTATGGTACTTCTTGAATCTGTGGCTTGATGTTGACATTTTTGCTTATTTTTGAATAATTCTTGGGTATTACCTTGTCGAACACTGCTTCTGCACTTTTCTTACTATCTGTGTCTTCTGGGACTTCAATTACATTTCTGCAGCATTTTTTCTTTGTTTCTTAGAGGATACTTTTATCTACACTTTTACAATTTTACCCACACTTATCCACAGTTTCTAATCTTTTTTCTCTGCGTACTTTATTCTGCACATGCAGTTCACTAATCTTTTCTTCAGCTGTGTCAATTTGATGAAAAGAAGGCTTTTAAAAAATTGTTTATTGATTTAATATTAATTAAATATATCAGGCTCACTATGATTAGGAATCGATTCAACAGCAACAGGTTTTTGTTCCAGGCATTGGGGGTGCATGAGTGAACCAAACAGACAAAATTCTTGCCTTGTGAAACTTGTTTATGTCCTAGTACAGGCCGATAGACTATAAACAAAATATATAATAAATAATTATACTATATTGTGTCTTAGAAGGAAACCCTGGTGGTGTAGTAGTTAAGTGCTAGGGCTGCTAACTACAGGGTCGGCAGTTCAAATCCACCAGGCGCTCCTTGGAAGCTCTATGGGGCAGTTCTACTCTGTCCTATAGGGTCTCTGTGAGTTGGAATTGACTCGACGGCACTGGGTTTGGTTTTGAATTTTTTTGGTGTTTTAGAAGGTTTTAAGTGTGATGGGAAAAAACAGAGTAGAGCAAATGTATCAAGTCAGGCCTCATCAAGAAGGTAACATTTGAGCAAAAGCTTGAAGGAAGTGAGTCACGAGGGAACAGCCAGTGGGAATACCCTGCATTTCAGGCAGCAATGAGGCTAATTATGTGGCAGAATGAGTGAAGGAGAGAGAAGGGGAGACGAGATCAGTGAGGAAACAGGTAACTGGTTCATGTACAGCCTTATGGGCCCCCATAAGTACTTTGGCTTTTACTGAGAAAAATGGAGAGTCTTGGAAGGTTTTGAACCCAGAAGTAACATGATTTGACTTGTGTTTTAACAGGATTTGGCTGCCGTTGGTAATAGATTGTAGGAGGCAAGACTGGGAGCAATGGACCAATTGAGATCCTAGAGGCTATTGAAAAGATCCTAAATGAGGTGGTGAGAGTGGTTGGATTTTGGAAAATTTTGATTGTAAGACCAACTGAATGTGCCAATGAACTGGTTGTATAGTGTTAGAAAAAGAGAGATATTAAGGGTGACTCCAAGCTTTTTGGTTTGAGCAAGTTGAAGAATGGAGATGCCAGTAGCCGTGATGGAGACAAAGGTGTGAGGGGGAGTCAGGACTTCAGTTTTTGGCATGGCTTTAAACAATCAAGTGCTAATGTAATTAGGCAAACCACTACACTCTCAACCACTTTATCCAGTTTTATTTACTCATCGGTCTTATTTTTCCTCCCATGGATTGTTTACTATTTGCATCCTTTATTAGAATGTAAGTTCCAAGAAAGCAGGAATCTGTTCCAACTGTGTACCATTAAATTCTAGAATATTGCTCAGCAAAAGCATATGCTCTTTAAAAATTTGTTAATGAAGGTATGGAGTTCTCCAAATTTGCAAAGTGGATAGATGGATACTTGTCCTGCCAAGTGCTTCAGTGTAGGTGAAGTTTAGATACTATGTGAAAACATATATTTTCAAACAAAGTATAGATAGAACTTTTAAAATTAATATTGATGTCTTGGGAAGCTGGTTAGCACAGCAATTAAAAACATTGGCTTTGGAGCCAGCAAGGCCTTCATTTGAATCCCAATGGAGCTATTTTCTAGGTGAAATAACTGGGAAAACTACTAAATTTCTCAGTTCCTTCATTTCTTCTGTAACTTGGGAATAGTAATATTATCCTTATAGGTTTGAGGTAGCTGCTCAATAAAATTATACTCTTTAAGGGCATGGGGGATATAGTAAGTGCTTAAAAGTCATAGTTATTATTATTCTATCTTCTGGTTGATACATCTGACTATAAGTGTTTATAATGCTTTAAAAAGGACCCATTATCTTTTTCTTTTTTTATGTCTTCTGTTTAGATCTCATTTCCTGCTCATTGCATTTTGTTTTCTCCTGCCAGTAGGTCTTCCCTTTTATCAACTTTTTCTTTCCAAAATTAACTCCATTCTGTACATTTTTGGGTGATGACATTTTCCAAGGATTAGTTGGAAGGATAGTTAAGAGGAAAAGTAGCCAGATATGCCAGGCAACAAAATTGAACAAAAGTCAATTATCTGACTTCAAATTCAGATTTAGGGGCTTTTCGTTTCAAAACCAATAAAAGTGGTGGGATTCTTGTCCTAAGGCTAAAGAAGTTAGTGAATGCAAGCTCTGTCCGTATTACACAATTATAGGTGGGAAAATCAACGCCTGATATGATAATACAAAAGAAAGTAATGCAACAAGAATGTTCATGCTATGATTGTATAACTTGTGACCCTTCTCATGTTTATTCTCAGAAGGCTATCTTACTTTTTCTTGCAAAGCTCTAAGGATTGAGTCAGAGGGGGAGAGAGAAGGAAGAGGGCAGGAAGTGAAAGTTGATATATAAGGTTGATATACACGATTAACCCAACTCTGAGCAAGGCTGTTCCACATTGGGTGCCTACCCGAAGAAGTACATTAGATCTTTTTCTGGAGGACGAGCAATAAACCACCAGTTGTAGCTGTATTAAATGGCTAGCAACCACCTCCAATGCCACCTTTATCCCCTTGTGGAATATTATTTTTGGTTTAAAGTATCGGGCAGTAAAATCTTATGCAATATAGTGTGTAAATGAAGTGGTAAAACTAACTTTGGCATATAACAATTTGAGGGAAAGTCATAAATATCACATATGCTGTTTGGCACCTTTTAGGAAGGTCCCTGTCACGGAGCTTTAGAATTTAAACAAAAAGTGCCCTGTCCCTGTAAGTGCTATCCTAGTGAACTCCCTAAGGGGATTCTAAACATTTCTCAGGTTCCAAGCAAGACAGAATATAGGAGCTGGGATGGTGTACACAGCTGGGACAGATAGTGTTTTAATAGAGGCTAGCTCTGGGGCTTGCAGGCCCACCTATCTGTCTTGTTCTGGACAGTAGTGAAATTGTCTAGACAGAATGAGGTCAGCTTAGGTCCAGTGGTGTTTTTATGCAGTTCTATAGAGTGATACAACAGATGGCATTATGCCAAAGAACAATGTTTCTGCCCTGAGGCATGGATGCCCTGGGAGGGGTCACAGGGGACCAGAACAAACACCAGATTGCCATGGGTTCATTAAAGTTAAAACACTTGACAGGGAATATAGAAATAGAAGGTGACAAAAGGAGAGAATTTTACCTTCAATTCTGAATTTCTTAATTTCTCTTGTCTTAGGAAAGGTTCTCACTGTTACCTGCATGAAAAAGATGAAGGGATTGCTGCTCTGTTGGCTACATAACTGGGCACTGTACTTCATGGCCACACTTCACCTTTTCCTTCTTTCCTTGAATCTTTACCTGCATCATTTTACCAAAACAAAGACAAATTAAGTAACCTGTAAAAAAAACCTGCTGCCATCGAGTTGATTCTGACTAATGGAGACCCTGTGGTATGTAAAATTATGTGTGGGTCCATTAATTTGGACAGTTTTCTCTTTCTGGTATTTACCTTGGGCAGTAATGGCTAACTTTTGGGGATTCCTGACCTCATGCTACTTGGCTGGAAGAATCAAAATGATCATTACGCTCACTCCTCCTAAAGGGGCTGTCTGTGGTCCACCTGGGATCATGGATGTGCTTCAAGGTTTTGTGAATCCCTCAAAACTACATGCAGTATTTCAATGTATGGACATGTTTGAAGTTTTCTGTAGAGAGAGTTTTTATTTTTCAACATATTTTCAAATGTGTCCATAAACTATAAAGGTTAATGCCTCTCAGGTTTGCAAATACTCTTTTCTGCTTATTCAGATCCTAATCATTTTCCCAAAATCAAATCTCATTGTTCATAAACCTTCCCTAACTATTCCAGCTCACAGAGAATACTCCCATCATGGAACTTCAATGAAAAATCACAACTGTATTAAGTAACCCATACAGAGCTATTTGATGTGTGAGGAGGCATGCAAGCGAGATGGATGTGATCTGGACAGGAGCTCAGAAAGGACTTGGTGAGGAAGTGATGCTAGAGCTGAGGTCCAAAAGAAAAATAGTAGCAAATGAGGCAAAGAGGGAAGGGGAAGAGTAGATGCTTAATGTATATTTTAAACTGATGAATAAAGTTGATTTGGTTATGGTTGTTTGAAGAGAGTTCTCAGATATTCGTTATAATATAATTAGATATTCCTATAATAGGATTCTTAAATAGTCCTAGTTTTGAGCATACAAAAACTAGGGCTGGCAACTATGGCTACAGCAAGAGAATCTTGCCTGGAACTCTGTGTAGATTCTGCCTAGTCAAGGCAACATTTCACTCTGAAATCAAGGACACTTTATGCATCTGTTTTCTTTTAGTTTTATGGTTTCTTTTAGGTAAATGTCCACTCTTCCCATGCAAGATTCTAAATTATTTCACCAAGTGGGGCCCAGGCATTGGTATTTTTCAAAAACTTTTCATGTAATTTTAAAGAGAAGCCATATTGAGAACTACTGTTGTAAGGCTACCAACAGAATAATAGCAGGGTTTAAAAAAAATGATAATATCCAGTGTTAGCAAAAGTAGAGGAAATGGACACTCACACATTGCCGTTGAGAGTTTGAATCACTAGGAACTTTCTGTAAGGCATTTGGTATTTCAAATATTGTGTGCATGTATGTATGTATTTTTGGTCAGGCAATTCCACTTAAAGAGTTTATGCTAAAGAAATCAGCAGATATAGGAACCAAGATTTAATACAAGATTGTTCTTCAGAGTATTTCTATAGCAGAGATTAACTGGAAACAATTTAAAGTCTGGCAATAAAGGATATGTTAAGTAAATTTTGGTATCAATTCTCTTTATGATGATAGACAACTATTAGAGACAATATAGCAAAATACTTAGTGATATATGTAAAAGAGTTTATAATAGATTATAAAGTGAAAAAAGGTATAAAACAGCATGTACAATTCCTTTATTAAATTAAACATTAGAAAATAAGTAACAAAGTATTTGACTGTATCTCTGGAAAATAAAGTGACAGATGTTTTTTAAACTTTTCTTTTAGCTTATCAGAATTTTCTAAAATCTTTATAATAAACATGCATTATTTTTATACAGGAAGGTACAGTTTTAACAAGCATGTTAGCAAAGGAATACGAGCACTGTTAGAAGGACAAATGCTTGACCTCAAGAGACATACAAAGAGACAGTATAGAAGAAAAATCTCAGCTTGAGTGAATACCAGACAACCTGGACTGTTTTTTTTTTTTTTTCACAGATGGACTAGTGTTATTGTTAGAGTTACTTTTTTTTTTTTTTAATTAATTTTTATTAAGCTTCAAGTGAACATTTACCATTCCAATCAGTCTGTCACATGTAGGTTTACATACATCTTACTCCCTTCTCCCACTTGCTCTCCCCCTATTAAGTCAGCCCTTTCAGTCTCTCGTTTCGTGCCAATTTTGCCATCTTCCCTCTCTCTCTATCTTCCCATCCCCCCTCCAGTCAAGAGTTGCCAACACACTCTCCAGTGTCCACCTAATTTAATTGGTTCACTCTTCATCAGCATCTCTCTCCCCCCCGCTGACCAGTCCTTTTCATGCCTGATGAGTTGTCTTCGGGGATGGTTCCTGTCCTGTGCCATCAGAAGTTCTGGGGAGCATTGTCTCTGGGATTCCTCTAGTCGCATTCATATCACTAGGTATGGTCTTTTTATGAGAATTTGGGGTCTGTATCCCATTGGCCTCCTGCTCCCTCAGGAGTTGTCTGTTGTGCTCCCTGACAGGGCAGACATCGATTGTGGCTGGGCACCAACTAGTTCTTCTGGTCTCAGGGTAATGTAGGTCTCTGGTTCATGTGGCCCTTTCTGTCTCTTGGGTTCTTAGTTGTCGTGTGGCCTTGGTGTTCTTCCTTTGCCTTTGCTCCAGGTAGGTTGAGACCAATTGATGTATCTTAGATGGCCGCTTGTTGGCATTTAGGACCCCAGGCGCCACAATTCAAAGTGGGATGCAGAATGTTTTCATAATAGAAATATTTTGCCCGTTGACTTAGAAGTCTCCTCAAACCATGTTCCCCAGACCCCAGTCCCTGCTCCGCTGACCTTTGAAACTTTCATTTTATCCCGGAAACCTCTTTGCTTTTAGTCCAGTCCAATTAGGCTGACCTTCCTTGTATTGTGTGTTGTCTTTCCCCTCACCCAAAGCAGTTCTTATCTACTGATTGATCAATAAAAAACCCTCTCCCTCCCTCCCTTCCTCCCCCCTTTGTAACCACAAAAGTATGTGTTCTTCTCCGTTTTTTCTATTTCTCAAGATCTTATAATAGTGGTCTTATACAATATTTGTCCTTTTGCCTCTGACTCATTTCGCTCAGCATAATGTCTTCCAGATTCCTCCATGTTATGAAATATTTCAGAGATTCGTCACTGTTCTTTATCGATGCGTAGTATTCCATTGTGTGAATATACCACAATTTATTTACCCATTCATCCATTGACGGACATCTTGGTTGCTTCCAGCTTTTTGCTATTGTAAACAGAGCTGCAATAAACATGGGTGTGCATATGTCTGTTTGTGTGAAGGCTCTTGTATCTCTAGGGTATATTCCGAGGAGTGGGATTTCTGGGTTGTATGGTAGTTCTATTTCTAACTGTTTAAGATAACGCCAGATAGATTTTCAAAGTGGTTGTACCATTTTACAATCCCACCAGCAGTGTATGAGAGTTCCGATCTCTCCGCAGCCTCTCCAACATTTATTATTTTGTGTTTTTTGGATTAATGCCAGTCTAGTTGGTGTGAGATGGAATCTCATCGTAGTTTTAATTTGCATTTCTCTAATGGCTAATGATCGAGAGCATTTTCTCATGTATCTGTTGGCTGCCTGAATATCTTCTTTAGTGAAATGTGTGTTCATATCCTTTGCCCACTTCTTGATTGGGTTGTTTGTCTTTTTGTGGTTGAGTTTTGACAGAATTATGTAGATTTTAGAGATCAGGCGCTGGTCGGAGATGTCATAGCTGAATAGTCTTTCCCAGTCTGTAGGTGGTCTTTTTACTCTTTTGGTGAAGTCTTTAGATGAGCATAGGTGTTTGATTTTTAGGAGCTCCCAGTTATCGGGTTTCTCTTCATCGTTTTTGGTAATGTTTTGTATTCTGTTTATGCCCTGTATTAGGGCTCCTAGGGTTGTCCCTATTTTTTCTTCCATGATCTTTATCGTTTTAGTCTTTATGTTTAGGTCTTTGATCCATATGGAGTTAGTTTTTGTGCATGGTGTGAGGTATGGGTTCTGTTTCATTCTTTTGCAAATGGATATCCAGTTATGCCAGCACCATTTGTTAAAAAGACTATCATTTCCCCAATTGACTGACACTGGTCCTTTGTCAAATATCAGCTGCTCATACGTGGATGGATCTATGTCTGGGTTCTCAATTCTGTTCCATTGGTCTATGTGCCTGTTGTTGTACCAGTACCAGGCTGTTTTGACTACTGTGGCTGTATAATAGGTTCTGAAATCAGGTAGAGTGAGGCCTCCCACTTTCTTCTTCTTTTTCAGTAATGCTTTGCTTATCCAGGGGTTCTTTCCCTTCCATATGAAATTAGTGATTTGTTTCTCTATCCCCTTAAAATATGACATTGGTATTTGGATTGGAAGTGCGTTATATGTATAGATGGCTTTTGGCAGAATAGACATTTTTACTATGTTAAGTCTTCCTATCCATGAGCAGGGTATGTTCTTCCACTTAAGTATGTCCTTTTGAATTTCTTGTAGCAGAATTTTATAATTTTCTTTGTATAGGTCTTTTACATCCTTGGTAAGATTTATTCCTAAGTATTTTATCTTCTTGGGGGCTACTGCGAATGGTATTGATTTGGTTATTTCCTCTTCGGTGTTCTTTTTGTTGATGTAGAGGAATCCAAGTGATTTTTTTTATGTTTATTTTATAACCTGAGACTCTTCCAAACTCTTCTATTAGTTTCAGTAGTTTTCTGGAGGATTCCTTAGGGTTTTCCATGTATATGATCATGTCATCTGCAAATAGTGATAGCTTTACTTCCTCCTTGCCAATCTGGATATGCTTTATTTCTTTGTCTAGCCTAATTGCCCTGGCTAGGACTTCAAGTAGGATGTTGAATAAGAGTGGTGATAAAGGGCATCCTTGTCTGGTCCCCGTTCTCAGGGGAAATGCTTTCAGGTTCTCTCCATTTAGAGTGATATTGGCTGTTGGCTTTGCATAGATGCCCTTTATTATGTTGAGGAATTTTCCTTCAATTCCTATTTTGGTAAGAGTTTTTATCATAAATGGGTGTTGAACTTTGTCAAATGCCTTTTCTGCATCTGTTGATAAGATCATGTGGTTTTTATCTTTTGTTTTATTTATGTGATGGATTACATTAATGGCTTTTCTGATATTAAACCAGCCTTGCATACCTGGTATAAATCCCACTTGGTCAGGGTGAATTATTTTTTTGATGTGTTGTTGGATTCTATTGGCTAGAATTTTGTTGAGGATTTTTGCATCTATGTTCATGAGGGATATAGGTCTAAAATTTTCTTTTTTTGTCATGTCTTTACCTGGTTTTGGTATCAGGGAGGTGGTAGCTTCATAGAATGAGTTGGGTAGTATTCCGTCTTGTTCTATGCTTTGAAATACCTTCAGTAGTAGTGGTGTTAAGTCTTCTCTGAAGGTTTTGTAGAATTCTGCAGTGAAGCCATCTGGGCCAGGACTTTTTTTTGTTGGAAGTTTGTTGATTACCGTTTCAATCTCTTTTTTTGTTATGGGTCTATTTAGTTGTTCTACTTCTGAATGTGTTAGTTTAGGTAGGTAGTATTTTTCCAAGAATTTATCCATTTCTTCTAGGTTTTCAAATTTGTTAGAGTACAATTTTTCGTAGTAATCTGAAATGATTCTTTTAATTTCATTTGGCTCTGTTGTGATGTGATCCTTCTCTTTTCTTATTCGGGTTACTTGTTTCCTTTCCTGTTTTTCTTTAGTCAGTCTGGCCAATGGTTTATCAATTTTGTTAATTTTTTCAAAAAACCAGCTTTTGGCTTTGTTAATTTTTTCAATTGTTTTTCTGTTCTCTAATTCATTTAGTTCAGCTCTAATTTTTATTATTTGTTTTCTTCTGGTGCCTGATGGGTTCTTTTGTTGCTCACTTTCTATTTGTTCAGGTTGTAGGAACAGTTCTCTTATTTTGGCTCTTTCTTCTTTTCGTATGTGTGCATTTATCGATAAAAATTGGCCTCTGAGCACTGCTTTTGCTGTGTCCCAGAGGTTTTGATAGGAAGTATTTTCATTCTCGTTGCTTTCTAAGAATTTCCTTATTCCCTCCTTGATGTCTTCTATAACCCAGTCTTTTTTCAGGAGGGTATTGTTCATTTTCCAAGTATTTGATTTCTTTTCCCTAGTTTTTCTGTTATTGATTTCTAGCCTCATTGCCTTGTGGTCTGAGAAGATGCTTTGTAATATTTCGATGTTTTGGATTCTACCAAGATTTGTTTTGTGACCTAATATGTGGTCTATTCTAGAGAATGTTCCATGTGCACTAGAAAAAAAGTATATTTTGCAGCAGTTGGGTGGAGAGTTCTGTATAAGTCAATGAGGTCAAGTTGGTTGATTGTTGTAAGTAGGTCTTCCGTGTCTCTATTGAGCTTCTTACTGGATGTCCTGTCCTTCTCCAAAAGTGGTGTGTTGAAGTCCCCTACTATAAATGTGGAGGTGTCTATCTCGCTTTTCAATTCTGTTAGAATTTGATTTATGTATCTTGCAGCCCTGTCATTGGGTGCGTAAATATTTAATATGGTTATATCTTCCGGATCAATTGTCCCTTTTATCATTATATAGTGTCCTTCTTTATCCTTTGTGGCGGATTTAAGTCTAAAGTCTATTTTGTCAGAAATTAATATTGCTACTCCTCTTCTTTTTTGCTTATTATTTGCTTGATATATATTTTTCCATCCTTTGAGTTTTAGTTTGTTTGTGTCTCTAAGTCTAAGGTGTGTCTCTTGTAGGCAGCATATCGATGGATCGTGTTTCTTTATCCAGTCCGTGACTTTCTGTCTCTTTACTGGTGCATTTAGTCCATTTACATTCAGTGTAATTATAGATAAATAAGTTTTTAGTGCTGTCATTTTGATGCCTTTTCATGTGTGTTGTTGGCCTTTTCATTTTTCCACATACTTTTTTGTGCTGAGACGTTTTTCTTAGTAGATTGTGAGATCCTCATTTTCATAATGTTTAACTTTGTGTTTGTTGAGTCGTTACGTTTTTCTTGGCTTTTTTCTTTAGTTATGGAATTGATATTCCTTTTTGTGGTTACCTTATTATTTACCCCTATTTTTCTAAGTAAAAACCTAACTTGTATTGTTCTATATCGCCTTGTATCACTCTCCATCTGGCAGTTCAGTGCCTCCTATATTTAGTCCTTCTTTTTGATTATTGTGATCGTTTATCTGTTGATTTCCATGATTTCCTGTTATGTGCATTATTTTGTTTATTTATTTATTTTTTAGAATTTGTCTTAATTTGTTTGTTTTTGTGCTTTCCCTATTTGAGTTGCGTTGATATCAGGACGTTCTGTTTTGTGACCTTGTATTGTGCTGGTACCTGATATTATGGGTCATCAGGCCAAACAATCTCCTTTAGCATTTCTTGCAGTCTTGGTTTAGTTTTTGCAAATTCTCTAAACTTGTGTTTATCTGTAAATATCTTAATTTCTCCTTCATATTTCAGAGAGAGTTTTGCTGGACATATGATCCTTGGTTGGCAGTTTTTCTCCTTCAGTGCTCTGTATACGTCGTCCCATTCTCTTCTTGCCTGCATGGTTTCTGCTGAGTAGTCTGAACTTATTCTTATTGATTCTCCCTTGAAGGAAACCTTTCTTTTCTCCCTGGCTGCTTTTAAAAGTTTCTGTTTATCTTTGGTTTTGATGATAATATGTCTTGGTGTTTTTCTTTTTGGATCAATCTTAAATGGGGTTCGATGAGCATCTTGGATAGATATCCTTTCGTCTTTCATGATGTCAGGGAAGTTTTGTGTCAGGAGTTCTTCAACTATTTTCTCTGTGTTTTCTGTCCCCCCTCCCTGTTCTGGGACTCCAATTACTCGCAAGTTATCCTTCTTGATAGAGTCCCACATGATTCTTAGAGTTTCTTCATTTTTTTTGGTTCTTTTATCTGATTTTTTTTCAGCTATGTTGGAGTTGATTCCCTGGTCCTCCAGAAGTCCCAGTCTACATTCTAATTGCTCGAGTCTGCTCCTCTGACTTCCTATTGTGTTGTCTAATTCTGTAATTTTATTGTTAATCTTTTGGATTTCTACATGCTGTCTCTCTATGGATTCTTGCAACTTATTAATTTTTCCACTATGTTCTTGAATAACCTTTTTGAGTTCTTCAACAGTTTTATCAGTGTGTTCCTTGGCTTTTTTCTGCAGTTATCCTAATTTCATTTGTGATGTCTTTAAGCATTCTGTAAATTAGTTTTTTATATTCTGTATCTGATAATTCCAGGATTGTATCTTCATTTGGGAAAGATTTTGATTCTTTTGTTTGGGGGGTTGGAGAAGCTGTCATGGTCTGTTTCTTTATGTGGTTTGCTATGGACTGCTGTCTCTGAGCCATCACTGGGAAACTAGATTTTCCAGGTAATCAGCTAAAAAAAAATGCAGTCAGATCCCTATCTGAATTCTCCTTCTGGCTCAGGGTATTCGGATGTTAATGGAGCCGCCTGGGGAGGGTGGGGGAGGGATCAGAGAGCTAGGCGTGTAGCACCACAGAATATAGAGCTGATCCCCGCATTCACGCTCCGCCCCCGTCCGCCAAAATCCCGGCAGGCTCCCCGGTTGGGACGCTACTCTCCCCGCTCCAAGACCAGTCACTTCCTCCCGGGGATTTCTCCCTCTGGTGCACCGCACCGCTGGTGCGAACTGGGTGGGCGTGGCCCTCACGAACGTCTGGGCGCCCCCCCCCAGGGTCGCTTTAGGGAAATATAGCTGATCCCCATGCTCGCACCTCGCCCGCCTCCCGCCAAACTCCCGGCGGGACGGCTCCCTGGCTGGGACGCTGCTCTCCCCGCTCCAAGATCAGTCACTGCCTCCCGGGTGTTTCTCCCACTGGCTGCACCGCTAAGCCGCCCGCGCCAACCAGCTGGACTCCCTCCTGGGATGGGTTCGGGGGGGTAGGGCTGGGCCCCTTGTCTGTGCCGTCTGCCCCCCTGGGCTCTGCCCCAGCCCGGGCTCCGAAGGTCACCTGCCTGGTACGCTGGCTCTTAGTTCTGAAAATGATCGCTGTCTGCCCGTATTTGTTCGTTCTCCGTCTCTAAGTCTGTGTTTGTTGTTCAGAGTTCGTAGATTGTTATGTATGTGATCGATTCACTTGTTTTTCTGAGTCTTTGTTGCTAGAGGGATCCGCGGTAGCGTCCACCTAGTCCGCCATCTTGGCCCCGCCCTCCAACCTGGACTCTTGATGAACTTACAGAATGCTGAATTCCTTGTTGATGAAATTTTCCAGGCAGCTCTGACATGCGCATTAACTAACAGGCTCTTGGAAACTCCCAGGAGAGTTTAGCCTTGTGGCATTTCAGTTGTCTTAGTTAACATCCCTTTCCTTTCCTGGGTCTTCTATGATTTAAGGGATAGTCTCAGAGATCCCAGTTAGCGTGGGTTTATTTCAAGGAATTGAAGGAAGATAAGGATTGTCCCACAAGGATTATTGGTTGCGGTTTGGGGTTCAATGCACCTTTGACCTCATGAACAGCCATCCAAGATATAACACAGCTAGAGTGGCCAGGGCATGTCCCCTTGAGCAGGCTTCTGAGCTCTGTCTGCTGATGGTCACTTAGCTACTGTCTTTCCCTGCAGCTTTCCATTCACTTCTTTCTCTAAATTGTGCCACTTCTGCTTCTTTATGCCTTCTCTTCCTCTCAGCTTCTTGTGTCGCATTTTCTTTTACCTTTGCGTTTCTCTCTGCGTGGCTTTCTCCTCCTGCTTCTTCTGCTTAATTTCACTTTCACCCTCTATCACCAAATGCTGGGCAGAGTCATTCTGCCAAACCCTGTTGTAAGCCAGCATCTGCCTCTGAGTCAGGCACTCATTCATGCTGCAGTCCCCTGTAGCCAGGCAGTGAGACCATTTTACAGAGTGTGGGGTATGCTGAAGAAACCACAAATCCATTCATTTATTCAAAACAGTGTTATTGAGCAATTACTGCTTGCCGGGCACTGGGTTGCCCTCTCAGAAGCAGTTGTGGCAGGTCCTTGGAGCATTTTAGAACTCCTCTGATTTTTCCTTGTACCCAGGCTCAGCATTTGACAGTAGGGTAAGTAGCTTATTGGTTTAAGAAGGAAATGGTCACTAAGGAGCATAGTCAAATTTTAGAGAACTCTCTCCCTTTGCTTTGTTGAGCCTCTGATCTGATCATCAACTGATTGCTCCCAGGGAGAGACTGTGAGCAACTTCCTGCTCATTTCCACAGCATCCTAGCTTGATCCTGGTAACAACCCTGCTGCCTTCCTTCCGACAGTGTGGTGGTTTTGATTATGGAAGTCATTAAGGGATTTCTGCCCCCACCTCTTGATTTACCTATTTAATGTGTTTTAATATTAAAATGCAGATAAGCTTTAATTGCTCATTTCTATTCAGTAGTCTATCATGGTGCTAATCATGTAGAGGGCTGGGGCACTGGTCTACCTTGGGGCTGCACCAGCTTGGGGAGAGGGAGTGACAGCCTGATGAAGCGAGAGACCACTACCCTGAAGAAGGAAACTGCCTATGGAAAATAGAGGCCAGTGCCTCTGCCTACACTTAACCTTCCTCCTGCATTGCATTTGTGCAGACCTCATAAACCCTATTCCACCTTTGGGGTAATGATACTCTCTTCACTTCATAGCAATTGGTGGTGCAGAGAATCAGTGGCTCATTATTAATTCTCAATCTAGAACTTGTACTCTGGTGCTGACACTGATGTAAGCATCAGGTCAAGACACTTGGACTCTCATTAGCCAAGCTCCCTGCTACACAGAAGAAGAGCTTAGGAACTGGAAGTCTTGTCTGAATTGGCACCACTTTTGGTCTTGGCTCATGCAGCCCCAGGAGCCCTCCTCTGGCAAGAGCCAGGGCTGAATTATTTTTGCAGAAGACTAGAGCATTCATGCTTTCTCCTCAATTCCCTTCTAGGCTCTGGGCTGGCAAATCTTTGGACTATGGTCAGACAGTTGCATTTCTAAGGAATTTGTAACCAGACACACAACTGAAAGGAGGCACCAGGACATTTTCTAGAGCAGAGGCTCCAGGAAGCAGGCGAAGGACAAAAAAAAAAAAAAAATTCTTTCGTCCATGCCTAGGAAAGTACAGGTGTTTAGTACAAAAATCATGAGCATTTGCGTCAGACAGCTCTAGATTCAGTTCATAGCTCATCCATCTACTACCTAGTCACATCTGGGACATGTTACTTAACTCATCTCAGTCTCAGTTTCCTCATCTGTTAAATAACCCTCTTGTGGTTAAGAGAATTGTCTACTGCATTGCCTAAAAGATGGTAAAGAAAAAAAAAAAAAGACATACGATAAATGTTAGTTATTTTACCATAATTAATAGTTAGATGCACTGATAATAATTAGGTGCACTAATTATTGTTATTAACATTATCAATTATCTTCATTACTCCTACTTGCAAGGGGATAGTTTAAGAACCTTACAAGTGCCTAATTTATTCCATCCAATGCCTCAAAATATTTTTTTGTTTGCAAACAGCTACCTTAGAATGAGATATCATTTATGCAATACAACAAATACTGGCTCCTGAATCTAAAGCATCTCCAGCCATACCTTATCCTTTGTTTTTACCAGAGGAGTAGTAAATACTGGGTGCATATTTATTTATTTATTGGTCAGTCATTTCCCCACAATAGAATGCAAGCTCTAAGGGAAATAGGGCCTAGACTGTTTTATTTACTGCTCTTTTCACAGCTCTTAGAATCTTACTGGTGCATAACAGATGGTTAAATAAATATGTGTTGAATGAATGAATGAGTCTGCAGCTCTTAGAATATTTCCGGGCACAGAAAATTGTTAAATTGGCATTGAATGAATGAGCGAATGAATAAAAAATGAAAAAGAAAACCAATGCATGTATGAATAAACAGTCCATGACCTTTAAGTACTCTGGGTAAACAAAGGTAAATTTGACTGGCTTCCTCCTTTAACGAGCTTGAATTCTAGTTACAGAGATAAGATAGTATATAAGAGACTAATAGAAGGGAACAAGTGATGAATGCAGTAAAAGAGGGAAAGATAAAGTTTTATGAGAGTTCAGGGAAGAAAAAGATGACTTTTAACTAGAGGATCAGAGACTCATAGAGGAAGGGACTTTGTGCTGGGATTTAAAGGGGAGGGAAGCTATGGATGTGGAGATTTGGAGAAGGGCAATTCAGGTGGAGAGGATAGCATGAGCAAAACCTTGTAAGGGAGACCTGAAGGACACTCCAAACCAATCCAGACCCACTGCCCCCTAGTTGAATCTGACTCATAGGGACCCTATAGGACAGAGCAGAACTGCCCCTTAGGGTTTCCAAGGCTATACTCTTGATGAAAGCATACTGCCACATCTTTCTCCCATGGAGTGATTGGTGGGTTCAAACTGACAGTCTTTCAGTTAGCAGCCAAGTGCTTAACCATTGCACCACTAGAGCTCCTTGTGAAGGACATTGTTGTTGTTACGTGCCATTGAGTTGGTTCCAACTCATAGCCACCCTGTGTACAACAGAATGAAACACTGGCCGGTCCTAAACCATTCTCCCAATCACAGCCACTGTGTCAATCCATCTTGTTGAGGGTCTTACTCTCTTTCCTGACTCCTACTTTACAAAGCATGATGTCTTTCTTCAGGGTCTGGTCCCTCCATATAACATGTCCAAGGTATATGAGACAAAGTCTCAACATCCTCACTTCTAAGAAGCATCCTAGCTGTACTTCTTCCAAGACAGATTTGTTCATTCTTCTGGTAGTCCATGGTATATTCAATATTCTTTGCCAATACCATAATTAAAAGGCATCAATTCTTCTATGGTCTTCCTTAGTCGGTGTCCATCTTTCACATGCATATGAGACAATTAAAGACAACTATGGCTTTGGCTTGAGTCAGTATACCTTGGTCATCAAAGTGACATCTTTACTTTTTAATACCTTAAAGAGGTCTTTTGCAGCAGATTTGCCCAATGCAGTGCATTGTTTGATATCTTGACTGCTGCTTCCATGGCCATTGATTGTGGGTCCAGGTAACATGAAATTCTTGACAACGTCAGTCTTTTCATCCTTTATCATGATGTTGCTTACTGGTCCATTTGTAAGGATTTTTGTTTTCTTTATGTTGAGGTGTAATCCATACTGGAGGCTGTGGTCTTTGATCTTCATCAGTAAGAACTTCAGGTCCTCTTCGCTTTCAGCAAGCAAGGTTGTGTCATCTGTATAACATAGGTTATTAATGAGCCTTCCAGTTCTGATGATATGTTCTTCATATAGTCCAGCTTCTCAGATTATGTGCTCAGCATACACATTGAATGAGTATAGTGAAATGATACAACCCTGATGCACACCTTTGTTGATTTTAAACTATGCAGTATCCCCTTGTTTTGTTCAAACAACTGCCTCTTGCTCTATGTACAGGTTCCTCATGAGCACAATTAAGTGCTCTGGAATTCCGATTCTTCAAAATGTTATCCATAATTTATTATGATCCACAGAGCTGAATGCCTTTGCATAGCCAATATAATACAAGTAAACATCTTTCTGCTATTCTCTGCTTCAGCCAGCATCCATCTGACATCAACAATGATATCCCTCGTTCCACATCCTCTTTTGAACTAGCTTGAATTTCTGGAAGTTTCTCGTTAACGTATGCTGCATCCATTTTTAAATTATCTTCAGCAAAATTTTTCTTGGGTATGATATTGATATTGTTGTATAATTTCCGTATTCTGTTGGATCACCTTTCTTTGGAATGGGCACACAAATGGATCTCTCCCACTCAGTTGACCAGGTAGGTGTCTTCTTAATTTCTTGTCACAGAGGAGTGAACACTTCCAGCATTGCATCCATTTGTTGAAACACTTACTGGGTTGCAAAGAATCATGACCCTTTCACTTATGCCACTCATCCCACTCCTATTTCCACCCTTACTCCCATTTGAAGCATACATTATTCTTATTGTATGTTTAAGTTAAATTCTAGTTTTCCAGTGAAGTTTTTCAAGACTACCTTCACTTATGTGAGGTTTACCCGATATAAATACTCATGGGACTGTTTTATTTTTAACTATAAAATGGTATCACTTTGTTGTTTTATCATACATTCAGGGCTCACACTGTGTCTATACTATTGTCACTTATCCTTTTATTATATGACTTCTCTAAACAAATAACTGGTCAGCTATTTGATAGGCAGGGGACAGGAATCTCTGCCTGTGAATTTTAGTTGTGTATGTTTGCATGTAATCATTACTCAATAGGTGTGGATTGGTTGACTGATTTAGAGAACTAACTTTAAAAAATCAAGAAGTCCTTCTTTTCAAATTCTGGCCAGTATTACTGCCTCAAATTCTATTCCCTAGAAGTTTTTGGTAGGCCTTGAAGAGCAAGTCCCATTAGAAATAGAATGTTTTTGAGCTAGGAAGCTTCACTCTTGCAGGGACTCATTTTATGGATCATGGAACTTAAGGCCAAAGATCTTGCTGCTTTCCTGAAGTCCCCGAGCTAGTTAGTGGTTCATGATGATATTTTGGGCTTGAAAGCTTGGAAAAGATTGCAAGACTTGATGTTTTACATTAGCCCAGGGAAATCTCCTGCTGGGAAGCCAAGACACAAAGTCTCTCAGACACACTTGAATATAAAGAATGCACTTACAGATCCTCTAAACAATGAATATTACTGAAATCACCTTTTGACTAATAGAAGGTTATTTTTGGAACTTGGAGCTCAAAGAGAAATTCAGAGCAGGAATCTGAGTCATTCCCTGTTATTCAGGTTAATTGTCACAACCCTGCTTAAGGGGAACTAACTATTGCTAAGTAATAAAAACAGATAAGACCCGTGAAAGAAAGTGGATAATTGTTATGGAACCTGGAGGCACTTTACGAAGATAAGACTAAGATGGAAAGGAAAATCTCACAGAAAATAAAATCGAACAAAATATGAAAATCCTGTGATATTTTTCAAAGCCTAAACTCAGAAACCAGTCGAAGCATTTAAAAAGTAGTATTTTTATGTTTGCAATTTAAATATTTATTGAAATTCCATTTATTTCAATTCAAATAGCTTATATTTGGTGGCTTATAAAAATCTCTATGAGACTTTCAAATGGCATAGGTCAATCTTATCCAGTAGTTTAAGGGCAGAAAAACTCATAACTATGAATTCTTTTCTACGAGTAGTTGTTCTAATGGCAGCGGTGATGGACTTTATATATAAATATGTTGTTGCTGTTAGGTGCCGTCGAGTCGGTTCTGACTCATAGCGACCCTGTGCACAACATAATGAAACACTGCCCGGTCCTGAGCCATCCTTACAATCATTGTTATGCTTGAGCTCATAGTTGCAGCCACTGTGTCAATCCACCTCGTTGAGGGTCTTCCTCTTTTCTGCTGACCCTGTACTCTGCTAAGCAGATGTCCTTCTCCAGGGACGTCCTGACAACATGTCCAAAATACGTAAGACGCAGTCTCGCCATCCTTGCCTCTAAGGAGCATTCTGGCCGCATTTCTTCCAAGACAGATTTGTTCCTTCTTTTGGCAGTCCATGGTATATTCGCTATTCTTTGCCAACACCACAATTCAAAGTCATCAACTCTTCTTTGGTCTCCTTATTCGTTGTCCAGCTTTCACATGCATATGATGTGATTGAAAATACCATGGCTTGGGTCAGGTGTACCTTAGTCTTCAGGGTGACATCTTTGCTCTGCAACACTTTGAAGAGGTCTTTTGCAGAAGATTTGCCCAATGCAACGTGTCTTTTGATTTCTTGACTGCTGCTTCCATGGCTGTTGATTGTGGATCCAGTAAAATGAAATCCTTGACAACTTCAATCTTTTCTCCGTTTATCATGATGTTGCTCATTGGTCCAGTTGTGAGGATTTTTGTTTTCTTTATGTCGAGGTGTAATCCATGCTGAAGGCTGTGGTCTTTGATCTTCATTAGTAAGTGCTTCAAGTCCTCTTCACTTTCAGCAAGCAGGGTTGTGTCATCTGCATAATGCAGGTTGTTAATGAGTCTTCCTCCAATTCTGATGCCCCGTTCTTCTTCATATAGCCCAGCTTCTCATATTATTTGTTCAGCATACAGATTAAATAGGCATGGTGAAAGAATGCAATCCTGAAGCACACCTTTCCTGACTTTAAACCAATGAGTATGCCCTTTATCTGTCCGAACATCTTCCTCTTGATCTATGTAAAGGTTCCTCATGAGCACATTTAAGTGTTCTGGAATTCCTATTCTTTGCAGTGTTATCCATAGTTTGTTATGATCCACACAGTTGAATGCTTTTGCATAGTCAATAAAACAAAGGTAAACATCCTTCTGGTATTCTCTGCTTTCAGCCAGGATCCATCTGACATCAGCAATGATATCCCTGGTTCCATTCCTCTTCTGAAACCAGCCTGAATTTCTGGCAGTTCCCTGTCGATATACTGCTGCAGCCGTTTTTGAATGATCTTCAGCAAAATTTTGCTTGCCTGTGATATTAATGATATTGTTCTATAATTTCCACATTCGGTTGGATCACCTTTCTTGGGACTAGGCATAACTATGGATCTCTTCCAGTCAGTTGGCCAGGAAGCTGTCTTCTGTATTTCTTGGCATAGAGGAGTAAGCACCTCCAGTGCTGCATCTGTTTGTTGAAGCATCTCAATTGGTACTCCATCAATTCCTGGAGCCTTGTTTTTTGCCAGTGCCTTCCGAGCCGCTTGGACTTCTTCCTTCAGTACCATCAGTTCTTGATCATATGCCACCTCTTGAAATGGTTGAATATCAACTAATTCTTTTTGGTATAATGACTCTGTGTATTCCTTCCACCTTCTTTTGATGCTTCCTGTGTCGTTTAATATTTTCCCCATGGAATCCTTCACTATTGCAACTCCAGGCTTGAATTTTTTCTTCAGTTCTTTCAGCTTGAGAAACACCGAGCATGTTCCTTCCCTTTTGGTTTTCCATCTCCAGCTTTTTGCACATGTCATTATAATACTTTGCTTTGTCTTCTCGAGAGGCCCTTTGAAATCTTCTGCTCAGTTCTTTTACTTCATCAATTCTTCCTTTTGCTTTAGCTGCTCGACACTTAAGAGTAAGTTTCAGCATCTCCTCTGGCATCCATCTTGGTCTTTTCTTTCTTTTCTGTCTTTTCAGTGACCTCTTGCTTTCTTCATGGATGATATCCTTGATGTCATTCCACAACTCATCTGGTCTGCGCTCTCTAGTGTTCAATGTGTCAAATTTATTCTTGAGATGGTCTCTAAATTCAGGTGGGATGTACTCAAGGTCATATTTTGGCTCTTGTGGACTTGCTCTGCTTTTCTTCAGTTTTAGCTTGAACTTGCATATGAGCAATTGATGGTCTGTTCCGCAGTCAGCCCCTGGTCTTGTTCTGACTGTAATATTGAGCTTTTCCATCGTCTCTTCCACAGATGTAGTCAATTTGATTTCTGTGTGATCCATCTGGCGAGGTCCGTGTGTATATAGTCACCATTTATTTTGGCAAAAGGAGACTTCATTGCAAATAACTTCTTTCGATATATAAATATATATAAAGCAGTGATGGACATTATATCTTCAAAGTGAAAAGTCAGCAGATCTAGGGATAAAAAGTAACTGTAGAGCTGTGAATAATGGTTAGTTTCTTTTCAAAGGCCACTGCTAACAGTAAATTTAGTTGTAGACCCTTATATTAACACTTTAAGATTGTTGAATTTTCTTCGTTCTTTTTTGTTTGCTTTCTTCCTCACCTCCTTTTTTATTCATTCCAGCTTTTCTTTTGCTTTAATTTTGTCTTTCTACTTCTAACTTTCTGCAAGCATCTGTCAGTTTGTCTGACTGGGAGCTTGCATGTTGCTGTGATACAGGAAGCTATGCTACAGGTATTCAAATACTAGTAAGGTCACCCATGGGGGACAGGTTTCAGCTGAGCTTCCAGACTAAGACAGATTAAGAACAAGGATCCAGTGACTGACTTCTGAAAAGAATTAGCCAGTTAAAACTTATGAATAGCAGAAGAACATTGTCTGAATGTTGTGCCAGAAGATGAGCCCCTCAGGTAGCTGTCTTCCAAATTTCTTGGCATAGACACGTGAGCACTTCCAGCACTACATCTATTTGTTGAAACATCTCACTTGCTATGCTCTCAGTTCCTGGAGCCTTGTTTTTTGCCAATGCCTTCAGTGCAGCTTGGACCACTTCCTTCAGTACCATTGGTTCCTGATCATATGCTACCTCCTGAAATGCTTGAATGTTGAACAGTGTTTTTTGGTATAATGACTGTGTGTATTCCTTCCATCTTCTTTTGATGTTCCTGTGTCATTTAATATTTTCCCCATAGAATTCTTCAATATTGCAACTTGAGGCTTGGTTTTTTATTTCAGTTCTTTCAGCTTGAAAAATGCCAAGTGTGTTCCCTTTCGGTTTTCCAACTCCAGGTCCTTGCACATGTCATTGTAATACAATGACAATGTAATTCACTCAAAATATGATTGAGGAAGAGCTGCTTCCTCAAAGTAGAGTCAGCCTTAATGATGTGGATGGAGTCAAACTTTTGGGACCTTCGTTTTCTAATGTGGCATGATTCAAAATAAGAAGCAGCAGCTGCAAATATTCATTAATAATTGGAATATGAAATGTATGAAGTATGACTCTAGGAAGATTGGAAATTGTCAAAAATGAAATGCATTTTCTGTGTTTTATTGACTATGCAAAGGCATTTGACTGTATAGATCATAACAAATTATGGTTAACATTGCGAAGAATGGGAATTCCAGAACACTTAATAGTGCTCATGCAGAACCTGTACATAGACCAAGAGGCAGCCATTTGAAGAGAACAAGTGGATACTGAGTGGTTTAAAGTCAGGAAAGGTGTGCATCAGAGTTGAATCCTTTCACCATAACTATTCAATCTGTATGCTGAGCAATTAATTTGAGAAGCTGGACTATATGAGGAAAAATATAGCATCAGGACTAGAGGAAGGCTCATTAACAACCTGCATTATGCAGATGACACAATCTTGCTTGCTGAAAGTGAAGAGGACTTGAACCACTTACTGATGAAGATCAAAGACTACAGCCTTCAGTATGGATTACACCTCAACATAAAGAAACCAAAAATCCTCATAACTGGACCAATAAGCAACACCATGATAAAGAGAGAAAAGATCGAAGTTGTCAAGAATTTCATTTTATTTTGATCCACAACTAATGCCCACGGAAGCAGCAGTCAAGAAATCAAACAACTCATTGCATTGGGCATATCTGCTGCAAGAGACCTCTTCGAGGTGTAGAAAAGCAAAAATGTCACCTTGAAGATGGAGGTGCACCTGACCGAAGCTGTGGTGTTTTCAATTGCCTCTTATGTATGCAAGAGCCGGAAAAGAAATGAGGAAACTTGAAGGATTGACGCCTTTGAATTATGCTGTTGGTGAAGAAATTGAATATCCCATGGACTGCCAAAAGAATGAACAAATCCATCTTGGAAAAAGTGCAACTAGAAAGCTCCTTAGAAGCAAGGATGACGAGACTACATCTCACATACTTTGCATATGTTATCAGGAGGGCTCTATCCCTAGAGGAGGACATCATGCTTGGTAAAGTAGAGGGTCAGTGAAAAAGAGGAAAACTCTCAAGGAGATGGATTGGCACAGTAGCTTCAACAATGAGCTCAAGCATAACAAGGATTGTGAGGATGACACAAGACTGGGCAGTGTTTCGTTCTTTTGTACATAGGGTCACTATGACTAGGAACTGACATGACAGTAAGTAACAACAACAGCAACTAACTTTACCTACACTTTTGTATGAATTTTTCTTTTTCCTTTTTTCCCCTTGGTATATAGATTCTCTTTTTTCTTACTGTTTATTCTATTTCCTCTTTAATTCTCTCCCTTGTCCCTTTTTACTTCCTTTCTCTTCTTTTTCCTC